>NC_079196.1:59786549-60386549 GCF_029499605.1 Hyla sarda
GTGCTCTGTGGGTCTGTGGCTCCCCTCCAGGTACTTGCTCCAGCTTGTGCAGATCCACGCTTTGCTGCTGGCGCCCGGTTATTGGCAAAGTCATCTCCTAATTCTGCTGCTACCATTGCTGTCTTGGGCTTGCGGTCCAAAATCCACTCTCTGGCTTCGAAGCTCCGTGTTTTGAGAAACTGATCAAGGACCATCAAGTCCTCCAGGGCCCCATAGGTAGTGACTTGTAGGCCCCCAGTCCATTGCCTGAATGCAGTCCTTAGCTGACCTGCATGTTCAGTGCAGCTTTCTGTGGCGCTTTGTTGCAAAGTCCTAAATCTTTTCCGATAAGCCTCTGGAGTCAGATTAAAACTTTTTAGCAGGGCAGATTTTATCGCCTCATAGTCCTGGTCACTTTCAGAGGGAAGCAAAGCAAACACATCCAGAGCTTTCCCTCGCAGCCGTGGGGTTAGATATTGTCCCCACTGTTCCATAGGTAGATGGAACTGCTGGCAAACCTTTTCAAATCACCTCAGGAACACATCCAGATCACCATCTTTCTCCAACATGGGGAAATGTTCCAGGCGAGGTTTGTGGTCTCCTTGATCCTGCACATCACTGCGTGTGGATGAAGCATCCCCTCTCAGCCTCAGAACCTCCAGTTCATTCCTTCGCTGGGCCTCTCTTTCTGCGGCCTCTCTCTCTGCAGCTCGTATCTGGGCCTCTCTCTCTGCAGCTCGTATCTGTGCCTCTCTCTCTGCAGCTCGTATCTGTGCCTCTCTCCCTCTGCAGCCCATGCCTGTGCCTCTCTCTCTGCAGTTTGGTACTGGAGAAGCAGTTGGAGTTTCATATTGGCATCCACATTCCCAAGGTGTTGTAAGGCAGTCCGCATATAAGAGTCCAAGGCCTCATGTGGAGTACTGTCCTGATGGGGAGTAAAGTTGTATTCCCCAGGAGATATCAGTCCTTGGATGGCAGTTCCAGCTGTAGGACTTTGTCTCATGTCACTCAGCTCTTCTGCACGGGCATCATACTCCACAAGATCAGCAATAAGTTGTTCCTTGTTGTTTCCTGCAGTAGGGATGTCCTTTTCTTGGCACATTAGCTCCAGTGCAGGCTTGGACTGCTTGCGATATGCCTCCATATTTCCGAGATGAGACAGAGGAGGTAGACATCACTAGTCAGGTGATCAGAGAAAGCCTGTCCTTCTTCAATTTTGCAACAGCTGTAGGCCCCCTGGTTAGAAAACACTGTGTTTTAATGGGTGGGGTGGCTGATGTGTGGGAGGAAGAAAAGTGATCTCAAACTTTCACGCATGGAACTGTGGGATGTGTAGTTTAGAGAACAAAATCCAATAGGAAATACCTAGTTCTGGCAGGAATGTACTAAATTTACCTTATGTTGGTTAACTCCTTTAACCTATGGCTTTGACTGATAGATCTCGATGGTGTGACTTGAAGATAACTTGAAGATACTGGGCCTCAATGCAAAATTGGTAACATGGCTCCAAGCTATAAAGCTTCTTTTATAGTACTGGTCTACTCATATAGAAATAAGAGACCCTATAGTTATGGTGCATGCTCTGGAAGCAGTACAGTGGTCCCTCAACATACGATGGTAATCCGTTCCAAATGGACCATCGTTTGTTGAAACCATCGTATGTTGAGGGATCCGTGCAATGTAAAGTATAGGACAGTGGTCTACAACCTACGGACCTCCAGATGTTGCAAAACTACAACACCCAGCATGCCCGGCATGCCCGGACAGCCAATGGACAGTAGTTTTGCAACATCTGGAGGTTTGCAGGTTGAAGACCACTGGTATTGGAGGTTATACTCACGTGTCCCCGCCGCTCCGGACTGTCACCGCTGCCCTGGATGTCGCCCTCCATCGCTGTCGCCGCGTCCCCGGGGTGTCCCCGTCGCTCCGGCAAGGCCTCTGCTTCCCCTGCATCCTCGCTCTCCGTCGCCGCCATCACGTCGCTACGCACGCCGCTCCTATTGGATGACGGGACGGCGTGTGAAGCGATGTGATGACGACGATGGAGAGCACGGACGATGCAGGGGATCCCGAAGAGGACGTGCCGGAGCCCCGAGGACAGGTAAGTGATCATCAGCGGACCACATGGGGCACCGTAAACGGCTATCCGGTGGCAGCTGAAGCAGTCTGCGCTGCCGGATAGCCGTTTATGCGATGGCCCTGACATACAAAAGCATCGTATGTTGATGCTGCCTTCCACATGCGATGGCCTCTGAGAATCCATCGTATGTTGAAATGACCGTATGTCGGGGCCATCGTAGGTCGGGGGGGTCACTGTATATAATTGTTTATAATTAGTAGCACATTTTTTTTTACCACATTATCTTTGCACAGCCTTATTTTCTTAAAAATATTGGGGGATATTTAGCAAAACCTGTGCAGATGAAAAGTTGACCATTTGCCTATAGTTACCAATCAGCTCACTTCTTTTATTTTTCTAAGACCTTTCTAAAAATGAAAGAAGCGATCTGATTGGTTTCTATGGGCAACTGGTCAACTTTTCCTCTTGATAGGTTTTGATAAATTTCCCACATTGTTATCTTTTTTTCAGAAAGTTTAAACATTTAACTACAAATGTTTTTACATCATACATATGTTCTCCCAGTTTACCGCAGTGACTAAGGGGCTTCCTTTGAAATGTTCCTAGTGGGTGTCTGAGACATGGAAATCAAATTGTAAGGACAAGATTAGATGTGAAAAACAACATCTCTGTACAGGTCTACAGAATATGTTGTTGCTATATAAGTAAAATACAATTGATAATATTCTTTATTTTTACAGTGCCCTTGGTTCCAGGGTACAAATTATAAGAGAGTAAAATGCATGTGACATATACATATGACAAATGTGATAAAAGTGGAGCGAGGACTCGGCCTACAAGGGCTTACAATCTACAAGAGGAGATCTTTGAGTAGTTAGGGAAGCATGTGATACTATAGGAGTACAGTGGCTGCAGGGGTATTATAGGTTGTAGGATTCCTTGAAGAGATGGGTTTTCAGGTTCTTTTTAAAGGTCTTGATGGTGGGTGAGAGCCGAATGTGTTGAGTGGTGGATCCAGTGAATGGGGGAAGTTCAGGAGAAATCTTGGTGATGGCTGTATGAGGTGCAGACAAGGGGAGAGCACAGGTGGAGGTCTTGAGAGGATTGGAGATTACCTGACGGGTGGTATCGTAAGATCGGGTCAGAGAAATAAGAAGGGGACAGATAGTCTTGGTTGTCATGGTTAACAGTTTCAACAAGTACAAGTAAACAAAAAACCAATAACACATTTACATTGGAATATGCTTGCTGATGGTTATCCAATTTTTGTCCATGTGTGGCAAAATCTAACTTTCAACCCAGTATGTTCAAAGGTGCAAGAACTGAAATGAAGTGACAGCCCGATTGAGTTAAAACGTACCATAAAACGTTTTATTCGCTAATCTGTCTCTTGCCATATGGCCTTTCCAGGGCTGGTATATATCTGTCACAGTCCTTTCAAGTTTATAGGCAGTAACGTGTCTTTCTAGTTCTTTTAAGACAGAAGACAGCTGATTATTATGTCTGCTAATCTAATAACACACAATCATACAGACTGCTCATTCAATTAAAATTTATGATGTTTGCTGAACATTTGTTGGTTCCAGTAAATCGGATGTAATATGCAAATATTTCAATTTAGAGATTACAGTGATCAAAAAGGGAAAAATCTAATATTTGTTTTGCAAAGAAGACAAGATTTGGTAGGAGCCGAGCTGATACAGGGAGACAAGATGTCAGGACTCCGAGTGAGCTGTGCTAGACATGTAGGGTAAAGACAGTTCCGGATTATCTGTTGGGATCATTACACCAGGTCATATACCATTCAGTATCCAGTAAATCTTTGGCTCACAGAGTACATACATGGTCAATAGTCAGGCAGCAGGTGTGGGTGGGCAACACAGATTCAGAAGACCAAGACAAGCCGGGGTGAAGTACCAAACAGTTTTCAGCAACAAGGTCAAGATGGCGAGCATTGGTTACTAATGTAACTAGTGTGCTTTGTTAGGTAGGCCAATTATGGCCAATGATGCAAAAGTGTTATTTTTACAGAGTAAGCGGTCAAAATAATGGAAATTGCAGTTCAATGTCCCCATATGTAAAATAATGCACTTGAGTAAAAGGAATACGCTGTATGAATATTGTATCAGCAAGCAAAGATTTCAGGAGAGAAAGAGGTACGCTGCCCATGCCAACAGGGCATGAAGGGGGAATAAAGGAGGCTGAAAAGGGGGCTCACTCTTACATGGAGGGGTGCTTCCTCCTCATTTGCGATGTATCCCAGCTCCTGGCTGGCTCAGACTTCTGCATATTTCAACTCTAAGCAAATCCAGAAGACAGAAAAAGGGTGGAGCTTTAGTAACATGCAGTGTACCAAAATACTACAAAACACCCTTAGGGTATGTCCGCACGGCAATGGAAGACCCCAAAAAGTACAAAAATGTCCCAAAAAATGCCTTAAAGGGGTACTCTGCCTCTAGACATCTTATCCCCCTATCCAAAGGATGGGGGATAAGATGTCTGATCACAGGGGATTCGGCCTCTGAGACCCCTGTGATCTCCAGCATGGCACTCGAGTAATCCACTGCAGGGAGCGAACTCCACTCCGTGGCAGATTGGCGGGCGACCACAGCCTTCACGCCCCCTCCATGGACTTCTGCTCCCCAGCCGTCACGCCTCCTTCCATAGACATAAATGGAGGGGGCATGGTGTGACATTACAATCACGGAAGCCCCAAGCCGTTGTTCTGAACATAAATGTTCGAAATGCCAGTGTGTCGGCTCAGAGATCACGGGGTTCCAGTGGCCAGACCCCCACAATCAGACATCTTAGGGTTGGAGTATCCCTTTAAAAACCTTGCAAAAAAAATAATTACTTAGAAATGCATCGATTTCAGCTCCCATTGACTTCAATGGAGAATGCTCAAAACAGCATGTAAACAGTGCTGAAAACAGTGGCAATACTTTTTAATACATTGAAGTCAGTGGGAGCTTGAAAGAAACGCCTCAAAAAAGCTTCCAAAAATGCCTGTACGTTTAAAAGCTGCCTGTAAAGACCATGCTGATTTCTTTTGGAGGCTATTTTTTGGGCATTTTTTTCACACATCCAGTTTTTACATCCTTGTGAACATAACCTTAGGGGTAGTGATTTCTGACAGCTTCATAATAAATCAGCAGTACAGAAAGGAAGTCAAACGCTTGGCAGCATAGCTAGAGGTGTAACCAGTAGGAAGAGGCAGATTCTTGCTGTATAGCGCTCTAGGGAGACCACCTCTGGAATACAATTAATTTTCTAAGTAAATTGAACTAGAGATGAGGAACATAGAAATATAGCATGTGTCGGCAGATGAGAACCATCCTTATCTAGTCTTCCCGATATTCTAAATACTATGTATAGTCCCTGTCCCTATCTTATATGAAGGATAACCTTATACCTTTCCCATGCATGCTTAAACTCCTTCACTGTATTTGCAACTACCACTTCTACTCTCGTTGAGAGTGTAGATCTACAGGCAATTTAAATTTTCTGTTTCATGTGCCTCTTGATAGCTGAAAGATAGAGGGTTTACCCCTTAAGGACCAAGGGCGTACAGGTACGCCCTGACATCCTGGTATTTAAGTACCCAGGGCGTACCTGTACACCTGTGGGAATTTTGGTCCCTGGACCGGGATGCCTTCTGAGGTCATTCATCAGTCACCCCATGCAAACCCTTGGGTCCTTATGTTGGAAATTCAGATCGGCAATTGAGATCGGCAATTTGCGGCGATTCCGGGTCAATCGGGTCACCAGTGACCTGGAAAAAAAGGGTTATTGGTGCAGTCCGAGTCGGCACCAATCACCCTTGCCCAGCAGGAGTGAGGTGGCACCGGTGCCACCTCACGATCGGCATGATTAGTCGGCCGGTCAAGCCGACCAATCACCTGTCCTGCTGGGTTGCATCAGTGGGTGATCGGCGGTGGAGGGAGTGGGTGATTCCCACTCCTGGGAACTGGCGGTCCCAACGATCTGTGGTGGAGGGATCCAACAGCATGAGGTAAGTGCTGTTTGCCTCCTGCTGTTACTTAACAACAACTCCCAGTATGCACAGCCAAAGGGCATGCTGGCAGTTGTAGTTTTGCAACAGCTGGAGGCTGTCTGGGCATGCTGGGAGTTGCAGTTATGTAGTTATGAAAAAGTATTCCTCCAGCTGTTGTTTAACTACAACTCCCCCCCCCCCCCCTGCATGGACAGCCAAAGGGCTTGCTGAGAGTTTTAGTAGTGGGCCTCCAGCTATTGCAAAACTACAACGATCAGCAAGCCCTTCGTCTGCTGCTGCATGCTAAGAGTTATAGTTTTTGCAACAGCTGAAGGCACACTGGTTGAAAAACACTGAGAGTTTGTTACCTAACTCAGTGTTTCGCAACCAGTGTGCCTCCAGTTGTTGGTAACTACAACTCCCAGCATGCACTGATAGACCGTACATGCTGGGAGTTTTAGTTTTGCAACAGCTGGAGGCACACTGGATGCAAAACACTGAGTTAAGTAGCAAACTCTCAGTGTTTGGCAACCAGTGTGCCTCCAGCTGTTGCATAACTTCAACTCCCAGCATGCACGGACAGCCAAAGGGCATTCTGAGAGTTGAAGTTTTGCAACAGCTGGAGGTTTGCCCCCCACTTTGTAGGGGTATGTGTATATTTAGTGTTTTACTTTTTATTTTGTGTAGGTGAAGTTTAGTGTAGTGTTTTCACAGTACAATCACACGGGCGGGGGTTTACAGCGAATTTCTCACTGCAATTTTGAGATGCAGCAAACTTTCCACTGCAACTCAAACTCCCAGCGGAAAACTTGCAGTGAACCCCCGCCTGTGTGAATGTACCCTAAAAACAATACACTATACCGACACAAAATAAAAGGTAAAACACTACATATACACATACCCCTACACAGTTACCCCCCCCCCCCACCCAATAAAAATGAAAAATGCCTGGTACGGCACTGTTTCCAAAACTGAGCCTCCAGCTGTTGCAAAACAACAACTCCCCGTATTGCTGGACAGCCATTGACTGTCCAGATAGGCTGGCAGTTTGCAACAGCTGGAGGCACCCTGTTTGGGAAACAGTCCCGTAGGATAATTTTGGTATCAAAGACAAGCGTAATTCTTGCATCCCTATGAAAATCTCTAATTTAGGCCTCAAATGTGCATGACGCTCTCTCACTTCGGAGCCCTTTCGTATTTCAAGGCAACTGTTTAGGGCCACATATGGTGTATTTCTGTACTCAGGAGAAATTGCCTAACAAATTTTGGGGGGCTTTTTCTCCTTTTACCCCTTAGGAAAAGGTAAAGTTGGGGTTTACTCCAGCATGTTATGGTAAACTTTTTTACATTTTTTCACTTGCATGCTGGTGTTGCCCCATACTTTTCATTTTCACAAGAGGTAAAAGGAAAAAAATTTTTTTAACGCAATTTCTTCTGAGTATGGAAATACCCTATATGGGGGCGCACAGCAATGCTCAGGAGTGAGAGCACCATATACATTTTAGGTGATTTGCACAGGGATGGCTGTTCGTTACAGCGGTTCTGACATGAATGCAAAAAAAAACATGTGACCCCATTTTGGAAATTAAACCCCTCACAGAAGTAACAAGGGGTATAGTGAGCCTTAACACCCCACAGGTGTTTGAAGAATTTTCGTTGAAGTCGGACATAAAAATGAAAAGTTTTAATTTTTACACTAAAATGAAGGTGTTATCCGAAATTTTTCATTTTCACAAGGCCCCCATAATTTGTAAAACCATTTCTTTTGAGTATATAAATACCCCATATCTGGACATAAGGTGCTCTGCTGGCAAACTACAATGCTTAGAAGAGAAGGAGCGCCATTGGGCTTTTGGAGGCAGAATGTGTCTGGAATTGAAGGCCATTTGCGTTTACAAAGCCCCCATGGTGCCTGAACAGTGACCCCTGACCCCCCCCCCCCACATGTGACCCCATTTTGGAAATTACACAGGAATGTAACAAGGGGTGCAGTGAGCATTTACACCCCACAGGTGTCTAACAGATTTTTGGAGCAGTAGTCCATGAAAATGAAAAATGTCATTTTTCATTTGCACAGCTCAATGTTCCAAAGATCTGTCAAACGCCAGTGGGGTGTAAATGCTCACTGCACCCCTTATTACATTCCATGAGGGGTGTAGTTTCTGAAATAGGGTCCCATGTGGGGGGTCCATTGTTCTGGTAGCATGGGGGCATTGTAAACGTGCCCCAGACTTCCGTTCCAAACAAATTCTCTCTCCAAAAGCCCAATGGTGCTCCTTCTCTTCTGAGCATTGTAGTTCACCCACAGAGCACTTTACATCCACATATGGGGTATTTCCTTACTCTAGAGAAATTGGGTTACACATTTTGGGGGCCTTTTTCTCCTTTTACCCCTTGTAAAAATTCAAAAACTGGGTCTTCAAGAACATGTTAGTGTAAAAAAATGGAGATTTTGAATTTTCTCCTTCACATTGCTGCTATTCCTATGAAACACCTAAAGGGTTAACAAACTTTCTGAATGTCATTTTGAATACTTTGAGGGGTGCAGTTTTTATAATGGGGCCATTTATGGGGCATTTCTAATATGAAGGCCCTTCAAATCTACTTCAAAACTGAACTGATCCCTGAAAAATTCCGATTTTGAAAATTTTTTGAAAAATTGGAAAATTGCTGCTGAACTTTGAAGCCCCCTGATGTCTTCCAAAAGTAAAAACTCGTCAATTTTATGATGCCAACATAATATATTGTATATAATATAATAATATAAAGATATCTCCCGTATGATGCCAACATAAAGTAGATATATTGTATATGTGAATCAATATATCATTTATTTGGGATGTCTATTTTCCTAACAAGCAGAGAGCTTCAAAGCTAGGAAAATGCCAAATTTTCAAATTATTCATGAAATTTGGGAATTTTTCACCAAGAAATTATGCAAGTATTGATGAAAATGTACCACTATGTTAAAGTAGAATATGTCATGAAAAACAATCTCGGAATCAGATTCATAAGTAAAAGCATCCCAGAGTTATTAATGCTTAAAGTGACAGTGGTCAGATGTGCAAAAAATGCTCTGGTCCTTAACCCCTTAAGGACACATGACGTACTGGAACGTCATGTGTCCACTCCCGATCTATAACGCGGGGCCACGGCGTGGCCCCGCGTCATAGCGGGTCGGGCCCGGCCTCTAACAACGGCCGGGACCCGTGGCTAATAGCGCGCGGCATTGATCGCTGTGCCGCGCGCTATTAACCCTTTAGACGCGGCGTTCAAAGTTGAACGCCGCGTCTAAAGTGAAACCGAAAGCATCCCGGCTAGCTCAGTGGGCTGTTCGGGATAGCCGCGGTGAAATCGCGGCATCCCGAACAGCTGACAGGACAGCGGGAGGGCCCCTACCTGCCTCCTCGCTGTCCGATCGCCGAATGACTGCTCAGTGCCTGAGATCCAGGCATGAGCAGTCATGCGGCAGAATCGTTGATCACTGGTTTCTTATGAGAAACCAGTGATCAACATAGAAGATCAGTGTGTGCAGTGTTATAGGTCCCTATGGGACCTATAACACTGCAAAAAAAAAGTGCAAAAAAAAAGTGAATAAACATCATTTAACCCCTTCCCTATTAAAAGTTTGAATCACCCCCCTTTTCCCATAAAAGAAAAAACACAGTGTAAATAAAAATAAAAATAAACATAAATGGTATCGCCGCGTGCGGAAATGTCCGAATTATAAAAATATATCGTTAATTAAACCGCACGGTCAATGGCGTGCGCGCAAAAAAATTCCAAAGTCCAAAATAGTGCATTTTTGGTCACTTTTTATATCATGAAAAAATGAATAAAAAGCGATCAATAAGTCCTATCAATGCAAAAATGGTACCGTTAAAAACCTCAGATCACGGCGCAAAAAATGAGCCCTCATACCGCCCCATACACGGAAAAATAAAAAAGTTATAGGGGTCAGAAGATGACAATTTTAAACGTATTAATTTTCCTGCATGTAGTTATGATTTTTTCCAGAAGTCCGACAAAATCAAACCTATATAAGTAGGGTATCATTTTAATCGTATGGACCTACAGAATACATATCAGGTGTCATTTTTACCGAAAAATGTACTACGTAGAAACGGAAGCCCCCAAAAGTTACAAAACAGCGTTTTTTTTAAATTTTGTCGCACAATGATTTTTTTTCCCGCTTCACCATAGATTTTTGGGCAAAATGACTGACGTCATTACAAAGTAGAATTGGTGGCGCAAAAAATAAGCCATCATATGGATTTTTAGGTGTAAATTTGAAAGAGTTATGATTTTTTAAAGGCAAGGAGCAAAAAACGAAAATGCAAAAACGGAAAAACCTCCGGTCCTTAAGGGGTTAAGGTGAAAATGGGCTTGGTCCATTCAGCATAGTCCTCTTATATGATAAACATGAGTGATCATGGGACCATCTTGATGTCTTTTGAGTTATGATTATGACACTCATGTAAGGACGTACAGAGCTTACCATGCAAGATAAGTTGGATTTTTAGAACAATTGCTCCTCTATTCTATACATAAGTTGACTAGCCTTTATATTCATCAATATTTGAATGCAAAATACCAGTGAAATCTAATGCAGGCCAAAGCTTAACTGCATCCTATGAATGACATGGGATTTCAGGTTCTAAATATTGTTGCCTGTTCTAAGTATTTGGAATGGGTGTATTTTTTTTTCTTCTCTTCTATTAGTTTTATTCCTGCTATATGTTTACTGAATTTTCCCTGTCACACAAAGTAGTACACAATCTTATTTTATTTTCACACAGAAGGGTTTAGACACCAACAAAACAAAGTAAACAGCTTTAAGAGTATCCAACCCTTCAAACTGGATTCAGATTCCGGTCATCTTCACATTTCTATCCGCATCTCCTCCTGCAAGATGTCTAATAATTCCTGTGTTTAGCCTGTCAACTATTTAACCCCTTATGGACCAGCACAAGTAAACCTGTACGCCCCTGAAAGACCAGGCCTGTTTTTTTCAAATCGGGGATGTCTGTCTTTATTAGAGAATAACTCTTGTAACGTTTTGCCAATCACGATAATTCTGACATTGTTTTTTTGTCACAAGTTGTCCTTCATGTACATAGTAAAAGTAAGCCGATATAATTTGTAGTTTTGTTTTTTTACAATGCAAAAAATCATGAAATTTAAAAAACAAATTAGATTTTTTGCTATTTTAACACTAATAGGTTGCATATATTTATACTTACTGACCAAATAGTTTATGAAACTTATACTTTCAGAGGTCTACTTTATTTTGACAGCATTTTTTTTGTTTTTAATTCACATTTAAAATTAATTAGAAGCCTAACAATTTAACTTGAAATTTTGAAAATTTTAAAAGTACATCTTTTTTTATGTGCTATACAAGGTTTGCAGAAATTTGAAGGTGGTAGAACATAGGAACACCCCCCAAATGACCCCATTTCAAAAACTAGACCCTTCAAGGTATCCGCTAGGGGGTACGGTGGGTATTTTAACACCATAGTTTTTTGACAGGAATTATTACAAGTCAGTGTTAAAAATTCGAAATTTGCCTTTTTTCACAAATGCATCATTTAGGGGGCATATTTTTTGTACATTACTTCTGATATTGCAAGAATTGCACCCTATATTTTATTGAGCTGCTCAGCCCGTGTTTGGAAATACCCCCGCTTAGGCCATATTTGGTCCTTGGCCACGTAGTAGGACCCAGAAGGAGAGGAGCGCCATTTGGCTTTCAGGGCATCATTTTAGGCCGAATGGATTGTAGGCCGCACTTCATGCCTGCAAAGGGTTTTAGCTGCCAGAACCATACAGAACCCCCACAAGTGACCCCATTTTGGAAACTAAACCCCCTAAAGTATTCATCAAGACCAAAAGTGAGTACTTTGAGTCCTTTTTGTGTGGCTGGAATGGTTACAAAGTCAGTGGAAAAATTTAAAATTTCTATTTTTTTCACAAATGCATTGTTTGTGGGACATATTTTTTGTACATTGCATCTGAAAAGTAGAAAATGCGCCCCATATTTTATTACGCTGTTCATCCCATGTTCGGTAATACCCCCGCTTAGATCATATTTGGTTGCATGGCCACATGGTGGGACCCAAAAGGAGAGGAGCACCATTTGGCTTTCAGGATATCATTATACAAATTATAGGTCGCACTTCATCTTGCAAAGCCTTGTAGCTGTCAGAACAATACCGCACCCCCAGAAGTGACCCTATTTTCGAAACTACACTCCCTGAAGTATTCACCTAGGGCAAGAGTGAGCACATTGAGCCCTTATTGTGTGGCTAGAATTATTTCAAAATCAGTGGAAAAAATAGAAATTAGCTTTTTTTCCCCACAAATTCTTTATTTGTGGAACATCATTTTGGTACGTCGCTTTGAAATGGAGGAAATGCGCCCATATTTTATCACGCTGTTCGTCCCGGGCTGGGCAGTACCCCTACTTAGGCCATATCCGGTTGCCTGACTGCCTGGTAGCACCAAGAAGGAGAGGAGCCCCCTTTGGCTTTCAGGGCATCATTATATGAATAGTCCCCATTCATACTGCGTTTCTGCAGTACAGGTGTCCGTTGTCATGTCAAAAAGGGATCCAATGTATACTGTAGCAGTCTCATTCAGAAATGAATGGAGCTGCTACAGTATACGTCAGCATCACTCTTTTTGACGTGATGCTGACGGATACCTCTAACACTGCAGAAACGCAGTATGAACGGGACGCAGTGTAGGGGCAAAGAGCACATCCGTGGCATATTTCACACCGCAGATGCCCCCCAGCGGTCACAAGGGTGAGATCACTGCTGTGGCTGGGTAGCTCAGTGTATCCGCTAATGACTGCCGGCGGGAAATACGCTGCTATGAGTGGACACACAAAGCTACCTAGCCGCAGCAGGGAGCTCATTATTGTGACTGTTGGTGGGCATCCGCAGCATGTAATATGCTGCGGATGTGCGCCGTGTGATCCTACACATTATACATTTTAATTTTTGATTATATTTATTTAATAAATTTATTTTTATTATTTTCTTTTCACACTTTTTTAGATTTTTTTTACACTTTTTTTTTTACATTTATTGTCTTTACTCTCTTTTTTACACTTTTATTTATTTAATATTTTTTTTACACTTTTTTTAATGCTTTGGAATACTTAGTATTCCAAAGCATTGCAGATATATGCTGCCTGCCAGTTTTACACTAGCAGTCAGCATATCAGGACGTGCCTCAGGCACGTCCTATCAGGCAATAACCGGGGCAGATCTGGGGGTGATAGTTGCGGGGTGCTACAGGAGAGAGACAGAGGGAGCCCCCTCCCTCTGTCAAAACTCCTTACAACTGCCAGGACCGAAGTTTTCGTTGGTCCCGGCAGTGCGGCAGGTCCCCGCCCGCCGGGGATTACACACAGCACCCCGCGATCGCGCTGCGGGGTGCTGCAGGGAAGACAGAGGGAGCTCCCTCCCTCTGTCATAACACTTACAGCCAGCGGTCACTTCCGACCGCGGCTGTAAGGGTTAAAATGCCGGGACTGAAGTTTACTTCGGTCCCGGCATTGCGGCAGGGTCCTGACTGTGTGTTACAGAAGAGTCCCTGCCGCGATCTCGTGGGTGCACTGTGCAGCACCCACGAGAGCCATGGACGAGTGTACACGTCCTAATGGCTGAACGTGCTTTCAGCCTGGACGTATATACATGTCCATGGTCCTTAAGGTGTTAATGACCCTGTATGTCAAGGGTTCTGTTTTTTTCTACCATGGTCCCCTTTCCTGTGTCCATATGAAGGGTTATTTAAAGGAAATGATTTTCTTTTTTTGAACACAGAGCTCTCTGCTGACATCATGACCACATTGCTCTCTGCTGACATCTCTGCCTATTTTAAGAACTGTGCAGAGTAGGAGAAAAATCTCCATAGAAAACATATGCTGCTCTGGACAGTTCCTAAACTGGACAGAGATGTCAGCAGAGAGCTCTGTGTTCCAAAAAGAAAAGAATTTCCTCTATAGTATTCAGCAGCTAATAAGTACTGGAAGGATTAAAAATTTTTAATACAAGTAATTTACAAATCTTCATCCACAATGAGAAAAGAAGTGCAGGGCACTCACCATTTGATGCTTTAGTGTTCTTTATTCAGTAGATCTTGTTACATCAGTGCGGTTAGACGCTAAACAGGGGTGTATTTCGGGGCTCTGAAGGGGCTCTGAAGCGTCTGAAGAGCATAGGTGCTTGAGCCGGGCAGTGCCGGGTGTGCTTTTTTGATTGAATCTAATTTACAAATCTGTTTAACTTTCTGGCACCAGCTGATTAAAAAAAAAAGTTTTCCACCGGAGTACCCCTTCATGGCATCTAGAACACTGTCCTGTAGGCACTCATTATCAGTACAGGACATAGGGATGATAAATTGTCCCCTTTTCTCCACTTTCTTACTATGAAACAGTGGGGTAACCTCTAGCAGTGACCTTCAACCTTTAAGGATATTCACCATCCCACCCTCAACAGAGCTTCCAGCAGATGGACCTATAAAGATTTGGTCTCATGACCATGTTTGTGCAGGTCCTGAAGCCAGAACACATTGAAGTATGGTATCATAGAGTGAACTCTGAATCTCCATAACTTTTCTATGAGACATTGGGCCAATCTCTAGCTTTGGCCATGAACCTTCATGCACTCTGGCCAACCTACCCTCTCTCTCTTCAGAAAAGTTCACTTAAAGGGGTCCTCCGCTGTAACCATCTTATCCCCAATCCAAATCATAAAAGATAAGATGTTAGATCGCGGGGGCCCTGCCGCTGGGGACCCCCACGATCTCCGGGCCGGCACCACTGTTATTCGGTGTACGGAGCGAACTCCGCGCCATGCCTGATGACTGGCGATGCCAGCCGCCCACACCCCCTCCATTCATGTCCATGGGAGGAGGCAGGACGGCTATGTACTAGCTTTTACGCCCTCTCCCATAGACATGAATGGAGGAGGCGTGGAGTGATGTCGCAAATTAAATACAACAAAAAGAAAAGAGCGTATAGCGACCAAATTAATGGTACAAAAATATTTTTTATTAAACACATGCTCAAAATAACAGACACTTAAAATCCCATAAAAACATATCAGAAAAAGGTGCAGGAAGATCGACTGAAATGGGGGCTACATGCATAGGGATCAGCTTGATAGCTGAAATACAGCTACATCAAAGCATCATACAGTGTAAACATGACAACCACATAAAGATGATCAATATAAAGTGCATAAGTGCACAGCAATAATAAAAGTACAATGGTTGCTGTCCAAAAGGAAAAACAGTACCATGAAACAGGGTGGTGGAGGCACACGCTCGTAATCTATCCCACTGTGGTAATTCACCTTTGCATCTCTTCATAGTATCTTAGTATTACACTTTAATGTTTCTTGGTACTGTTTTTCCTTTTGGATAGCAACCATTGTACTTTTATTATTGCTGTGCACTTGGTTGTCATGTTTACACTGTATGATGCTTTGATGTAGCTGTATTTCAGCTATCAAGCTGATCCCTATGTGTGTAGCCCCCATTTCAGTCGATCCTCCTGCACCTTTTTCTGATATCATGTTTTTATGTGATTTTAAGTGTCTGTTGTTTTGAGCATATGTGTTTAATAAAAATAATTTTTGGACCATTAATTTGGTCGCTATACGCTCTTTTCTTTTTGTTGTATTTGACTTGTTGTCAAAGCGTAGACCTGTTACACCAGTATGGGACTGACGTGTCATTTGTGATCTCGCGAATGTGGAAGCTGAAAGCTTGCATGTTGCAGATGCTGTCGCAGCCAGGCCGGAGATCGCGGGGGTCCCCAGCGGTGGGACCCCCTCAATCTAACATCTTATCCCCTATCCTTTAGAACGAAGTACCCCTTTAAGCCAGAGTTGACTTAAAGACCTTTACCAAACCATTCATTCAGCTTTTAGGGTATCAGTTTTTTTTTTACTACACCTGTTTTTGTGTTCCTACAGGACTGACATGTGTTACGCCGAGCGCTCCGGGTCCCCGCTCCTCCCCGGAGCGCTCGCAGCGTCCTCTCATTCGCAGCGCCCCGGTCGGACCTGCTGACCGGGCGCCCTGCGATATTACTCCCAGCCGGGATGCGATTCGCGACGCGAATGGACCACTGCGCCACTGATTGGCGCAGCAGGCCTAATCAGTATCCTCACCTGTGCACTCCCTACTTATACCTCACTTCCCCTGCACTCCCTCGCCGGATCTTGTTGCCATTGTGCCAGTGAAAGCGATTCCTTGTGTGTTCCTAGCCTGTGTTCCAGACCTCCTGCTGTTGCCCCTGACTACGATCCTTGCTGCCTGCCCTGACCTTCTGCTACGTCCGAC
This sequence comes from Hyla sarda, assembly GCF_029499605.1. Lineage (NCBI taxonomy): Eukaryota > Metazoa > Chordata > Amphibia > Anura > Hylidae > Hyla > Hyla sarda. Next base: position 59,802,965 of record NC_079196.1, read on the forward strand.
CTTGCTTTTGTCTACTCCCTTGTACCGCGCTTATCTCAGCAGTCAGAGAGGTTGAGCCGTTGCCGGTGGATACGACCTGGTTGCTACCGCCGCTGCAAGACCATCCTGCTTTGCGGCGGGCTCTGGTGAATACCAGTAGCAACTTAGAACCGGTCCACCGACAAGGTCCACGCCAATCCCTCTCTGGCACAGAGGATCCACCTCCTGCCAGCCGAATCGTGACAACATGTCTCGTAACCCTGTAGGAACACAGATATAGTGATTTTAGTAATGCCCAGCATACTCATTGGAGTTTATTATAAAGGCTGACAGTACAGTTCAGTCACCCCAGGTCATTGGCAGTCAACACAATACAACTGTAGGCCTTCCCCAACTGCACCTAAACTGTTTCATTTCCTTGATAGCCATAAGAATTACCATTTTATGCTATGGGATTTGATAATGGATTACTATTATACCAAGTGCTTGTCAAGCTTGGACCTGTGTGTGAATATTTATGATGAGGAACCACTTTGGACCATGCACCGAAGGAGCTTATGAACTGTGTTTATGTCTTCAGTATTGCAGTATATAGCGGTCTGAGAGTCAAACTCCATGCATAAGGCATAGAGTTGATTGATACATTTCTAGCTATTTGCAGCCACCGCTGCAACCAGCTGTCTGGTGCCTAGGTGTTTACCATAAGGGATAAGCGAATCGAATCTGCCGAAACCAAATTTGTTATGAATTTCAGGAAAAATTTGCTTCACAACGAATTAGAATATTGCCGCGATTTGATTGCACGAATCACTTCATTTAACTCCATTTAGTGCGGTCCAGGCTCCGGGGCATCTAAAATGGCGCATCCACATGTGAGGACATGGGGAGAGGAACTGTGGGAAGGCGGTAAGGCCCTGAATCATATGCAGCATGCAGCCTATCAGCAGCCAGCCACCCCTGTGATGTCACAGCCCTATATAATTGGCAGCCATCTTGCCGCATTTCAGCGTTTTATTTCAGAGAGAGCATTTCATTGTAGGGAGAGTTAGAGCAGAGTGTGCGTTGCAGAGAAAAACAGCTTGACAGCAGCGATTCAGCACAAGACAAAATCACTGCAGAAAAGCACTGACAGGGAAGGAAGAGAGAAAGTACACTTTTGGGTGTAATACACAGCGATTCTGTCCTGCTGCAGTGGTGTACAGTAACTCTAAAGCTTATAGGGGCAAGTTAGGCTGAGCACTTAAAGCCATTGTCACCTGCTATTAGTGCCTAATAATACTGTACTGGGCTCTACTACAAAGCAATTCTGTACTGCTGCAGTTGGTTGTACAACAACTGTAAAGCTAACAGGGGCCAGTTAGGGTGAGCAAGAAAAGCCATAGTCACCTGATTACAGGGCCTAATACAGGTTGCGTAGCTTATTGTCCTCTCATAAGTGTAACCTGTGCGTACATAGGTGGTGTAGGTTTTTTCCCTCTGTTAAACTAATTTGGGCCTAGTTACTGTGAAAGGCCAGCCAAAGCAACACACTTGTTTTTGTAGCCTAATACAGTTTTAAGCTAAGCATATTGTCCACGTCTCATAAGTGTAAACTGTACATACACCTACGTGGTGTCATTTATATATTTTCCTGTACAACTAATTTGGGCCTAGTTACTGTGAAAGGCCAGCCAAAGCTACCCACTTTTTTATGTAGCCTTATACAGTTTGTGGTGGAGAACATAGTCCTCCCCTCGTAAGTTTAAACTGTACGTACACCTAGGTGGTGCTCTTTATTTTTTTCCTGTTGAACTAATTTGGGCCTAGTTACTGTGAAAGGCCAGTCAAAGCTACCCACTTGTTTCTGTAGTCTAATACAATTTTAAGTGTAGTGGAGCGCATAGTCCTCATCAGTGTGAACTGTACGTACACCTACGTGGTGTTCTTAATTTTTTTCCTGTTAAACTAATTACGGCCTAGTTACTGTGAAAGGCCAGCCAAAACTACACACTTGTTTCTGTAGTATAATACAGTTTTAGAGCATATTGTCCTCCTCTCATAAGTGTAACATATACATACTCAGCTGGTTTATGTCAGGCAGAGAAGTGCCAGGATGTGAACAGAGGAGTGGCAGAGGCCTAAATTCATCAGGCAGAATTTGCAGCAGACTAGGGGCGAGTAGCAGAAGGAGTTGCAGCGAGAGGCCTGAGCTCCCGTTATCAGCTAGCGGTCATGTCTCGATCAGCAACCCATCTGGCGTCATCGATTGGTTAATATGGTCATCCACTTCCTCACAAGTGACATCTGATACCCCCAGTCAACAGATGATGGGTTCCTCAGACACAACCCACAGTTGACATGGCCAGTCCCTGTCCTCCCATTGCCTTTGTCCTATGCCGTTCCTTCCCCCACAGAAGTATCATATGCTGTGGGTTCAGCTCCACTATTTAGTCAGGACAATCTACTAGAGTGCGTACATAGTCTTCAGCTACTGCCCAGCCAAAAAGTGGAGGAGACATCAGCCCCTTCCTCCGCTAGGCAGGCAAGTAGTGATGAGGAGAGTTGTGTGGGAGGTGTTGTTGCGAGCGTTCAGGCTCCTGAAGCAGACACTGTTGAGGAACCTGAGGAGGACATTAGTGGCAAGCAGACACAACTCGATGATGATGAAGCCGATCGCACTTTGGAGCCGGGTGCAGAAGGGGCTTCATCATCATCAGGAAAAGAGGGTTGAAGGTTGCCCGTGAGGCAGCAGCTGAGCCAGCAAGGTGGTAGCATGGTTGACAGTTAGCATGGTGGCAGAAGTGGGAAGTCTGGAGCCAAACGTGTCTCAGGTAGACCACCTGCTTCGCAGAAGCCTGCCTTCCTGGGAGGTAGTGGAACAGGGGTTACTGGAGTTGGCAGAAGTAGCAGTCAGTCAGTGCAGACTGTTGGTGGGAAAATCAGCTACTCGGCGGTGTGGCAGTTTTTCATCAAGCATCCTGAGGATGTTAATCTGGCCACATGCAAGATGTGTCGGCAGAAGGTGAAGCTTGGCCAGAGTCCCAATGTTGGCACCACGGCCCTGAATCAACATATGCAGTGTCACCATAAAGTGGTCTGGGAGAACCGTGGCTCCAATATGGTGGTCCAGCCTGCTGCATCACCAGTGGCACGCCGCTCCCTGTTTAAGCAAGCCAAGGCTCCAGCACCTCAGCCGAAGGGAGCTGTCTGTCATACCGATCTTCTGTCGCTCCAGATGCTTCCGCTCCTCCTACTTCGAGTCAGTCATTCCTCCAGCAATCCATCAGCGAAGCCATGTCTAAGAGACAACGGTATGCAACCACTCATCCAACGGCGCAGAAGCTGAATGTGCTCCTGTCCAAGTTGCTGGTGCTGTGCGACAAGGAAGCCTGAGCCATGCGCCCTGCATGGCACACGTGTTCAATCTGGTTGTCAAGCAGTTCCTGAAGTGTCCCCCTCCTTTGCAAGACATCCTAACAATGGGAAGGAAACTTTGCATGCACTTCAGCCACGTGTACACCGCAAAGCACACTTTCCTTGAGCTGCAGCGTCAGAACGGCACCCCCCAACATAGTCTGATTTGCAACATTTCCTCGCGTTGGAATTCCACCCTCCATATGTTGGACCGACTATACGAACAGAGAAAAGCCATCAACGATTTCTTGATGATCCAAGTTGATAGGGGGACTCCCCTGTGTAACTTCAATGTCAACCAGTGGCAGCTCATACGTGACACCTGCCGTGTGCTCAGGCCCTTTGAGGAAGCCACATTATTAGTCAGTCACCAGGATTATGGGATGAACAATGTCATTCCACTGCTTTAATTCCTACAACACGTGTTGGAAACGATTGGTCATGGCACTGGAGACGTGGCGCCTACATCTCACGGTCACATGAGCCCTGTGGGGGCTGAACTGGAAGAGGAGGAGGAGGAGAGGGACAGTGGAGCACAGTTTAGATTTCACAAAATGGGTGTTTTTTTTAGTCATCTGACAGGAGAATAGGAGCAGAAGCAGCCAGAGGAGCTACAGGGTTATGAGGAAGATGAGATAGAGGACCCATACACACCGTGGCAGTATGCAGTGGAGATGGAGGCAGGTAGTCCCTCCGAGTGACTTGCACAAATGTCACGATGCATGCTCACTTGCACAAATGGCACAATGTATGTTCATTTGCTTGCGTAGTGACCGCTGAATTGTCACCATTCAGCAGCGGGATGACTTCTGGCTCTCCACCTTATTGGACCCTCGCTACCGGCACCCACTATACATATCTAAGAACAGGAAAGGTGTGCAAAAAACACCATGTGCCACCTACACCACCAAGTATTGATGTGATACAAAGACCTCTAAAAGGTGAAAGGGAACAACGTATGGTCCATTGTGACAGGTGGGGGTAAAAACTTCTCCTGTAAGGCCCTACTCTCGCACTATTAATTCCATATTTCCACATAAAAACAATGCCATTTCCCAGGGTTTTTAGTTGGAAATAGGGAGAGGTTCCTGTGTGGGAATTAATAGGGCATGAGTAGGGACTTACAGGGGTGTTTCCCCCCCCACCTGCTACACTGGACCATATGTTGTTCCCTTCTACCTTTTGGAGGCAAGTGTCCTAAAAAGGGCAGCCCCACACAGGAACCTCTCCTTATTTTACAACTAAAAACCCACTGAAATGGCAGTGTTTGTTGGTGGAAATAGGGAGAGGTTGCTGTGTGGGACAGTCCTTTTTAGGGCGAGTAACACTTGCCAAGAAGGGAATTAATTGTGCGAAAGTAGGGCCTTACAGGGGAAGTTTTTACCCCCACTGGTTACAATGGACCATACGTTGTTCCCTTCTACCTTTTAGAGGTCTTTGCATCACACCAATACTTGGTGGTGTAGGTGGCACATGGTGTTTTTTCACACCTTTCCTTTTGTTAAATAAAAAAAAATTGGTACATATATTTTATCAAAGGAATATTATTATAAGTTACATTTTAAATAATGCATATCCTCAATATTTACTTTTGCACACTAACTTTTAAAAAAAGAGACCATTTTCTTCTGCCTACATGCCTCAGCTACTATTCTGATCCTGCCACCCGCCTGATGCCACACATCTGATGCCAAGTTCTCCTTCTTTCACCCACCTTCGTGACGATATGGTGGCAGAATGAGACAGCCTGGAGGGGGCATCAGCAGCACCAGGAGTCCTGAAAGTGACCCGGTGACAGAGTTGTGCGGTGGGTGGCAATACCAATACCCGACGAAGGTGGCGAAGGTGACCTTCGCCACCTTCGTCGGGTACTGGTATTGCCACCCACCGCACAACTCTGTCACCGGGTCACTTTCAGGACTCCTGGTGCTGCTGATGCCCCCTCCAGGCTGTCTCATTCTGCCACCATATGTTCTCCTCATGCTGATGCCAGCTCCAGGCTGTCTCATTCTGCCACCATATGTTCTCATGCTGATGCCACCTCCAGGCTGTCTCATTCTACCACCATATGTTCTCCTCATGCTGATGCCAGCTCCAGGCTGTCTCATTCGGCCACCATATGTTGTCCTCATACTGATGCCATCTCAAGGCTGTTTCATTCTGCCACCATATGTTCTCCTCATGCTGATGCCAGCTACAGGCTGTCTCATTCAGCCACCATATGTTCTCCTGATGCCAGCTCCAAGCTGTCTCATTCTGCTACCATATGTTCTCCTCATGCTGATGCCACCTCCAGGCTGTCTCATTCTGCGACAATATGTTCTCCTCATGCTGATGCCAGCTCCAGGCTGTCTCATTCTGCCACCATATGTTCTCCTCATGCTGATGCCAGCTCAAGGCTGTCTCATTCTGACACCATATTTTCTCCTCATGCTGATGTCCGCTCCAGGCTGTGTCATTCAGCCACTATATGGTCTCCTCAGGCTGCCGCCACCTCCACGCTGTGTCATTCAGCCACTACATGGTCTTCTCATGCTGATGCCACCTCCAGTATGTGTCCTTCAGACACTATATGGTATCCTCATCCTGCCGCCTCTTCCTCCGCGCTGTTTCATTCAGCCACTATTGCGGTTTTAATTTCCTCACACAAACAGTATTTTTTTTTGTTGCGCCATACATTTTATGGTAAATTGTGTGATGCCATTAAAAAGGACAACTGGTTGCGCAAAAAAACAGCCCTCATGCTCGTCTGTGGATGAAAATATAAAAGTTATGATTTTTAGAAGGTGAGGAGGACAAAAAGATAACGTAAAAATTAAATTTGCTGAGTCCTTAAGGGGTTAAAGTCGTTTAAGTTTTATAATTGATGAAGAGTGACTTGTAAAAATTTGTATTAAATTTAATAGAATTTAAATAAATAATTTTGATACATAAAAGCCAGATAAGAAGTACTGAAGGACATTTCCAAAACAATCTGCATGTTATACTGAATAACAGTATTGCTTCAATAACATAGCACACTCCCTATGTGTGTTACAACAAGGCAAAGTGTTCTACACCCCTATTGAGGCTCTCTGTAGCCCAGAAATACCAGTTTTTATTAGCAATTCTCAGCAAATAAATTCGGACCGAACCAAATTTTTTCGGAAAATTTGGCAAATCGGCAGAATCAAATTTTCCAAAAATTCGCTCATCTCTACTTACCATATACTGGTTAAATAATAAACAATATGCAACATGGTCTTCGACTCCCCTTGTAGTGGCTATAGGCAGAAAGACCTCATCATTAAACACTATGGCTTTAGAAGAATTTGTGACTCTACACCAAAGAAATAAATCCCTGATAACCATAAAGATATATCGTAAAATGAATCAGGACAGAATCATTCACCTATTTAGTGTTCTAAGTAGATGTCCTCTTTATGCGACGTCACTGGGCAATATCCCTAGCATTCCCTCATATGCCCTGGACTAATTCGTGCCCAGCTTCTTTACTTATTATTTTTAATTTGAACAAGAGATAAAGATATTTCTTCCAACACTTCATACTCACTGCACTAAGGAATACAATTTTATGTTCTCAATATTTTCTTTTCCCTTTAAAAATAAGACTGTCTTCATTTTTTATTTCTCAGCAAATTCATATCAAGAGATTTTATATCTATAATCCCAAGTATGACCCTGCAGAAAAAAAAATTCTCCCAAATACTGCTAAAAAATGTCATTAATTTATACTGTTATACGAATTACAGTATGAAGACAAAGAAAGCCTATAATCTGAATTTCTCTTTAGATATCTCGGTATCATAAAACTGAATGAGAGGTGAAATTGAGAACTTCATTTCTGCAGAATGTTATTAGCGATACATGTATTGGGGGATGGGAGCTAGGAAATGGATCTCATGTCTTTTTGAAGATTTACTTTAAAAATAGATTGATGGCGAGTCAAATGCACATGTACAGTACTTGCAATTCTGATTGGAAATAAAAGACCTGATATATGGAGCTTTATAATTTGTAGTTTTTGATGAGGCAAGAAATCTGCATTTTGAGTTTAATTGACCAAGATATTATTTCTCATTTCTCTCTCATATAAAGTCTCTAATAGAACAGTCGTAGAACAGCCAAATAAGCATATAACACTTTTACAGTATAAAATTAAGTTCATTGTAAAATCCGCTTGCTCTAAGGACAGTCACACATTATGCTTATACATTATGCTTCTAGTGTCATGCCAGAGAGAGGTTGCTGCTTGAGTTTTCCTTGCTCTATGACGTATACAAGTGGGCTGAGGAGAATTCTAATATATAATATTTAAATGGGAACTGTCAGATTCAAAAACTTTTCATACGTTGTTACTGATGAAAATTAAAGATCTTTTGTAATATGGTTGTTAAAAAAAGTTTGAATATTTAACTAAACAAAATGGCCCCTGAAAATCATACCTAATGGGACATTAATCAGTTCTGCAGAGGCATCAGCTTGTCCATGAGTCATAGACAAGAGAGGACTCATGAACAAGGCTGCATGAGCAGACACACCAATCACCTCTCACCACCACAAGGGAGGGGCACGCCCCCTCCAACCACACACCAATCACCTCCCACCACCACAAGAAGGGACACGCCCACTTCACCTGAGAAAATTTTTATAATAAATATAGGGGATAGAGGAGGAAAAATTGCATGTACATGGTCAGGATTAGGTACTGAGTATTATTTATTTCTTTTTGTGGCAAACGACAGGTACGCTTTAAGTCCTGTAAACTAAACAGGTTGTTTGGCTTAGAAAAGCCATTTTAATATGTTAGGGAAATTTAATTAGGAAGAAGGGTCCTCTGTTTACCTGAGCGGAGTGGTTACAAAGAGCCTTTCTAAGACCAGAGGGCCTGATTTCAATGGATATGATGTATTGAACTATTTACACTGTGATGGCGCTAGCCTAAACCTGGCTGTAGTACAAGGCACAGTAATGAAAATTAGATAAATAAGGTATGTGTTGATTTTCAGTTATAGATGAATAGCAGTGGTGTAGTTAGGGGGTGGTTGGTGGCCATGTGCCCCGGGGTGTTGGCAGCTAGAGGGGGCACCAACAAGGCTCTCTGCTTAGCCACAGCATTACACTATAGAGCTAGGGTCACAAACCGAATGTTGTGTGGCAAGGTGACCACATCTCCACCAGGATCAGTGTAAGGGTTTCATACACACTACACTACAGACTCTCTGCTCAGCATTAGTTCTGAGGAGTTTATGCTCACAGCAGCCTCCCATTGATCTCATAGGGAGACCGCTGCTTAGTTTATAAGTCGGAGGTTCTGTATCTTTATCTTCTTGATAAATTTGGCATCAATTTGCACCGACACCAGAATTTTTACCTAATACAACAATATTGATAAATATTCACAGTTTATGAGTATTGTCAAATAGAATGATAGCGATTCTATGAATGGTTGCTGTAATTATTGAGCTCAATACCATCTCATCTACTGTACATTTGTAAGTCATCAGATACTTAAAGGGGTTGTCCATGGAGAAGAAAAGCTATTAGCTCTTTTGCCTCTTGGTGCTCCACCTTCCCCTTTGGAACATCTCAGAAGTATATCTTCCAAGGCAAGAGGAGGCAGTTACCAAATCGAGTGTAGGAGAAACCATGCCTGCATGCAATTTCCAATATCTGCACAATGTTTCAACAACCTTGTGCAGCTATTGGACATCAGATTGGAGCATGGTTTCATCTGCAGGTAATGAACAAGATTTTATGCTCCCCTGGGTAGCTGACATCACGATTAGATTCTCTATAGGTTTAGAAGAAACATACACTGCTCAAAAAAATTGAGAGAACACTTAAACAACACAATGTAACTCAAAGTCAATCACACTTCTGTGAAATCACACTGTCCACTCAGGAAGCAACACTGATTGACAATCAATTTCACATGCTGTTGTGCAAATGGAACAGACAGCAGGTGGAGATTATAGGCAATCAGAAAGACACCCAATAAAGGAGTGGTTCTGCAGGTGGTGGACCACAGACCACGGACCACAGACCACTTCTCAGTTCCTATGCTTCCTGGCTGATATTTTGGTCACTTTTGAATGCTGGCTGTGCTTTCACTCTAGTGGTAGCATGAGACGGAGTCTACAACCCACACAAGTGGCTCAGGTAGAGCAGCTCATCCAGGATGGCACATCAATGCGAGCTGTGGCAAGAAGGTTTGCTGTGTCTGTCAGCATAGTGTCTAGAGCATGGAGGCGCTACCAGGAGACATGGAGGAGGGCAACAACCCAGCAGAAGGACCGCTACCTCTGCCTTTGTGCAAGGAGGAGCAGGAGGAACACTGCCAGAGCCCTGCAAAATGACCTCCAGCAGGCCATAAATGAGCATGTGTTCACTCAAACGGTCAGAAACAGAGTCCATGAGGGTGGTATGAGGGCCCCACATTCACAGGTGGGGGTTGTGCTTACAGCCCAACACTGTGCAGGATATTTGGCATTTGCCAGAGAACACCAAGATTGGCAAATTTACCACTGGCGCCCTGTGCTCTTTACAGATGAAAGCAGGTTCACACTGAGCACATGTGACAGATGTAACAGAGTCTAGAGACGTCGTGGAGAACGTTCTGCAGCCTGCAACATCCTCCAGCATGACCGGTTTGGCAGTGGGTCAGTAATGGTATGGGGTGGCATTTCTTTCCATGTGCTTGCCAGAGGTAGCCTGACTATCATTAGGCACCGAGATGAGATCCTCAGACCCCTTGTGAGACCATATGCTGGTGCGGTTGGCCCTGAGTTCCTCCTAATGCAAGACAATGACCTCATGTGGCTGGAGTGTGTCAGCAGTTCCTGCAAGAGGAAGGCATTGATGCTATGGACTGGCCCGCCTGTTCCCCAGACCTGAATTTGATTGAGCACATCAGGGACATCATGTCTTGCTCCATCCACCAATGCCACATTGCAACACAGACTATCCAGGAGTTGGGGGATGCTTTAGTGCAGGTCTGGGAGGACATCCCTCAGGAGACCATCCACCACCTCATCAGGAGCATGCCCAGGCATTGTAGGGAGGTCATACGGGCACGTGGAGGCCACACACACTACTGAGCCTTTTTGACTTGTTTTAAGGACATTACATAAAGTTGGATCAGCCTGTAGTGTGGTTTTCCACTTTGATTTTGAGTGTGACTCCATATCCAGACCTCCATGGGTTGATACATTTGATTTCCATTGATAATTTTTGTGTGGTTTTGTTGTCAGCACATTCAACTATGTAAAGACAAAAGTATTTCATACAATTAGTTCATTCATTCAAATCTAGGATGTGTTATCTTAGTGTTCCCTTTATTTTTTTGAGCAGTGTAGCTTTAGGTTCACTGCAGAATATAATAGAAGAAGCTGATTTATGGTCTTTTTTTTTTGTCTTTTTTATGATGGGAGGCCTCACCATATTATATTACTTACATACTAAAAATAATAAACATGTCTCTAGTTGGGAACTTTTTGTCTAAGCCACCCTTATATTATCAAAATGAAACATTAAAAATTAGCAAAAGGCAGAAAATACAGTATATATATATATATATATATATATATATATATATTTGTAAATTCTGTTTTTTATTTCACTTTTACTATACGCTACTAAAACAAATATTAAACATAACATTCGCTTCCCAATAATTTTGCAAAGACTCTTTCTTAGGCCAGGTTCTCACTTTTTGTAACATGTTGCAGCATTTTTTGCAGCAAAAATTTGCACATAAAACACACCACAAATTTTTACAAAACATGAACCTGGCCTAACAAGGATTTTTTCAGGGTCGTTGACATTCATGGCTATCACTACCAGATCTATGGGGATTTGACACCCGACACACGGATCAGATACAAAGGGCTGAAGACTTTTTAGGGGCTTTGTCTAATATTAATGGCTTATCCCAACTCTTTTGTGCAAAATAGAGCAGAAAATAAGGCCCTGGCTAATTTTTCCATGCTTGGTTTCTTGTTTGATGTTTTGAAGTGTTCTTTACATTTCTTGTGTTTTATTTCTCCCAATTTTTGTTTTTGCTTTAGACTCATTTTGGGGGCTTTGAAACAAATTAACATCTTTCTAGTTCACACTTTACAATATTTTCACTTCTCAGTGGTGACTTTGAACATACTGTACTTAGTTTCCAACAAATTTTATACTTATAATGCTAGATTGCAACCACAACCAGGTTGTTTAAAGGGGTACTCCCCCGCTAGATGTGTTATCCCCTTTCTAAAGGATAGGGGATAACATGTCTGATCGTGAGGGTCCGGTCGCTGGGGGCCGCCGCAATCTCTGGCGCAGCACCCCAGTCAGCCGGGGCCCAAGGGGACTCCGCTTCGTGCCAGATGACTAGCGATCACAGCCTTCACACCCCCTCCATTCCTGTCTATGGTAGAAGGCTCCCTCCCATAGACATGAATGGAGGGGGTGTGGCATCATGATCACAGAAACCCCAGGTTGTAACACCACAGCGTCGGCCTGGAAATTGCAGGGGGTCCCAGTGGCCAAACCTCCCCCCCCCCCCCCCCCTGTGATCAGACATGTTATTCCCTATCCTTTGCAGGATAGGGGATAAGTGTCTGCTCAGAGCACTGAGCACTGGTTCTGACGCTGCCCTCCCATGCAGGAAGCGTGTCAGCCGCAGCGTGACACCGCGGCTGACATGCCCCCTCCCTGTATCTCTATGGGAAAGGCAGAGATGCAGCATTCGTGCATCCCCACCTCTCCCATAGAGCTGTATGGAGGGGGCGTGTCTTCAAAGACATGCACATTAGCTACACAGAGCCACAGCAATGTCGGGTCCCCGTAAAGGAGATCGCGGGGGTCCCATTGGTCGGGTACTGCAGTACTCCTTTAATGGAGTAAAAAGATGATCACCTACACCACTTTTCATGAATACCCCCATAGGGGGAGATTTATCAAAACCTGTGTAGAGGCAGAATGGTGCAGTTGCCCATGACAAGCAATCAAATTGCTTCTTTCATTTGTAAAAAAAAAAATCTGAAAAATGAAAAAAAGCAATCTGATTGGTTGTCATGGACAACTGCACAACTCTTCCTCTACACAGATTTTGAAAAATCTCCACCATAGTGTGTACAGTGGCCCCTTAACTTGCAATGGTTACAGTATTTTCAACAAACAATAGTCTTTTCTGGACCATTGTAACTTGTTACAAGACTCAGCATACAATGCTACTGACAGTCCAGATCTGCAAAACATATCAATGACTGTAGAAGCCAACCAATCAGAATGGACATTTCACTGGTAAAACACCTATATTACTGAAATGCATGCACTGACTGGTTGTCTGATAGTGCCTCCCTACAGTACAGGGAGGTACTACATTTTCTGTACTACTCTTAACCTGTGCCAGGGTTTGATGCTTTTTTGGACACCAGGTGAGGGCGGCTCCATTTTACTTTTTTGGGACACTGTGTGTACTGTACAGGACCCTGAAGAAGCTCCTGTCCTCTACATAGACAGTGATTTACAGCTTCCAGCAGCTCTTTCTTACTTTTATATCTTATTTTTCTTAGTTACTTACTTTAATCCTCACTTTTCCTATTTTTGGATGAAATGTTGGAGCTTCAGAACCAATTACCAGGTTTCCATAGAGTTCTGGTCTCAACATACAATAGTTTCAACATACATGGTCATCCTGGAACTAATTCATATTGTAACTTGAGGGACTACCGTAAATTTGAAGCCACTGACACTTAATCAAATAGCAAGTTGTAGGCATGCAACGATAATAAATAAATAACAGAACAGTCTACACCAGACCAGAGGGCCAAGAGAGGAACAAAGAACAATGGTCCCCTAGATGCAATATTCATGGACATGTGCTCAACAGTGACCACACGGGTTTCTTTGGCTGGTGCAACTTCTTCAGGGGACCTGTTGAGGCATGATCATCAGTGTAGGCAGAGTCTGATGTCTTCTGTCTTGCAAATATCTTGTGCAGTTTCTTATGCCTGGGCACATACAGTGGTTTCCTCAATACATGTAGAACAGTGGTCTCAAAATTGTGGCCCTCCAGATGCAAAACATACAACTTCCAGCATGCCCTAGACAGCTGTAAACTCCAGCTTTTTCAAAACTACAACTCCCAGCATGCCCGGACATGCCCAAATTACTGTTGACAGACGATTTGCATATAGCACACCCCACTTTTTCTTTACTTTTATGGATAGGGTTGTGGTTATAAAGACATGGTAGATAATCATATCTATGTTTTCTGCTGATTATATGTGTGAAACATTGTATGCAAGTTGTGGGAATCGGGCAGATAGTTGTCATGTGATAACTTTCTTATTTGAATGGCAAGCTTCCCATTGCATTCCCAATTGTTATAGGAGTATCACAGATAAATTGTGCGATAATATTATTTTATTATATTTGATGCTGGGGCCAAATCTCAGCGTAAACATTAAGCAGGCGCATGTGTTCAGCATATAGGTTTTAACTGAAGGGAGGAAATACTATCTCCTATAAGACTTTTTTTTCCCCTTCCCTAATCTTCTAGCTTCTCTCATTTGGCAAAAGAGCTGATCATATCCTAAGAGGGTTTCTTTGGCAGAATATGACACCATATGGGTGTTATTAACAATCCACAAATTAAGCTCATTATGTGGTGCTTGATTTTATAAACATTCCTCAATAGCATGCACAAATAAAATTAGTTTTTATGGAAATGTTTGCCAATAACGCTGCCTGCAACTAAGTGATTTATGTGTAAACAAAATGTAATCAAAACACGTTCATTACTTTTAAATCACTATTTCCAAACATAATTTCTGTTCTCGTACTGTGCCATCTCTCCGTGGCAAGGGAAGGGTACCTATTCTCGGTAAAAGGCAATCTACCAATTCTCCTAAGACACGCCAGGTGTATTGTTGTGGCAGATACGTCTTATCTGTGTTACAAGTAGCTTTTACATTATTCTACTCTCACAGCATATCCTGTAACACTTAGGGGGAGATTTATCAAAACCTGTCCAGAGGAAAAGTTGCTGGGTTGCCCATAGCAACCAATCAAATTGCTTCTTTAATTTTTCTGAGGTCATTTAAAAAAATGAAAGAAGCGCTCTGATTGGTTGCTATGGGCAATTCAGCAACTTGTGATGTCTGTTTTTGTGTTTTTGTATTTTTCTGTCTTGGGGTCTGCTCAGACACTAGTTCTTATGTCTGAACAGTGTCTATGCTAATTCTTCCTTTAGTTGGAAGAGTTAATGCTATCAGCCTATAACAGCTTGGGTGTGGCTTTAAAATCTGAGCTCTCTTGGAACTCTGTCGGGTGACTAGTGCTATTTTGACCATGTCTGGTTTATCTTGCACCTGGCATTTATTTTGTGATATATTTGAGTTTTAACCATGGTTATTATGCCTGTTTATGATAGATTTTAGTCTGCTTGGGTTTTAGGACAGGATTATGTATGTCTGTTCTGCTTAGTCTGTGTTCACACTGTAAGTCTTGCTTGTAATCGTGCTCTGTATGTATAATTGCTGTTGGTTATCCTGACCTGTATTTCTCTATGTTTGAAGTTTGGTTTTGTATTATTCCTGTTTGGTATCCTGACCTGTATTCCTCCATGTTTTGTAGTTTGGCTCATCCGTTTCTCAGTCCTGTGTTCCGTGTATTATATTTCTGTTTCCTCTAGGCCAGTATCCTAATCATATGGAGGAGTGTGCTCACTTGCTAGAAGTCTATTTGGCTTTATTAAGGATGTCCCTCCATGTTTGGAGTGGGGTGTCTAGTATGTTGATTGTTCTCTGTCCAGTGTGAACAGTGTTCTATGTTTCCTGACCTGATTAGTGTTTTACATTCAGTTCATCTGTTCATCCCCTGCATCTTCTGGTTTCTGCTGTATACTTATTCCATATCTAGTTTTGTTCATTTCTTAATATCTGCTGTTTATCTTGATTCCGGTTTCTGAACTGTATGTTAGTACACAATATCCTGCCCTGTTTGTATATTTATATCATGTCTTGATTATTTGGTTGTTTGGTTGTGTTACCGGCTATGTTCAGTATAATTTGTGTACCTTTACGTCCTATGCACTTTAGTGCAGGAAGGGACTGGCACCGTGGTTGTCGATCTGTCGTTTAGGGCAGATGGGCAAGTAGGCAGGGAGAGTGTTTCTAGGGACAGATTAGGGCTCACTCTCCCTGTTCACTCTGTTGGTCATGACAACAGGTTTTGATAAATCTCCCCCTTAGGGTCTAATCACACATACAGCATCCTGCACATATGTGATGCACAGGATTTAAAGCTGCAGATTTGGTGCTGTGTTCCGTCATTTTGGTTAAACTGAATTCAATATAATTCTATTGAAGTCAATATGACCTTACCCTTAAGCCTTGCCACAAAACACCATCTCACCTGCGCAGCAATGTGGCAGGGGTATGAAGTGAGCTCAGGAACTGAGTTGCCATCATACCCACTTGAGCCCAGCTGCTATCAGCAGCCAGGACCCGTGGTGACTAATGTCAGACATCGTCGAACAGGCTGATGTCCGGCATCGATCCTGTAAACGCCACGATCAAAGTTGATCACGGCATCTAGAAGTGGCAAAAACTACTGCCAGGGTAGCTGATCAGGACCATCAAAGGGAAATTGCGATGTCCTGGTCAGTGTTAAGGACAGAGGGAAGTCTCTTACCTGCTTCCCTGCTGTCCAATCGGCGCTTCTATGCTGCATCCAGCCATGGCAGGCTATAGCAATGGAGCACCGATAACACTGATCAATGTTGTTCTACGGAGCAGCATTGATATAGTGTTTGCATTTTGAAGATTTCTGGTAATAGTCTCCTATGGGGACAAAAAAATTGTGAATAAAGTGGGAAAAAAAAGTTAATTAATATGAATAAGCCTGATTCACTAATAAAAAATTTTTTATCATCCCCTTTTCCAATTATTTTAACCTCTTAAGGACGCAGGGTGTACCTGTATGCCCTGCACCCCTCCCGGTATATAATACCTGGTCGGTCCCCGGCAGCTAATGAAAGCCGGAACCCTGGGCTAATAGCGTGCGGCACCGATCATTGTGCTGTGCGCTATTAACCCTTTAGATGTGGCGTTCAAATTTGATCGCCGAGTCTAAAATGAAACTGAAAGCTTTCCGTCAACTCAGTCGAGCTGATTGGGACCATTGCGGTGAAATCGCGATGTCCTGATCAGCTAGGACGCAGCAGGAGGGTCTCTTACCTGCCTCTGTCATGTCCCATTGGCGATTGATTGTTCCAAGCCTGAAATTCAGGCTTGAGCAATCGACTGCCGATAACACTGATCTTTGCTGTGTCAATGCATGGCAATGATCTGTGTATGAGAAAGGTAGGTGCAGTGTAATAGCCACTAGGGGGGCTATAACACTGCAAAAAAAAAAAAGGTGCAAAAAAAAAAAGTTAATAAAGATCATTTAACCCCTTCCCTAATAAAAGTAAGAATCCCCCCCCCCCCTTTTCCCATTTAAAAAAAAAAACTGTAAATAAAAATAAACATATGTGGTATTGCCGGGTGCGGAAATGTCCAAACTATAAAAATATATCATTAATTAAATGGCATGGTCAATGACGTATGCGCAAAAAAACTCCAAAATAGCGTATTTTTGGTTACTTTTTATATCATGAAAAAATGAATAAAAAGCGATCAAAAAGTCTGATCAATACAAAAATGGTACCGATAAAAACTTCAGATCACGGCGCAAAAAATGATCCCTCAGAAGATGACAATTTTAAACCTATACATGTTCGTGCATGTAGTTATGATTTTTTTCAGAAGTATGACAAAAGCAAACCTATATAAGTAGGGTATCATTTTAACCGTATGAATAATGACCTGCAGAATAAAGATAAGGTGTCTTTTTTACCGAAAAATGCACTGCCTAGAAACGGAAGCCCCCAAAATTTACAAAATGGCATTTTTTCTTAAATTTTGTCGCACAATGAATTTTTTTTCCCTTTCACTGAGGATTTTTTGGTAAAATGACTAATGTCACTGCAAAGTAGAATTGGTGGTGCAAAAAAATAAGCCATAATATGGAATTTTACGTGCAACAATTGAAGTGTTATGATTTATAGAAGGTATAAAAACAGAAAAACCCTGTGTCCTTACGGGGTTAAATAAAATTATGTAAACAAAATTAAATATAAGCCTATGTGGTATCACCGCATGCATAAATGTCCAAACTATTAAAATATCATGTCAATGAAACCGTACAGTCAATGGCGTAAATGTAAAGTAGAGCCCATATACATCTTCGTATAAGGAAAAATAAAAAGTTATGGGTCAGAGTGAATAATTTTAGACATACAGTCATGGCCGTAAATGTTGGCACCCCTGAATTTTTTCAAGAAAATTAAGTATTTCTCACAGAAAAGGATTGCAGTAACACATGTTTTGCTATACACATGTTCATTCCCTTTGTGTGTATTGGAACTAAACCAAAAATGGGAGGAAAAAAAGCAAATAGGACATAGTGTCACACCAAACTCCAAAAATGGTCTGAACAAAATTATTGGCACCCTTAACTTAATATTTGGTTGCACACCCTTTGGAAAAAATAACTGAAATCAGTGGCTTCCTATAACCACCAATAAGCTTCTTACACCTCTCAGCCGGAATGTTGGACCACTCTTTCTTTGCAAACTGCTCCAGGTTTCTCTTATTGGAAGGCGCCTTTTCCCAACAGCAATTTTATGATCTCTCCACTGATGTTCAATGAGATTGAGATCTGGACTCATTTCTGGACACTTCAGAACTCTCCAGCGCTTTGTTGCCATCCATTTCTGGGTGCTTTTTGATGTATGTTTGGGGTCATTGTCCTGCTGGAAGACCCAAGATCTCGGACACAAACCCAGCTTTCTGACACTGGGCTGTACAGTGCGACCCAAAATCCATTGGTAATCCTCAGATTTCATGATGCCTTGCACACATTCAAAGTACCCAGTGCCAGAGGCAGCAAAACAACCCCAAAACATCATTGAACCTCCACCATATTTCACTGTAGGTACTGTGTTCTTTTCTTCGTATGCCTCATTCCATTTTCAGTAAACAGTAGAATGATGTGCTTCACCAAAAAGCTTTATCTTGGTCTCATCTGTCCACAATATGTTTTCCCAGAAGGATTTTGGCTTACTCAAGTTCATTTTGGCAAAATGTAGTTTGGCTTTTTAGGTCTCTGTGTCAGCAGTGGTGTCCTCCTGAGTCTCCTACCATAGCGTTTCATATCATTTAAATGTCGACGGATAGTTCGCACTGACACTGACGCTCCCTGAGCCTGCAGGACAGCTTGAATATCTTTGGAACTTTTTTGGGGCTGCTTATCCACCATCTGGACTATCCTGCATTGACACCTTTCATCAAATTTTCTCTTCTGTCCACGTCCAGGGAGATTAGCTACAGAGATTTCAAACTTCTTGATAATGTTGCGGACTGTGGACAAAGGCAAATCTAGATCTCTGGGGATGGACTTGTAAACAAGTGTACTGCATAGAAACAGAAGCCCCAGAAATTGCTGAATTGCTTTTTTCTTTTACAATTTCTTCCCACAAATATTTTTTTCCTTTAGCTGTAAATTTGGTGGTGAAATTAATGATGTCATTGTAAAGTACAGTTGGTGGCACAAAAACAAGCCCTCCTATGGGTCTGTAAGTGGAAAATTGAAAGCATTATGGCTATTAGAATGTGAGGAGGGAAAAAATGTATCCTCCCTCCCAAAAAATTGCCCAGTCCTTCAGGGGTTAAAGAGTATGACTGACTTTCACAACCATGTTTGTTATTATGGCTGCCATGCACCTTAAATTATTAAAAAAGCAACTTTGCAAGGAGTCTTTATTCATTAAATCCTTCTGCTTTTGCGTACAGCTTTGATGTTAAAGTATGTGTCCCCATGTTAACAGACTACATATTAACCCCTTAAGGGCACAGCCTATTTTGGCTTTGAGGAAGACCAATTAATTTCTTTTTTTTATTATTTATTTAGCGTTTTCGTTTTTTCATCGTCAAATTTTAAGAGACATAACTCTTTTAATTTTGCATCCTCAGACATATAAGAGGGCTTGTTTTTTGCAAGACCTATTCCATTTTTTTATGTCACCTGCCATTTTACCATAAAATGTTCCCTGAAATCAAAGAAATTATTATTTGTAGGGGTAATGAAAAAAATAAATAAATAAAGTAGGGGGTTGTTTTTCACAGTATTCTTTACGGTTTTTCTATTATTGTACTTTTTCAAACTTTTTTTAATGAAAATAAACATGTTTAACATTTCCCTACTCTAACCTCTATTTTTTTTTCTTTTGCAGATATATTGGGCTCTATAATGGCTTCTTTTTTGCGTTATGATCTGCAGTTTCTATCAGCACAATTTTTGTTTTGATTGGACTCTTTGATCACTTGATATGCACTTTTATGATATATGATGATTAACCCCTTAACGACGGAGGACGTATATTTACGTCCTGCGCCAGCTCCCGTGATATAAAGCGGGGTCGCGACGCAATCCCGCATCATACTGCGTCATCAACGGCCGGGACCCGCGGCTGATACCACACATCGCAGATCGCGGCGATGTGCGATATTAACCCTTTAGAAGCAGCGGTCAAAGCTGACTGCCGCATCTAAAGTGAAAGTGAAACTATCCCGGCTAGTCAGTCGGGCTGTTCGGAACCGCAGCGGTGAAATCGCGGCATCCCGATCAGCTTACAGGACACCGGGAGGGCCCTTACCTGCCTCCTCGGTGTCCAATCGACGAATGACTGCTCCGTGCCTGAGATCCAGGCAGGAGCAGTCAAGCACCGATAACACTGATCACAGGCGTGTTAATACACGCCAGTGATCAGCATGAGAGATCAGTGTGTGCAGTGTTATAAATCCCTATGGGACCTATAACACTGCAAAAAAAAAGTAAAAAAAACTATAAACTATAAAAATATATAATTAATTAAATCGCACGGTCAATGGCGTACGCGCAAAAAAATTCCAAAGTCCAAATAAGCTTAGTTTTGGTCACTTTTTATACCATTAAAAAATGAATAAAAAGTGATCAAAAAGTCAGATCAAAACAAAAATCATACCAATAAAAACTTCAGATCACGGCGCAAAAAATGAGTCCTCATACCACCCTTTACTAGTCCCCATACCACCCGTTTCGCCGTGAATTTTTGGGTAAAATGACTAATGTCACTGCAAAGTAGAAATGGTGAAGCAAAAAATAAGCCATAATATGGATTTTTAGGTGGAAAATTGAAAGGGTTATGATTTTTAAAAGGTAAGGAGGAAAAAACGAAAGTGCAAAAACTGAAAAAACCCTGAGTCCTTAAGGGGTTAAATCTGTTTTTTTTCTGGCATTTGATATTTTATTATGTTTATGTGGTTTACCACGGGGGGGGGGGGGGGGGGGGGGAATTATACATGTTGTATTTTATTACAATACACAGTGCAGAATACAAAAAGACTTCCGCACTCACTGCATCCACAAATTTCTCACGGCTCAACCTCGGAACCTTCCATGGATGGGACGACATGAGCCTCTGAGCGCCCCATGCCAGCCCTGTCATCCTGTCCATGGAAGGTTCAGAGGTCGAGCCGTGAGACATCTCTGGATGCGGTGAGTGCGGGAGTCTTTTTGTATTCTGCACTGTGTATTGTTCTAAGTTGTATCTTCAATATTAATCCCAGCACCTCCGTGACTCTCATAATTCTGATGATCCGTTATATGAAAGGCGTATTCAAGGAATTTGACTATGCTACAGGGGCTGTACAGTTAGTGTAGTACATAATATAGTGTCTGTACCAATATTTATTTTTAACAACATACAAAATTACTGTTTTCTCAGATTTTTCCCAGCTTGCAATGCGGCCGAGACCTGACTCACTAGTCAGCTGATGACAGGGAGCCTGTCTGCTTGAATGGGTGGAGGGATCAATCTGTAACTAATGCAACAGCTGTAGGCACCCTGATTGAAAACCACAGGTCTTTTGAATGGATGCAGCTCATTTATGTTTCAATGGGTTGGGTGGCTGATGTGAGGAAGGAAAATGGAATTATGGATTTGTAGTCAAAAAAAGAAAAGTGAAACAGGAAATACCAATTCACAAAAAGCTAGCCACAGTGTTATGGTAATCTCACAACACAGCCATTTAGCCCTAAGACAAGTGCAGATCCTTCCTAAGCATGTCCATTACTGCCTGCCAGGTACGTACTAAAATAACTTTATGGTGGATAACCCCTTTAACCCGTGTCTCCCACACTGTTATTCAATTCATGGGTTTGTGGATTGTAGCAGTGCCGCTTCACATCTCTTCTGGGCTGTATTATACGCCGATCGCGGTGATGCCCTGTATTAACCCTTCAGACGCGGCGATCAAAGCTGACCACCACGTCTGAAGCGAAAATGACACTAACTCGGCTGAACCGGGAGGGACCTTACCTGCCTATTAGGTGTCTGCTCCGTGCTGGGATCCCCTGCATGGCCGGCTCTCTCCTTCGTCGTCATTATGTCGTCGCACACGTCGCCCCTTCATCCGATAGGAGCAGCGTGTGTAGCGGCGTGCGCAGCGACATGATGGTGGTGACGGAGAGCGAGGATACGGGCAGCAGAGATGTTCGGAGCGACGGGGACACCCCGGGGACGCGGTGACAGCGATGGAGGGCGACATCCAGGGCAGCGGTGACGAGCGGTGACGGGTCCGGAGCGGCGTGGACACTTGAGCATTACCTCCTATACCAGTGGTCTTCAACCTGCGGACCTCCAGATGTTGCAAAACTACAACTCCCAGCATGCCCGGACAGCCGTTGGCTGTCCGGGCATGCTGGGAGTTGTAGTTTTGCAACATCTGGAGGTCCGCTGGTTGAAGATCACTGTGACCTATACTTTACATTGTATTCTAGATTTTCCTCATTTAAAATTGGGAGGGATCAGTGTCCTTTGACTGGAAGTGCCAATATTCGTGAATATTTGCATATTCACAAAGAAAAACGAATATTCGTCATTACGAATATATATCACTATATTCAAAATATTTGCAAAATCGGGAAGTGTTGACATTCACTATAAAAATTTGCATTTCAAATACTCGCACTCAACCCTACTTTCAAGCTGACAGCTCCATACTTTATTATTCTTGTAACTTATGGGCCTGATGAAGGCCACTGGTCTACACTGCATGGCTGTCTGATCTCTATTTTCTCCCAATTTTTTCCAGATTTTTGATCATATTCTAATGAATGGAATTGGGATCGTTCTGCCTTTTATCTCTTGTTTACTCTTGTTTTATTGGGTTTCTGATTTAAGCTACCAAAAAAAAAATCTTCATGCAAAACATTGCATATAAAGCAATACTTCTATATCAAGAAATAGCTAGAATTCCCTTTTCCCTTTGTTATATGCATGCATTTATTTACTTAGCGCCAACAGATTCTGCAGCCTTTTACATCTTGTATTCAGAATAGAAAGTATTAAAATTCAGCCCCATAGTGAAACAAGAGCTCATGGAACAGCCCCATATTTCACAGTGATTCCAGATAACTGTGATTGTTTCAGTGTGGTCATTTTCCTGTCCATATCCAGTGTTCTGCTCTCACGCTAGGCTATGCTTGGGTTACTTTGCAGTTGGTATTAGGGTTGGATAACATTCCAGGTAATAAATTACTGGGCAGCAAACGTTAAACAAATAATAGAGACAGACACAGAGACTGATTCCATAAGCAGGACTATGATTACCAGTCTAATAAAACTTTTATATTGCTTTGTGTCCCAAGACATTAAGAAATGTATATATTTCGAAAACAGACTTCTGAAACATAATATAGCCTATGGCATGCTTTTGCTTTATGTGGCTCTCAAGGTTTCATCAAACTTCAAGGCCAAGATGACATGATGGTCTCTAGCAGATGGCTTAGCACAGTTTATCTCTCATAATTCAGCTGGACATCACACATATTCCAAGTATTTCCTCCAGGATAATTATTTATAATAGGACTACATAAACTCTGATACGTCTGCACCTAACACTGGGTCCATGGGTACAAGCCCAAACAGAATAACATTTGTAAAGTATGCCTTTCCCACAGATTTTTTGGATTTTTTTGTAGAACACTGTAGAATGGTAATATGTAAGTCATGGATAATAATACTTTAATAGTAAACTAAATACACATTGCATCTTATTTTGGTCTCTTCTAATATCTTTGTTTGGAGAAGATTAAAGCAAAGAATTACAGATAAAGAAATTAATTAAAATGTTTACTATATTAGGGCATTTGTCCAATTTAAATGGGTACTCTGGTGCCAGAAAGTTAAACAGATTTGTAAATTACTTCTATTAAAAAATCGTAATCCTTCCTGTACTTATAAGCTGCTGAATACTACTGTGGAAATTATTTTCCGTTTGAAACACAGAGCTGTCT
Source organism: Hyla sarda (assembly GCF_029499605.1). Lineage (NCBI taxonomy): Eukaryota > Metazoa > Chordata > Amphibia > Anura > Hylidae > Hyla > Hyla sarda. The sequence goes on from NC_079196.1 coordinate 59,826,776, forward strand.
ACTGACATCACGAGCACAGTGCTCTCTGTGAGAGCAGAGAGCACTGTGCTCATGATGTCAGCAGACAGCTCTGTGTTTCAAAAAGAAAATAATTTCTGCTGTAGTATTCAGCAGCTAATAAGTACAGGAAGGATTAAGATTTGTTTTAATAGAAGTCATTCACAAATCTGTTTAACTTTCTGGCACAAGTTGATTTAAAAAAAATAATAATAATTTCACCGGAGTACCCCTTTAAGCCATAAATGTTTAAAAATAACAAACAAAGAAACAAAAAAAATAGTAGTCACTTCTTCAATTTCCAGACAAGTTAATGCTTCGGTGGTCCCACGACCGCCTACTGTTATCAAGCATGTGCTGGAATGGTTATATAAGTTATATGCTATACTTAGTGGCATAGCAGAGTAGTACTTTCTGCTTTATAATGACACATGACCACTGAGGCCATTGATTGAGGAACTGAATATTTAAAGTGGTATTCCGCCCATAGACATCTTATCCTCTATCCTAAGGATAAGGGATAAGATGTCTGATCACGGGGGTCCCGCCACTGGGTTTTGTACATCATAGCTGTACATTTGTACCAATGAGGTTTGAGGTTCCAAAAAATTATTTCCTGCTTTTGTATCAGGAGATTGAGAAAGGTCTTTAGTAAAAATAGGTAGAAGTAATAATATTTAGTCTACTAGGAAGCACTGTTATATACTCATTTTATCATCATAGAGATGAGTACGGTATGCTTCAGAAAAAACTTACCAGAAAAAAATCACACTAGTCAACTTTTTGGATCATGCTACAAGTGTGATTGCTATCTAAATGTCTTTTTAAAGCCTTAAAGGAAACCTGCCACCAGATTTTACCCCAAATAACTTGTAGTAACATGTTATATGAGTTAAAATAATGTCCAAAATGTCCTCCTTTGCATCTGCAATAGTGCAGCAAATGAGTTTTAAAAGTGTCCTGCATCGTATGAAAATGAGCCTCAAGTGGTCATCAGGGCGTGCGACATCACAAAGTAGTCACGGTGTCATGGGTTGTAATCACCCTACTAAGGCATGAATGACAGCCTGGGCATAACCAAAGTCACCGGTCTGCTCCCTGAAGCCTTGCGCTACACCAGAAGCCACTTCATACCTAGGGATATCGCTGCTTCTGGGCCTGCGTGATATTTCAGTGAAGATGGGTGATGTTGGATGTCTGTCAATAATGTCTAAGTAGGTGTGAGTACAGCCGGGGATATCATGACTACTTCAGGATACTTCAGGAACACTTTAAAACTCATTTTCTGCACTATTGTAGATGCTGAGGAGGACATCTAGACATGTTAAGAAACCTTTTATACACTTTATAATGTGATGCCACCAGTTATATAGGGTAAAATCTGGTGACAGGTTTCCTTTAAGTTGAAACAAATGGAAAAATGTGAAGACTTGTATCCACTACCAAACACGTGGACTTCTTTATCGCAATCACTTAGTAACCATAAAATTGTAAGGGATGATGATGTCATTGATCAAGAAGCTGTCTCGTGAAATTGCATGGGTCATAAAACACAAAGGCCAATTTTTTATGACACGGTCTATGAGTTGTAGGTGGTCTCCTTTATGTAAACAGTCTATAATTGCTTTGTTCTGCTTCTTTATGATCAGGTGTGTGGGTGGCAAGAAATGCGAGACTAATGGAAAGCTTGGTAAGAGAAGAGCGGGAACTTTGGTTGGTAAGACAGGTGAGAGAGTTATTGGGAGTAGATTGTATATTAGTAAAAAGTGCTGCATTTCCTTTGTATTACATTAATTTCAATTACTATTTTTCCAGTAGGTCTTTTAATCAAATATCCACAAATATATGCAACTAAAATTTATATTTAACACCTTCTTTTTCATCCCTTAAAGAGTACCTGTCCTCAAACCATATTTTCTTAACTAACTCAGGTTATGTTTTCTAACTACTCCTTACACCCCTCCTGCCCTTAAAATGTTTTTCTGAGCTTTAAAAAGCTCTGTATCATACATTTCCCCCTGCTCACATTGTGTGAGCTCCCGGAAGGAGAAAGTGGGCGTTTCCCAGCAGGTGTGATGTCACTGAAGCCTGCAAGAACTGTGCCTCACCATGCCCCACACCATTTCTTGAGTTTGGTCTCCTGCCAGGCTGGGAGGAGACCAAACTAACTGTTTGACTTGTGCAGGGAACAGAACAGTGCCACCTAGTGGCAGTTTTTTCCATCACAATAAAAACATATAAAGGTTGAACATTTTAACAGCAAGATAAATATCTTATAATTACAAGAGGAACAATATATTAAAAGTTTAGTTTAGTGACAGGTACTCTTTAAAGGATATGTCAATATTTGAACACCAAGGTACACATCAAGGCGATGTTTAGGTCTTGTTTTGATGATCATATGATCACATGCGGTGATCAGCTGATCACTTGGGTGACTTCCTTTAAAAAAGATGTTGGAAGGTGGACATATGCTTTAAACAAGAGCTGTTTGGTTTAGATGGTGTCTTTCCAATGATTGTTTCCATTGATTCTACAATAATGAAACTGCTGGCCACAGCGATGTCCCACCTTGGCCAGTGATTTGTTGAGTGGCAGTATGACACATTGGGCCCGGGTGCTTCCCAGGCCCGACAGTCATGCTGCAGCTCAGGAAGGCGATTGCATCTGGAGACTGGAGCAGGACACTAGAGGCACTGTGGGAGCACTGGACATAAGTAGAGGTTTATTTGTTTATATCCTGCTTAAGGGCATAGTTAGGAAAACCCTCCTCCTGGCGGTAAATACATTAAACCCTTAAGGATGCAGGGTTTTTCCGTCATTTTTTCCTCATCACCTTCTAAAGAATCATAACGCTATATTATGGCTTATTTTTTGCGCCACCAATTTTACTTTGCAGTGACATTAGTCATTTATCCAAAATATTTACGGTGAAGCGGAAAACAAATTCATTGTTGAAGAAAAACAAAATTGAAGAAAAAATGCAATTTTTTAACTTTTGGGGGCTTCCGTTTCTAAGCAGTGCATTTTCCAGTAAAAATGACATCTTATCTTTATTCCTTAGGTCCATACGGTTAAAATGATACCCTATTTATATAGGTTTGATTTTGTATCATAACTACATAAATTTATATTTTTAAAATTGTCATCTTCTGACCCCTATAACTTTTTTATTTTTCCACGTACAGGCTGGTTTGAGGTCTCTTTTTTGCGCCGTGATCTGAAGTTTTTATCAGTGCCATTTTTCTATTGATCGGACTTTTTGATTGCTTTTTATACATTTTTTCATGATGTAAAAAGTGACCAAAAATATGCTATTTTGGACTTTGGAATTTTTTTGCGCGTACGCCATTGACCTTGTGGTTTAATTAATAATATATTTTTCAAGTTTGGACATTTCCACATGCAGCGATACCACATATGTTTATTTTTATTTACACTGGTTTTGGAAAAAGGGGGGTGATTCTAACTTTTATTAAGGAAGGTGTTAAATTATCTTTATTAACTTTTTTTCACACTTTTTTTTGCAGTGTTATAGCCCCCCCCCCCCCCCAGTGGCTATTACACTGCACATACCGATCTCATACACAGATCATTGCCGTGCATTTCAGGCTTGGAGCAATCAATCACCGATCGGACACGACAGAGGCAGGTAAAGGGACATCCGCTCGCGCTCTAGCTGATTAGGACTTCGCAATTTCACCGCGGTCGTCCCAATCAGCCCGACTGAGCTGCCGGGAAGCTTTTACTTTCATTTCTGCGATCAACTTTTAATGCCACGTCTAAAGGGATAATAGCGCACGGCACAACGATCGGTGCCGCACGCTATTAGCCCAGGGTCCCGGCTTTCATTAGTCACCGACCCGGATTGACGCAGGGTCACGGCGTGAACCCAGATTATATACTGGGACCGGGCACAGGGCATACAGGTACGCCCTGCATCCTTAAGAGGTTAAGAAGGATATACTATGTCAGGCTCACACCCATCACCAGATCCTGGCTCAAAGAGCAACACTTAAGCCAGTCCTGAAAGTTTTAAGAGAACAAGACATAGAGAACCCTATTGCTGGGGATTCTGCCCATCCTTACCGTTGGTTGCACTGTCACTCTCTGCTTTCCTGATGATCTGCCTGGATACTTACAGGATGTCACGATGCCGGCTGGCAGGTAGTGGATCCTCTGTGCCAGAGAGGGATTGGCGTGGACCGTGCTAGTGGACCGGTTCTAAGCCACTACTGGTATTCACCAGAGCCCGCCGCAAAGCGGGATGGTCTTGCTGCGGCGGTAGTGACCAGGTCGTATCCACTAGCAACGGCTCACCTCTCTGGCTGCTGAAGATAGGCGCGGTACAAGGGAGTAGGCAAAAGCAAGGTCGGACGTAGCAGAAGGTCGGGGCAGGCAGCAAGGATCGTAGTCAGGGGCAACGGCAGAAGGTCTGGAAACACAGGCAAGGAACACACAAGGAACGCTTTCACTGGCACTAAGGCAACAAGATCCGGCAAGGGAGTGCAGGGGAAGTGAGGTGATATAGGGAAGTGCACAGGTGAACACACTGATTGGAACCACTGCGCCAATCAGCGGCGCAGTGGCCCTTTAAATCGCAGAGACCCGGCGCGCGCGCGCCCTAGGGAGCGGGGCCGCGCGCGCCGGGACAGAACAGACGGAGAGCGAGTCAGGTAGGGGAGCCGGGGTGCGCATCGCGAGCGGGCGCAACCCGCATCGCGAATCGCATCCCGGCTGGCAGCGGAATCGCAGCGCCCCGGGTCAGAGGACGTGACCGGAGCGCTGCCGCGGGGAGAGTGAAGCGAGCGCTCCGGGGAGGAGCGGGGACCCGGAGCGCTCGGCGTAACAGTACCCCCCCCCCCTTGGGTCTCCCCCTCTTCTTAGAGCCTGAGAACCTGAGGAGCAGACTTTTGTCTAGGATGTTGTCCTCAGGTTCCCAGGATCTCTCTTCAGGACCACAACCCTCCCAGTCCACTAAAAAAAAATTTTTCCCTCTGACCTTTTTGGCAGCTAAAATTTCTTTGACCGAGAAGATGTCCGAGGAGCCGGAAACAGGAGTGGGAGGAACAGATTTGGGAGAAAAACGGTTGAGGATGAGTGGTTTGAGAAGAGAGACGTGAAAGGCATTAGGGATACGAAGAGAGGGAGGAAGAAGAAGTTTATAAGAGACAGGATTAATTTGACACAAAATTTTGAAAGGACCAAGATAGCGTGGTCCCAACTTGTAGCTAGGGACACGGAAGCGGACATATTTAGCGGAGAGCCATACCTTGTCTCCAGGGGAAAAAACGGGGGGAGCTCTTCTTTTCTTATCCGCGAACTTCTTCATGCGTGATGAAGCCTGTAAGAGAGAATTTTGGGTCTCTCTCCATATGATGGAAAGGTCACGAGAAATTTCATCCACAGCGGGCAGACCAGAGGGCAAGGGAGTAGGGAGGGGGGGAAGAGGGTGACGGCCGTACACCACGAAAAATGGGGATTTGGAGGAAGACTCAGAGACCCTGAAGTTATACGAGAATTCGGCCCATGGGAGGAGATCTGCCCAGTCATCCTGGCGGGAGGAAACAAAATGTCGCAAATAATCACCCAAGATCTGGTTAATCCTTTCTACTTGTCCATTGGACTGGGGATGATATGCAGAAGAAAAATTTAATTTAATCTTGAGTTGTTTACAGAGAGCCCTCCAGAATTTAGACACGAATTGGACGCCTCTATCCGAGACAATCTGCGTAGGCAACCCGTGAAGACGAAAAATGTGTACAAAAAATTGTTTAGCCAACTGAGGCGCAGAAGGAAGACCAGGAAGAGGGATGAAATGTGCCATTTTGGAGAATCGATCAACGACCACCCAAATAACAGTGTTGCCACGGGAAGGGGGTAAATCAGTAATAAAATCCATACCAATCAGAGACCAAGGCTGTTCGGGGACAGGCAGAGGATGAAGAAAACCAGCGGGCTTCTGGCGAGGAGTCTTATCCCGGGCACAGATAGTGCAGGCTCGCACAAAGTCCACAACATCCGTCTCCAGAGTCGGCCACCAATAGAAGCGGGAGATGAGTTGCACAGATTTCTTGATACCCGCATGACCTGCGAGATGGGAGGAGTGACCCCATTTGAGGATTCCGAGGCGTTGGCGAGGAGAAACAAAGGTCTTTCCTGGAGGAGTCTGCCTGATGGAGGCAGGAGAAGTGGAGATCAGGCAGTCAGGTGGAATGATGTGTTGCGGAGAGAGTTCAACTTCTGAGGCATCCGAGGAACGAGAGAGAGCATCGGCCCTAATGTTCTTATCGGCAGGACGAAAGTGAATCTCAAAATTAAATCGGGCAAAGAACAGAGACCACCGGGCCTGGCGAGGATTCAGCCGTTGGGCAGACTGGAGGTAGGAGAGGTTCTTGTGGTCGGTGTAGATAATAACAGGAGAACTTGATCCCTCCAGCAGATGCCTCCATTCCTCAAGTGCTAATTTAATGGCTAGAAGCTCTCGATCCCCGATGGAGTAGTTCCTCTCCGCTGGAGAGAAGGTCCTAGAGAAAAAACCACAAGTGACAGCATGCCCGGAAGAATTTTTTTGTAGAAGAACAGCTCCAGCTCCCACTGAGGAGGCATCAACCTCCAATAGGAAGGGTTTGGAAGGGTCAGGTCTGGAGAGGACGGGAGCCGAAGAAAAGGCAGACTTGAGTCGTTTAAAGGCGTCTTCTGCTTGAGGAGGCCAGGACTTGGGATCAGCATTTTTTTTGGTTAAAGCCACGATAGGAGCCACAATGGTAGAAAAATGTGGAATAAATTGCCTGTAATAATTGGCGAACCCCAAAAAGCGTTGGATAGCACGGAGTCCGGAGGGGCGTGGCCAATCTAAGACGGCAGAGAGTTTGTCTGGATCCATCTGTAGTCCCTGGCCAGAGACCAAATATCCTAGAAAAGGAAGAGATTGGCATTCAAACAGACATTTCTCAATTTTGGCATAGAGTTGGTTGTCACGAAGTCTCTGAAGAACCATACGGACATGCTGGCGGTGTTCTTCTAGATTGGCAGAAAAAATTAGGATATCGTCCAGATATACAACAACACAGGAGTATAACAGATCACGAAAAATTTCATTGACAAAGTCTTGGAAGACGTCAGGGGCGTTGCACAGTCCAAAGGGCATGACCAGATACTCAAAGTGTCCATCTCTGGTGTTAAATGCCGTTTTCCACTCGTCCCCCTCTCTGATGCGGATGAGGTTATAGGCGCCTCTTAAGTCCAATTTAGTGAAGATGTGGGCACCTTGGAGGCGATCAAAGAGTTCAGAGATGAGGGGTAAGGGGTAGCGGTTCTTAACCGTGATTTTATTAAGACCGCGGTAGTCAATGCAAGGACGTAGGGAGCCATCTTTTTTGGACACAAAGAAAAATCCGGCTCCGGCAGGAGAGGAGGATTTACGGATAAAGCCCTTTTTTAGATTCTCCTGGACGTATTCGGACATGGCAAGAGTCTCTGGGGCAGAGAGAGGATAAATTCTGCCCCGGGGTGGAGTAGTGCCCGGGAGGAGGTCGATAGGGCAATCATAAGGCCTGTGAGGAGGTAGAGTCTCAGCTTGTTTTTTGCAGAAAACATCCGCGAAGTCCATATAGGCCTTAGGGAGACCGGTTACTGGAGGAACCACAGAGTTACGGCAAGGGTTACTGGGAACCGGTTTTAGACAGTTCTTGGAACAAGAGGACCCCCAACTCTTGATCTCCCCAGTGGACCAATCCAGGGTAGGGGAATGAAGTTGAAGCCAGGGAAGTCCAAGGAGAATTTCCGAGGTGCAATTGGGGAGGACCAAAAGTTCAATCCTCTCATGATGAGATCCGATGCTCATAAGAAGGGGCTCCGTGCGGAAACGTATGGTACAGTCCAATCTTTCATTATTTACACAATTGATGTAGAGGGGTCTGGCGAGACTGGTCACCGGGATGTTGAACCTGTTGACGAGAGAGGCCAAAATAAAATTTCCTGCAGATCCAGAGTCCAAGAAGGCCACTGTAGAGAAGGAGAAGGCAGAGGCAGACATCCGCACAGGCACAGTAAGACGTGGAGAAGCAGAGTAGACATCAAGGACTGTCTCACTTTTGTGCGGAGTCAGCGTACGTCTTTCCAGGCGGGGAGGACGGATAGGACAATCTCTCAGGAAGTGTTCGGTACTAGCACAGTACAGGCAGAGGTTCTCCATACGGCGTCGTGTCCTCTCTTGAGGTGTCAGGCGAGACCGGTCGACCTGCATAGCCTCCACGGCGGGAGGCACAGGAACAGATTGCAGGGGACCAGAGGAGAGAGGAGCCGAGGAGAAGAAACGCCTCGTGCGAACAGAGTCCATATCTTGGCGGAGTTCCTGACGCCTTTCGGAAAAACGCATGTCAATGCGAGTGGCTAGGTGAATAAGTTCATGTAGATTAGCAGGAATTTCTCGTGCGGCCAGAACATCTTTAATGTTGCTGGATAGGCCTTTTTTGAAGGTCGCGCAGAGGGCCTCATTATTCCAGGACAATTCCGAAGCAAGAGTACGGAATTGTACGGCATACTCGCCAACGGAAGAATTACCCTGGACCAGGTTCAACAGGGCAGTCTCAGCAGAAGAGGCTCGGGCAGGTTCCTCAAAGACACTTCGGATTTCCGAGAAGAAGGAGTGTACAGAGGCAGTGACGGGGTCATTGCGGTCCCAGAGCGGTGTGGCCCATGACAGGGCTTTTCCGGACAGAAGGCTGACTACGAAAGCCACCTTAGACCTTTCAGTGGGAAACAGGTCCGACATCATCTCCAGATGCAGGGAACATTGGGAAAGAAAGCCACGGCAAAACTTAGAGTCCCCATCAAATTTATCCGGCAAGGATAAGCGTATCCCAGGAGCGGCCACTCGCTGCGGAGGAGGTGCAGGAGCTGGCGGAGGAGATGACTGCTGAAGCTGTGGTAGTAACTGTTGTAGCATAACGGTCAGTTGAGACAGCTGTTGGCCTTGTTGCGCTATCTGTTGTGACTGCTGGGCGACCACCGTGGTGAGGTCAGCGACAACTGGCAGAGGAACTTCAGCGGGATCCATGGCCGGATCTACTGTCACGATGCCGGCTGGCAGGTAGTGGATCCTCTGTGCCAGAGAGGGATTGGCGTGGACCGTGCTAGTGGACCGGTTCTAAGCCACTACTGGTATTCACCAGAGCCCGCCGCAAAGCGGGATGGTCTTGCTGCGGCGGTAGTGACCAGGTCGTATCCACTAGCAACGGCTCACCTCTCTGGCTGCTGAAGATAGGCGCGGTACAAGGGAGTAGGCAAAAGCAAGGTCGGACGTAGCAGAAGGTCGGGGCAGGCAGCAAGGATCGTAGTCAGGGGCAACGGCAGAAGGTCTGGAAACACAGGCAAGGAACACACAAGGAACGCTTTCACTGGCACTAAGGCAACAAGATCCGGCAAGGGAGTGCAGGGGAAGTGAGGTGATATAGGGAAGTGCACAGGTGAACACACTGATTGGAACCACTGCGCCAATCAGCGGCGCAGTGGCCCTTTAAATCGCAGAGACCCGGCGCGCGCGCGCCCTAGGGAGCGGGGCCGCGCGCGCCGGGACAGAACAGACGGAGAGCGAGTCAGGTAGGGGAGCCGGGGTGCGCATCGCGAGCGGGCGCAACCCGCATCGCGAATCGCATCCCGGCTGGCAGCGGAATCGCAGCGCCCCGGGTCAGAGGACGTGACCGGAGCGCTGCCGCGGGGAGAGTGAAGCGAGCGCTCCGGGGAGGAGCGGGGACCCGGAGCGCTCGGCGTAACACAGGACTTGGAAATGCTGAATGTTATTCTTCCAGATTGGATGATGTTCTCTATCTCTGCACCCAAGCGGCCTATGCAGCAATGTCCTCAGAAGTTGTCCAAGTCTACCCGCTCGGGATTCCATCCTAGAGGTTTTTGTCACCCTCCTGCAGCCTTCAACGCCATTTCTTATATTTGACATCATTTTTTCTTATATTTGACATAATTTTGATAAAGTTTTCTGTGCATGGGTCCTTAGCTTGGACTTCCATGTTGCATAGGCACCAGTGAGCCCTTATATCTGAACTTTATGCTAGCATCTCTTAAAGTGCGTCTGTCGTTAACAAAAACTTTTGATATAATATAGATAATACTATTATATGTATATTTGTAATATACATTGATTAAATCATGTGTATTCTTTTTGGTGAAAAAATGCTGTCCATGCAGCTATTGCCTGTGTGTAAATATAATAATATAAATATGGCATAATATCCCAGGGAACCATACACTGAGAACAATTCATAATGCAGTCTCCCACCTATGGGGGGAATGGAAGACTGGCAGGCGTAAAGTGGAGCTTAAAGTGTACCTGTCGTTAACAAAAACGTTTTATATAATGTAGATAATGTAGATAATTTGTAATATACATTGGTTAAAATTGTGTATATCTTTGTCCCTACAGTTAGTGCCTGTATGTTTTGGTGAGGAGTCCAAATACAGGAAGCGGGGGCAGGACAAGCAGGGCTCTGTGCAGGCTCCTGGCTTGTCAATCATCCTGCTATGTGAGCTAGAAGCATGTCACAGAGCCTCACTGCACAGAGCCATGCTTGTCCACCCACACTTCCTGTATTTGGACTCCTCACCAAAATATACAGGTACTAGCTGTAGGGACAAAAATTCAATTTTTTTTAACCAATGTATATTACAAATTATCAACATTATATAAAAAGTTTTTGTTAACGACAGGTACACTTTAATCTCCACATTACGCCTACCAGTCTTCCATTCCCCCCATAGGTGGGAGACTGCATTATGAATTATTCTCAGTGTATTGTTCCCTGGGATATTATGCCATATTCATACCATATTTCAATTTAGCTGCTGCTTGTCTGCTTTGTTTTTGTTTGTGTGTTGTTTTTTGTTCTTTCTTCTATATTTTCTGGTCTTTTTCTTTACATATTTTCCGTTTTTTTTTTTTGTTTTTTTTTGCTTCCTACTAATCCTCCGCTTCCTTTCCCTACCATGGGGACTGTGTGTAGGCAGAAAGCGGTAGGTCCTGGTGGTATTGGATGCTCCCCTTCTCCCCACCTTGATGTGAAGCTTATTGTAGCTAGTGTTGCTCACGAATATTCGCAATTCGAATATTATTCGCGAATTCGCGAATTTCGCGAATATAGCGCTATATATTCGTAATTACGAATATTCGTTTTTTTTTTTTTTTTTTTTTTTTTTTCACAGTACACATCACAGTGATCATCCCTCTCTGCTTCCAGCTTGTGTGGTGTAAAGAAGGCTCTAATACTACTGTGTGAGACTGGCGCGCGAAAATTCGCATATGCGAAAATTAGCATATGCGAAAATTAGCACATGCAAATTTTCACATATGCGAATTTTCGCGTATGTTAATTTTGTATATGCTAATATGCACATATGATAGTTTTCGCATGCGCGAATGTTCGCATATGCGAAAATAAAACGGGAATATAACGAATATGCGAATATTCGCGAATATATGACGAATATTCGTCCATATATTCGCGAATATTCGCGAATTCGAATATGGCCTATGCCGCTCAACACTAATTGTAGCTTCCTTCAATGTAAGAGGGCTAAATACTCCAATGAAACGGGTGCATATTCTGAATCACTTTCACAGCCAAAAGGTACATATTGCGTGCTTCCAGGACACTCATTTTAAGCAAAGTCACTTCCCTACCCTCAAAAAAGAAAAATACTACCCTGAGAGGTTCTGTGCGAACAACCCCACGACAAGAGACAAGGGAGTAGTCTTTGCTATGCATAAATTACTCACCCATCAGATTTTACAGGTCACCATTGATACAAATGCCAGATACTTTATTCTTTCTCTGTCTATTGGTGGTGGAGCATTCACCATCATCAACACATTATGCCCCTAGTGAAGGTCAATCTGTATTCATGGCAATTTGGTTGACCTTGCCCTACCTACAAGGGGACTGTGGTGCTTTGCTGGGATTTAATTAAAAGTGGTCCGGTGGGATTTTGGTTCTTAAAATGGGATGCCTTGGGAAGGCCAAACAAAGGCCAAGGGAAAAGAAAAAAAAAGGGAGTCCACTATATATCCAGGTAATGAAACATTTAGGGGGAGATTTATTAAAACCTGTCCAGAGGAAAAGTTACTGAGTTGCCCATAGCAACCAATCAGATCACTTCTTTCATTATTCATAGGCCTTTCTAAAAATGAAAGAAGCGATCTGATTGGTTGCTAGGAGCAACTCAGCAACTTTTCCTCTGAGCAGGTTTTGATAAATCTCCCCCTTAGTGCTTCAGATTTTGAGAAATTTATTTTGAAGTTCAACCACATGCCGAACTCGGACAGGCGATCCAACAGTGAAGGCAAAGATACCCAAGGATTGGTAATATAGACCAAGAAGTAATCTGCAAAGGCAGCGCACTTATACTCTTGATTGCCAATAACTGCTCCACGGATGTTGGGGTCTGCCCTTATAGTGGCCAATTAATGCTCCATTACCAGGACATACAGATGCCAGGATGGGAGGCAAACTGTACATGGCAGAGAAATAGGAATGGAATACAGAAGTGATATCACCAGTTGTGTGAACCGTCAAGCCTTCAGGGATTTAATAATAGGGATATGAGCAATTATAAAATTTGCTCTGGCCCATCTGTAGGGGGCAACGCAAGAGACATTTAACCTCAAGCCTATCTAACTGCAAGCCCCAAAGGATCAATTTGGAAAATGAACATTTATGTGCCAGTTTGAGAGAAGAGATTTTCCTTGGGCATTGGCTTTTCCTGTTTTAGCTGTGGGCATTTAGGCAGCTCCCACTAATGATACGAAGGAGTGGGATCTCCAACGTGATCTCCCACAAAAAAAATAGTAATTGTGACATGCTATATCTAGGAGCAATAATTCATTCAGCCTCAAGGAGCAAGTAGATTTTGCCAGGAATGGAATATCCAGGGAGAAGAATACAGGTGCATGATTAGACCACAGGATATTACCAATGGAGGAGGCAACGTAGGAAATATAAGAATGACCTGTGGAATTATCAAGAGTAGAATCTAGGGTCAAATTTATTTCACTTAAATTTCTCCCCCTTGTTGGCCGATTCCATACGGATTTTACTTCCTGGGATTGCAAGGAACCTCTCAGGAGGTGTCGGGTTGCCGGACTGTTGGTTGTATTACCTAGCTTGCACCCACACCCGCATATGTTACATATTATTAAGGGTTACAAAATATAAGAGATGGTAGGTAGCTAAAAAACGTTGGGAATAGGACTAAACGAGAACTAGTAAAAAAGTAGTGTTGTGCACCCTATACAACCTGGAAGAATTAATGAATAAAGAAATTGATACTGTCCTCTTGAAAGGTGTTGGAGTATAGTGAATTAGGTGAATAAAGAGTATTTAGAATAAGTATCCAATCAATCTAGTTGTGTTGTTAAACTGTTGCAAAATAGATGCATTTGTTTTAAAAGGTTCAGAAATTGAGTTAGCTTGCAGATAGCTCTCAATAATCTATTTCTGCACTTTTCATAATAAATGTAGCTATTTTGAAACAGTATAACAATACAAATAGACTGAATACTTATTCTAAATACTCTTTATTCACCTAATTCTCTATACACCAACACAGACAGGGACCTTACTAGAGAACATTATCCATTTTTCATTCAATTTAAATTGTGGGTCCGCCTGGTACAAGACATTTGCACTAGGGCAACTGGACTGAACTTGCAGACTGTGGTCCACATCCAAACTGCGGCTGCCAATCTTCTGGACCTCTAGCCGGTTCAGAGAACCACCTAGGGGAGGCATGGGCTCTCCCTGCATTCAGGGAGACACCTTTTAAAATTAGAAAAATCAAACTCTCTCCTTCGAGTTGAATATTTAGATAGGTGATATTACAACAGCTCTTGACGAAGTGACATAACCATGAACCATACATCGAGATGCTGTGCAGGGGTTTCCACATGGTTCTGGAAGGAAATTCATGTTGTATCACCTGTTTGTGATATATTGCCTTGTATATATACCTTATCTGTTAGTACCCGGGGTGCACACTGGTGAAAGTGTATGGGATAGTGCAGTACTATAAAGTGCATTAATTCATTTAAATGTAATATATGTATTGATGGTGGTATGGTTATATGGAATCTGGTCCTTATGTTCTTTAACCCACCCTGTAATTACATCTAGATTATTACATGTGTATGTAGTATACCTTTGCATTTACTGGGGTTATGTGTTTTTTAAATTGTTGAGGGGGTGGCAGAATGAGGAGAACATATAGTGGCTGAATGACATAGCGTGGAGGTGGCGGCAGCATGAGGACAACATATAGTGGTTGAATCACACAGTCTGGAGTTAGCGGCAGCATGAGGAGACCACATAGTGGCTTAATGACACAGCGTGGAGGTGGCAGAAGCATGAGGAGACCATATAGTGGCTGAATGACACAGCGTGGAGGTGGCAGCAGCATGAGGAGAACATATGGTGGCAGAATGAGACAGCCTGGAGCTGGCATCAGCATGAGGAGAACATATGGTGGCAGAATGAGACAGCCTGGAGGTGGCAAGAGCATCAAGAGTCCTGAAAATGACCTGGTGACAGTTGGGGGCAATACCAGTACCCGGTGACGAAGGTGGGTAAAAAAAGAAAAATATGGCATCAGATGTGTGTCATCAGGCAGGTGACAGGATCAGGATAGTAGCTGAGGCAGGTATGCAGGTATGCAGTATATTGAGGATATGCATTAAGTAAAACGTAACTTTTAATAATATGCTTAGGATAAAATATATGGACCCAATTTATTTTTTAAATCAAACAAAAGGAAAGGTGTGCAAAAAACACCATGTGCCACCTACACCACCATGTATTGAGGTGATGCAAAAACCTCTAAAAGGTGGAAGGGAACAATGTATGGTCCATTGTAACCGGTGGATGTAAAAACTTCTGTAAGGCCCTACTCTCGCATTATTAATTCTCATCCTAGCAAGTGTTACTCACCCTAAAACGGGCAGCCCCACACAGGAACCTCTCCCTATCTCCACCTACAAACACTGCCATTTCCCAGGGTTTTTAGGTGGAAATAGGGATTGATTCCTGTGTGGGGCCACCCTTTTTAAGACAAGTAACACTTTCCTAGAAAAGGTGGAAGGGAACAACGTATTGTCCATTGTAGTAGGTAAAGGTAAAAACTTCCCCTGTAAGGCCCTACTCTCGCCCTATGAATTCCCTTCTTGGAAAGTGTTACTCACCCTAAAAAAGGCAGCCCCACACAGGAAACTCTCTCTATTTCCACCTAAAAACCCTGGGGAATGGCAAAGTTTATAGGGGGAAATAGGGAGAGGTTCCTATGTGGGGCTGCCCTTTTTTAGGGCAAGTAACACTTGCTAAGAAGGGAATTAATAATGCGAAAGTAGGGCCTTACAGGAGAAGTTTTTACCCCCACCGGTTACAATGGACCATACGTTGTTCCCTTCCACATTTTAGAGGTCCTCGCATCACATCAATACTAGGTGTTGTAGGTGGCACATGGTGTTTTTTGCACACCTTTCCTTTTGTTTGATTAAAAAAACAATTTGGGTACATATATTTTTAGCTAATGCATATCCTCAATACTTACTTGTGGTCTGATGCAGAGGAATGTCTGTAACTGGGGAGCAGCACCTTAAATATGTTTAGCACTATCCATATTTGTGAAATGTTGGTGTGGCACCATGGTCAATCTACTCTGATGCATCAGGCATTGGGGGGTGGAAATCCTGGCTGATCCATGCCTGATTCATCTTCACAACGGTCAGTCTCTCCACATTTTTCGTCGACAGACGAATTCTCCTTGGGATGACTATGGCCCCCGCCGCACTAAACACCCGCTCTGATGGCGCACTACTGGCCGGGAAGCTTTTCCAGGGCAAACTCTGCTAGTTGCAACCACAAATCAAGTTTGACTGCCCAGAAGTCAGTGGATCTTCAAGGTGTGTTGGCATGGTCATGTCAAGGTATGCCACCACCTGCTGTTCTGGTCCTGCTCCAGGTCTACCTGCTGGTGATGAGTTGCTTCATTATGCTGGTGAAGAAAGCTACTCATCAGCGGCTATAGACTCAGGCTGCTGCTGATGGAGCTGGTACAGCTCCTGCCACCCCACCCCTCCCCAGCAGCCATGGCCGTGGAAGTGGAGCGCAGAGGGCCTTCCGAGTCAGACCTGCGAAAGGATGGACGATAGCGCAGATATTCATTGGCCAACTGACTGCGTAGGATGTCTTGGTAGTAGGTCAGTTTGTCTCTCTCTCAGTGGGTGAAAAAAATGCCCCCATTTTGTGCCGGTAGTGAGGGTCCAATAAGGTAGAGAGCCAGAAGTCATCCGGCTGCCGAATGGTGACAATTCGGCGGTCACTACGCAAGCAAGTGAGCATGCATTGTGCCATTTGTGCAAGTGACTTGGAGGGACTCCCTGCCTCATCTCCACTGCATACTGCCACAGTGTGTCTGGGTCTTCTGTCTCGCCTTCCTCATAACCCTCTAGCTGCTCCTGCTCCTCCTCTCCTGTCAGATGACTAGAAAAACCGCACATCTCGCGAAACCTAAACTGTTCTCCACGGTGCCCCTCCCTCTCCTCCTCCTCCAGTTCAGCCCCCACAGGGCTCATGTGGCCGTGAGATGTGGGCACCACGTCTCCAGTGCCCTGACCAGCCATCATTTTCAACACGTGTTGTGGTAGATGAAGCAGTGGTATTACGTTGTTCATCCCGTAATCCTGGCGACTGACTAATAATGTGGCTTCCTCAATGGGCCTGTGCAAACGGCAGGTGTCACGTATGAGCTGCCACTGATTGACATTGAAATTACACTGGGGAGTTCCCTATCCGCTTGGATCATCAAGAAATCATTGATGGCTTTTCTCTGTTTGTATGGTCGGTCCAACATATGGAGGGTGGAATTCAAACGTGTGGAAACGTCGCAAATCAGACTATGTTGGGGGATGGCATTCTGACGCTGCAGGTCAAGGAGGGTGTGCTTTGCGGTGTACGAGTGGCTGAAGTGCTAGGAAAGTTTCCTTCCCATTATTAGGATGTCTTGCAGATGGGGGAACACTTCAGGAATCGCTTGACAACCAGATTGAACTCGTGTGCCATGCAGGGCGCATGTCTCAGGCTTCCTTGTAACATAGCAGACAAGATGTTCTTCCATGTCACCGTGATTCCCGCTTCCAGTTTTCGTGGAGTAAGCCATGATTTGATTTCTTGATGAATGACTTTTAGCAGTTCCTCCCCTGTGTGACTCCAATTGCCAAGGGGAAAACCATGTGAAGAACAGTGTGACACCACGGTGCCCTAAACAAATGGAATGCTGGAGGGACACTGAGACTTGTCTGTGCAGTGGAGGCTGAGGACACGGTGGAGGAGGTGGAGTCGCACACTGTCACAGGACCAACGGCCTGAGAGCGTGGAGACGGAAGCAACGTGTCCTGTCCAAGTTGCTGTTGTGGCTGTGCAGGAACCACATTCACCCAGTGGGCCATGAAGGCCATGTATTGTCCCTGACCGTAATTACAGCTCCACATGTTGGCGCTGCCGTGCACTTTGGTACACACCGACAGGCTCAAGGACTGGCCCACCTTCTGCTCCACAAAATTGTGCAGAGCAGGTACTGCCTTTTACGCGAAGAAATTATGGTTTGGGACTCTCCACCTTGGCCCAGCACAAGCCATCAGTTCTCTGAAAGGTGCAGAGTCCACCACTTGAAAAAGGAGGGACTTCAGCACCAGTAACTTGGACAGGAGCACATTCAGATTCTGTGCAATTGGATGAGTGGGTGCATACTGTTGTCTCTGACATGGCTTCCCTGATGGATTGCTGGCGGAATCACTGACTTGAAGTAGGAGGAGCAGGAGCATCTGGAATGACAGAAGATGGATATGACACACAGCTCCCTTCGGCTGAGGTGGTGAAGTCATGGCTGACTGAAACAGGGAGCGGCATGAGACTGGGTGATGCAGCAGGCTGGACCACCACATCGGAGCCACGGTTCTCCCAGGCCACTTTATGGTGATGCTGCCTATGTTGACGCAGGGCCTTGGTGCCAAAATTGGGACCCTGGCCATGCTTTACCTTCTGCTGACACATCTTGCATGTGACCAGGTTAACCTTCTCCAGATGCTTGATGAAAAACTGCAACACTGTTGAGTAGCTGATTTTCCCACCAACAGTCCTCACTGATTGACTGCTACTGTTGCTGACTCCAGGAACCCCTGTTCCACTACCTCCTGGGAAGGTAGGCTGCAGCGAAGCAGGTGGTTTACCCCGTGCACATTTGGCTCCATACTTTCCACTTCTGCCACAATACTGACTTCCAACCATGCAACCACCTTGCTGGCTCAGCTGCTGCCTCACAGACAACCAGCAACTCTCTTCTCCTGATGATGATGAAGCCCCTTCTGCACCCGACTCCCAAGTGGGATCGGCTTCATCATCATCGTGTTGTGTCTGCACGTCACTGATGTCCTCCTCAGGTTCCTCAACAGGGTTTGCTTCAGGAGCCTGAACACTCGCAACACCGCCTTCCACGCCACTCTCCTCATCACTACTTACCTGCCTAGCGGACAAAGTGGATGTCTCCTCCACTTCTTGGCTGGGCACTAGCTGCTGATTTTCCTCTAGTATAGCGTCCTCACTAAATAGTGGAGCTGAACCGACAGCATAAAATACTTCTGTAGGGGGAGGGAACAGTATAGGACAGAGGCAATGGGAGGACAGGGACTGTTCCCGGGCCATGCCAACTGAGGGTTGTGTCTGAGGAACCCACTGACTGTTGACTGGGGGTGTCAGATGTCACTTGCGATGAAGTGGATGAAAGTTAACCAATCGATGATGGCAGATGGGTTGCTGGTCGAGACACGACCGCTAGCTGATAACGGGAGCTCAGGCCTCTTGCTGCGACTCCTGCTGCCACTCGCCACTAATCTGTTGTGACCTCTGCCTGATGAATTTAGGCCTCTGACACTCCTCTGTTGTTACGCCGAGCGCTCCGGGTCCCCGCTCCTCCCCGGAGCGCTCGCTACACTTCCCTCACTGCAGCGCCCCGGTCGGTTCCACGGACCCGGGGCGCTGCGTTACCACCTCCGGCCGGGATGCGATTCGCGATGCGGGTAGCGCCCGCTCGCGATGCGCACCCCGGCTCCCGTACCTGACTCGCTCCCCGTCAGTTCTGTCCCGGCGCGCGCGGCCCCGCTCCCTAGGGCGCGCGCGCGCCGGGTCTTTGCGATTTAAAGGGCCACTGCACCGCTGATTGGTGCAGTGGTTCCAATTAGTGTTTACACCTGTGCACTTCCCTATATCACCTCACTTCCCCTTCACTCCCTCGCCGGATCTTGTTGCCCTAGTGCCAGTGAAAGCGTTCCTTGTGTGTTCCTTGCCTGTGATTCCAGACCTTCTGCCGTTGCCCCTGACTACGATCCTTGCTGCCTGCCCCGACCTTCTGCTACGTCCGACCTTGCTTCTGTCTACTCCCTTGTACCGCGCCTATCTTCAGCAGCCAGAGAGGTTGAGCCGTTGCTAGGGGATACGACCTGGTCACTACCGCCGCAGCAAGACCATCCCGCTTTGCGGCGGGCTCTGGTGAAAACCAGTAGTGACTTAGAACCGATCCTCTAGCACGGTCCACGCCAATCCCTCTCTGGCACAGAGGATCCACCACCTGCCAGCCGGCATCGTGACAGTAGATCCGGCCATGGATCCCGCTGAAGTTCCTCTGCCAGTTGTCGCTGACCTCACCACGGTGGTCGCCCAGCAGTCACAACAGATTGCGCAACAAGGCCAACAGCTGTCTCAACTGACTATTATGCTACAACAGTTACTACCACAGCTCCAGCAATCATCTCCTCCGCCAGCTCCTGTACCTCCTCCGCAGCGAGTGGCCGCTTCTGGAATACGACTATCCTTGCCGGATAAATTTGATGGGGACTCTAAGTTTTGCCGTGGCTTTCTTTCCCAATGTTCATTACACTTGGAGATGATGTCGGACCAGTTCCCCACTGAAAGGTCTAAGGTGGCTTTCGTAGTCAGCCTGCTGTCTGGAAAAGCCCTGGCTTGGGCCACACCGCTCTGGGACCGCAATGACCCCGTCACTGCCTCTGTACACTCCTTCTTCTCGGAAATTCGAAGTGTCTTTGAGGAACCTGCCCGAGCCTCTTCTGCTGAGACTGCCCTGTTGAACCTGGTCCAGGGTAATTCTTCCGTTGGCGAGTATGCCGTACAGTTCCGTACCCTTGCTTCAGAATTATCCTGGAATAATGAGGCACTCTGCGCGACCTTTAAAAAAGGCCTATCCAGCAACATTAAAGATGTTCTGGCCGCACGAGAAATCCCTGCTAACCTACATGAACTCATCCATCTTGCCACTCGCATTGACATGCGTTTTTCCGAACGGCGTCAGGAGCTCCGCCAGGATATGGACTCTGTTCGCACGAGGCGTTTCTTCTCCCCGGCTCCTCTCTCCTCTGGTCCCCTGCAACCTGTTCCTGTGCCTCCCGCCGTGGAGGCTATGCAGGTCGACCGGTCTCGCCTGACACCCCAAGAGAGGACACGACGCCGCATGGAGAATCTCTGCCTGTACTGTGCTAGTACCGAACACTTCCTGAAGGATTGTCCTATCCGTCCTCCCCGCCTGGAAAGACGTCCGCTGACTCCGCACAATGGTGAGACAGTCCTTGATGTCTACTCTGCTTCTCCACGTCTTACTGTGCCTGTGCGGTTGTCTGCCTCTGCCTTCTCCTTCTCTGCTGTGGCCTTCTTGGACTCTGGATCTGCAGGAAATTTTATCCTGGCCTCTCTCGTCAACAGGTTCAACATCCCGGTGACCAGTCTCGCCAGACCCCTCTACATCAATTGTGTAAACAATGAAAGATTGGACTGTACTATACGTTTCCGCACGGAGCCCCTTCTAATGTGCATCGGATCTCATCACGAGAGGATTGAACTGTTGGTCCTCCCCAATTGCACTTCTGAAATCCTTCTTGGACTTCCCTGGCTTCAACTCCATTCCCCAATCCTGGATTGGTCCACTGGGGAGATCAAGAGTTGGGGGCCCTCTTGTTCCAAGGACTGCTTAAAACCGGTTCCCAGTAAACCTTGCCGTGTCCCTGTGCTTCCTCATGTAACCGGTCTCCCTAAGGCCTATATGGACTTTGCGGACGTTTTTTGCAAAAAACAAGCTGAGACTCTACCTCCTCACAGGCCTTATGATTGTCCCATTGACCTCCTCCCGGGCACTACTCCACCCCGGGGCAGAATCTATCCTCTGTCCGTCCCAGAGACTCTTGCCATGTCTGAATACGTCCAAGAAAATTTAAAAAAGGGCTTTATCCGTAAATCCTCCTCTCCTGCCGGAGCCGGATTTTTCTTTGTGTCCAAAAAAGATGGCTCTCTACGTCCTTGCATTGACTACCGGGGTCTTAATAAAATCACGGTTAAGAACCGCTACCCCCTACCCCTTATCTCTGAACTCTTTGATCGTCTCCAAGGTGCCCATATTTTTACCAAACTGGACTTAAGAGGTGCTTATAATCTCATCCGCATCAGAGAGGGGGATGAATGGAAAACGGCATTTAACACCAGAGATGGACACTTTGAGTATCTGGTCATGCCCTTTGGTCTATGCAACGCCCCTGCCGTCTTCCAAGACTTTGTTAATGAAATTTTTCGTGATCTCCTATACTCCTGTGTTGTTGTATATCTGGACGATATCCTGATTTTTTCTGCCAATCTTGAAGAACACCGCCAGCATGTCCGTATGGTTCTTCAGAGACTTCGTGATAATCAACTCTATGCCAAAATAGAGAAATGTCTGTTTGAATGCCAATCTCTTCCTTTTCTAGGATACTTGGTCTCTGGCCAGGGACTACAAATGGACCCAGATAAACTCTCTGCCGTCTTAGATTGGCCACGCCCCTCCGGACTCCGTGCCATCCAACGTTTTTTGGGGTTCGCCAATTATTACAGGCAATTTATTCCACATTTTTCTACTATTGTGGCTCCTATTGTGGCTTTAACAAAAAAAAATGCCGATCCCAAGTCTTGGCCTCCTCAAGCGGAAGACGCCTTTAAACGACTCAAGTCTGCCTTTTCTTCGGCTCCCGTGCTCTCCAGACCTGACCCATCTAAACCCTTCCTATTGGAGGTTGATGCCTCCTCAGTGGGAGCTGGAGCTGTCCTTCTACAAAAAAACTCTTCCGGGCATGCTGTTACTTGTGGTTTCTTTTCCAGGACCTTCTCTCCGGCGGAGAGGAACTACTCCATCGGGGATCGAGAGCTTCTAGCCATTAAATTAGCACTTGAGGAATGGAGGCATCTGCTGGAGGGATCAAGATTTCCAGTTATTATTTACACCGATCACAAGAACCTCTCCTACCTCCAGTCTGCCCAACGGCTGAATCCTCGTCAGGCCAGGTGGTCTCTGTTCTTTGCCCGATTTAATTTTGAAATTCACTTTCGGCCTGCTGATAAGAACATTAGGGCCGATGCTCTCTCTCGTTCCTCAGATGCCTCTGAAATTGAACTCTCTCCTCAACACATCATTCCTCCTGACTGCCTGATTTCCACTTCTCCAGCCTCCATCAGGCAAACTCCTCCAGGAAAGACCTTTGTTTCTCCACGCCAACGCCTTGGGATCCTCAAATGGGGTCACTCCTCCCATCTCGCAGGTCATGCGGGCATTAAGAAATCTGTGCAACTCATCTCTCGCTTTTATTGGTGGCCGACTCTTGAGACTGATGTGGTGGACTTTGTGCGAGCCTGCACTATCTGTGCCCGGGATAAGACTCCTCGCCAGAAGCCCGCTGGTTTTCTTCATCCTCTTCCTGTCCCCGAACAACCTTGGTCTCTGATTGGTATGGATTTTATTACTGACTTACCCCCATCCCATGGCAACACTGTTATTTGGGTGGTCGTTGATCGATTCTCCAAAATGGCACATTTCATCCCTCTTCCTGGTCTTCCTTCAGCGCCTCAGTTGGCTAAACAATTTTTTGTACACATTTTTCGTCTTCACGGGTTGCCTACACAGATCGTCTCGGATAGAGGCGTCCAATTTGTGTCTAAATTCTGGAGGGCTCTCTGTAAACAACTCAAGATTAAATTAAATTTTTCTTCTGCATACCATCCTCAATCCAATGGACAAGTAGAGAGAATTAACCAGATCTTGGGTGACTATTTACGACATTTTGTTTCCTCCCGCCAGGATGACTGGGCAGATCTTCTACCTTGGGCCGAATTCTCGTATAATTTCAGAATCTCTGAATCTTCCTCCAAATCTCCGTTTTTCGTGGTGTACGGCCGTCACCCTCTTCCCCCCCTCCCTACCCCCTTGCCCTCTGGTCTGCCCGCTGTGGATGAAATTTCTCGTGATCTTTCCACCATATGGAAAGAGACCCAAAATTCTCTCTTACAGGCTTCTTCTCGCATGAAGAGATTCGCAGATAAGAAAAGAAGAGCTCCTCCCATTTTTTCCCCTGGAGACAAGGTATGGCTCTCCGCTAAATATGTCCGTTTCCGTGTCCCGAGCTATAAGTTGGGACCACGCTATCTTGGTCCTTTTAAAGTTTTGTGTCAAATTAATCCTGTCTCTTACAAACTTCTTCTTCCTCCTTCTCTTCGTATCCCTAATGCCTTTCACGTCTCTCTTCTTAAACCTCTCATCCTCAACCGTTTTTCTCCTAAATCTGTTCCTCCCACTCCTGTTTCCGGCTCCTCGGACATCTTCTCTGTCAAAGAGATCTTGGCCTCCAAAAAGGTCAGGGGAAGAACTTTTTTTTTAGTGGATTGGGAGGGTTGTGGTCCAGAAGAGAGGTCCTGGGAACCTGAGGACAATATCCTGGACAAAAGTCTGATCCTCAGGTTCTCAGGCACCAAGAAGAGGGGGAGACCCAAGGGGGGGGGTACTGTTACGCCGAGCGCTCCGGGTCCCCGCTCCTCCCCGGAGCGCTCGCTACACTTCCCTCACTGCAGCGCCCCGGTCGGTTCCACGGACCCGGGGCGCTGCGTTACCACCTCCGGCCGGGATGCGATTCGCGATGCGGGTAGCGCCCGCTCGCGATGCGCACCCCGGCTCCCGTACCTGACTCGCTCCCCGTCAGTTCTGTCCCGGCGCGCGCGGCCCCGCTCCCTAGGGCGCGCGCGCGCCGGGTCTTTGCGATTTAAAGGGCCACTGCACCGCTGATTGGTGCAGTGGTTCCAATTAGTGTTTACACCTGTGCACTTCCCTATATCACCTCACTTCCCCTTCACTCCCTCGCCGGATCTTGTTGCCCTAGTGCCAGTGAAAGCGTTCCTTGTGTGTTCCTTGCCTGTGATTCCAGACCTTCTGCCGTTGCCCCTGACTACGATCCTTGCTGCCTGCCCCGACCTTCTGCTACGTCCGACCTTGCTTCTGTCTACTCCCTTGTACCGCGCCTATCTTCAGCAGCCAGAGAGGTTGAGCCGTTGCTAGGGGATACGACCTGGTCACTACCGCCGCAGCAAGACCATCCCGCTTTGCGGCGGGCTCTGGTGAAAACCAGTAGTGACTTAGAACCGATCCTCTAGCACGGTCCACGCCAATCCCTCTCTGGCACAGAGGATCCACCACCTGCCAGCCGGCATCGTGACATCTGTGCATGTCCTGGCACTTCTCTTGCTGACATACTTACTGCATATATGAGAGGAGGACAATGCGCTCCACTACACTTAAAACACTTTTTGTCTACAACACTAGCAGGTGTGTACTTTTGGCTGGCCTTTCACAGTATCTAGACCCTTAAGACTTTAACAGCCACTTAGATGTACGTATGTGGTATGCACTTATGAGGGGAGGACAATGCGCTCCACTACGCTTAAAACAGTATTTGTCTACAACACCAGCAAGTGTGTACTTTTGGCTGGCCTTTCACAGTATCTAGGCCCTTAAGACTTTAATAGGAACAAAATAGTACACCACTGAGATGTACATGAGGGGAGGACAATGCGCTCCAGTACACTTAAAACAGTATTTGTGTACAACACCAGCAATACACACCAGTGATGCAGTACACAGTCACTGTGTACTACACCCAAAATTGCACTTTCTCTCTCAATCTCACTCTCTTCCCTATCATTGCTTCTTGCCTGGATTTGAGCTTGAGGTGAACCATTGCTGTAAGAAAGCTTTTCTGTGCAACACACTGCTCTGTGTCCCTCTCTGTAACAGAATGCTGATGTGACTGGGAGGTGAATCGCTGCTGTAAAACTGCTTTTCTGTGTAACACTTACTGCTGTCTGTCCCTCTCTCTGTGTAACAGAACGCTGATGTGACTGGGAGGTGAATTGCTGCTGTAAAACTGCTTTTCTGTGCAATACACAGCACTGTCTGTCCCTATCTCTCTCTCTCTGCATTAAAAAGCTGAAGTGACTGGCCGCAAGATGGCTGACGATTATGTACCTGTAGGGCTGTGACATCCCAGGGGTGGCTGGCTGCTGATAGGCTGCATGCTGCAATGTGAGTCAGGGTCATCCCGCCTACCCTTGTTCCCACCTTTCCAGGATTCCTTGCCCCATTTCCTCACATGTGAATCTGCCATTTTAGATGCCCTGGAGCGTGGACCGCACTAAACGGAGTTTAATGAAGCGATTCGCGCAATCGAATGGCGGCGATATTCGCATTCATTGCAAATCAAATTTTTCCTGAAATTCATAACAAATTCAGATTCGGCAGATTTGATTCGCACATCCAATAAATTTTAACCTTTTTGAGTATTTTTAGTGTACAGTATTACTTGTATTGGTAACAATTTTGTAGGTTTATAAGACTTTAAGTTGTCCCTGATGAATTTATCTAGGTGGCTTTACCTAGTTAAAGGTGTACGCCGGTGAAAACCTTTTTTCTTTTAAATCAACTGGTGCCAGAAAGTTAAACATATTTGTAAATTACTTCTATTAAAAAATCTTATTCCTTCCAGTACTTATTAGCTGCTGAATGCTACAGAGGAAATTCCTTTCTTTTTGGAACACTGATGACATCATGAGCACAGTGCTAGCTGCTAACATCTCTGTCCATTTTAGGAACCATGCATAGCAGATGTATGCTAAGGGCAACATGGCGGCTTAGTGGTTAGCACTGGGGCCTTGGGTTCAAATCCCACTAAGGACAACAATAAATAAATAAATAAATATTATTATAACGTCAGCAGAGAGCACTGTGCTTCCACTGTGCATTCCAAAAAGAAAATAATTTCCTCTGTAGTATTCAGCAGCTAATAAGTACAGGAAGGATTAAGATTTTTTAATAGAAGTAATTTACAAATATGTTTAACTTTCTGGCACCAGTTGATTTAAAAGAAAAAAGGTTTTCACCGGAGTATCCCTTTAAGTGACAAAGGTAAAGCCATTAATTTCTTCCTTACTTTGTGGGTCCTCTAGACAAGTGCAGGTGCCTCTGAACCCCACAATAAGGAAAAATTTACCCTAACTGGAAATCCCTTAAAAACTACTTTTGAAGCCTTATACAAAGTGTTTTCATTACCCCTAAAACTCCTAAAAGGTTTATTTACATCCGATCCCTCCTTTTGAAATCCTAAGTAGAGCACTGATCTCACGTTTTCCCATATTAGTGATACATTAAGAACAGATGGAGATATTTTTGTAGAATCTCATAATTCCAGCATATGCTCACTATTAGACGCATCCAGGTGATCTGTCACCTGGCTTTGCTCACAGAACACAGTTCTTGGAATTCTTTAATATATTCACACTATTATCTAAAGAGCTTGGCAGATCCTTCTAAGAGTTGTCAGAATATGTTTATTCAGCTCTGTACTAAGAATAAAATACAAAGTCATCACTTTCACACTACTTATGGTATAAGCTAACAAATGCTATGAAAGAGTAAAATCTCACATGGTAGAAAAAATTGTATGATATTTACAGTATACAAAGATGACTATTGATGGGGATTAATTCTGTTTTCAATTGACAAGATGAGTTTTTTCAAGAAAGCTAGGCATCCATGTTTCAAAGTAGTTTAAAGGCCACATGCAACTCACACACTTTTTTGAAGATTCTTTGATCTGTCCTGGTAAGGCTGGGTCCACACTACGTTTTGTCCCATACGGGAGCGCATACGGCAGGAGGGAGCTAAAACCTCGCGCTCCCGTATGTGACCGTATGCGCTCCCGTATGTCATTCACTTCAATGAGCCGACCGGAGTGAAACGTTCGGTCTGGTCGGCTCATTTTTGCGCCGTATGCGCTTTTACAACCGGACCTAAAACTGTGGTCAACCACGGTTTTAGGTCCGGTTGTAAAAACGCATACGGCGCAAAAATGAGCCGACCGGACCGAACGTTTCACTCCGGTCGGCTCATTGAAGTGAATGACATACGGGAGCGCATACGGTCACATACGGGAGCGCGAGCTTTTAGCTCCCCCCTGCCGTATGCGCTCCCGTATGGGACAAAACGTAGTGTGGACCCAGCCTTAAACTGATCAACAAGGCATTGCTTCTGCCCAATGGACAATTCCAGGGTGGATCTAGCATTGTTGGGCTTAGGGATATATAACTAAAGCTATGCTTAAGCGAATGCGTGATGCTTCCTTGTAAGTTCCCGATAAAGAACCTGGCAGAAGATCAGATAAACAAATAGAAGTGAACCCCAATTGTGATTTCCTTAGCAACTACAGTATTCTTTAGACTATAAGGGTCCATGCACACCATGGATCCCGATGATGGCCTGCACTGTCATTAAAAGGACAACAAGGGCATTGCCAGTTCCCATTGTTGGCGCTGCATTCCATTCAAAATTCCTCCAAAAGAATAAACATGATCATTCTTTCGGCAGGTGAATTTCATCAGTGGAAAGCTCAATTATCTCAGTCTATGTAAACCTGAGTAGTTATATCCCCTTGTATCTATTACTACGGCCCGGTAGGGAGGATTTCACCTGTGTCGTGTCTGTTTTGCGCCACACTTTTCTATATGGATTTTAAAAGAAGAAAAAAAAAGTGGACTTTTAAACTGCCAGTGCTGTAAGTTCTATTTGGATAATGAAAAAAAAGTGTCCAAGGGCTCCTGATCTAGCGCTGCTGCCACTGCAGAGTCCCCATCAGAAGTTTCCTAATGATGTAATTGAACACTATGCACAGAATGCTGCAGCCAATCAATGGCCATAGCAGTCACATGGACTTTTCCTTGATTGGCTGCAGCATCTTGTGCTCAGTGTACTTCCGCCAGGGGCCCCACTGCAGTGGCAGTGATGCTGGATTAGTAGCAAATGGAGGGGTATGTTTTTATTTTAAATTTCTCCTACCATTCCCAGCCCTTGGGAAATTTTTTGTTTGCCCGGAAAACTTCTTTTTAATACCAGACACATTTCTGTCTGACCATGATCACGTAACAATATTCTCTAGTGCATTTGGTCTAATTCCATTCTTCTTCTTCCCCTCTTTTAGTTATCTGCAGCAGACTCAGGAAATGTGTAACACGAGTGAATTGTTGCCACCTCTTGTATTCACCTTTCAGCCTGCTAGTTCCTTCCCTTGGCACTGATACAATTCAGCAGTTGTCAAAAGATCTTCTGTCAGTGTAAAGCTTCTATCATGTGCAAAAATTGGCAGTAGAGTTTACCACTGGGATTTGCCTATATCCTTTTAGTGTTATTGTATTTCTTTGGCATTCTCTAAACAGTATGTGTGCCGTCTTTTCTTTGATTCTGCTGCCAGCAGTGGATAAAGAAACAATGATTTACACTTTAAAGCACAGCATCCCATTGATGGCGAGCAACCTACTTCTGTAACATTGTCTGAAAACTGCTGAAATCTAGGCCAACAATCCTTGGTGACCTATTCTGCTTTTTCCCTTCATCTTTAGCATGCAATGGGATTAAGTATTTGTCACTGAAGAAAATATTTGGTCTCATTGTAAATCAGATAACATCTAGATCAATTGCTTTAGCAAAACATACATTGTTCTAACGGTTATATCAGATTTTTCATGTACTAAATTGGCCCAAATTCTGAAATACAAAAATAATCCACATAAAATATGAAGAATTGACGACATTAGTTCAGCGTGTTTGTTTATTACAATGTTATTTCTTATTATTACAAAGCATGGTCTTACTAGGCATGAATCCTAAATGGGTTACCTAAGCATCCTAAGGCTATATTCACAAGGATTCCATATCAAATTAAGGACCAATTGACTTCAATGGCATTCCGCACTCCCATTCACACTCAAAAATTAAGAACCCATTCAGAAATTAAGAATGTTCATGTATTATTGGGTACAAAAACTATCTCCTGTCCTAGAGGACCTAGCACATGACCATATCACACAGGCAACCCATTGATTTTTATGTACAACCTGTATTGCTTAATTTCTCCTCTGGTGGCACAGTAGGGGATTTAACAACTTTCTATAGCGCTTCTCCCTCCACAGTTACTTGCTGTCTGTTTTATCTTGTCATCAGTTTTAAATAAAGAGTTATTATTACTATTATTAGTTTATCAACTAAAAAAAGGGATAATCCAATTCAGTTTGGTTGAAAATAATCTCTCCTGCCCTCCCCTATACATATGAACGTCCGACACAGCTGAACATTTATGTGTTGTTTATGGGGAGGGTAAGCCGAAGCCAGACAGCACTGGAGCTGGCTTATCCCTCCTAGAACAATATGGTTGGGTGGTAAATAATCCAACAATGCATTGAGAGCTGGAAGGCCTCTGTACACCATAGACAGTCGGCCAAAGCTGCCAAAGGTTTCTAGTTTGGCTAACTTGCGCATAAGGTGTATGGGTACCTTTTAAATATCATATTTCTGTTTATAAATATTAGACGTGTCCCAATAGATATATGGCAAGAATTGGACTTCCTGTGCGGTGTCTGATTAGTGTTGAGCGACATAGGCTATATTCAAATTCGCGATATTTCCCGAATATATGGACGAATATTTGTCATATATTCGAAAAATTTGCATATACTAAAATTATATGCGAAAATTAGCATATACAAAAATTAGCATATGCAAAAATTTGCATATGCGAAAATTAACATATACGAAAATTTGCATATGCGGAGATTTGCATATGTGAAAATTGGTATATACGAAAATTTGCATATGCGAAAATTTGCATATGTGAAAATTCGCCCGGCGGTCTCACACAGTAGTATTAGAGCCTTCTTTACACCACACAAGCTGGAAGCAGAGAGGGATAATCACCGTGATGTGTACTGTGGAAGAAAAAAAAAAACGAATATTCGTAATTGCGAATATATAGTGCTATAATCGCGAATATTTGCAAATTCGCGAATATGCGATATTCGCGAATAAAATTTGCATTCCTTATATTCGCGAGCAACACTATGTCTGATATAGATTTATATATTTTGGGGGAGATTTATCAAAATCTGTGCAGAGGAAAAGTTGCCCATAGGAACCAATCAGATTGCTTCTTTCATTTTGCATAGGCCTTGTTTTGTGTTTTTTTTTTTTTTTTTAGATTGCATTTACTTTACAGCCATGTACTCAAAAAAATGCTTTGATGACCTTCAGTAGAGTACGCTCTGCACTATTTCATATATTTCATACATAAGTCATGTAACTTGAACAGAATAGCTCTAAATTTTATAATGTTATGCCCCAGGCTACAAAGTCCTGATGCTAAACACTGACGATACAGGCAGGAGGGGAGAGCTAATGGTATGGATGGTATAAGCAAAGCAACAAAGTCTGATAAAGCAGTGTTGACTTGGTATTATAGCTGAGCTGGAGCTGTTACAACAGCAGAGCTGAGGAGCTCAAATGCAGTCAGGTGGAGCAGGCTTGATAAGCAGACAGAGGTGTGGTCATCAATCCAGGTTATACAGAGGAGAATCATGCAGGTACAAAGGATGATGCAGAAGCAGGGTCATGATATCAAGTTCAGGTCGTACACAGGCATGCAAGTTAGAAACAAAGGAACAGACATCTTCGCTTGTAGATACTACATTATTGCTCAGGCACCATAAGAAGAAAAGAATGCTCTCGTTGTCAGAACATATAAGGTTAAAAGGTTCTGACAGGTTCTTTGTTGTTTTTTGTTGCTCGGTTACGCCCGGCTGTCTGACTGGTCAGCTGACCTTGATTGGAGCACCTGTTCTGGCTCCATATAAGCTGGCAGTCTACTCCCAGTCAGTGCTTGCAATATAATTCAGTTTGTTCTCTAGCTAGTTGTCTTCTGTATTTGTAATATCTGGCTTTTTGAACTTTTGGCTCCTCTCTCTGACTATTCTCTCTGGTATTAGTGATTTTGTACTGTGACATCTCCTGGCTTCAGACGCGGATAGTTGACATTGGACTTATTGTGTGAGTGTTTAGTCTTTCTTTATTAGTCTGTCTGTTCCTACTGTCCCCGGACCTAAGTCTGTGTCATTGTAGTTTATTATTTTGACATTTACGCCCCTCTCGTATATAGGAAGGGGCTGTCTTCATGGTTACGGACCCGTCGTTTAGGGCAGGTACGTAAGTAGGCAGAGACAGGGGAGCGGGCAAGAATAGAGTGCACTACATTCCTGCCCATTCGTGACACTCATATAGGTGATGCCTGGTGGAGATTGGAGGAGGACAGGATTTACGAGTGCACACTGGCTCTATAGGAGGAGTCACATGCATGGCTCCTATCGGACATGCCAGAAACTGACAGTGCAAGAGAGATGAAGCCTACAGCAAGGAGGAGGAGCTGCACGCACGATATGGTACTGGTAAGCAGTGGTACACATTGCACACTGGTGGTCTCCAACAGCAATCATTACATAGTATTTTTAAAATTTAGCAAGAAATATGAAAATAGTTGTAATTGGTTTTATGATTGAATTTGACAATTTGCAAAAAACATCAATCTCATACATTACCTTCCTTAGTGGCGATTGTAGGTTGTTAAAATTTCATTATTAAAATAGGTTTTATAATATAAAAAGATGTATGCTCTTCCTGGAAGAACACCTCTACTGTCTATGGGTTGTGTCCAGTTTTGTGACCCTATTCACTTTCTACAAATAATTATTATCCAGAATTGCAAAACATTTGATCCCATTAAGTCACTATGAATGCTAACATAGTTACATAGTTACATAGTTAGTACAGTTGAAAAAAGACATACGTCCATCAAGTTCAACCAGGGAATTGAAGGGTAGGGGTGTGGCGCGATATTGGGGAAGGGATGGGATTTTATATTTCTTCATAAGCATTAATGTTACTTTGTTCCAGGAATGTATCTAATCCTATTTTAAAGATGTTCATTTTTCCTTCTATGACCACTTCCTGAGGTAGACTGTTCCATAAGTTCACAGTTCTCAAGGTAAATAAGGCGTGTCGTGTCGCCCCTTGAGACTAAACTTTTTCTTCTCCAGACGGAGGGAGTGCCCCCTTGTCCTTTGGGGTGGGGTTTAACCTGGAACAGTTTTTCTCCATATTTTTGTATGGGCCATTAATATACTTATATACATTTATCATATCCCCCCTTAAAGGGGTATTCTGCCCCTAGACATCTTATCCCCTATCCACAGATCGAACTCGCTCTGTGCAGAAATGATGGCGGGGTGCCGCAATGGCGATCCCCGGGGTCCCCAGCAGCGGGACCGCGGCGATCTAACCTCTTATCCCCTATCCTTTGGATAGGGGATAAGATGCCAGGGGCGGAATACCCCTTTAAACGTCTCTTCTCAAGACTAAACAATTGTAACTCCTTTAATCGCTCCTCATAGCTAAGATGTTCCATGCCCCATATTAGTTTAGTCGCGCGTCTCTGCACCCTTTCCAGCTCCACAGTGTCCCTTTTATGGACTGGTGACGAAACTGAACAGCATATTCCAGGTGAGGCCGTACCGATGCTTTATAAAGGGGGAGTATTATGTCCCTGTCCCTCGAGTCCATGCCTCTTTTTATACATGACAATATCCTGCCGGCTTTGGAAGCAGCAGCCTGACATTGCATGCTATTCTGTAGTCTGTGATCTACAAGTACACCCAGATCCTTCTCTACCAGTGACTCTGCAAGTTTAACACCCCCTAAGACATACGATGCATGCATGTTATTAGTACCCAGATGCATAACTTTACATTTATCCACATTGAACCTCATTTGCCAAGTGGATGCCCAGACACTTTGTCTATCCAAGTCATCTTGTAACCTATACACATCCTCTATAGACTGTACCGTGCTACAAAGCTTGGTGTCATCTGCAAAGATAGAAACAGAGCTGTTAATACCATCCTCTATATCATTGATAAATAAATTAAACAACAGCGGGCCCAGTATAGAACCTTGGGGTACACCACTAATAACCGGGGACCAATCAGAGTACGAATCATTGACCACCACTCTCTGGGTACGATCCATGAGCCAGTGTTCAATCCAGTTACAAACTAAAATTTCCAAACCCAAAGACCTTAACTTACCTGTCAGATGTCTATGAGGGACAGAATCAAATGCTTTAGCAAAATCCAGAAACACTATATCTACAGCCATTCCTCTGTCAAGGCTTCTACTCACCTCTTCATAAAGGCAAATTAGATTGGTTTGACAACTTATATCCTTAGTAAATCCATGCTGGCTATCACTTATAATACAATTATCCCCTATGTATTCCTGTATGTAATCCCTTATAAGTCCTTCAAACAATTTACCCACAATGCATCCACGTTAAACTTACCGGTCTATAGTTTCCTGGGGAAGACCTAGAGCCCTTTTTGAAGATTGGCACCACATTCGCCTTGCGCCAGTCCCTTGGCACAATACCAGACACCAATGAATCTCTAAATATCATGAACAAGGGTACAGATATTACTGAACTTACCTCTCTAAGATCTCTTGGGTGTAATCCATCTGGCCCTGGAGATTTGCTTACATTTAAATTACTTAACTTACCTTGTACCATCTCTACATTAAGCCAGTGCAGTACATTACATGATGTGTTACCAGCACTGACCTGGCCAATGTCAGCTCCTTCTTCGTTAGTATATACAGAACTAAAGAACCCATTCAGTAGCTCTGCTTTCTCTTTATCGCCTGTGACAACCTCCCCATTATCATTATTAAGGGGTCCTTAATCATTAACAGTCTTTAAAGAAGTTACCTATTGAGTACAACCCCTTTCCAGATGCCCTATTAGGACATATGGAACTGTATATACTTGTAAATTATGTATATGGACTTACAACTTTACCATTTCTTTGAACAATTTAGGTTGAGCTTGAACACAATGGCTCTGATTCACTATTGTAAACCCGACATGTTTTGTTGGGTTGTGCGCCAGAATTTGCACCATAATTGGAAAAAAAAACGAGCAACTAATTTTACTGAGAAAACCTGAAAACCATGGCCATCGGCAATAGGGGGCATAGAAAAGGGGTGTGTCCCCAACATTTTCATACAAACCCAACATATTTACTAAGGTTTCCACAGAAAATGTAGTGGATTTGAACTGAGGAAAACCAGACAGATCAGAGCATGTGTGAAAAAAAGCTAAATGTAGGGAAAAGTGCAAATGTAGGGAAAGCTTAATACCATGGGAAAAAAAATGTACGAAATTAAAACCCACAAAGAAAACTACACTCTATTCTTAATAAATCAGGGCCAATATTTCTAAATATTTTTACGTGAATGTGTCACATTCCTACTAGTCATGTGTGAAAGAAATGTAACTGTGCTACATTACAAAGTTCTGACTCAGAAACCAAGAAAATGCCAAAACTGGGTGGAAAGTCGATGTCATTGCCAAAACCTGACTCTTACACTTTTGTTTAACTTTTTCACAATCACAATTCAGAATAACGGATGCAGAGAAGAATCACATAAGTTTAGTTCACCAGTTTAATAGATGGAGTTAAGCTCTTTATTAGCATAAATGACGTGTAGATGAAAGCATTAACTTTCCATTATCAGGTTCTGGATAACTAACACGTTCCTTTCATATTATTAAAGGTGATGAAAAGAGTATGATGTCACCAGCAGGGGGGATTTCCTATTTCCTGGACAGTGTTGTTCTTTCCATCTTCCTACCTTGCTGCAGTAACTACTGCTCCACAATAATATTTATCTATTTCCTACTTCGAAAGCGTTCACATATTTTGTTTTACTATCTCTCATATACAACACTGACATCATGTGGGCACATGCAAAAAACACAATTGTACATGTGTGACGCATATTATGTGCTTAGAAAGAACCAGAATTTGGATAAAAAAAAGTTTTTTTATATTAAAATAACAGAATTAAATAATATAAATATTTGAACTTCACTTAAAGGGGTTATCCTCAGGCCAGACCATCAATATTTAAATGGCGATGGTCCGACTCCCGACACCTCTGCCAATCAGCTGGCCACAGTGCTCATACGTGTGTTACAGCCTCTTCAATATTTACTGCTGCTCATCCTATCAATTTCTGCACTTTAAGGATGCATTCCAACTATGGTATCTCTGCCCAGAGATATTCTAAGTGGAGATTCCATCTGCAGTAGGCACCACCAATATCCACGGCCATTAGGACCACGTGGACCTGCTCTATTACCATTGATGGCCATGCAGGCCACACAGAATTCTTCCACTAGAATGAACATGTTCATTCTTTCTGCAGTCCGGAATCGGAATTTTCCACCGTGAATATGCCAGTGTGAATAAGTCTATGGAAAATTCACATCAATGTTTTCTACATTCAGCAGAATTACCGAGCAGGATTTCTGAGTGGAATTCCTCCATGAAGGCCACAGTTGATGACGTGTGTCACTTGGCATTAGTTGTTTGGGATCTGGTGTTCATTATTTCTGAACACGGAATGGTGCGATTGTGCGGCATGTCTTACCATCAAATTGAGGACTTGAGATGCCAGGTGAATAAGAACTGTCTCATTGAAATAATCAGGATCAGTTCTATCACCAGTTTCTCTCTGGCAGTTTTTCTACAGCACCAGAAGAAAGTGCAGCTAGACATATATGAATGGGGTCTTTAGGTATATGGGTGCCTGTCTTTTGAAGGATCAACTGAATTTTAAATTGCCTCTTTATTCTGGTACTTAGTATGTATATATTAATATTTTACATCTAACAGGTCCCTATCTAATTGGATGATCCACCCTAAATTGCAGCCCCCAACTAGGCAATGGTCCCTACACTTACTAAGAGCATGAGGCATCAGAAAATAGAGTAGAGCAAAGTAAAAAATCTGAAAAGTCAGGACAAGTAAAGGTCAAACCAGAAGGGGTGCACAGTACAAAATCAGCAGGCAAGAGGATGGTCAGGGAAAAGGTTATGGTCTGTAGATAAGTAGATTAGAGCAAATCAGGAGCACAGACTGTGATATCGGGGTCAGTAGCACTGATGATGCTCATTTAAATCTTCTGCCACAGGGAAGCATGAGGGCCAGTGCAGAGTTGATTGGCCCAGTGCTCCCACTTCCTGACTGACGAGGCTGGCAGCGCCACACAATGATGAGCGGTCCTGTGCCATGCAGGACCAGTCATTAGGGACAATGAGCAATGCTATTGGTGGCACCTGCAAGAAGACAGAGTCAACACTGGACCTGAAACAGGTACATTCCTTACAGGTATTGTAGGGTTTTGGTTTTTATGGTGCTTACATGCAATATAAATAACACAACAATTTTGTTCTGCAATTCATTACCATTATTGCAATATACATTTTTTATTTCTTTTTTTATTTTTGAAGAATAAAAACTTTAACTTTTTATAAAATATTTTGCTTCTGTGTTGCTGCATTCAAAAACCAGTAAAAACTTCCATCAACACAACTGTATGGGGCTTGTTTTTACTGGATGAATTTTCATTGGTACCATTTTGGGACAACATGTTTTCATTTATTTTTATTTTGGTTTTTAGTGGATCAACAGTACATTTTTAGATGGGTAGCAGAAATGTTGATATTTTTTTTTATGTGTTCACCAGATGATATAAACAATGTGTTCATCTTATTGTGTGGTCACTACAGACACATCAATACCAGGAAGGTATATTTTTTACATTTTTCCCCGAAAATAAAGGACTTTTATGTTAACTTTACATTTTTTTCAACAACTTTTTTGGAAACAGAAGTCGATAATATGTACATTTATTCTTTTTAATGTTGCTCATCCTTTTCCCCTCTTTTTTTTCTTTTTATTTTGCCCAGAAGTCTCACTTTGCTCAGCCCGTCATCTCTTGCCAGGTGTTGTTTGAAGATCTGCAAAAGTTACGCAGATTCACAATGTGCATATACATATGCTATACTATATACTATACATCCAAATTACCTAAGGCATTAGGGAAAGTTTTAATCTAAGCTCATATTGTAGCGCTATCAACAGAACAATCCTCTGGTTCCCGTATACAAGTCATTTAGTACCAAGGACTCTATACCTGGCTCTCTCCCAATAAATGGTCTCAGTGATGGCGATACACCTCTATGTTTTTATTGTTTAGCATTAGGGTTGCATAAAGACCAAATATCATACTTGTAATGTTTAATTTAATATTTAAAGGGGGTGTTGTTAACCCCTACAGGCTTGTGATAGTAAGGCAAGGGGCCTAGTGGTGACTTTGTCACTGGAGATTGTGGAATAACAAATGGAACCACAGTCAGAGACAATCAAACTTTTTAAAAGTTCTGCCGGTTTGCTGAGTTCTTGCAAAAAGTTCTGACCGAACCTACACTTTACCAAAAGCCCAAAAAATGTGTGCAAACCATGTTTATGAGCCCTTTAAACCCTGTATAACACTGACAGGTCACCTAGGAGAGCATATATGGACTTCTGAGCTGTTTTTAACAGAAAGTTCATTTCAAAGTTATGACAACATGTATAGCTAGGAGTAAACAGAAAATACCTGTTGTTAACAAACGGGTTGGCAAAAACACATTTCTTTAGCGGAGTGTTCATTTTTTTTTTTTTAATTACTGTGAAAGCCAGTGTTAATATGCTCACAGGGGTATCCAAAGAATCAATGGCTTTTTCCAAATGCTCCAAAAATGGTGCTCAACACCATTGATGTGATTATGGGGACTGGTTACATTAGGACGATCAGGGGGCTTATAACTGAGCTGATTGAAAGATCAGTCAGCGCTAAGAAGATCTGGAAAATGGCAGCAGCGTAAGTTTATATAGTTTGTTAGGCTGGAAAAATACATACTGCCATCCAGTTCAGCCATGACCCTATAGTGTTCTGCCTAATACATTATAGTGACTTCCAGAGGGAGTAAAAAACCTTATGAGGCAGAAGCCAATTTTATACGTATGTATAATGTACTTAAGCTAACTGGAGATATGAGGAGTTAAAAACTAACCAAAAATGGTTTACTTATGTATCAAATCACTTTATATTTCTTTACTTGTGGTCGCCTGATCCTTCAGCAGCTTTTCGGCTCCACTTGTGTCACCAAAACAAAATGTAGTTCCATGTTGTGGGTTTATTTTCGGGGCTTGTTTAACCCCTTTTTTTGTCCCATGGACATTGATGCTTAACTATGAAGCATTTCACAGCCAGATCTATATTTTTTAGGTTTTCTACAAAATAGAAGTTTTCTTCTTCTGGCACAATACATCAGTGTGGATATCTCCAGCACATCCTGCAATGCTTCTTGTTCAAAACTATTATGTTTTTTTTTGTCCTATAATTGTCTTCCACTCAGGAAAATGTCTGTTTCTCACACAGAACAAACCGGTCTGCCTAATATTGTAGATTTATGAAGAGTTCCTATGTTTTTGCAATTTTATTGAATCCATATATATAGAAGGCTAATAAAATATATTCTTGCCAGATAAAAATACAGCAGAAGATTTTGCTTTATGAGTGCGCTATAATTTTTATGTTCAGAATTGTCTGGGTTTATTAGGGCTATACATATTGAAGCATCTGTATGTAAAATATTCTGTCTGTGAGCTGTAGGCAGGACTTCTCATTTGCAGGGTATTGGCCTTATTATATTAAGTGATTGGACATTGCATTAGGCTTATTCTTCAGGTAAATAATAAGCAGCTTGTAATGTCTGAGCCCATAAAGGGTCGCAGCCTTTTTTTTTTTTGCCTCAAGACTTACTGCCCCCATAATCACAGTTCCCTGCACACTAATATTTCCTCTGATACAGTGTGATCAATGCGGTGGAAAAACATTTATTATATTTCTTTCAGCTACTTAGAGACATTACTGAATTATGGCTATGGAGAAATGAATCTGCAATGCATTCCTCCTTCATGTGACGTTTTTACAATCTTCATTTCAGCGCTGCCACCACCGAGCTTGAGAAAATGCAGAGAGACCTTTCCCAAATGTGTGCCACAGCTGAGAAGCCAACCTTAGGGTTTTTTTTCATAGCCGTCCCCAAGCACCTCACATGTCATGTATTTTAATTCGGTCACAGATGCCATTTGCAGAATAGAGATGACAGCACAATATCGGCAGCCATGACTTTCGGAACATTAAAAACGGTATTTGCTCAGCAATACTGGAGTTCTCGAGTGCAAAGGTGTAGGGGACATGTGTAAAGAGAAGAATAGAGTTTTGTTAGAGAAAATTACGAAATGTTCTGGTCTTATAACACTGGGCATGGGAGTAGGCAATCTGTTATGTGTTACAACCTGTAACTTTGGAATCCATTTATTTGAAAAACGCAATGACTATTCAACTATCAACATGTAGTTTTATTTTAGGCTTTTTGGAAATAAAAAAAAATACAGAAAAAAATTATTCCTTTATGGTCAACAGGGCCGGCTCAACCTATAGGCAAAATAGGCAGCTGCCTAGAGCGCCTTCTTGATGGGGGCACTATTCTGCTCTCCACAAGAAAGTTATTTCTCTAGGTCCTGACAGCTGTAATCTGTCACCTCAGTAGTAAGGTGATTACATGAGGAGGAGGTTTGTTACCGTGTGTCACCCCAGTAGTAAGGAGATTACATGAGGAGGAGGTTTGTTACAGTGTGTCACCCTAATAGTAAGGAGATAACATGAGGAGGGGGTTTGTCACAGTGTGTCACCCCAATAGTAAGGAGATCACAGTGTATGACCCCAGAAGTAAGGATATGACATAAGGAATAGGTTTGTTACAGTGTCTCACCCCAGTGGTAAGGTGGGGCGTGTCAATGGGAGATGTCAAGGGGGCAGCAAAATTAGCTTTTGCCTAGGGTGGAAAAAAATCCATGCACCAGCCCTGATGGTCAATGGTGATCATGTATTGTCTGGAGAAAACAACATGGAGACAGAGTGATGCTTTGTTTTTCTAGTGCTTCACTTTATTCTAGCAGCAGAGTTACACAGGTAAAATCCCCCTTGATTAGGCAATTGCTATTCATAGGCCATAAAATGGGTATTCCGACATTAAAAATGATTTGAAATTGACTTGAAATAAACTAGTAGCTCCCGGTCTGTCTGCTCATGGTTCCAGCTTTATGTTTTGTTCCCAAAGTAAATGACAGATCAGCCAATCAGTGGCTATAGAGGAGACTAGCCTCAGCCGGTAATTGGTTGAGCAATCATTTGCTGTGGGCATGATATGTTACCTGAAGAAGGATGCAGTGGGGACTGGGAGCCATCAGACTGGGAGCTGCAGGGGATCAGGGCAGGTAAGAATAATTTGTTTTTATTAGTGCACCTCAAATCCATTTTTAGGGTACTTTAACACATACAGGATCCTGTGCAGATCTGATGCGCAGGATTTGTAACTGCCAATTAGAAGCTGTGCTCAGTCATTTAGTTTACATTGAAATCTGCAGCAGACAATCCTGTGCATCAAATCCTGTGCATCAAATCTGCGTACATGTGAATGTACCCTTAAGCGGTTTTATGATGCCGGAATACCCTTTTTATGAATCTCCTGAGAAAACCCTTTATAAAATGCTTTTATCAAAACTAGAACCAAACGGGCTTCTTGTAGCATCAAAGAACACATTCAGGGAAAAATCGGGTCTTTGGACCTCTAGCTGTAGCTATAATTCCTATTAGCACAGTAGTAATTTAAACCATTTAAAATTATTCTGGTACGTCTGCTGTATTCGATAGGATCAGAGTTAATTCAGATCCTGGTATTCAGAACCACTTAGATTCTGTGGTCAATAGAGACTGTAGCATCTAAGTGGTTAGTTAGAAGGAAGGGATTCTTCTGTCAACTGATTGCCCCCTAATGCAAACAGGGGATTTACAGGATGGATTCACATGGAGCGACTCTTTGTCGTGGGTTACCTGCGACATTGAGTCGCTCTATTCATGTATCCCCCAGAATTTATCTTTGGTTGCTATTTTGGAAATCTTGGATCGTTTTTCAGAGTATTCTTTTGATTTAAAGCAGTTTATAATTGAGGTGGTGGATTATGTTTTGAGGCACAATTATTTTCTGTTTGCTAAAGATTTTTATTTGCAGCGCACGGGTGCTTCAATGGGTGCCAAATCCTCACCTGCGTTGGCCAACCTTTTTGTTTTCTTGTGGGAGGAGCAATTTATTTTTTCTGATCAAAACCAGTTTTCCACCTGCCTCTCATGGTATGGGAGGTATGTGGATGACGTGATCATAGTTTGGAAATCAGATCAGAATGGAGTACCTGCGTTCATACAATATATGAACGATAATCATTGCAATCTAAAATTTACGTATACATGTAACAAGCAGGAGGTCCCCTTCTTAGATGTGATATTGCAGGGTAATCCAATAACAGAGAAGGTAGAAGTAGAACCTTACGGCAAACAAATCACTGGTAACACTATTTTGAGAGCTGATTCCTGCCATGCTAGGCACACTATCTCTGCTATACCAGTTGGGGAGCTGATCCGTATGAAACAGAACAGTTCTTCACCACAAGTGTACGAGAGGGAAGCATAAAGGGTTTGCACCCGTTTGACAGCACGCGGATATCCCCCTTGGCTTTTGAATAAAGCCCGGACTCAGGTGGATCAAATGGATCGCAATATGCTGCTAACAGGTAAAAAACATTCCAGTATTGATGATCAAGTGACGTTTGTTACCACATACAGTTTGGAGTTCAATGAGATAAAAAATATTGTGAAAACACACCTACCTCTACTGGCAGCAGATCCAGTAGTAGAGGAGATTATCAAACTGAGTGTTCACTTTTCTGCATGACGCGCTCCTACTCTATCAAATGTACTTGTTCCTAGTATGGTGTGTGTTGAGGAGGAGCAATCAACCTGACTAACGTTTAAAGGTTTCCATAAGTGCGGTAACGCAAGGTGTGTAGTGTGCCCTCATGCAACTAAAGGTAATAAAATAGAAGGTACAATGGATGGCAAAGTCCACACTATTCGTTATTTTATTATTTGCGATAGTACCCTTGTAGTTTATAGAGTTACCTGCACGATTTGCAAAATGGATTATGTAGGTAGCACCAAACGCACCTTAAAAAAGAGAATGCAGGAGCACATCAGACATGCCGCAGGTCCTTTTACGCCTAGCATGTCTAACATCTCAAAGCATTTTCTATTAAAACATAACTCAGACACATCATCATTGCGTTTTTGTGTTTCATGTGTTTCAACACATGATATGGTAAATTAAATCATGCTGTTAAAAAATACAACTTAATCCACAAAGAATGAGTCCTTGTATGTCGATGCTGCACCAGTGAGGAGTTTAAAGGGATGCTCTACCCGAAAACATCTTATCCCCAATCCAAAGGATAGGGGATAAGACGTCTAATTTCAGGGGTCCCACCACTGGGGACCCTCGCCATCTTCTCTGCTGCACCCCAGTCATCCAGTGCACAGAGTGAACTCTGCTCCGTGCCGGATGACTGGCGATTACAGCCACCACGCCCCCTCCATTCATGTCTATGATGCCTCCTCCCAAAGACATGAATCGAAGGGGTGTGGGGTCATGAACACGGAAGCTCCAAGGTGCCGTATTCCGGGTGTCGCCGCTGCCGGCCCAAAGATCAGACCTCTTTTTCCCATATACTTTGGATAGGGGATAAGATGTTTTCCGACAGAGTACTCCTTTAATATACTTGATATTTTTCTTTACATTTTACTTCTACCTGAAGGGTCATGTCAAATGCATTTAAGGAGCAGACATTAGTCAGAATTGTGCATACAAGCTATAATTTACAACCAGCTTAGCAATGTTTGTTGACTTAAATACTGCAAAAATAATGTGGACCAATGACACATAAGGTAAAAAACCCAGACGTAGTCAAACACAAGCACATTCACCTTGGCAAACATAGACACATCCATCTGTCACGTATATGCACTTATGTACCTGCCCTAGGCGACAGGTCCATAACCATGGTGACAATCCCTCCCTAGACAAGTGAGGGACGTAATTGTTAAAATAATAAAATACAATAAAACAGACTCAGGTCAAGGAACAGTAGGGAACAGACAGACTAACAAAGCAAAACTAACACACTCACACAAAAAGTCCAGGTCCACTATCCGCGTCAAAAGCCAGGAGATTGCCAGAGTTCAAAAATCGGTAATACATGAGAGAGGACTCAGAGAGTGGAGCCAAAGGGTCAAAATGCCAGATATAACAGATACAGTAGAAATCTAGCTAGGAGTACAAACTGAACTCTTTAGCAGGCAAAGACTGGGAGTAGACTACCAGCTTAAATAGGTCCAGACCAGGTGTTCAATCAAGGTCAGCTGACCAGTCTCAGAAGACAGGCGTAACCAAAGCAACAAGACTAAACAAAAGCTCTCAGGGCAAATTAACCCTTCGGTTCCTTACACCATCACAACCTGCTCCTGCCAACTTACTACTTGTACATGTTAGTTTTACAAGCATAATTTACACTTTTTATTGTGTTTGGTCTTCTTCTTAATCCATTAAGTTTTCTTTGCTAATAAGACACTAAATGTATGTAACATTAAGTTCACCTAATATCTGAGAGAAATAGTGTAGTAACGTTGCTATCAGATATTATGTGAATTAGGAGAAAAGTTAACAACAAAAGGTTGTTGCAAGTATTAATTGTTTTGGTCTTGCTTTGTAGTTTTTGACTTTTTTGTTCTAAGCTTATTTTTCTTTTCTATCACTTCTAATTCTATTTGATGTTTTTGTCTTTTTTTCTTCTTTTTTTCCCTTTCTCTCTCACTGTTTCCATTTGCTCTTAACACTGTCAAGGCAGTTGGTCTGACTTTGATGACATCACGTTCTTCACTTCTACCATACATTTTATCCCCACACTGTGAGACACTTGCAGACCTGTGTTTGTCAATTATGATATGATTTGGTATTTAATAATATTATGAGGATTTCTTATCTTCTAGGTTTTCATACTGGGACTCATTCGCCTTGCTTCTGTCAATACTAGCTACAACTGTTTACAGTTTAGCTTTTTTTTCTCTATTTGAACTATTATCTTCCCACTTGGTTAAGACACATATTGGGAAGAGTGTTTTGCTTCTGTTTTTTATATATATTATTTATTATTGTCTTTTTCTTATTCTTCTTACACATTTTTGTCAAAATGTAAATGTCTTTTTTTTATCTAATAAATAAACAGTTAAAAAAAGAACAGTCAC
The DNA here is from genome assembly GCF_029499605.1 of Hyla sarda. Taxonomy (NCBI): domain Eukaryota; kingdom Metazoa; phylum Chordata; class Amphibia; order Anura; family Hylidae; genus Hyla; species Hyla sarda. Next base: position 59,871,257 of record NC_079196.1, read on the forward strand.
ATATGTCCACATAACTGACATTCTTACTCATAGCCCAAAACTTCCCATTTCCCGAATGTAATGTATCACCTTTGTCAACATTTCTCACAGTCACCACCAGCAAACAAAATGCGGTCACATAACCCACATACTTCCCCTTGTATTGTAATGTAGCTTTGAAGTGGTAAGACAGAACAGGCTGGATGTAAGGTCTGTGGTCACACTATTAAATCTGGGAGACATATATACATTTCTAATTACAAATGCAAAGCAAATATATATGAGTGTGAATTATTGTGAAACATGACTCAGAACTCTCTCAAACAGCGTCTAGGTATAGAAAAGCAGCTTCTCGACTTTCTGCCGTGTGTATGAAAATAGTGACATCCTAAAAGTGCTTCATTTTAGCTTCATTGGACGTGCAATAAAGTTTTGAGCCACAACAGTAAATGCTTTATTACTAAATTAAACCGTGCCCAATGACAGATAAACAAAGAAAGGGTGTATCCAGCTCCCAAAAAAAGTGAAGTAAAAAATAACTTGTAGCATTTAAAATATCAGTTAAAAAGCAACATGTCACTTAAAAGCAAATGCCAACGCATTGTGCTGTGTACGAGCTCTTAATCATGACAGATTAATGACAGATCTTTACAGTGTGAAATTCGGGTACCTTGACCCTCATTTAGGGTTAAATTGAAGTCTGCACTTTTACAAAAGGTGCAAATCTTTTTTTAATTGCATTGTAAACTCTGCAGACACACACTCATAAGGCAAGTAGGGAATAACAAGAGATTTGGAAAAAAAAATTATTGTGTGCATTATTATATTTTATATTTAATCTTTATCAAAATACATAATATAAAACAATATCCATTGCAAAAATTCATAATAATAAATATCCATTACCCACCCCACCTGCCCTGTTTGTTAAAAAAAAAAAAAAAAAGAAAGACAGAAAATAAAACACTACGTACACTATGCCCTACTGCACCACAGTAATCAAGGGAGTATTCCTAACTAATATTGTTATGGCATGAGCTAAATTTTTATTTTTCTGTGGTCAAGGCAACAGTGTGAGATAAATTAAAAACCTTCACTTAGTACATTCTTCATTTGATATTTCATTTAGTATTGATTGAATAGAGAGTCTTTCAAATATCTTGCTGAATACTTGTAGTTGTGCAAAATATGTTCCAGCTTCAGCTAACAGAAGACATGGCTGGTGGCTTACCAATCTGGCGCACCATATCTTTATATAAAAGCAGTATTGCGGATCTCAGAAGAGCATGCATTCATACATTCATACAAAGCTAGCATTTCTGGTCCTGGCTTTCATTATCCTCTCTGAGATATTGGATATTCTGATAAGAATTCGGAAAGTGTTTGCTTACATTAGGGACAAGGTTTTGGCAATATCAACATCAGTTATAACTAACATATAAGCACTGTGTTTCTTTCTAGTTTCTACTAACCTACAAGTAAGAGATTGTGTAAATCATTGTGAAATTGTTCACAATTATTTCCCACCTGTGAATTATTTAATAAAGAAACAAATGAGAGGTCATCTACTGTATGCACGACCCTTGACGAAGCTCAGTCGGAGCAAAACCTAAACTGGGGTCACACTCTCTCCAGGTTAGGAATCTACATACAGCAGATATTGTGGTTGGTTAGATTTTGTGGACATATTGCTTGTAATTTTGATGTCTACTGATATGTTTGTATGTGCAACATGGTATTTGTAATTTTTTCTTTTTTGCTGTAGATTCTTGCAATACAGGTGCCCTATTATCAACCCTGATGTTGACACATGTCCACCTTATAATTCACTTTTACTTCCTCCTGGTGTTTGTGTGCCTTTTTGTTAGGGCAGTGGGGTGCTATTGTTTTATGATTGTTTGTTTTTGTATGTTTATTAATTTTCTTTACAAATTTTTTTAATCAGTGCTTTTTTGGTGTACATAGTATGATGATCATCTCAACTTTCAACAAATTGACAAGTTGTACAAGGGCCTTACCTTACATGCTGTACCTTCACTATTTTTCTCTTTTGTCTATGTTAGAGATTGGACTAGCACTGACCAGTGATTGTCGTTCCATTGTGTCCCCTAACTGGTTTAACTTTGGGCCACATGTTGGGCCACGTGTTCCCCTGGTTTTCCCCCTTTGAGTGTTTGGACTTTACTGCAGGGAGCAATTTAGGTCTCTACCTCTAGGAGTGGTGCTGGTATAGGTAGTCAGCCTAGGAGAACCAAGTGCAAGAAAACGATGGGGTCAGGCAGAAGAGTACCTTAAAAATAGAATGGAATAGATATATAAATACAAAAAAAACAAGGACAGAGCATGTCGGACCCCTTAATAATAATAATGGGGAGGTTCTCACGGGCGATCAAGAGAAGGCGGAGCTACTGAATGGGTTCTTTAGTTCTGTATATACTATGGAAGAAGGAGCTGACATTGGCCAGGTCAGTGCTGGTAACACATCATATAATGTATTGAACTGGCTTAATGTAGAGATGGTACAAGGTAAGTTAAGTAAAGTAAATGTAAGCAAATCTCCAGGGCCGGATGGACTACACCCAAGAGTTCTTAGAGAGGTAAGTTCAGTAATATCTGTACCCTTGTTCATGATATTTAGAGATTCTCTGGTGTCTGGTATTGTACCAAGGGACTGGCGCAAGGCTAATGTGGTACCAATCTTCAAGAAGGGCTCTAGGTCTTCGCCAGGCAATTATAGACTGGTAAGTCTAACAAGCATTGTGGGTAAATTGTTTGAAGGACTTATAAGGGATTACATACAGGAATACATAGGGGATAATTGTATTATAAGTGATAGCCAGCATGGGTTTACTAAGGATAGAAGTTGTCAAACCAATCTAATTTGCTTTTATGAAGAGGTGAGTAGAAGCCTTGACAGAGGAATGGCTGTGGATATAGTGTTTCTGATTTTGCCAAAGCGTTTGATACTGTCCCTCACAGACGTCTGACAGGTAAGTCAAGGTCCTTGGGCTTGGAAACTTTAGTTTGTAACTGGATTGAACACTGGCTCATGGATCGTACCCAGAGAGTGGTGGTCAATGATTCGTACTCTGATTGGTCCCCGGTTATTAGTGGTGTACCCCAAGGTTCAGTACTGGGCCCTCTGCTGTTTAATTTATTTATCAATGATATAGAGGATGGTATTAACAGCTCTGTTTCTATCTTTGCAGATGACACCAAGCTTTGTAGCACGGTACAGTCTATAGAGGATGTGCATAAGTTACAAGATGACTTGGATAGACTAAGTGTCTGGGCCTCCACTTGGCAAATGAGGTTCAATGTGGATAAATGTAAAGTTATGCATCTGGGTACTAATAACCTGCATGCGTCGTATGTCTTAGGGGGGATTAAACTGACACAGTCACTGGTAGAGAAGGATCTGGGTGTACTTGTAGATCACAGACTACAGAATAGCATGCAATGTCAGGCTGCTGCTTCCAAAGCCGGCAGGATATTGTCATGTATCAAAAGAGGCATGGACTCAAGGGAGAGGGACATAATACTCCCCCTTTATAAAGCATTGGTACGGCCTCACCTGGAATATGCTGTTCAGTTTTGGTCGCCTGTTCATAAAAGGGACACTGCGGAGTTGGATAGGGCGCAGAGACGTGCTACTAAACTAATATGGGGCATGGAACATCTTAGCTATGAGGAGCGATTAAAGGAGTTGCAATTGTTTAGTCTTGAGAAGAGACATTTAAGGGGGGATATGATAAACGTATATAAGTATATAAATGGCCCATACAAAAAATATGGAGAAAAACTGTTCCAGGTTAAACCCCCCCAAAGGACGAGGGGGCACTCCCTCCGTCTGGAGAAGAAAAGGTTTAGTCTAAAGGGGCGACACGCCTTCTTTACCGTGAGGACTGTGAATTTATGGAACGGTCTACCTCAGGAACTGGTCACAGCAGGAACAATTAACAGCTTTAAAACAGGGTTAGATACATTCTTGGAACAAAATAACATTAATGCTTATGCAGAATTGTAAAACTACATCCCTTTCCCTTATCCCCTTACACCCTTCCCTTCAATTCCCTGGTTGGACTTGATGGACGTATGTCTTTTTTCAACCATACTAACTAACTATGTAACAACGAGGGACCGCGCCTCGTGTAATTCCTAAGATACCAGGTGGAGGCATAAAGCGAACAGACACCAGCCTTGAGGATGGCCGCTCACCTTGTGATAGATAATCAACGCTTATCACCCCTGGGTCGGGGTTACAATGGGTTCCTGAAGGAGAACTGTAGAGCCCAACAGGTCACAGGAGCAGGATACCCAGTCCCATCTGAAGATTCAATAGGCACGGCAAAAAGACCAATACAACAGGCGCTGTTCTGTGTTCCAGCAGGAATAAAGTATATCCAAAGCAAGATATCATTGAAGTACCATTAGGTGCTATGTTTATTAAAGTTAGAGACCAATGACGCTTTTTGGAGGTAGAGTCCTCCTTCCTCAGATTGGCATAAACAGCATAAGACAAACAACGTATTTATAGAACAAAATGGGCACCAGATTATAGGTGAGTGGAGTTACCCTGACCCACACAACACATGACAAACACCCAAAAATTTATAAAATAGCAATAGCTAATGAATGCATATTGTATCATAAATAACTTGAATATAAAAGAAGCATATAATAAGTGTGAAAAGCAAAAACAGTACTAAAGGTCACAGCATGCCCATTCACACCATGAACGGGCAGTGCTGTGTGAAAGCGAGGTTCACTGGAGGCAGATTGTAAACAGTAACGTAGCATTTTACTATCCCGCAGGAGCAAGGAGCAATGAATGTACACAAGCTGTAGTCGTAATCTGCTGTACGGACCATTGCCAGCGATCGCAGTGCAGAGCGCATCGCTGCGCTCTGTTTAGATTGGGGACCACATGACACCATCCAGCCAGTAAGTGAAAAGATCATGAAAACCTGTGGGTTGCTAGGCACGCTTCGCCAGGACCAAAGCCACATGGTGCGGTCCAAATACAAAACAGAGCACCGGAGAGTGAGCAGCACACTGCAGGGAACGCATACATATAAACTACATTAAACATCCATAGTGGCTAAATGTTGCATATAATAACAGGTAGGCTCGATGATACCTATAATAACAGGTAGGTATCATAGATGGTCAGAAGGGAAATGTCTAGCCTATCAACATAATATAGACCACAATTAAGTGGACAAAACATTGAAATTAAAATGGATAAAAACTGCATGAATATAAAATAAATAATCACGGTATGACCAAGGAATAAGTATAAATAATCATAATAAAATAATGGAATAAAAAGAATAAACAGACATTGGGTAGTGCAGATAAAATCATATCTATGGAATGATTACATATAAAATATAAATTATATATATATATATATATATATATATACATATATATATATATATATATATATATATATATATATATAAATAACTAAATAAAATTAGATAGTGCATATTAATTAAGATCATGATAATAAGATACAAGGAGAGAGTGGGCGCTACATGTAAATAGAAAAGTCTCAAATAAATAAATTTGAATGAAGGAAAAGACATAGTGTATTACAGTGTGCTTTCATTAAGTTTATTTAAACCGTGTGGCATCAAGGTGCGCAACTTATATATCCAAAAGTTTTCTCTTCTTTTTAAAGTGGAAAAGCAATGAGGATCATCCTTAGATATTCCTTCTATGGGTGTGATGACAATACTCCCAAAGTTGGAATTATGAACCTCTGTCAGATGTCGAGAGACACTGTGGAATCTGAAGCCCAAGTTTGTATTGCTCCTGTGCTAATTTATTCTCTCCCTAAGGCACTGTTTAGCGCGACCAATGTATTGGAGGCCATGCTTCTTTTATAGGCAGGAGAGTAGTCTGGATATTAGCCAACGTCTGAAGTGCAGCGTTCATTAGTAGTCAATGGACAGGCAGGTCATGGGTTCAGAGGTCAGAAACCGTCTGAGGTCAGAGCCAGGAACAGCAGTTGCAGGAGGAACTGAAGAATGGTGGCAAGAGGAGGCATGGGCTAGACCACATAGGCAGAAGGTAACTGTGTCTCCCTAGTGGAGGAGTACAAAAACGGTAGCAACCACCTCCATTACACATAGGTACGCAAACTACACCATAATTCAAGCTTACAAAGGATTTATGTTATTAATGCTCTATTAAAGTTTTTTTCCAGGACATTTAAATTGATGGCCTGACTTAGGCCCATCATATCTATGAGCTATTGTGGGAATCCACACAATCAGCTGACCAAAGGAACTACAGAATTCTGTTTTATTTAAGTTAATGGGTCTCTGTATGGTGCTTGATTGGAGGGAGTGCTGGGAATTGGACCCTCACTTATTTTAAAGGGGTACTCCGGTGAAAAACTTTTTTTTTTAAATGAACTGGTGCCAGAAAGTTAAACAAATTTGTAAATTACTTCTATTAAAAAATCTTAATCCTTTTAGTACTTTTTAGCAGCTGTATGCTACAGAGGAAATTCTTTACTTTTTGAATTTCTTTTTTGTCTTGTCCACAGTGCTCTCTGCTGACACCTCTGTCCATGTCAGGAACTGTCCAGCACAGCATAGGTTTGCTATGGGGATTTTCTCCTGCTCTGGACAGTTCCTGATACTGGCATCAGGTGTCAGCAGAGAGAACTGTGGACAACACAAAAAGAAATTCAAAAAATAAAGATTTTCCTCTCTAGCATATAGCTGCTAAAAAGTACTGAAAAGATTAAGATTTTTTGATAGAAGTCATTTACAAATCTGTTTAACTTTCTGGCACCAGTTCATTTAAAAAGAAAAAAATGTTTTCCACTGGAGTACCCCTTTAACCCCTTAAGGACCTAGGGCGTATGGATACGCCCTGGCTTTCTGGTACTTAAGGACCCAGGAGGTATCCATACGCCCGTGGGAATTTCGGTCCCTGCCGCGCGCCGGGCGGGGACCGGACTGGGATGCCTGCTGATATCGTTCAGCAGGCATCTCGTGCAAATGCCGTGTCGGCGATCGCGGCAGATCGTTAGTGAATTCACATTAACGATCTGCCGGGATTCGGGTCATGCGGCCCACTGTATCTATGGGGAGGTGGTGATTTTGTCACCGCCCCAGGAGCGCTGCTATTGGCTGGTTTGTCCAGCCAATAGCAGCCGGCAGGGGAGGGGTTAACTGCATCTTCTTGCAGCTCTGCCCGTTAACTGAGTTCAGTCAGCGGGCAAAGCTGCTCGAAGGTGCCAGGGACCCCCCTCTGTGTGATCAGAGCCCCCTCAGGGAAGAAGATCTGCTGGGACAGAGCAGGGAAAGAATACACTCCAGGGCAAGGTAAGAGTGAGTGTAAAAAAGTAAAAAAAAGTAAAAAAAAAATAAATCCCCCCCCCCTGACCCCCTAATAGGTCCCCAAGGGTCCACCACAAATTTTTCAGTGCGACCTGGGCCCTATTAGGGGTTCAGGGTGCTGCATTTGCCCCCCCCCCATTTTTTTTTTGTTCGCATTTTTTTTCCTCCCTTATATAACGGTGTGTGATTTCTAATCACACACCGTTATATCTAATAGTTACACCAAGCACTCACTACATACATCCCCTCCCCACCCGCCACCATAGAAAAAGGCGATGGCTCTCCAGGCATTTTCGGCAGCGGAGGCATACGCTTTTCTTGCCTCCGACTCCGAATCTGTCAGTGAGGACGATGATGATCCAACATTCCTGTGTTCTTCATCGTCCTCCTCATCATCTAGCAGTGATGATGAGCCCCCTTCACGGCGGCGGAGACGCCGCCAGGCGAGGCCACGCACCCCCCATGAAAGTGGCTCAGTGGCCGGCACTAGTACGAGCGACAATGCCGCTCGTACTAGGAGTCTGGCCCCCCAGGCGATTTTACCAGAGCCCCCTTCCAGTGAACCTGTCTGGAGACCCCCAGAGGGTTATCAGCCACGGGTTCCGGAGTTTGTTGGCGACTCCGGAATCCGGATTGACACGGCTGGGTTCGACTTTTTCAGTTATTTTTTCAGTGACAGCCTGGTCAATCTAATGGTGGAGCAGACGAATCTGTACGCCAGGCAGTTCATCGCCCACCACCCTAATTCTTTTTTGGCCAGGTCCAATGAATGGTACGCCGTCAGTGCAGCCGAAATGAGGACATTTTGGGGCCTCGTGCTGCACATGGGCCTGGTCAAAAAGCCAAGTGTCAGGCAGTAGTGGAGCGGGGACGTCCTATACCAGACCCCGCTGTACAGTATGGCCATGGCACGGAAGCGGTTCAAGGCCATTCGGAAATGCCTTTATTATGCAGATAATGAGGCATGTTCACCCTGAGGTGATCCCGCCTATGACCGGCTCTACAAAGTGAGGCCGGTCATCGATCACTTTGGGGCCAAATTTTTGGAGGCCTATGTACCGCTTAGGGAGCTCTCTGTAGATGAGTCTCTCATCAGTTTTAAGGGGAGACTCATATTCCGCCAGTATATTCCCTCGAAGCGGCGCGGTATGGCGTGAAGCTTTATAAACTTTGTGAGAGTACCTCCGGGTACACTTACAAGTTTAGGGTGTATGAGGGACGAGATTCCAGTATTGAACCCCCAGATTATCCCCCCACTCTGGGTGTTAGCGGGAAAATCGTTTGGGACCTTATGTACCCATTGCTGGATAAGGGTTACCACGTGTACGTGGACAACTTTTATAGCAGCATCCCTCTCTTCACATCCCTTGCCGCCAGATCCACGTCCGCTTGTGGGACCGTGCGGAAGAATCAGAGAGGCCTCCCTCTAAATTTTCTGCAGACACCTATGCCCAAGGGTGAGTGCCGTGCCCTTGCCCATGAAAACCTGTTGCTGGTCAGGTATAAGGATAAGAGGGATGTCCTTATGCTGACCACAATTCATGGAAACTGCAGCTCACCTGTCTCTGTGCTAGGTACCACAACAACGGTCCTCAAGCCCGATTGCATTCTGGACTACAATCGGTATATGGGGGGAGTTGATCTTTCTGATCAAATCCTGAAGCCATATATCGCCATGCGGAAAACACGTGTATGGTACAAGAAAGTTGCGGTCTACTTGGTACAGGTTGCCATGTACAACTCTTTTGTACTGTACCAGAACGCTGGCAGCACAGGGACATTCCTCCAGTTCCAAGAAGAAGTCCTAAAGGCCCTGATCTTTGCTGACCGGGAAAGAGCAGGCCGGAGTTCAGAAGGAAATGAAGTAATAGGTGCCAGGATCGTCCCAGGCCAACACTTTCCAGGTGAGATCCCCCACACTGGAAAGAAGGGACGAACCCAGAAAAAATGCAGAGTGTGTCACAGGAGTGGGATACGGAAGGATACCACCTATCAATGTAACACTTGCCCCGATCATCCGGGCCTCTGCATTAAATACTGCTTCATGGAGTATCACACTTCCATGCGGTACTAAATTTTCCCTTTTCATTTTAATTTTCCATAATTTGACCCCAATGTACCAATTCCAGAGTACATTCCAAATTTTAACCCCATAAAACCACTAAATTGCCCCAAAAAATTTTCTGCAAAAAAAATCATGGGTCACTGAGTCACTATCATCGGGGACTTTTTATGTTACCTCAAATGCGCAGTGCTCTCTCTCCACCTGAGCAGGGTGCGCATTTGAGGCAACAGGTTAGGGACGGCCACACACATCACATTCCCAGAATGATGATTCAGAGCATAGGGTTTGGGGTGGGCATATTCTTTGGTTTTGGCTATGCTCTGGGTCATCATTCTGGGAACATAACCTGTTTTATAATTTTATGTCCCACTGTTCCCCATTTTAGTAACTTACCCCATGTAACATTTATTAATTACCCCATGTAATGCCCCCTGAGGGGGGGTCCCACTGCTCTGGCTCCACAGGCAGCGATTTCGAATTTAGAAATTTAATTTTTCTTTGCTGTTCTGGCACTAAATGCGACATGCCCCCCCCCCCCCCCCCCCATTTTAGCAACATTTGCAAATGTGACTCCTTCTCTTCTGATCATTGTAGTGCGCCCGCAGTGCACATGAGGTCCACACATGGGGTATTACCATACTCAGAAGAGATGGGGTTACACATTTTGGGGGGCATTTTCTCCTATTACCCCTTCTAAAAATCTAAAATTTGGGGAAAAAACTGCATTTTAGTAAAAAAAAAAAAATTATAATAATAATAATTTACGCATCCAAAGTAGTCAAACACCTGTGGGGTGGTAAGGCTCACTGGACCCCTTGTTACGTTCCTTGAGGGGTGTAGTTTCCAAAATAGTCTGCCATGTGTTTTTTTTTTGCTGTTCTGGCACCATAGGGGCTTCCTAAATGCGACATGCCCCCCATAAACCATTTCTGCTAAATGTGCTTTCCAAAAGCCAAATGTGACTCCTTCTCTTCTGAGCATTGTAGTGCGCCCGCAGTGCACTTGACGTCCACACATGGGGTATTACCATACTCAGAAGAGATGGGGTTACAAATTTTGGGGGGCATTTTCTCCTATTACCCCTTGTAAAAATGGAAAATTTTGGGGAAAACCAGCATTTTAGTGAAATTTTTTTTTTCATTTACACATCCAACTTTAACCAAAAGTCATCAAACACCTGTGGGGTGTTAAGGCTCACTGTATCCCTTGTTACGTTCCTTGAGGGGTGTAGTTTCCAAAATAGTATGCCATGTGTTTTTTTTTACTGTTCTGGCACCATAGGGGCTTCCTAAATGCGACATGCCCTAGAAAAACCATTTCAGCAAAATGTGCTTTCCAAAAGCCAAATGTGACTCCTTCTCTTCTGAGCATTGTAGTGCGCCCGCAGTGCACTTGACGTCCACACATGGGGTATTGCCATACTCAGAAGAGATGGGGTTACAAATTTTGGGGGACATTTTCTCCTATTACTCCTTGTAAAAAATTAATATTTGGGGGAAAACTAGCATTCTAGTGAAAAAAAAAATATTAACACATCCAACTTTGACATAAAGTTGTGAAACACCTGTGGGGTGTGAAGGCTCACTGTACCTCTTGTTACGTTCCTTGAGGGGTGTAGTTTCCAAAATAGTATGCCATGTTTTTTTTTTTTTTTTTTGCTGTTCTGGCACCATAGGGGCTTCTTAAATGTGACATGCCCCCCAAAAACCATTTCAGTAAAACTCACTCTTCAAAATCCCATTGTCGCTCCTTCCCTTCTGAGCACTCTACTGCGCCCGCCGAACACTTGACATACACATATGAGGTATTTCCTTACTCGAAAGAAATTGGGTTACACATTTTAGGAAGATTTCTCTCCTTTTACCCCTTGTAAAAATTCAAAAACTGGGTTTCCAAGAACATGCGAATGTAAAAAATGAAGATTTTTAATTTTCTCCTTCACTTTGCTGCTATTCCTGTGAAACACCTAAAGGGTTAACATGCTTACTGAATGTCATTTTGGATACTTTGAGGGGTGCAGTTTTTATAATTGGGTCATTTGTGGGGTATTTCTAATATGAAGGCCCTTTAAATCCACTTCAAAACTGAACTGGTCCCTGAAAAATTCAGATTTTGAAAATTTTGTGAAAAATTGGAAAATTGCTGCTGAACTTTGAAGCCCTCTGATGTCTTCCAAAAGTAAGAACATGTCAACTTTATGATGCAAACATAAAGTAGACATATTGTGTATGTGGATCAATGTATAATTTATTTGGAATGTCTATTTTCCTTATACGCAGAGAGCTTCAAAGTAAAAAAAAATTAAAAATTTTCAATTTTTTCATCAAATTTTGGAATTTTTCACCAAGAAATGAAACAAGTATCGACAACATTTTACCACTAACATAAAGTAGAATATGTCATGAAAAAACATTCTCGGAATCAGAATGAAAGGTAAAAGCATCCCAGAGTTATTAATGCTTGAAGTGACAGTGGTCAGATGTTCAAAAAATGGCCGGGTCCTTAAGGTATATTTGGGCTGGGTCCTTAAGGGGTTAAAGGGGTGTTCCAGGAAAAAACTTTTTATATATATCAACTGGCTCCAGAAAGTTAAGCAGATTTGCAAATTACTTCTATTAAAAAATCTTAATCATTTCAGTACTTATGAGCTTCTGAAGTTAAGGTTGTTCTTTTCTGTCTAAATCCTCTCTGATGACACCTGTCTCGGGAAACGCCCAGTTTAGAAGAGGTTTGCTATGGGGATTTGCTTCTATACTGGGCGTTTCCCGAGACAGGTGTCATCAGAGAGGATTTAAGCAGAAAAGAACAACCTTAACTTCAGAAGCTCATAAGTACTGAAAGGATTAAGATTTTTTAATAGAAGTCATTTACAAATCTGTTTAACTTTCTGGAGCCACTTGAAATATAAAAAAAAGATTTTTCCTGGAATATCCCTTTAAGGATAGTCCATCAATGTCCCAGAAAATCTCTTCATGGGTTTTAAAAATTCTAAGGAATCTAGAGGAGAGAGAGAGGATAAATAATCACAGAACTGACAGTGATTTAAACAAACTAAGAACAGAAACATAAGCAAAACAAAAGCTAACATTTATCTAATCATACATGATCAACCATCTATGCAAAATTGCATATTCATTTTATGCAACACCACTTTTACTAAGATATTTGCATTATGTAAATTGAAGTAAATTATGTAGATTATGCAGATAAGAAAATTAAATCATTTTGGTATACAGTAATAAAGTAATAAGCTACATGTTGAGCACTGAATACGCATTATATTGTCTGTATTCATAACAAATATCTTAATGCTTTTATATACACTAATGTATAAGTGTTTATAAAACAGAATGTAACAATATTTAATTAATTTGTAAACCTCATCACTAATTTCCTTTTGGTTTAGGCACTTACTGTGCAGCCTCATGCTTCATGTATCCTACTAGAAATAATACATTTACCACTTACTATCAAGACCAGGTACTCTGGTGACTGGATGTAACAATAAAGACTGGATGTATCACAAAATGGTAATTGTCAGGCCACATTCACACGTGCGAGTTACAATACAATACAATACTCTGCAAGTTGCAATACCACATAACAGGTCCACCTGCAATCTGCAAATTTGCCAGTTTGAACTTTTGGGGTACAAGCATGTGAACGTACCCTTATGATGTCCACGTGCCAACTAATTGTCATTGTACATACATATGGTAAACACCCAGCTTCCAATAGAGACAAGATACTAAGTCCTGGTGGAGGAATTGAACAAAGGCATGTGCAGGGTTGGTTGGTATAACTACAACCTTCACAATCTGTTTTCATGCCATCCATTCAAGGACACACTGAAGACCGCCACTGAGGCCTTTTCTTTTTTATTTATTTTTTTAAATAGAACTCATCACCAAGGAAGCCCCATCGATCTACCACTGAGAATTGAATAGGTTTTGGGCTAGTCTATTGTCTAAGTCCATTGGGCTTCTTGTAAAGCACATCTCTAAATGATGTAAAAACTGCTTTGGCAGCCCCCATAATAATGTGCTTAAAATGAAATACAAAAACATTACATTCAGAAAATAGAACCACATAAAAAATAAATATATATATATGTCTCAGTATCTGGCTCTAATCATTTAATCTCTTGAGGACGATGGGCGTACCTGTATGCTCTTGTCCCTCTCCCCTTCCATGACGCGTGCTCAGGATCTAATCACAGATGGGTGGCTAATGCAAGACATCACTGATCACGCGGCATCTAAAATGTTAAAAGACATGTCCCGGCTGCTCAGCGGTGCTGATCGGGACCACCGTGGTGAAACCACAGTGTCCCGATCTGCTGAGAGGATGGGGGGGGGGGGGGCCTTAACTGCCTCCATGGCAGGCTGGAGCAGTAGATCACAGATAGACCTGATAAATGCTACACTCCCCCTATGGGGACTATAAAATTGTGTAATAAAAGTAAAAAAAATAAAGTTAATAAAAGTTATTTAACCCCTTCCCTAATAAAAGTTTGAATCACCCCACTTTTCCCATTAAAATAAATATGTAAACAAAAATAAACATAAACATATATGGTATTGCCGCGTGCATAAATGTCCAAACTATAAAAATGTAATATTACTTTAACCGCACAGTCAATGGCGTATACGTAAAAAAAAAAATACCAAAGTCCTGAATTGCCTATTTTTGGTCCCTTTGTATACCCCAATATTTTTTTTTTTTATAAAAAGTGATCAAAAAGTCCCATCAAAACAAAAATGGTTCCAATACACAGTACCAAAACTACAGATCAAGACTCAAAAAAATAGGGGTATATAGGGGTCGGTCAGGTGAGCAGGGCGGGGAGCGCTCACCGTAACAGTGCCAATTTTCAGACAAAAAGTTATAATTTTTTAACCCCTTAAGGACTTTTGTTTTTTCCTCCTCACCTTCAAAAAAATCATAATTCACTTATGTTTTCATCCACAGACTAGTGTGAGGGCTTGTTTTTTGCACGCCCAGTTGTCCGTTGTAATGCCATAACTCACTTTACCATTAAATGTATGGCGCAACCCAAAAAATACTATTTGTGAGGGGAAATTTAAAAGAAAACCGCAAATTTGCTAATTTTGGAAGGTTTCGTTTTCACGCCGTACAATTTACGGTAAAAATGGCATGTGTTCTTTATTCTTTGGGTCAAGATGATCAAAATTATACCCATGATAACGTACATTTCTATTACTGTTGTGCTTAAAAAAATCGCAAACTTTTTAACCAAATTAGTACGTTTAAAATTCCCCTATTTTGAAGACCTATAACTTTTAAATTTTTCCGTATAAGCAGCGGTATAAGAGCTCATTTTTTGCACCGTGATCTGTACTTTTTATTGATACCATATTTGCTTATATAAAACTTTTAATCCATTTTTTATAAAAAAAAAATTGGAATAAAATGTTATAAAAAAACAGCTATTTTGGACTTTTTCTTTTTACGATCACGCCATTCACTGTACGGTATAATTAACATTTATTTTAATAGTTCAGATATTTCCGTACGTGACGATACCAAATATGTATATAAAATATTTTTTTAACACTTTTTGGGGGTGAAATAGGGAAAATGGGACAATTTACTTTTTTATTGGGGGAGGGGATTTTTAACATTTTTTTACTTAATTTTTTTACTTTTTTTTACTTTTAATTTTACACTTTAATAGTCCCCATAGGGGACTATTTATAGCAATCATTTGATTGCTAAATCTGTTCAGTGCTATGTATAGGACATAGCACCGATCAGGGTTATCGGTCATCTTCGGCTCTGGTCTGCGGGAAGGCAGATCAGAGCAGAAGACGCTGGGAAGGCAGCGGAGCCATGCTGGACGATCGCGTCGCCGTGGCAGCACTGCGGGCGTTCCGATCATCCATTTTAGTGACCGCGATGCTGCAGATGCTGTGATCTGTATTGATCACGGTATCTGAGGATGTCTGCCATTATGGAAGGGTCCCTGGCTGCGATGAGCAGCCGGGACCTGCCGCGCATGATCCGGGCATCGCTCCGATTCTCGCAGTTATGCTTAGGACGTAAATGTACGTCCTGATGCGTTAAGTACCAGCTCACCAGGACGTACATTTACGTCCTGCATCCTTAAGGGGTTAAAAGAAAAGTTGGGTATCATTTTAATCGTACGGACCTACAGAATAAATATAAGGTGTTATTTTTCTGAAATGTGCACTGAGTGGAATTGAAAGCCCCCAAAAGTTACAAAATGGTTTTTTTTTTTTCAATTTTGTCCCACAAATATATATATTTTTTAGTTTCGCCATAGATTTTGTGGTGAAATGATTGATGTCACTACTAAGTAAAACAAGCAATCATATGGGTCTGTAGTTGGAAAATTGAAAGCGTTATGATTTTTTGAAGGGGAGGAGGGAAAAATGAAAGTGCAAATATGAAAAATGGCCCGATCCTTAAGGGGTTAAAAAATCTAGGCGATATATTCTCTTTAAAACTGTGTAATATGTAAAAATTTTCACGTACAAAATCATACATAGTTCATACATGTGTCACAAAACCTCACATCTTACATCTAATACAAGACCAAGTAGACCACAAAGTTGCAGCTGCTTGAAACCTTTTCCTTGTGAAATCTTTTACCTGATTTTTTTAACTTCAGAAACTTTGACACAAAGCCCCCAGTACTAGTAAAAGCCACATAATAAAAAGTAACACATGTACATGAACAAGACTCTGAATAGCACTAGAATAATACACTACGTTCCTTGGGCGAAACTCAGTCACCATCCAGGAAATGTATAACCTGCTGAGAAATGTTAATGTAATCCCAAATTAGGACATAACAGATAGTTCTCAAGTGAGTTAAGGGTAAAGTTGGCATCTTAAAAAAGCTTATAAAAGGAGTTGCTAATAACATTTACAAGTGTGTAAGCTCTGTTCACACTAGTGTTAATGGGGTCTGTTGGGGTTTCTGTCTCCTCCGTTTTTTTTGGCCAACAAGAATAGCTCAGTCTTCATGCAAGATTCTTGCCACCGAAGTACTTGAATTTTGACAAAAACCTGATAAATCCTTTTAACCTCATTGCAGTCAACCAAGATTCACCTTTAAAATCACAAGTCCAGTACAAAGGAAATGAAACCTTACTGGGAAACAAATCACAGGTTTTGAGCACCTTACATTGCATGTGTTATGTGAAGAAAAAATACATTTC
Source organism: Hyla sarda (assembly GCF_029499605.1). Classification (NCBI taxonomy): domain Eukaryota; kingdom Metazoa; phylum Chordata; class Amphibia; order Anura; family Hylidae; genus Hyla; species Hyla sarda. Next base: position 59,887,873 of record NC_079196.1, read on the forward strand.
TGTAATTGGCCTTTATAAAAATTTTATGCAGTTTCCTTCTACTTTTGCATCCAACTGCAGCTTGTATGTACTACAATACATGGTAAGCTGCTTCATGCCATTTAATGTTAATGTTATCCTTATTGTCTTCTCCTGAATACAAATCTTTTAAAACTTTTTTTTTTATATAAAAGAAGTACTAAATATAGTAACAAACAATGGTCTACAAATCACCAGGAAGAATGTGCCTTGTAGATATAGTTTTAGGGTCAACAAGTATTTGTTTGGTTCTGTACAATGGAACAGTACATCAGGAATGAACAACTTGCATTAGACTCTAAGGAGTAGTGGATTTATTAAAGGGATACTCTGCCCCTAGACATGCTATCCCCTATGCAAAGGTTAGGGGATAACATGTCTGATTGCCGTGGGGGTCCGGCCACTGAGACCTCCCGCGAACGCCGGGCCGACGCTGTGGCTTTCATGAACATGGAAGCCTGGGGCCATAGCCTCATAATGGAGGGGGTGTGGTGGCTGTGTTTGCTCCGTGCACCGGATAGCTAGGGTGCCGCAGCAGAGCTAATGGGGGTTCCCAGCGGCCAGACCCCCTCGATCAGACATGTTATCCCCTATCTAGCAGCGGAGTACCCCTTTAAAACCTGTGCAGAGGAAAAGTTGACCAATCAGATTGCTTCCTCTGAAATATGGAAGATGTAATCTGATTGGTTGCTATTATCAATTGGTAAACTTTTCTTCTGCACAGGTTTTGAATTGACTGTTTTAATGAGAAAAGTAAGAACAATAGCTGTGAAATTTCTCAGGATTACAAAGAGGTAGAAAAGATAGAAAAAAGAGAGCATGTGTTAGTTGAGAGTGAGCAATGATATGATCCCTAAGGTTGAGTAATGCAGAGAGATTTAGCTTTGCAGAAGATAGTCGCATGAGGACTATGTCACTTCAGGCAGGGAAAAGTGCAGCCTTGAGCTCCCTGCCTACTTGAGTATCCGCCCTAAAGGACAAATCCTCAACAGCGGTCTCTGTTCTCAGTAAGTGCAGGGGCATAACAACACACTGCACAGACATTAGGGATACAAAGGGCTAACAAGCAAAGTGCAAGAAACAAAACACAAGGGATAAACACACCAACAGATAATGAGTGGTCAAACAAGCCAGGTCCAAACTGAGATAGCAGCAAAGATGCCAAATCAGTTAGAGAGTAGTGTTGAGCGGCATAGGCCATATTCGAATTTGCGATATTTCGCGAATATATGGACGAATATTCGTCACTGTGCACTGTGCAGTGGTCTCTAAACTGTAGCCCTTCAGGTGTTGCAAAACTGCAAATCCCAGCATGCCCAAACAGCAAACAGCTGTCTCAGCATGCTGGAAGTTGTAGTTGCGTACCTTCAGCTGTTGCATAACTACATCTCCCAGTGCATGCTGGGAGTTGTAGTTTTGCAACAGCTGGAGGCACACTGGTTGGAAAATACTGAGTCATGTAACAGAACCTAACTGAAGGTTTTCCAACCAGTGTGCCTCCAGCTGTTGCAAAACTACAACTCCCAGAATGCACTGACAGACCATACATGCTGGTAGTTATAGTTTTGCAACAGCTGTAGGCACACTGGTGGGGAACCACTGAGTTAGTAAACAGACTCTAGCTCATTGATTCCAACCCATGTGCATCCAGCTATTGCAAAACTACAACTTTCAGCATGCACTGACTGCCTGGGCATGCTGGGAATTGTAGTTGTGCAACATCTGGAGGGCTACAGTCTGGAGTCCACTGTATAGTCGACCACGGTTTTAGGTCCGGTTGGAAAAGCACATACGGGGCAAAAATGAGCTGACCAGAGCGAACGTTTCACTCTGGTCGGCTCATTGAAATGAATTACCATACGGCGCATGGTTTTAGCTCCCCCCAGCGGTATGCGCTCTCGTATGGGTAAAACCGTGGTGTGAACCCACCCATAGCGAAGGGGTGGGATACTTTCCTATTGGTTGCTGGGTATGTTGTAAATCTCCGACAACTGTATTTGCATCATTCTCATTGGCCCACAAGCTAAAAGAAGGGAGGGATCAATATTTGCGAATATTCGCCGGGCAGTCTCACACAGTAGTATTAGAGCCTTCTTTAGACCACACAAGCTGGAAGCAGAGAGGGATGATCACTGTGATGTGTACTGTGAAAAAAAAAGAGAATACTTGTAATTTCGAATATATAGTGCTATATTCGCGAATTCGCGAAAATGCAGTATTCGCGAATAAAATTCGAATTGCGAATATTCGCAAGCAACACTATTAGAGAGTAGTAATGTCACAAGCCAAGGTCAGAATACACAAAAGTAAACAAGCATGGAGTATCCTAGTGCACAGGAACTGAACACAAGCAACTTGAGGTTCAAACTAACTGGGTATTTCTGTGCAGCTGAGAAGTGTGTGGATACTGAGATCAGATGTAATTGGTTCAATGTCCAAGTCCACTTCAGCAAAACACAGGAAAGTTAACCCTTAAAGCATACCTGTCATAGTGCAAAAAAAAAGGGATATGTTACTCAGCACCTAATCCTGGTCATGCACATATAATTATGTGTCTAGGACCTATATATCCCTAACAAATAGCATTTATATGTTGCTCACTTGCTTGTGTTCTTGCCTTCTGGAGGGGGCATGTCCATCTCTTTCCCTCACTGTGGATGACTCATCTGCTCTGAGTCTGGGATCAGACTGGCAGTCTGCAAATCTCTGCACCGTAGTTTTTCTGCATACATTTTCTATCTGTTCCTAGTAAAGTTGGATGCTAATCAACATAGTTGTCACTATGTGTGTCACTCAGCTTTCACAGACTCCTGAATGTTTGATCAGCTTCTCTGTCATTCAGAAGTCAGAGAAAGTTTGGCTGTTCAAGCATGCTGAGAGTTTTAGTTTTGCAGTGCAACCGCTGGAGCTGCAGTATTTATAATGCACTGTGTTAGAGTAGTGTTGCCTTTAGCTGTCACAAAACTACAACTCCCAGCATGCCCAAACTCTAACAGAGTTTTTAAAAGATTGTACCCCCAGCTGTTGCAAAACTACAACTCCCATCATAGGATCTGTCTGCATAAAGACAGATGAACCCTATTGGTGGCTATTTTAGATTTTTTAGTAAAATTGACATTTTATTTAATAAATATATATATATATAAAAAAAGTCATGTTATCAGTAGTACTAAATATACAAAATATAAAAAGTTTTTCATAATGACATTGCCTCTTTAAATCAAAACCAAATCCTACTCATGACTGTCTATGTCATAAAGTTTATGGCTCCTAAAGGAAATCTGTCATCCGTATCACACACACTAACCTGTTGGCACAGGATTGTAGTATGGATGACCCTGATGAGAATGATTCTTACTGCTCCTCACTCCATACCTCTGTTCTTCAGTAATTTTCTGTCTTCTGGATATGGTAATGATCCTGCTTGGTGCGCAGCGACTGCCCACACCTTCAACACCTCTACTCTGCATGTGCAATAGCTACAGCCACAGGCAATACGATGAGAAGTGGAGCTCCATTCTGCAGCAGAGAAGGTAGACGTCTGTCACCATCCACAGAATAGAATCATTAGCATATCTAGAGGACCCCATTACCGAAGAACAAAGACGAGGGGTGAAGAACAGATAGTTTGTACCAATAGGTTAGTGTGGGTGATACTGATGACTGATTCCCTTTAAGATAAGAAAATATATGGGAAGTAGTTCAGGAGGTTGTGTCAAGTTCCAAAGTTCCCAAATAGGCAACTAAAGTAATATATATATATATATATAGTGATGAGCGGCATTGGCCATATTCGAATTTGGATATTTTGCGAATAGATAGACAAATATTCATCCTATATTCACGAATTTCACGTATTCATTATATTCGCATATTCGTATATTTGAGAAAGAAAACAGCGAGGGGGTGGGCAACTTTACTATTGGTTGCTAGGGATGTTGTTCATAACCTCTGACAAGTATATTTGCATCATTCTAATTGGCCCACAAGTGAAAAGAAGGCATATGCGAATATGCGGGAAAAAAGGGAATATTCGTAATTTCAAATATATAGCGAAGATATTCACAATATTTGTGAATTTACGAATTTGCAATACTCGCGATAAAAATTCAAAAATGTGAATTTTCGCCCCCAACACTAGTAATATAGTTGTTCAAATTTAGCAATCCAATGCGGAGGATTTTATTTCTTACCTTAAGTCTGCCAGTAATATTACCTGGCTCCTTTATGGAAATCTAAGCTCAATTCTGATTGAATCAGATCTGAGTTGAGATGAGCACTTAAAGGGGTTCTCCGGTGCTGAGACATCTTATCCCCTATCCAAAGGATAGGGGATAAGATGCCTGATCGCGGGAGTCCCGCCGCTGGGGACCCCGGGATTATGCACGCGGCACCCCGTTTGTAATCAGTCCCCGGAGCGTGCTCGCTCCGGGACTGATTACCGGCGACTACAGGACGGGCGGCGTGTGACGTCACGCCCCCGCCCCCGCCCCCATGTAATGTCACGCTCCGCGCCTCAATGCAATCCTATGGGAGGGGGCGTGATAGCTGCCACGCCCCCTCCCGTAGGCTTGCATTGAGGGGCGGAGCGTGACATCACACGGGGGCGGGGGCGTGACATCACACGCCGCCCGCCCTGTAGTCGCCGGTAATCAGTCCCGGAGCGAACACGCTCCGGGGACTGATTACAAACGGGGTGCCGTGTGCATGATCTCGGGGGTCCCCAGCGGCGGGACTCCCGCGATCAGGCATCTTATCCTCTATCCCCTTTAAAAGACAGATGTCTTCTGAGAAACAGTGTATACACTGTATGCCTCGCTGCCCAGGTAACAATTGCTGTGGTGGGCGTAGTGGGTGTATTAAATGTAAGTAGTCATGATATCTACAGCATTGCTGTGAATGTGAACTACATTGTATACTTTGCTGCTCAGTGTACAGGATTACTCTTTCCTTTGAAAGGGAACCCAAGGGAAAGGATGCATTCTTCTCTATTATATACTACATTTTATTAAATAATTTTTTTGTTTGTTTCCAGAGTATTACTTTGCACTATACAAAATTTGAATAATGGGGCCAATTCTTTTTATTACAATTGAAATATATTTATAACTGATAAATGTCTAAGACAGCCAAAGTACAGAAAATTTTAAAAATATGGAATAATGGCAAAGTGATTTGCAACAGGTTATAGGAAAAAAAAATCTTGGAAGCCATTCATCTCTAATCTTTTTAAGTACGACACTTCTAAAATACCATGCAATAATACCGTGTAATAAGACAGGCTGATTGCCAAATGGAATTTTCTGAGCAGATCAGCTTAGATTTTACTGTAAAGAATTGGAAAGCAAATGTGAAATATGCCTACAAGAGTGTCATTATTGGCTTTATTAATAACTTAATTGACTTTAAGGCAAGTGCTTCAACCCTTAATGCAGTTTATAGAATTGCCAGACACTAGGAGCCTAGATTTTATTTTCCCTGAAGCTACGGTACTTGATGAGACTACATTTTCTTCCATGTGTTTGGTGCGAATAAAGAACACTAAATAGTAAATGTGAGAATAGTCACACTAAGTCATTATAAATGCATTATAATAAAGATGTTATGAGTGATCATATATAAAACTCACTCTTCAAACTGAAATGATATACAAGTATATACTGAATTACATCCTAACACCAAAATACTACAGTCAATGTAATGCTTGCCTACAGTGAACCCAATCTGTTATTATTTTAATGCTGAGCAGAGAAAGACAAATCATATAATAAACAATGCATAAAGAACCTTTCCCCTGCTTGGTTGTCCACTTTCCTTATTGAAATAACAAATGTAACTAGTGATCAAGATCTGAATATATGGCAAAAGTTTTATTAAAATAATTATATTATAATATTTGTCAACATTACACCATGCTTCCCCCAACAGGGCCCTTGCTGGTAGGAAGCAATAAATATATACAAATAGATAGGATATGGTAAAATGGTATAAAATGCTGTGGTTTATTTGGGGTCCATGCAGTAAAGTGGGACGGGGGGAAGGTGAAGGAAAGAGGGCTCACCTGAGCCCAGAAAACGACAGCACCGTTTTGCGGTAAAACCGCTTGGTCACGCCTTACAGACCTAAACACCCGGTCCGGTAATAACTCCTTACCGGGCCGTGTCAGAACTACGCCGACGCTGATTGACAGTGAGCGCACTAATGGGGATCAAGGCAGCGTTTCTGACATTCCGCTACGTCAAGGAACCTGGGAGGAATACACGGCCACCGTGGGCCTAGGTAAGTGTCTCTTCAGCTGTTCACATTTTGGACGTAAAATATATATAAAAAAAATATATAACAAGATGAATGAGACACATAGATGGGGAAGAGGGAGGGAAGCAGGATAAAGGATGGAGAATGAAGAGGGAGAGAAAGGAAAAAAACGCAGGGACACAAAGGAAAAATGGTAACAGAAATGACAGACTATACATTTAGTCCATAGAGCAGGTTATGTTAGGTAACAGAAGACATTCAGTTCGTTCCTCTCGTTGAAACCAGCAGGGCTGATCGCATTCAATTGCGAAATTCACACAGCTTCTTTCTGTAACAGGGTTTTCTTTTTGTTGCATCCAGTTCCCTCGCTGTCCTTACTGTCTCTATTCCGAAGAAACACAGCACCGCTGGGTCACCTGCGTGATGCTCCTTAATGTGATCAAACAGCCGTGGCAATTCCAAGGCGGGTGAGTGTGTATCCACAGGCCAAACCAAACATAACAGAAAAAGAAAAAAGAGTTATGTCCTGGCTTAAAAAACGCCCCGACATCATAATCAAAAAAGCAGATAAGGGCAACAATACCGTGATCCTCTCAAAAGAACAATATGAGAGAGAAGCCCACAGACAGCTCAATTATGAGCGAACATATCTGAAAGTTAAAAGTGATCCCACACAAAAAGTCCTCAGCAGTCTACAAACTCTTCTCAGGAAACAAGTGGAGAACAATACTCTATCAAAGAAAACAGCAGAGAAGCTGCTCCCTGTGCATATATCTAAACCTCAGTGGTACTACTTGCCTAAAATACACAAAGACAGTGTGAATCCCCCTGGCCGTCCAATTACATCTGGAAACGGCTGGGTCACTGAGTTTTTGTCCCAATATATAGATTGGATCCTGAGACCAATACTGAGAGATATACCTTCGTACCTGAAGGATACCAATGATTTCCTAGAAGAACTGCAGCATGTGACTTTTGACCAAACAGATAAAATCGCATCAATCGACGTGGAATCACTCTATGCACGAATCCCCCAAGATATGGGCATGGAGACAGTGAAAGAATTCATGACAGCAGCGGGCAAATCAGAACAGGTCACTAACTTTGTGACAGAAGCTCCTAATTTCATACTGAAAAATAATTACTTCCAGTTTGCGGGCCAGTGGTACAAGCAGTACACAGGGACGGCGATGGGGACACCCATCTCCTGTACCTTTGCCAATGTTTTTCTACCCTTCCTAGAAGCAAGAATGATCTATTCAGAAAAAAAATCCCTATTTACGCCATCTGAAGATGTATAAAAGATATGTAGATGACGTGTTCATCATCTGGCATGGGTCCGAACAGGACTTTCAGAATTTTGTAATCTATTCAAATGATTATAACCATATGAACATGTCTTTCACTTCCGTTATTAGCTATACAGAACTCCCTTTCCTGGATGTGGTCGTCTCCCTATAAAATGGTATGGTCCTTCCATTTTGCACCTTTGTTTTACCTTCATTTCGACTCCTTCCACCCAGAACACACAAAGAAGCGCTGCTCTATAGCCAATTTCTTTCTGCAAGTTCCTACTTCCAGGAAAGAACTACCAAATTGGTGGCACCCAAATACACGTTAAAGATTTTACTACATGTCGGACCGACCAAGTCATCTACTGCATCAAATGCCCCTGCCAGATGTTCTATGTACAACTAGATCTATGTTCTTGAGATTTAGAGAACATTTTAGACTCACCTGCCTTGGAATTGGAGTGCCACGGCTGTGTGATCACGTTAAGGAGCATCACGCAGGTGACCCAGCGGTGCTGTGTTTCTTCGGAATAGAGACAGTAAGGACAGCGAGACCTGGATGCGACAAAAAGAAAACCCTGTTACAGAAAGAAGCTGTGTGGATTTTGCAATTGAATGCGATCAGCCCTGCTGGTTTCAACGAGAGGAACGAACTGAATGTCTTCTGTCAACTAACATAACCTGCTCTATGGACTAAATGTATAGTCTGTCATTTCTGTTACCATTTTTCCTTTTTCTCCTTTCTCTCCCTTTTCATTCTCCATCCTTTATCCTGCTTCCCTCCCTCTTCCCCATCTAAGTGTCTCTTTCATCTTCTTATATATTTTCTTCTTCCCTCTCAGCCTCCAGTCGCTCTGTATGTATCTTTGCTTTTTTTTTGTCTCCACAGGTCAGAGGATTTTGAAACATTTATATCCTAATCAGGATACAATGTTGTAATGTATACATTTGTTTCTAAGCATGCTTAGGCATACCTCTGTTCCCCCTAAAAGAAAGTTTTTCATTCACCGCGACATACGTCCAAAATGTGAACAGCTGGACAAACACTTACCTAGGCCCACGGTGGCCGTGTATTCCTCCCAGGTTCCTTGACGTAGCGGAATGTCAGAAACGCTGCCTCGACCCCCATTGGTGCGCTCGCTGTCAATCAGCGTCGGCGTAGTTCTGACATGGCCCGGTAAGGAGTTATTACCAGACCGGGTGTTTAGGTCTGTACGGCCTGACCAAGCGGTTTTACGGTGCTGTCGCTTTCAGGGCTCAGGTAAGCCCTCTTTCCTTCACCTGCCCCCCCCCCCCCCCCCGTCCCACTGTACTGCATGGACCCCAAATAAACCACGTCCTTTTTGGAAGGGTGAGTGCTGTGCTGCCATTTTTCTTTCTGCTTATTGTACGCACCTGTGTCTACAGTGTCCTGCACCACCATCCATTACAGTACAGATATCCCGATATCCACAAGTGATTATTCACGGGTTCCAGTGTCGGGTATTCACATCTATTTTTGCAGTATAAAATGCTGAATGATAAAAATAGTGTACCGGTTTAAATGTCCATCTCAAAATTGCCTGCAATGTTTACCTGATTGAGGTAGTAGTAAAACAGTAGCAAGTCTGCTTAATAAGTCTATGAAGAACATAGGTCGTATTGCCGTTCTCCTGGTTCTTGCAGCCAAGTATGCGATGTGCTGTTTATCGGTGCAGACCTAGTTGTATCAGTGTGGATCTCCTGGTTCTTGCAGCCGGACAAGCGATGTTACAGTTACCGGTGTACACCTAGTGTCAGAAGCGTGGGGCTGCGCACAGAGCGATAATGATGATGATATGCCGTTGATGTCGCTCCTCTCCTGTGATCGTGCACACCTCCTGGTTCTTGCTCTTACTTGTAGCATGCAGACTCGAATGTATGCAGAGATGCCTGAAGTGATATTGGACATGCCAGTTACGCTGTTGGAGATTGCGCAGGTTTGTGGTAGCAGTGAAAGAAAAAAAAAACTTGACGTCCTTGTGGCAGGGAAGTGCGGGAACAGGGATTTGAAATCAAATGGTACATAGCATAAGATTAGTATGCTAGTATTTAGACGCGTTTCGCTCCCTCCTTAAGGACCTTCCTCAGTAAATCAGCAAGCAGTATAGCCTAACACATTTTATGGGGTTTTATTTATACCTGGAGATTGAAGTCATTAAAGTTTCCACGAGCACAGAAAATAAGTGGAATGCAACACACATGGAATGGGTGGTAAATAATAACCTGGAATGGAATAAGTGTTATGCAATAAAATGCAGTAAACCATTGAAATATAGGGTACACTACCGATACAAATTTGACAAAGCCATATCTACCCTAAGAAACGTAGAGTGTATATAGCCACATTCAAATAAATAATAATAAAGATAAAAATAAGAATGAAAATAAAAATATAATAAAGATAAATATAGAAATAAAATAATTCATCTTAGAACGAATGAAAAATGAAAATTGGTATAAAAATGACAACAAAATATAATTCTGAGACAGAATATCAGAACAGAAGAACATAAATGTACATATAAAGTATACAACACATTTATACATTAAATATGTATTACAAATATTAACCAGTTGGGAGACAAAGGATGTACAGGTACGCCCTTGTTCCCGGGTACTTAAGGACCAAGGACGTACAGTACAGACCAAAAGTTTGGACACACCTTCTCATTCAAAGTTTTCTTTATTTTCATGACTATGAAAATTGTAGATTCACACTGAAGGCATTAAAACTATGAATTAACACATGTGGAATTATAGACATCACAAAAAAGTGTGAAACAACTGAAAATATGTCATATTCTAGGTTCTAGCCTCCTTTTGCTTTGATTACTGCTTTGCACACTCTTGGCATTCTCTTCTGCACAGTAGTCTCCAAACTGTGCCCCTCCAGCTGTTGCATAACTGCAACTCCCAGCATGCATTTCAGCTGTCAGTGCATGTTGGGAGTTGTACTTTTGCAACAGCTGGAGGCACAATGGTGGGGAAACACTGAGTTAGGGCCTGTTACCTAACTCCGTGTTTCCCAACCTGTGTGCCACCAGCTGTTGCAAAACTACAACTACCAGTATGCATTGACAGACCGAGCATGCTGGGAGTTGTAGTTTTGCAACAGCTGGGGACATACTGGTGGGGAAACACGGAGTAAGGTAACAGACACTAACTCATTGTTTGCCCACCAGTGTGCCTTCAGCTGTTGCATAACTGCAACTCCCACCATGCACGGTCTGTCAGTGTAGTTTTACAACAGCTGGAGGCCCCCTCCCCATGTTAATGTTCAGGTTACATTCACACGTGTGGGGGTTTTCAGTGAGTTTTCCACTGCAAATTTGAGCTGTGGCAAATTTGCCACTGCAGCTCAAACTCCCAGCGGGAAACTCGCTGTAAACCCCCACCCTAAAAACACTACAATACACAAAATAAAGGGTAAAACACTATATATATATATATATATATATATATATATATATCAGGGCTGATTTGTGAGTCGCTCACCCCGTGCACGCCCACCTCGCCACCTGTGCCGTAGACAGGCCGGTACCGCCTCCGGCTACTCACTTGTAGAGGAAAAGACAAGGTCCGGCACTAGGTTGCAGGTAAAAACTTCTTATTCCTTTATTTCAAGATTCTGCAGTACAGGGTAGAAAGTCTGACGCGTTTCGCTAAAGAGCTTAATCGTAGACTCTACGATTAAGCTCTTTAGCGAAACGCGTCAGACTTTCTACCCTGTACTGCAGAATCTTGAAATAAAGGAATAAGAAGTTTTTACCTGCAACCTAGTGCCGGACCTTGACTTTTCCTCTCTATATATATATATATATATATATATATATATATATATATATATATATACATACACACATACCCTTACACAGTGACCCCCCCCCCCAAAAAAAAAAAGAAAAAAAAGAAAAAGAAAAAAATGTCTTGTACAGAGCTGTTTCCAAAACGGAGCCTCCAGCTGTTACAAAACAACAACTCCCAGTATTGCTGGACAGCCATTGACTGTCCAGGCATGCTGGGAGTTTTGCAACAGCTGGAGGCACCCTGTTTGGGAAACACTGTTGTTAGGGAATTTTGGTGGAGGAGGCAAACGCCATGCTTGTATCCAGGTCCATCAATATGCAAATCCCTAATTTAGGCCTCAAATGCGCATGGCGCTCTCTCACTTTGCAGCCCTGTCTTATTTCAAGGCAATAGTTTAGAGCCACAGATGTTGCCCCATACTTTTCATTTTCACAAGAGGTAAAAGTGACCACAAAATTTGTAATGTAATCTCTCCTGACTACAGAAATACTCCATATGTGTGTGTAAAGTAATCTGCGGGTGCACCACAGGACTCAGGAGTGAGAGCGCACATTTGAGGCCTAAATTGGTGATTTGAACAGGGGCGGCTAATTTTACAGCGGTTCTGACATAAACGCAAAAAAAAAAAAAAAAACACCCACATGTGACCCCATTTTGAATCTACAGTATAGTGAGCCTTAACACCCCACAGGTGTTTGACGAATTTTCGTTAAAGTTGGATGTGAAAATGAAACATTTAATTTTTTCCACTAAAATACTGTTACCCCAAATTTTTCTTTTTCACAAGGGGTAATAGGAAAAAATCCCCCCAAAATTTGTAACACCATTTCTTCTCAATTAGAAAATACCTCATATGCGGATGTAAAGTTCTCTGCAGGCGCACTACAGGACTCAGAAGGGAAGGAACAAAATTTGTTTTTTGGAGAGAGAATTTGGCTGGAATTTAAGGCCATGTGCATTTACAAAGCCCCAGGGTGCCAGAACAGTGGACCCCCCAAATGACCCATTTTGGAAACTACACCACTCACAGAATGTAACAAGGTGTGCAGTGAGCATTAACACTCCAGAGGTGTCTGACGGATTTTTGGAGCAGTGGTCCATGAAAATGAAAAATCTAATTTTTTATTTGCACTGCCCACTGTTCCAAAGATCTGTCAAACACCAGTGGGGTTTAACTGCTCACTGCACCCCTTGCTACATCCTGGGAGGGGTGTAGTTTCCTAAATAGGGTCACATGTGGGGGGTCCACTGTTCTGGTAGCTCGGGGGCTTTGTGAACGACTTCTATCCAACCAAATTTTCTCTCCAAAATCCAAATGGCGCTTCTCTTCTGAGCCCTGTAGTGCGCCCACAGAGCATTTTACATCCAAATATGAGGTAATTTCATACTCAGAAGAAATGGGGTTGAAAATGTTGGGGGGCATTTTCTCCTATTACCCCTTGTGAAAATGAAAAATTGGGGATAACATAGCATTTTTGTGAAAAAAATCCAATTTTTCATTTTCACATACAACTTTAGTAAAAATTTGTCAATCACCTGTGGGGTATTAAGGCTCACTATATCCCTTGTTACTTTCCTTGAGGGGTGTAGTTTCCCAAATAGCGTACCATGTTTTTTGTTTTTGTTTTTGTTTTTTTGCTGTTCTGGCACCATGGGGGCTTCCTAAAAGCAACATGCCCCCCAAAAACCATTTCAGCTAAATTTGCTCTTCAAAAGCCATATGTGGCTCCTTTCCTTCTTGCTCTAGTTCACCCACAGAGCACTTTACATCCACATATGAGGTATTTCCTTACTTGAAAGAAATGGGGTTACAAATTTTGTGGGGCTTTTTTTTTTTCCTATTACCCCTTGTGAAAATGAAAAATATGGGGTAAAAAATAAAATTTTTCCTTTTCTAGTCCCACTTTAACAATTGTTTGTCAATCACCTGTGGGTGTTAAGGCTCACTATACCCCTTGTTAGGTTCCTTGAGGGGTGTAGTTTCACACCATGGGGGCTTCCTAAATGTGACATGCCCCCCAAAAACCATTTCAGCAAAATTCGCTTTCCAAAATCCCATTGTCACTCCTTCCCTTCTGAGCCCTCTAGTGCACCCACAGAGCACTTTACATCCACATATGAGGTATTTCATTACTCAGGAGAAATTAGGTTACACATTTTGGTGGCTTTTCTCCTAGAACCCCTTGTAAAAATTAGAAAAAATAATGGGTCTACAAGAACATGTTAGTGTAAAAAATGAAGATCTTAAATTTTGTCCTCCACCTTGCTGCTATTCCTGTGAAACACCTAAAGAGTTAACAAACTCTGAATGTAATTTTGAATACTTTGATTGGTGCAGTTTTCATAATGGGGTCCACTATGGGGTATGTCGAACATAAAGACCCTCAAAATCACTTAAAAACTGAACTGGTCCCTAAAAAATTCTGACATTGAAATTTTCGCTAAAAATTGGAAAATTGCTGCTAAACTTTGAAGCCCTCTAATGTCTTCAAAAAGTAAAAACATGTCAACTTTATGATGCAAACATAAAGTAGACATATTGTATATGTGAATCAATATAATTTATTTGGAATGTCGATATTCCTTACAAGCAGAGAGCTTCAAAGTTAGAAAAATGCTAAATTTTCAAATTTTTCATGACATTTTTGAATTTTTCACCAAGAAATGATGCCGTCACGCCCCCTCCCATAGACTTGCATAGCGGGGGTGGGGGGTGACATCACATGGGGGCGGAGTTGTGAAGTCACGATACTCCGGCCCTGTGGTCGCCACCCGGCTGTTTGTGAGCTGGCACCGTGGTGTGCAGCTCAAACAGGTGGGTGGCGAATACAAGATTGTGGGGGTCCCCGGCGGCAGGACCCCCACGGTAAGATAGGGGATAGGGGATAGGGGATAAGATTTCTCAGGGCCCTAGTACCCCTTTAAACCAAAATAAGTTGTGTACATATGGAAATGATATAAGAAATACTCGGTCCCATTTCAGCCTGTGATTGGCTGAGCAGGCTGTCACTTCTCTTCACCACCAGGGTGTCTGCAAAAGTGGGGAGCAGCGATGGACCCTGCATGCAGAGGTGAGGGCTGGACCTCATAAAGAAGGAATAGGGAGAAAAATTGTGATGAGATCCGGCGCCTCCTCCGATATAGTAAGTTGATGATTCGGAAATGAAGATATAACAAAACTGCCTATATTAAAAAAGGCTGTTTTATTGGAGGGTGCAACTTAAAAGTTTCGAACCCGAACCGGGTTCTTCGTCAGGCAATAGGCTGAGTGCTACCGGGTCAACGGGTCACGGTCAGCATGAAGGTTAAACATAGACATTTTTTATATAACACTAAAAATGAATAAAATTTAGATAAAATACATGATGCTGATATGTTGTGCAATAGAACATATACCTAGGAGAGTATAACTTCGTTTTTACTCTCCTAAGTTATGCCTAAGTTATACTCTCCTAGGTATATGTTCTATTGCACAACATATCAGCATCATGTATTTTATCTCAATTTTATTCATTTTTACTGTTATATAAAAAATGTCTATGTTTAACCTTCATGCTGACCGTGACCCGTTGACCCGGTAGCACTCAGCTGATCTGTGTATTTAAAACTGGTGCCTTGTATGTTTTTTATCCTATTGCCTGACGAAGAACCCGGTTCGGGTTCGAAACTTTTAAGTTGCACCCTCCAATAAAACAGCCTTTTTTAATATAGGCAGTTTTGTTATATCTTCATTTCCGAATCATCAACTTACTATATCGGAGGAGGCGATCTCATCCCAATTTTTCTCGCTATTCCTACACATTAGAACCGGACTTGCCAGTCACGGTTAGGGATGCAGAGGCAGCCACCTACCTAACGCCGCCGTACGCTAGGATCTCGGACCCGGGATACCAACGGCTTCTTGTGATCTGAAGGCTTACAAAGGTGTTGTGCCCGGAGCACAACCTACCACGGTAAGGTGCATTTAACTCGCACGTACCCGCTTTACTTCAACGGTATCACGCTAGGAGCGCGCCTCTTTTTTCCTTTTATTTTCAGGACCTCATAAAGAGGTAGAGAAGATTGCAGGGGGGCCACACGATAAAACACTTATCTCCTGTCCTTTGGATAGGGTATACATTTTTTTTTTAAGTGCATAATCCCTTGTA
Source organism: Hyla sarda (assembly GCF_029499605.1). Classification (NCBI taxonomy): domain Eukaryota; kingdom Metazoa; phylum Chordata; class Amphibia; order Anura; family Hylidae; genus Hyla; species Hyla sarda. The sequence goes on from NC_079196.1 coordinate 59,903,414, forward strand.
ATGTAAATTTGATGCTCTTAGCTCACTTTTTGATCAAAGTGTATTTACCTCCCCTGGGCTTAAGGGCTACAAATTGGGTGCATAGTTTTGTTTTTATAAACTATTTCCTCTTCCAAAAGTAACAAAATGTGTGTTTTTCAATAAGAAATCTTGAATGTATTACAAATAACATCTACTTAAATATGCAATGCAAATGAATGTTCTAACCTCAAATCTGGCAAAATTAAACATTTTAGAAATGAAACTGTAAAAGTTTTTTGGCTCGTATGCGCCTCCGAGACCATTAGGAAGGGACCTGGCCATAAATCTAATGATAGGGAAGGAAGCCTGGGAAGCCAAACACTCTTCTCTTTCAATGCCATGAAATATATTGCCATACAAAAGTTACTGAAATCACAGAGTTTAATTTCCGAGGTCCACGGTTCCACTTGGTCTCTTCATAACGTTTTAATGATTAGGTAATATACATTAACTACATGTCAATAAAGTCTTCCTGGGCACACGACCATGCCGAGGTTTGCATATTTGCTAATGGTACCCAAAAGCACAAAGGAATGAATCATTATTTAAACAATTTGCTTTTAGTTTGTGCATGAATACCTTCCCGTGATGCTTTGCCGCTTTGTTTGCCCTTCTATAAAAATTATTTCTGACCCAAGTGTGATCTCTTAAATCACAATACTAATTCCTGCAATGGAAGCTCCAGTGAGCTAATGCAGGGAGAAAACCGGCCTAATTTTTCACCACAACACTGAATATTCAGGAGGCGACAGTGGAGGGAAGAATTTAACGTTAATTAATATTTGAAGCAGTGAAATGAAAGCAACAGTGGAGCTAATTCTGCAGGACAATTAATCATCAGGCCGACTAATTACACAGGGGATTCTGCAAATGATTTTTTTCAGGTAGCAGAATAAAAATTATAATTCACTAACCATCAAAACCGTTGGCTCCCAACCAATGTCCCCGGCAAGTACAATTAGCGAAAACAGTAGAGCATTGGTAATTGCATGTGTTGAGACAAACATGTTAGAATTTTAATTGCCCTAAATATAAAGCTTTTGCCTGTACATTACAACAATAAAGAAAAAGATTTCCCTATGGACCATGGCATCAATTTGTGCATTCATTCAAAAGAGTATAAGACTGGAATCACACAGGCAGCTATTGTGAAAGTTTTTGGTGCAGATTATTTTAAGGGGTTAGCCAACATGAAGTGACTTTAGTAATTAGGTATTATCCAGTAATGCACAAGCTATCTGTGCTTGTGTTGGTGGTTAATGGTTGTGTCCTGTGTCCCCCTCTTGCTTCTGGCTTGTTTTTGGGAACTGGCTACTTTTTGTTTCTGTGGCTCAGACTCCCACACATTTTCCTCCCACACATTGGTCGCCCCACCAATTGCAGCTCTGCACAAACTGAAACACAAGCTGTAGAGTTGTGTGATGATGATGAGTGCCTGCACGTGTGGGAGTTGCAGTTTTGCAACATCTGGAGGACAGCAGTTTGGAGACCACTGTGTAGTGGTCTCCAAACTGTGGTCCTCCAGATCTTGCAATACTACAACTTTCAGTATGCCCAGACAGTCAGTGCATGCTGAAAGTTGTAGTTTTGCAACTTCTGGAGGACCACAGTTTGGAGACCACTACACAGTGGTCTCCAAACTGTGTCCCTCCAGATGTTGCAAAACTACAACTCCCAGCATGCCTGGACAGTCAGGGCATGCTTGGAGTTGTAGTTTTGCAACATCTGGAGGGCTACAGCTTGGAGACCACTACTTAGCGGTCTCCAAACTGTTCTTCCTCAGTTGTTGCAGAACTACAACTCCTAGCATGCCTTTCGGCTGTCAGTGCATGCTGGGAGTTGTAGTTTTGCAACAGCTGGAGGTACACTGGTTGGGAAACACTGAGCTAGAGTCTGTTTCCTAACTCAGTGACTCCGACCAGTGTGCCTCCAGCTGTTGCAAAACTACAACTCCCAGAATGTACTGACAGACTGTACATGCTGGGAGTTGTAGTTTTGCAACAGCTAGAGGCACAGAAGTTGGAATCACTGAGCTAGAGTCTGTTTCCTAACTCAGTGGTTCCACACCAGTGTGCCTACAGCTGTTTCAAAACTACAACTCCCAGCATATACGGTCTGAATCGCCCCCCCCCATGTGACACAGGCGGGGGTTTACAGTGAGCTTCCTTCTACAAGTTTGAGATGTAGCATATTTTCCCCCTCAGCTCAAACTCCCAGCGGAAAACTCACTGTGAACCCCCGCATGTGTGAATGTACCCTAAAAACACTAAACTACACTACACTAACACAAAATAAAAAGTAAAGCACTACATATACACACCCTTACACGTCCCCCCCCCCCCCCAATAAAAGTGAAAAACGTCTCATAAGGCAGTGTTTCCTAAATGGAGCCTCCAGCGGTTGCAAAAACACAACTCCCAGTATTGCCGGACAGCCATTGGCTGTCCTGGCATGCTGGGAGATTTGAAACAGCTGGAGGCACCCTCTTTGGGAAACACTGCTGTAGGGTTTTGGTGGAGACAAGTCCCATCCTTGTATCCGGGTCCGCCCCTATTGCAGATTCCTTATTCAGGCCTCAAATGCGCATGGTGCTCTCTCACTTCAGAACCCTGTCGTATTTCAAGGCAACAGTTTAGCGCAACATATGGGGTATTTCCGTACTCAGGAGAAATTGCGTTACAATTTTTTTTTTCTCTCCTTTTACCCCTTATGAAAAGGAAATGTTAGGCGCAAAAGACATTTTGGGGGTCTTTTTCTCCTTTTACCTCGTGTGAAAATGAAAAGTATGGGGAAACACCAGCATGTTAGTGTAAAAAAAAAAATTAAAAAAAATTACACTAACATGCTGGTGTTTCCCCATACTTTTCATTTTCACACGAGGTAAAAGGAGAAAAAGACCCCCAAAATGTGTAACGCAATTTCTTCCGAGTACGGAAATAACCCATATGTGGACGTAAAATGCTCTGCAGATGCACCACAGGGCTGAGGAATGAGAGAGCGCCATGTACATTTGAGGGCTAAATTGGTGATTTGCACAGAGGTGGCTGATGGTTCTGACATGAACGGAAAAACTACACCCCTCAAGGAATGTAACAAGGAGTAAAGTGAGCCTTAACACCCCACAGGTCTTTGACAAATTTTCATAAAAATTGGACGTGAAATTTAAAATTCTTTTTTTTTTCCCCTGAAATGCTGGTGTTACACCAAATTTTTCATTTTCACAAGGGGTAATAGGAAAATGAAAATTTGTAACATCATTTCTTCTGAGAAGAAGAAATGGGGTAACAATTTTGGGGGGTCTTTTTCTCCTATTACCCGTTGTGAAAATGAAAAATTTGGGGTAACACCAGCATTTTCTTGAAAATTTTAAATTTTTTTTTTTTACGTCCCAATTTAACGAAAGTTCGTCAATCACCTGTGGGGTGTTTAGGCTCACTTTACCCCTTGTTACATTCCTTGAGGGGTGTAGTTTCCAAAATAGTGTGCCATGTGTTCTTTTTTACTGTCCTGCATCATGGGGGCTTCCTAAATGTGACATGCCCCCCAAAAACCATTTCAGCAAAATTCGCTCTCCAAAATCCCATTGTCGCTCCTTCCCTTCTGAGCACATAGAGTACTTTACAGAGTACTTTACACCCACAGAGTACTTTACATCCACATATGAGGTATTTCCTTACTCGAGAGAAAATGAATTACAAGTTTTGGGGGGCCTTTTTACCTTTTACCCCTTGTAAAAATGAAAACAAAATGAGGCTACAATAACATGTTAGTGTGAAAAATTTTGATATCGATATTTCTCCTCCATTTTGCTGCTATTCCTGTGAAACGCCTAAAGGGTTAACAAACTTTTTGAATGTCATTTTGAATACTTTGAGGGGTGCAGTTTTCATAATGGGGTCCATTATAGGGGATTTCAACATAAATACCCTCATATTCATTTCAAAACTTATCTGGTCCCAGAAAAATTCTGATTTTGAAATTTTTGTAAAAAATTGGAAAATTGCTGCTATACTTTGAAGCCCCATGATATCTTAAAAAAATAAAAACATGTAACTTTATGATGCCAACATAAAGTTAATGTATTGTATATGTGAACCAATATGTAATGTATTTGACATGTCCCTTTTCAGTGCTTCAAAGTTAGAAAAATGCAGAATTTTCAATTTTTTCCTGAAATTTTGGAATTTTCCACCAATGATGCAAGTATCGACAGAAATTTACCACTAACATAAAGTAGAATATGTCACGAAAAAAAACAATCTCTGAATCAAATTTATAAGTAAAAGCATACCCCAGTTATTAACCCCTTAAGGACCAAGCCCATTTTCACCTTAAGGACCTGGACAATTTTATTTTTGCATTTTTGTTTTTTCCTCCTCGCCTTCTAAAATCCATAACTCTTTTATATTTCCATCTACAGACCCATATAAGGGCTGGTTTTTTGCATGACCAATTGTAATTCGTAATGAAAACTCTCATTTTACCATAAAATGTACGGTAAACCCCCCCCCCCAAAAAATTAGGGAGGAAATTTTTATAAAAAACACAATTTTGCACATTTTGGAGGGTTTCGCTTTCACACTGTACAATTTACCGTAAAAATGACATGTGTTCTTTAAAATGATACCCATGGCTAGAATCTTTTATATTTTTGTACCACTTAAAAAAAATCTAAAACTTTTTGTACAAAATCAATAATCTAAAATCGCAAGATTTTGACCACCTATAACTTTTTCATTTTTCTGTATATAGGGCGGTATGAGGGCTAAATTTTTTGCGCCGTCATCTGCACTTTTTATCGATATCACATTTGCATATATAAAATTTTTATATCATTTTTTATAAATTTGTTTGAACAAAATGTGACAAAAAGCAGCCTTTTTGGACTTTTTAAAATAATTTTTACGTTTACGCCGTTCATCATACGGGTCATTAACATTATATTTTGATATTTCAGACATTTACGCATGCGGCGATACCAAATATGCTTACGCTTTTTGGGGGTAAAATAGGGAAAAACGGACAATTTTCATTTTTATTAAAGGGGTTATCAAGGAAAAAACTTTTTTTATATATCAACTGGCTCCAGAAAGTTAAACAGATTTGTAAATTACTTCTATTAAAAAATCTTAATCCTTTCAGTACTTATGAGCTTCTGAAGTTAAGGTTGTTCTTTTCTGTCTAAGTGCTCTTTGATGACACGTGTCTCGGGAACTGCCCAGTTTGCTATTGGGATTTGCTTCTAAACTGGGCGGTTCCCGAGACACGTGTCATCAGAGAGCACTTAGACAGAAAAGAAGAACCTGAACTTCAGAAGCTCAAAAGTACTGAAAGGATTAAGATTTTTTAATAGAACTAATTTACAAATCTGTTTAACTTTCTGGAGCCAGTTGATATATATAAAAAAATGTTTTTTCCTGAATAACCCCTTTATGGGAGGGGAATTTTCACTTTTTTTTTGTTTTTATTTTTACATTTTTCAACTTTTTTACACTTTTTATGTCCCCATAGGGGACTATCTATAGCAATCATTTGATTGCTAATACTGTTCAGTGCTATGCATAGGACATAGTACTGATCAGTATTATCGACTATCTCCTGCTCTTTTTTTTTACACTTTTTATGTCCCCATAGGGGACTATCTATAGCAATCATTTGATTGCTAATACTGTTCAGTGCTATGCATAGGGCATAGCACTGATCAGTATTATCGACTATCTCCTGCTCTGGTCTGCTCGATCTCAGACCAGAGCAGGAGATGTTGGGAGATGGAGGGAGGCAGGTGAGGGGACCACCGTCCACCATTACAGATGATTGGATCGCCGTGGCACGCTGCGGGCGATCCGATCATCTTTTTTTATCATGCGCATTGCCTCAGATGCCGTGATCTATACAGATCACAGCATCTGAGGGATTAATGGCGGACATCCGCTCGATCGCGGATTTCGGCCATTATCGGCGTGTATGACGCGAGCACCGTTCTGATGCTCACGGTCATACACAGGACGTAAATGTGCGTCCTGGGGCTCGAAGTACCGCCAAACCAGGACGTACATTTACGTCCTTTGTCGTTAAGGGGTTGATGCATAAAGTGATAGAGGTCAGATTTGAAAAAAATGCTCCCGTCCTTATGGTCATAATGGGCTCCGTCCTCAAGGGGTTAAAATGCATGAACCTCATGGTGTTTTTTACAAGCCAAAAATACCACAAAAAACGTGCAAAAGAAGTTTAAAAACAAAGTTTTAAAACTGAAATGTAATCACATCAGCATAAAATTCTTCGAAAAAAGTTTCACTGGAATTACGAACCGACTGTAGTAACTAATTATTGCTGATTTCTTATCTTCTAGATCTAGTTGGTATATAATCATATATGCAGGCAATGGGAATAAAGAGAAATAAGATCATCAATGAAATATAGTGTTTTCCTTCGAAAAGGCAATTTGAGAGGGCGTAAACTCCAACAAATTACCATATTCATGAGCACTGCCTGCGAAATTACAATGCAGTAAAGTGTGTTCATGTAATTTGCATGTAGCTTTGTTAATTAAAAAATGCTGCTAATTAGAAACAATGGTGCCATTCCGAGACATCTATCTTGAACGCAAGTGACATACACCCTTAATAAACTTTCTGAAAGATGCCCAGGAAAACAGTCAGATTATTTACTATTATGTACTTTAGCGAAATAAAGATGAATTTAAACAAATGTTTGTTTAATAGATTGAGAAATCGTTAACGGCGGCGGTGACAATCCTGCCGTGCATAGCCTGCACATTAACTGAGGTTCTACATCAGGCGCTTACGGGAATATTGTGGCCTATTTTAGTAACAGACAGATAGAAGAAAAATTGCTGGAAGAGTTACCGCATGATGGCCATGTTGTGGCCAAGGTACATCTTTGATTTAGCTGCACTATTGTGTGGTTTTACTGCATATAAGTGCACTTTTGAAGATGACCGTTAATGGCGCCAAAGTTTGTGTCAGTTAACAATTAGTTTGAAAGTGGAGCATTTTTTTATGGCGTTTTTCAGGTCCTGTAGAGAATTCTATGGAAAAAATACCAGATAAAAACACTATAAACGCCACTATAAACACCACTAAAATGGAAAAACAGAAAAATTCTGTATATGTACACTTATAAATAATTTTGCTATAGGTGTTAAACCAACATTTGGCAGCATTAGAAAAAAATGTTTCAAAAAAAAAATTAGATGTCACAAAAAAAGAACTGCACACTATGTAAGGTGTAAATTCAGGCTAACAGATAGGTTGGTTATCTATATCCGGTTGGTGGCATCAGTCTTGGGAGAAATCCTTTACTACTGCTATCCTCTTAACAATTATCCCTAGCTGGATACTGTACTTCGGAAGTAAAAGAACAGAGCAGCGTGTGTACTCAACCACATCTTCATTTCAATGGGAGATTAAAAAACCCCATTCTCAGCAGATTCAGATACAATAATTGGAGTGGCAGTACATGTGCACGACTCTCACTATATTCCGGTGTGAAATTCAGGACCATTGCTGTCAACAGTCTTTAAGTTACTGGACAGTTCATAAAAATGCAGTGGTCGAAAATAAGTTTATGCATCCGAGAATTTCTTTTTTAACTGAGGGTGATATGGCTTGGCATTGTGATTGTAATTATTATTAACCCCTTTAACCCCTTAAGGACCCAGCCAATTTTCACTGTAGGACACGGCCATTTTTTGCACATCTGACCACTTTCACTTTAAGCATTAATAACTCTGGGATGCTTTTAACTTTCATTCTGATTCTGAGATAGTTTTTTCGTGACATATTCTACTTTATGTTAGTGTTAAACTTTTGTTGATACTTGCATCATTTCTTGGTGAAAAATTCCAAAATTTGATGATAACATTGAAAATTTTGCATTTTTTTTTTACTTTGAAGCTCACTACTTACAAGGAAATTGAATATTTCAAATAAATTATATATTGATTCACATATACAATATGGCTACTTTATGTTTGCATCATAAAGTTGACATATTTTTACTTTTGGAAGACACCAGAGGGCTTCAAAGTATAGCAGCAATTTTCCAATTTTTCACAAAATGTTCAACATTTTTCATGGACCAGTTCTGTTTTGAAGTGGATTTGAATGGCCTGCTTATTAGAAATTTCCCACAAATGACCTCATTATAAAAACTGCACCCCTCAAAGTATTTAAAATGACATTCAAAAGGTTTGTTAACCCTTTAGGTGTTTCACAGGAATAGCAGCAAATTGAAGGAGAAAATTCAAAATCTTCATTTTTTACACTCGCATGTTCTTGTAGACCCAGTTATTGAATTTTTACAAGGGGTAAAAGGAGAGAAATCTTCCTAAAATGTGTAACCCAATTTCTCTCGAGTAAGGAAATACCTAATATGTGTATGTCAAGTGTTCGGCGGGCGCAGTAGAGGGCTCAGAAGGGAAAGAGCGACAGTGGGATTTTGGAGAGTGAGTTTTTCTGAAATGGTTTTTGGGGGGCATGTCACATTTAGGAAGCCCCTATGGTGCCAGAACAGCCCAAAAAAAACACATGGCATACTATTTTGGAAACTACACCCCTCAAGGCATGTAACAAGGGATCCAGTGAGACTTAGCACCCCACAGGTGTTTGACGACTTTTCGTTAAAATTGGATGTGTAAATGATTTTATTATTTTTTTCACTAAAATGCTAGTTTTCCCTCAAATACATTTTTTTTTGCAAGGGATAATAGGACAAAATGCCCCCCAAAATGTGTAACCGCATCTCTTCTGAGTATGGAAATACCCCATGTGTGGACGTCAAGTGCTCTGCTGGCGCACTACAATGCTCAGAAGAGAAGGAGCGCCATTGAGCTTTTGGGTAAAAAACATTTTGGAATTGAAGTCAGGTGCCATGTGCGTTTACAAAGCCCCCCATGGTGCCAGAACAGTGGACCCCCCCCCCAAATGTGACCACATTTTGGAAACTACACCCCTCACAGAATTTAATAAGGGGTGCAGTGAGTATTTACACCCCACTGGCGTTTGACAGATCTTTGGAACAGTGGGCTGTGCAAATGAAAAATTAAATTTTTCCAAAAATCTGTCAGACACCTGTGGGGCGTAAATGCTCACTGTACCCCTTATTACATTACAAGAGGGGTGTAGTTTCCAAAATGGGGTCACATGTGGGTATTTCTTTTTTTGTATTTATGTCAGAATCGCTGTAAAATCAGCCACCCCTGTGGAAATCACCAACTTAGGCCTCAAATGTAGATGGTGCACTCTCACTCCTGAGCCATGTTGTGCGCCCGCCGAGCATTTTACGTCCACATATGGGGTATTTCCGTACTCAGGAGAAATTGCGTTACAAATTTTGGGGGTCTTTTTTTCCTTTTACCGCTTGTGAAAATAAAAAGTATGGGGAAACACCAGCATGTTAGTGTAAATTTTTTAATTTTTTTACACTAACAAGCTGGTGTAGCCCCCAACTTTTCCTTTTCATAAGGGGTAAAAGGAGAAAAAGCCCACAAAATTTGTAGTGCAATTTCTCCCGAGTACGAAAATACCCCATATGTGGCCCTAAACTGTTTCCTTGAAATACGACAGGGCTCCGAAGTGAGAGAGCACCATGCGCATTTGAGAACTAAATTAGGGATTGCATAGGGGTGGACATAGGGGTATTCTTCACCAGTGATTCCCAAACAGAGTGCCTCCAGCTGTTGCTAAATTCCCAGCATGCCTGGACACTCAGTGGCTGTCCGGAAATGCTGGGAGTAGTTGTTTTGCAACAGCTGGAGGCTCCGTTTTGGAAACACTGCCATACAATACGTTTTTAATTTTTATTGGGGGGGGGGGGGGGGGGACAGTGTACGGGGGTGTATATGTTGTGTTTTACCCTTTATTATGTGTTAGTGTAGTGTAGTGTTTTTAGGGTACATTCGCTCTGGCATGTTACGGTGAGTTTCCCACTAGGAGTTTTTGCAGTGGCGAAAAATTTGCCACAGCCCAAACTTGAAGCAGGAAACTTACTGTAAACCTGCCCGTGTGAATGTACCCTGTACGTTCACCTGGGGGGGGGGGGAACCTCCAGCTGTTTCAAAACTACAAATCCCAGCATGTACTAACAGACCGTTCGTGCTGAGAGTTGTACTTTTGCAACAGCTGGAGGCACACTGGTTGGAAAACTTTCAGTTAGGTTCTGTTACCTAACTCAGTATTTTCCAACCAGTGTGCCTCCAGCTGTTGCAAAACTACAACTCCCAGCATGTACTGATCGCTGAAGGGCATGCTGGGAGATGTAGTTATGCAATAGCTGGAGGTACTAAACTACAACTCCCAGCATGCCGAGACAGCTGTTTGGGCATGCTGGGATTTGCAGTTTTGCAACATCTGGAGGGCTACAGTTTTAGAGAACAATGCAAAGAGATCTCTAAACTGTGGTCCTCCAGCTGTTGCAAAACTACAAATCCCAGCATACCCAGACAGCAAACAGCTGTTTGGGCATGCTAGGAGTTGTAGTTTTGCAAGATCTGGAGGAATACAGTTTAGAGATCACTGCATAGTGGTCTCTAACTGTAGCCCTTCAGCTGTTGCAAAATGACATATTCCAGCATGCCCAAACAGCTATCTGGGCATGCTGGGAGTTGTAGTTTTGCAACATCTGGAGGGCTACAGTTAGAGACCACTGTATAATGGTCTCAAACTGTACCCTCCAGATGTTGCTAAACAACTCACCGGCTTCCGTCGGATCCAGCCGCATGTCATCGCCGCCCACCGATCTCCGCTGCCTCTGACGCCCGCCCGGATCGGTAAGTGGATCTTTGGCACCAGTCCTCCCTTTCTGCCTCGCCTATTGTGGGTGGGCAGGACGGGAAAAATGAAAGTTGACCCCCTCGCCCCGATCTGCTATTGGTGTTCGCGTCTAGACCACCAATAGCAGGGATAGGAGGGGTGACACCCCTGCCACCTCACTCCTATCCCTTCAGGGGGATCGTGGGTGTCTTAGACAACCACAATCCCCCTTATATTCTGGGTCACTGGGTCACCATGGTCCCGTAATGACCCAGAATTTCGCAAATCGCAAGTGTGAATTCACTTGCGATTTGCCGCGATCGCTGACATGGGGGGGTCTAATGACCCCACTCGGCGTTTGCACGGGATGCCTGCTGAATGATTTCAGCAGGCATCCCGGTCCCATCCCCGCCCGGCGGGGACCGGAATTCTTCATGACGTACGCGTACGTCATGGGTCCTTAAGTATCAGGGTGTCATGACGTACGCGTACGTCAAGGGTCCTTAAGGGGTTAAGGACATGCAATTCAATACAGATCATGGCATCTGCGGCAGTGTGGCACTTTAAATGACTTATCTGATCGCCCGCGACACCGCCGAGGGGGTCAGATCAGTCAAAATGGCGGATGGAGGTTCCCTCACCTGCCTCCGTCCATCCCCAGTGTCTTCTTGTCTGGTCTGAGATCAAGCAGACCAGAGAAGAAGATCGCCGATAACACTGATCAGTGCTATGCATGTGCATAGCACTGAACAATATTAGCAATCTCATGATTGCTATTAAATAGTCTCCTATGGGGACTAAAAAAGTATAAAATAAATATAAAATAAAGCTTTAAAAAAGTGATTTTTTTTTTAAAAAGGTCCTCCCCGATAAAGATTTAAATCACCCCTTTCCATCATTTTAATTAAAAAAAACATTAAAAAAATGATAAATAATTGACACATTTGGTATAGCCGCTGTCAGCACCAGCAGGGTTAACAGGTGCTGACAAGGTGTTGTTTGCTAGGTTACCGGGTTACGTCCTGCTGTCTGAGTGGCTAGCTACTGATTGACCACATGTGCATCTCCCTATATTACCAGGCATCAGTCTCTGGGAAGATGCCTGTGAAAGCGGTCATTACCCGAGTAGCTAGCAATCCCTTTTTTTCTTGTATACCCGGCAACTTGACTTCTGGCTTCTTATCTGTCTTCTCTTTTTTTATAGCGATTCGGCACCTCTTCCCACTCCTGGCTAGACTCGGTTTGACTGACATTGACTTTATGTGTGTATGTTTAGTTTGTCTTTGTTAGTTGCTTGTTTCCCTGTTGCTCCTGACAACTGACAGGATTGTATTTAATTGTGTTGACATTTGACTCCCCTCACTTATTTAGGAAGGGATTGTCGACCAGTTTCCAGCCTATCATTTAGGATAGGCGGACAAGTAGGCAGGGACAGGGGCGCGGGTGAGCTTATCGAGCACTCCTTCCCTGCCCATATGTGACATTTTCACAGGCACAAACTACTACCTGCATCTGCTATGATGGAAGCAATGACTGCTTTAGTAGAGCAAATGTAGGGATTAGCCTTTTCAGTACAATCTCTTGCTGATAGGGTTCAGGCTCAGGAGACAGCTAATGGTCAGTCAGTGGTCTGTCCTCCAGCTGTTTCAAGTGACCCTAAAATTAATCTTCCTGACCGTTTTTCAGGTGACCGAAAAAGAATTGTTGTTTTCAGAGAGAGTTGTAAGCAAAATTTTCGCATGAGACCACAGTCTACTAGCACAGAGGACCGGAGAGTAGGATTTATATTGTCTTTGTTGCAAGGAGACCCTCAAGAGTGGGCTTTCTCCTTACCTTCCTCAGCTCCTGAATTAAGTTCAGTGGATGCTTTCTTTTCTGCTTTGGGCCTTCTTTATGATGAGCCAGACCGTGCAGCCTTTGCAGAATCGCAGCTAGTCAATCTTAAGCAGGGAAAGAATACAGCAGAGGAGTAATGTGCGAATTATCGGAAGTGGTGCACGGCTTCGGGTTGGAATGATCCAGCCCTTAGGTGTCAGTTCAGACTAGGATTATCTGATGCTATTAAGGATGTTTTAGTAAGTTATCCATCACCTGACTCATTAGAACAAGCCATGACATTAGCTATACGACTTGACAGACGTATGAAAGAAAGAGATCCAGAGCGGACTTTTAATTCTGTTCCTCACTCTCCTTCCTCCATGTTTTCTTCTTCTCCTGTCTCTCATGTCTCTTCCGAGGAACCCATGCAGATAGGGAAATTTTACCCCATCAGAGAAAATCCTTTCGGAAGAAAGACTGGTGGAGAGAAGGGGCTTCAGGTTCAGAATTGCGCCAAATGCCAGTAGCCGGGATACGTCAGCACCTAAATGACAATCAGGGAGGTCATTTAGGTGCACAGGTACCTTCAAAATGATCTTCAAAAATTTTGTTACCAGTGCAAACATGTTTTAAAAAAAGAAAAATATTTGGTAAAGCTTTTGTTAATTCTTGCTCCGCTGCTAATTTTGTGGATCTAAGATTTATTAAGTCTCTAAATTTACCTTTGAAACGGTTGGAGAACCCAATTCTCATTTCTGGAGTGGATAATTCACCCTTGTCAGGGGGTTGTGTCAGTTTTCTACTCCCGAAGTGGGATTATTGGTTGGTTCTATGCATTTTGAAAAAATCACCTTTTTTGTTCTTAAAAATTTGTCTGTAAATGTGATTTTGGGTTTACCCTATTTAAGAAATCATAACCCTGTTTTTGATTGGACCTCAGGGGAACTTATCAAGTGGGGACCTGACTGTTCTAACAAATGCATTACCGTCTCTCTTACTACTCTCGGTGTGTGTAAAAGTATTCTTCCCGAATTTATTTCAGATTTTTGTGACATTTTTTCTGAGGAGGCCTCCTCTGCTTTGCCCCCACACCGAGATTATGACTGTGCTATTGAACTTTTACCTGATGCCAGATATCCTAAGGGGCGTATTTATAATTTGTCTGGTCCTGAAAGGGAAGCTATGAAGGATTATATTCAGTCAAATTTGCAAAAAGGTCATATTCGTCCATCTGTTTCTCCTATGGGAGCAGGGTTCTTCTTTGTAGCCAAAAAAGATGGAGGACTCAGACCTTGTATTGATTATCGATGTCTGAACAAGATCAGTCAAAAATCAATACCCATTACCTCTGATTCCAGACTTGTTCAATCAATTGCAGGGGGCATGTGTGTTTACTAAACTGGACCTTCGAGGGGCTTATAATTTGATCAGAATAAAAGAGGGTGATGAATGGAAAACTGCTTTCAATACCCCTGAGGGTCATTTTGAGTATCTGGTAATGCCCTTTGGTCTCAGTAATGCACCAGCTGTGTTTCAAAATTTGGTCAATGATATCTTTCGTGAATTTATGGGTAAATTTCTCGTAGCGTATCTTGATGATATTCCAATTTTTTCTCGAGATTGGTCGGCTCATGTTAATCATGTCCGTTCTGTTCTGCAGGTATTACGCCAAAACAAGCTGTTTGTTAAACAAGAGAAATGTGTTTTTGGTGTTAAGAGGTTCAATTTTTGGGGTACATCTTAACTCCAGGACATTTTAAAATGGATCCTGAGAAGGTTAATGCTGTATCTGACTGGGTGCGACCTACGTAATTAAAAGCACTACAGAGGTTTCTGGGTTTTGCTAATTATTATAGGAAATTTATAAAGAATTTTTCTATTGTCGCAAAGCCCTTAACTGATTTGACTCATAAAGGGCAGATCTGGTTAACTGGTCTCAGGAAGCAGAAGCTGCTTGTGAACATCTTAAGGGATGTTTCATTTCTGCTCCAATTTTAGTTCAACCAGATCAGACTAAACCCTTTATAGTTCTCAGGGAACTGCCTCTTTGACAAATTTGCGTCCTTGCGCTTTCTTTTCTCGAAAATTTTCCACATCAGAACAGAATTATAATGTCAGAAACCAAAAACTTTTGGCTATCAAATGGGCTTTCGAGGAGTGGAGACATTTCCTTGAGGGGGCAGTTCATCGGGTCACAGTGATTACTGACCATGAAAATTTAACTTTTCTGGAATCTGCCAAACGTCTCAATCCTCGTCAAGCCCAGTGGGCCTTGTTCTTTACTCAGTTCGACGTCAAGGCCGATGCCTTGTCTCAAAGTTTCAGCGCTTCTCAGCCTATAGACTCTAATCCTGAGACTATTCTTCCAGATGGTGTCGTTATCTCTGCAGTATCTGCTGATTTAACATCTGAAATTTTGAGTAATCAAGGTTTGGTTCCTCCAGAGACTCCTAGAGGGAAACTCTTTGTTCCTAGTCAGTTTCGCCTGCATATAATCGAGGAATCTCATTGTTCTCTGTTAGCAGGTCATCCTGGTATCCATGTCTCTATAAAATAAAATCCTGGTATCCATGGTACAAGGAGATTGCTTCAAAGGAAATTTTGGTGGTCAACCCTGAACAGGGATGTGAAAGCTTTTGTTGCTTCTTGTGATGTGTGTGCCCGAGCTAAGACTCCTCGGATTCGTCCTGCAGGGGAGCTGTGTCCATTATCTATTCCTAAGAAACCCTGGACTCATATTTCTATGGATTTTATGACAGATCTGCCACCATCTGAGGGCAAAACTGTTTTATGGATGGTGGTGGATAGGTTTAGCAAACAGTGTCATCTTATTCCTTTGAAAGATCTTCCTTCAGCTAAGATTCTTGCTGACTTATTTATAAGGCATGTTGTTAGATACCATGGATTACCAGAAAATATTGTATCAGATCGAGGAGTACAATTTGTCTCTAAAGTTTGGCAAACTTTTTGTAAACAATTAGGTGTTCAGTTATCTTTTTCCTCCGCTTTTCATCCACAATCTGATTCAACCTTTCAGTTTGACCGTTAAAGTGTGGAACAATACTTGAGATGTTATGTGGCAGACAGGCAGAGTGAATGGGTCTCTAGCTGAGTTTGCCTTGAATAATCAAGAACATTTTTCTACCGGTATGTCACCATTCTTATGTGTTTATGGATTTAATCCACGGTTTTCTTCCTGAACCTATACTGATAGTGATAACCCTGAGGTCAACACCACTATGAGTAAACTGTGCACAGTTTGGGCTCAGGTTCAGAAGAACCTGGAAAACGCCCAAGTACTACAAAAGAAATCGGCCGACAAGAGACGTACTTGCGGCATAAAATTTAAAGTTGGTGATAAAGTGTGGTTATCTACGAAAAATCTTTGTCTCAAGGTTCCGTCTAAGAAACTGGCATCTAGGTTCATTGGACCTTATGAGGTAATTGAAGTTATTAATCCTGTGAGTTACATATAAAAATGACCATCTTCTTTTAAGATTCATAATGTGTTCCATTGCTCCTTGTTAAAACGTTCTGTTCTTACTCAGTCTCCAGTGCCGAGTCCGCCTCCTCCGGTTGAGGTTGACGGAGAGCTTGAGTATGAGGTCGCTAGAATATTGGATAGCAGAAGCGTACAGGACTCTGTCCAGTACTTAGTTCATTGGAAAGGTTATGGTCCGGAGGAGAGATCGTGGGTTCCGGCCTCTTCTGTCCATGCGGCCACTTTAATTAAGAAATTCCACAATTCTCACCCAGACAAACCTAGACCCAGTTTTAAGGGTCCAGTGGCCCCTCTTAAAAGGGGGGGTACTGTCAGCACCAGCAGGGTTAACAGGTGCTGAAAAGGTGTTGTTTGCTAGGTTGCCGGGTTACGCCCTGCTGTCTGAATGGCTAGCTACTTATTGACCACATGTGCATCTCCCTATATTACCAGGCATCAGTCTCTGGGAAGATGCCTGTGAAAGCAGTCATTACCCGAGTAGCTAGCAATCCCTTATTTTCTTGTATACCCGGCAACTTGACTTCTGGCTTCTTATCTGACTTCTCTTTTGTTATAGCGATTCGGCACCTCTTCCCACTCCTGGCTAGACTCCGTTTGACTGACATTGACTTTATGTGTGTATGTTTGGTTTGTCTTTGTTAGTTGCTTGTTTCCCTGTTGCTCCTGACAACTGACAGGATTGTATTTTATTGTGTTGACATTTGACTCCCCTCACTTATTTAGGAAGAGATTGTCGACCAGTTTCCGGGCTATCATTTAGGATAGGCGGACAAGTAGGCAGGGACAGAGGTGCGGGTGAGCTTAGCGAGCACTCCTTCCCTGCCCATACGTGACAGCCGCGTGTGTAAATGTCCGAACTATAAAAATATAATGTTAATGATCCTGTACGGTGAACTGCGTAAATGTAAAAAAAAATTCCAAAAACTGCTTTTTTGGTCACATCACATTGCAAATAAAACTATAAAAAGGCAATCAAAAAGTTATTTATATGCAAAAGTTGTACAAATAAAACTATAGATCTTGGCAAAAATTTGTCCCTCACACATTCCTGTATACGGAAAAATTAGAAAGTTAGAGGTGGTCAAAATAGGGCAATTTAAACATACAGATTTTGTAAAAAGAAAGTTTAAGATTTTATAAAAGCAGTACAATGATAGAAAAGTATGCAATCATGGGTATCATTTTAATCATATTGACCCACAGAATAAAGAAAACATGTCATTTTACCGTAAATGTGTACAGCATGAAAATGAAACCCCAAATTTGCAAAAATGTTATTTTTGTTTAAATTTCCTTTTACAATTTTTTTTTTTGGGGGAGGGGGGGTTTACCATACATTTTAGGGTAAAATGAGTGATGTCATTACAAAGTACAATTGGTTGCGCAAAAAACAAGCCCTGATATGGGTCTGTGAATGGAAATATAATAGAAATATAATGGAAATATAGGGATTTTAGAAGACGAGGAGGAAAAAAAATGAAAATGCCAAAATAAAATTGGCTGTGTCCTTAACCCCTTAAGGACCAAGCGTTTTTCTGTTTTTGCACTTTCGTTTTTTCCTCCTTACCTATTAAAAATCATAACCCTTTCAATTGTGCACCTAAAAATCCATATGATGGCTTTTTTTTTTTTTGGCGCCACCAATTCTACTTTGTAATGACATCAGTCATTTTACCAAAAAAATCAAAGGCGAAATGGGAAAAAAATCATTGTGCGACAAAATTGAAAAACAAAAATACAATTTTGTAACTTTTGGGGTCTTCCGTTTCTACGCATGCACATTTTTCGGTAAAAAGGACACCTTATCTTTATTCTGTAGGTCCATACGGTTAAAATGATACCCTACTTACATAGGTTTGATTTTGTCGTACTTCTGAAAAAAATCATAACTACATGCAGGAAAATTAATACGTTTAAAACTGTCATCTTCAGACCCATATAAAAAACATTTTCCATGTATGGGGCGGTATGAGGGCTCATATTTTGCACCATGATCTGAAGTTTTTATAAATACCATTTTTGTTTTGATCTGACTTTTTGATCGCTTTTTATAAAAAATTTTATGGTATAAAAATTTACCAAAAATACGCCATTTTGGACTTTGGAATTTTTTTGCGCGTACGGCATTGATTGACAGTGCGGTTTAATTAATGATATATTTTTATAGTTCAGACATTTCCGCCCACGGCGATACCACATATGTTTATTTAGATTTTATTTTTAAACAGTTTTTTTAACCCCTTAAGGACTCAGCCCATTTTCACCGTTAAGGACAATTTTATATTTGCATTTTTGTTTTTTCCTCCTCGCCTTCTTAAATTCATAACTCTTTTATATTTCCATTCCCAGACCCATATGAGGGCTTGTTTTTTGCATGACCAGTTGTACTTTGTAATGATATCACTCATTTTACCCTAAAATGTAAAGTAAACCACCCCAAAAAAAATTTGTGTAAGGAAATTTAGTTTTCGCACTGTACATTTTATGGTAAAAATTACATGTTTTCTTTATTTTCTGGGCCAATACAATTAAAATAATATCCATGGTTACATACATTTCTATTATTGTACTGCTTTTAAAAAATCTCAAACTTTTTTTACAAAATCAGTAAGTTTAAAATTTCCCTATTTTGACCACTTCTAACTTTCTTATTTTTCCGTATTCAGGAATGTGTTAGGGCTAATTTTTTGTGCCAAGATCCATAATTTGTTTTGGTGTCAAAGTTGCGTATATGCTTCTTGGTGTCACGTTTGATCGCTTTTTATAAAAAAAAAATAGCAGTTTGATGTGACAAAAAAGAAGACATTTTTGACTTTTTTTTTTTTACGTGTTTGCCGTAGGGGATAATTAACATTATATGTTTATAGTTCGGACATTTACGCATGCAATGATACCAAATATGTTTGTTATTTATCATTTTTTATGCTTTTTTGTATTAACATTGGGAAAAACTTTATTGGGGGGCTTTTAAAAAAAAAATTTCACTTTTTTAAAACTTTTTTTTACATTTATTTTACACTTTTTTTTAGTCCCCATAGGGGACTATTTATAGCAATCATTAGATTGCTAATACTGTTCAGTGCTATGCATAGGGCAGTATTATCGGCGATCTTCTGCTCTGGTCTGTGCGAAGGCAGATCAGGGCAGAAGACCCTGGGTGATGGACGAAGGCAGGTGAGGGGACCTCCGTCTGCCATCTTGGCTGATCTGATCCCCTCGGCAGTGACGCGGGCAATCAGATCAGCATCTGTATTGATCACCTGAGGGTTTACTGGTAGGCATCAGTGCGATTGCTGATGTCTGCCATTACCAGCGGGTCCGAGGCTGCTGACAGCCGCCGGGAATAAAGCAAGCGAAGCTCCTGCGCTCGTGTCACGGCCGCACCGTAAATGTGCGCTAAGTGATGCTATGCAGTGCCATCTATTTACAGCGCATGTCCTTAAGGGGTTAATGGGGAAAGGGGGGTGATTCAGACTTTTATTAGGGAAGGGGTTAAATCACATTTATTAAGTCTTTTTTTGACACTTTTAAAAAATTTTTCTTTTGTGGTGTTATAGCCCCCATAGGGGTCTATAACATGCATCAAGCTGGAATTCCACTTTTTTTTTTTTTGGGGGGGGGGGGGGGGGGGGAATTACAAAAATGCCAATTCTGCCGCATGGCATTTTTCAGCCAAAAAATGCTGCGGTTAGCTGTAAGCCAATGAGAAATCGCAAAATACTTTTTCCACTTTACGTTTTTCTGTTTGGCGTTTTATTTTTTTTTATCCTTTTGGCATTTTTTTTCACTCTTTCAGCTCCTTGGCGGTTTTGCAAAATCACTGCATGTTGAGCCTATGGTGTTTTTCTCCCTGAAATCGTGTCGTTTTTCTCCCATAGAAGTCTATGGGAGTAAAAAAAACGCCAAGAAAAATGCGGGTTTTAACTTTGGCTTTTTTGCAGGCGGTTTTTAAAAAAAGCTACTTTTTTTTAAATAACATTTCGTAGAGTACCATTAAAAAATTCTAATAAAAAAGATACAGTAGTGATGGAAAAATTTGTATTTTTTAAACAGGGATCAATTTATGTGTGCTGGCAGGGCACTAAAAATGTAGCCGACAATAATAAAAATGTAGTGTGTGTTATTCCCTTTTTTTCTTCATTTTTTACATTTTTTAGTTAGAACTACTCTCAGCACACTGTTCCATGATGGGAGTAGTATTACCTGTACTAATTGACCGATCGCCCCGGGTTCGTTGCGATCCTCCTGTATAATGTATAGATGCGGCCGGCCGCTCTTCTATGGTTCCCTGCACTGCCGTATATATACACTTATTCATATTTCTTGCAGAGAGCTGTGATTGGCCAGTTGGTTCCAGCCAATCACAACTCTCTGTGGGAAATATGAATAGGTGTATATATACATCAGTGCAGGGGATCATAGAAGAGCGATCAATACAGATCACGGCATCTGCACTGCAGCGCTTTAAATGGTTGATCGGATCATTTTATTCGTATTGACACACAGAATAGTCTAAAATGCACGGCGTAAAAACGAAAACCTCCAAAATTAACAAAACTGCGCTTTTCTCTTCAATTTCCCTACAAAATATTATTTTGTTGGTTGCACCATACATTGATAACATAAAAAGATGCCATTACAAAGTACAATTGGTCACACAAAAAACAAGCCCTCATATGGGTCTGTGGATAGAAAATTAAAAAGTTAGCTTTGTCCTTAAGGGGTTAAAGGAAAACAAAAACATTACATAGCCTAAAGATTGTAAAGATATATGTGCCCAGTAAGTTTGAACACAACCTAATTTTGTTGTAATAATAAATTACAAGTGATTTTAAGATAGGCATAACTTAGAAACATGCCATTGTATGTAAGATTGATGCTTCTACTGAACAAAACTTTTTGTCAGTCTCATTTTTTGTATCCAGGTGGGAGCCAAAATTACACAAGTGGCCTTTTTTTTTTTATTTTACCTTTCCATTTTGATATGTTCTGTTATGTTATATTCAATGATATAAACATTAAAGTGTAAAAAAAAACATGTTTCACCACATTGCTATTGGTAATGGCCTTGAGATTGCTTTACAAAAAACATACATTTTTAAGGACACAGGTGCAGGAGTCCTGATTGTGCAGATTTGGACAGGGTAATTTAGTAGGGTAAGACTCTACATACAGTTAAAATAAAATAAAGAAACTTACACAGTTTAGACAATGCCAAGTCCTTTTCTCAACCAGTCAACTTGCATGCAATACAATCAAATTTGGGGAGGTTCAATAAAAGGCATTATTTTTCCTTTTCATACAAAACATATTGCTTTTTCAACATATTGAGACACCAATCCTGTTGCAACTCCCAAACCGAAATTTTTCAACTTTTCAATGTTTACAAAAGCTTTTTCTTCCCTTTCTACTAGTTCTTTACTAATTTGAGTCACCATCACAATCCTGTTTCAACTTTCAAAAAAGGGAGAATTTGTGGAACACTTGGAAAAACCCATTGCGTCTTTCAATGCATCTGCATGTTTTTAAACAATGGCAGGCATCTGCCAACAACCAGGGACACTTTATGCACCTTTGTTTGTGTTAATTCCGCTAGTGTAGTGTCGTAACATTGACATTAATTACTTTGCCTCAAAAAACAGTTTAAAACTACTTGAATACATTCCTAGGTGACCGTAGTAGTGCTATACAGGGCTTTAGAGCTCTTAGGCCGTGTTATAGGCAGTTGTGGCTTATTGTATCACAGATTTGCAGAGAACCTGTTCGTTGTGAACTACACTTTTTCGAGCCAGCTAAGTTGAACTTTTGAAAAGTTTGCTCAACTCTAATAAAGACTAGTGTTGAGCGGCATAGGCCATATTCGAATTCGCGAATATTCGCGAATATATGGATGAATATTCGTAATATATTCACGAATATTCGCATATTCGTAATATTCTCATTTTATTTTCGCATATGCGAAAATTCGCGTATGCGAAAATTTACATATGCGGAAATTAGCATATACAAGAATTAGCATAAGCGAAAAATTCGCAAATGCAAAAATTTGCATATGCAAATCTTCGCATATTCGAAAATTCGCACACCAGTATCACACAGTAGTATTAGAGCCTTCTTTACACCACACAAGCTGGAAGCAGAGAGGGATGATCACTGTGATGTGTACTGTGGAAAAAAAAAAAAAAAACGAAGATTCGTAATTACGAATATATAGTGCTATATTCCCGAATATTCGTGAATTCGCGAATATGCGATATTCGCGAATAAAATTCGAATTGCGAATATTCGAGAGCAACACTAATAAAGACTTGTAGATAATTTTTTTGCCTTAAAATAAGTAAAAAGCAAAGGTGCCTAAAGCATTTATACACCAGATACTGTGTTTATCTACAGATTACAGATGATCACTTATGGTACCACTCCCAACGATTTGGCATTATCCAGGACGGACAGTCTAAGGCCCCTTTCACACTACAGATATCATCCTGCTTTATTACTGCCGTTATTTTACAATAATGGATAAAAAAAAAATGGATGCAATCACTGGTAATAACGGATGATAACTGATGACCATCATTCGTTATTTATAATGTTTTTTTTCTTAAAAAACCTGATGTTGTTCATCCGTTATCATCTGTTATTACCAGTTACATCTGTTTTTTTAACCTTTTCACTGTAAAGCTGTACTGAGCATGCTCAGTACAAAAAACAGATGTTAAAAAACCTGACAATAACTGATGATGTTTTTTTTTGAACATCTGGTTCCCATAGACTTCAATGTTAAATTTTAACGTCCGGTTTTTCACCATTTTTTTGCCGGACCATAAATTTGTGCATGCACCGTCTTTTGTTCCTGCAAAAATAACTGACATTAATAAAAACGGACATGCCTGATGCAAAAGGATTTTCAAAAAATCTCATTGACATGAATGGGATTTTTTGACAGACGTTTTCAGGTCTTTTTGCCGGGAGTAATAACGGAGGTTTTTTAAAGGATGATACCTGTAATGTGAAAGGGGCCTAATAATGTAGTGTATTAAGAGACAAGCTATAAAACACAACTTGGTGTAGAGTAGTATTGGTCAAATTGATGTATGCTATAATTTGCACCCTACAATTAAACTATGTAGACTATGCTACAGGGGCTATAAAGTTAGTGTAGTTCATAATATAGTGCCTGTACCTGTGTGTGAAGGTTTTCTCACAATTCTTCTGTGATTTTCACCCCAACATTTATTTTTATCAGCATACAAAATTACTGTTGTCTCAGATTTTTCCCAGCTTGCAATGCGGCTGAGACCTGACTCGCTAGTCAGCTGATGACAGGGAGCCTGTCTGCTTCAATGGGTGTAGGGATCGCTTGTTGGGAGAGAGATCAATCTGCAGCTAATGCAAAAGCTGTAGGCACCCTGATTGAAAACCACAGGTCTTTTGAATGGATGCAGATCATTTATGTTTCAATGGGTGGGGTGGCTGATGTGTGGGAGGGAGAAAAATGGAATTATGGGATTTGTAGTCAAAGAAGAAAACTCAAAAAGGAAATTCCAGTGCACAAAAAGCTAGCCACAGTGTTATGGTAAACTTACAACATAGCCATTTAGCCTAAAGACAATCGCCGATCCTTCCTAAGCATGTCCATTACTGTCTGCCAGGTACGTACTAAAATCACCTTATGGTGGAGAACCCCATTAAGGGTGACTACAATTAAGGTTTGCTTTATATATTTACCAAGAACAATAGAGTCACATATGCCATATTTTGCTGCATATTTTACAGCTTATTTGCTGCTTCATATTTGGCTATCCATTGACTTCAATGGATAGGAAAATACTTAGCAGCAGCAGCAAATGCGCAGCAAAATACACTGTGGCATGTGTGACCCTACCCTAAAGAAAAAAAAATCAAGGCCCTGAAACTGGAATGTTGACCCTATTTGGGGTCCTGACCAATTAAGCGAACTGTGCTATAGCTAGCTGAGGTCTGTAGTGCCAATGTTTGGCAAATATAGCAACATTATATTCACTGTCTTAAAACTTAACATAAATGATAAATGATAATGTGGAAAAAAACATATGATAATGAGAATAGTTTGGTAATAAATAACAAAAAGTAGTGAATAATCAACCTGCAATTAAATGCAACAACAGTACAGAGAATTTTCTAAGGAATTCCACTGCCTGACCTGCCTGAAGGGCAAGTGGTAAATGTTCTTCATCCTCACTGCTAATCTTAGGACACGTTCTAACTAGAGGCAATTATGCATCGCTTTGGAGATAAAATCATAACTCTATCCAGTATGAGCTCAGCATTTCTTCTTTGGAAAATTAAAAGCTTTACTTAAACTTCATATTAAACCTGATAAATAATAAGCTTGTAGACATCAGATTTATACCCTTCATCAAAATGTACATTTCAGGAGCTAATAAGGAAAAATAAATAAAGAGTATGGAATGAACTGCAAAATGATGACAAGTGATTTGTGAGCTAAATGATTCCAATGCAATAGGGACCGTTAAATGTGATATTTATTTCCGTAAATAAGTTGGTTTACATTAGACTGTGTTTTATAAACTACATTGTAGCAGAAGGGTAAAATCGGCAGTGTACATTGTTAAAGGATGGCGTTTGGTGTCACCATATATAAAACAGATGTCAGGTTGTAAGTTAAAGCGTCAATTCTCCCTATATCCTTCTATAAATAGTTGCCTGCCACTTTAAAAGGCCATTCTGCATCTAATAAACTATAGGGTGCATATATTTTTGTATCTTTAGATGTGTACATCATATACTTATGTAATTTATTTTGTTGCACTGTATGTGTTCGGTTCTGCTTTATTACAGGTGCTACAAGATGGTTGGCCACAGTGCACATAAAATTAGTGATGAGCAGCATTGCCCATATTCGAATTCGCGATATTTCACGAATATATAGACGAATATTCGTCCTATGTTCGCGAATTTTGCGTTTTCATTGTATTCGCATATGTGAATATTCGCATATGCGAATATTCACGTATTCAAGGAAGAAAACAGTGAGGGGGTGGGAAACTTTACTATTGGTTGCTAGGGATGTTGTTGGTAACCTCTGACAAGTGTATTTGCATCATTCTAATTGGCCCACAAGTGAAAAGAAGGAATATGCGAATATTCGCATATTCGAATATGCGCATATGCGAATATTCACATATGCGAATATGCGCATATGCGGGGAAAAAGTGAATATTTGTAATTTTGAATATATTGTGCTATAATCGCAATATTCGTGAATTCGCGAATATGCGATATTCGCGATTAAAATTCGAATTGCGAATATTCGTGAGCAACACTACATAAAATATGCCATGTTGAATTGCAGTGGTGGGCAATTAAATGGATAAAGCTATGAATACAGAATAAGAGATGCTGCTTTGTTGGGTTGCAGTGGTCATCAACAAGGATGGGAGTCTCCTAGATTATCAGCCTCAGGAGAGGGTATTGTCATAGGCTTGGGTGAGAAGTAATCCTGGGCTTGGATATCATAAGATTGGTTAGTTGATAGGACCCGCACCATTTGAGAAACCTTGGCGTTGGTGTGGGGGCTCAAGTGTGTCCTTCATATAAGGATATACTGGCTAATGTCTCAATTTTACATCAGTTTTGAGGGTTAGCTAATGTCATTGTTTACATTAACCACAGTTGTGAAACCAAATTGTGATCCATAGGTGCAGGTCCTCCACTCCAGCGTAGGTGCACAACTGCACTTGGATTTGAGCACTTTGTATCACCTTAGATCACATCAATGTAAGTGTTTATCATAAGAATGGCTTGTCATTCTGTAGGAGAGGCTAGAGAACTGAGAAGGTGTTGGTGCACTAGAGGTAAGGACATGTGGTGCAGGCTTGTGTGAAACTAAACAGAACGTTTGCTTCTTTAGTGACGGTGATTATTCGCAATAGTGCTGCTTGATAAGGTGGGCTTGGATGTCAAGGAGCAGATGGTTGACCAGTAATGTGACAAGTTTTGGGATGTCTTGGGGCTGTGAGATAATGGAAGCCTGGTAAGGGTCACTTGTTGGGGGAGAGTATAGTTAGGTCTGTTTTGGGAGCTAAAAGGAACTTTCTTGTGTTGGCGGGCCAGTGAATAGTTGCAGTGGGAATTGGAGAGCCTGCAGGCCTGTAAAGAGTCTTGGAAAGTAAGGCCTGTAAGTGTGATCTACATTGTGTCTGGGTAATACATCTGGTTTAGTTAGTCCTAAAAAAAGAGGTCTTGGCCCAGTTGACAGTATGAAGGGTGTAAATTGGGTTTCCTGAGCAGGGGTGTAGCTGTAAACCACAGAGCCTGGGTGCAAAAAATTGCCTGCACCCCACCCCAAGTCCTGGATGATGCCTATTCCCCAGCATCCAACACCCCCACCCTCCCCCTCAGCCAGACAATATCCTGTGAATGTGGATTCCATGCCTGTTCCTGATACTTGGCCCATGTAAAAAGGCCAGTGATCAGCCAAAATACCAGCAAACTTGTTTGGATATTGCATATTTTTTGCAGCCATTTAATTTATTGCTTATAACCGCACAACACCCTGTGTAAACAGGGAATGTACAGTTGATGTGATTGAGTTATACATTTAAAGGGCCTTATTATGATCCAGTGATCATTCATGTGACCTGGCCACATGGTTGATCGAGCCTTGTGAAATCTCTGTAAACAAGCGCCGTTCACTAAGATCGCACTCATTTTCAGGGCAGCGTCAGCCTGTGTAATAAGGCCTTTATGTGAACTGTGCAATACAACCTGTTCAGCTGTTTTTGGCTTCCCGACCACCTCCAACGATCGCAAGTAGAGACAGAGTAGCCGGGTGACCTTTTATCTCAAAAAATGTGTGAGTTTCAGAAGTGGGAACAGCACCTGTGAGATATTTATGGCATTTCTACAAAATATGTCCCGCTTCTATTTTAAAATACACAAATCCAAAACCTGATGTTCGAATATTATGTGTGCACCGTGCAAAAAGACAGACAAGATAAATAGATGATTATGAGCCTGTGAGCATTAAAATCTTCCTTCTGTGACAATTTAACGTCTTATGGATATGATGCACTCGGACAAGGACTTCCTATATCTTAATTAATATGCCAACAGACTTCGACACTTTCTTTTTTTAAGTGTCTATGTGATAAGCACTATAATGGGCACATTGCCAGCAATGCAAGTGCTTAATATGTGCCCACAAAGTGATTTTTTTCATGGCTTGCAAGTTAATGCACTGCCTTATATGAAGCCAGTTCATTTAAAATTGCTTTGCCAGCTCCTTTCCCGCTTTCCCTTTTCTGTTGATTTTACAGTTGATTTAATAGAAGCTTAAGGTGCTGTGACACTTTAAGGGAAATGTATCAAAGCAAGTTCCAAGTTTTCTATTTGTCACTGGTCTTTACAGATTGTGAGCATACCCCTTACATTTTAAGTAGATTGTTCTGGGATATAGTGAGTGAATTAAAGTGGTATTACAGCTTTATAGATCTTATCCCCTATCCAAAGGATAGGGGATGAGATGTATGATCGCAGGGGTCCCGCCGCTGGGGACCCCCGTGATTTCGTTGCAGCCCCCGGTATTCTGTACCAGGCGCTGCCTCTGAGACGGGGATGTGGTGTCACAGCCACTCCCCTCCATTCATGTCTTGGATAGGGGATAAGATGTATAAAGCTGGAATACCTCTTTAGTCTATAAGAGAACAATAGAAATATGTGACATACTTTTCTTTACATACTTTGGTACAAATAACATGGCACAGGGATCTATTGTGGGCTCTATTGCTTATTGTAACATGGAAAATTATTTCTGTAGCTTTAGTGGATAAATGTTCAAAACTATGGAAACTGCAGTTCAATGTTTCACCTGTCCTCAGTTTGGGTGTGGCAATGCAGCTCAGTTCCATTAAAGTGAATAGATCCAAATTTTAATACAGTACCTTTGAGGGCAGCATGGAAACTGCAATGTTCCCTAATGTAAAATGGTTCACTTTGGTGGAAGAAATCACCTGCCTGATTATCGTATCAGCAATTCTGTGTTAGTGAATACTTTGTAAGAGAAGGAGGGAGGCCCAGTAAGTAAAATACAAGAGCAGGATGTAAAATGTATTAGTTTCAGCATTAAATTCATATGCCTACCAATAAAGTTTACATAAGTTGGTTAAAGAGGGGTGTGTAAGAGTTCATATTTCATAAAGTAATTTTTAGTATTTTTTTTTCAAGTATTTTTGGTTTAGTAGGGGAACAGTATAATAAGCAATATTCCCTTACTAAGCAAGAGCTTATTATTACTTTGCTTAGTATTACCTTAGTACCCACTGCCATCATTGATACTAGGAAAAGCCAGGTATTGTCAGGACCAGAGCATCTAATACCACAGGCTGGTATTGTTAGGGTGACAAGGGCCCAAAATAATGCTCCAGGCCTGAAGTACCATCACTGGTGGTAGTGGGTACCAGAGTAATAGTAAGGGGTTAGTGTTAGCTATATTAGGGGTTACTTAGTAATAGAAAACCATCTATCAGACAGCTCCACTATTAAGTAGTAAGTAACAAAAAAAAGTCACATAAAAAAACAACTTCATTAAAACAAAAACTCCCCCACACCCAACCAGTTTATGGCACATCCCCATTCACATAGATATGGAACCAAAGTCTGTTGCACCTTCTGCTCTTACCCAGGAAACCTCATGGCAGTAATGGCAGATACAGTAAAACAGTGGTATGTAAAGCTTCACTGGCCTACTTTTGAGTGGGATACAGAGTACCTGGGTCAGCATAGAATGCCTGCCTAGTGAATCTTTTCACAGTAAGCCAGGGAAGCATACTTTACAGTAAATGGAACAGTTACAAATAGTGCCACTGCTGCTTTTTCAACAGTAACCTTCCTAAACTGCATACAGCATGATGGACTGGATTGTATGCAAGGAGGCAGGGGCATCTGTCAAAGACACACGTCCTTGCAAAACACACTCTGATAGTGTAGCATGCTTTTCATTAAAGGGGTATTACGGCGCTAAGACATCCTATCCCCTATCCAAAGGGTCTGATTAGTGGCGATCATGGGGACGGAGCATAGTGACATCACAGCCCCGCCCCTGTGTGATGTCACGCTCCGCCCCTTAATGCAAGCCTATGGAGGGGGCGTGACAGGGGGCATGAGGGGGCGGAGCATGACATCAGATGAGTCGGAGCCGTGACATCACTATGCTCCGTCCCCATGATCGCCAGTAATCAGACCCGGAGCGAGCACGTTCTGGGGGCTGATTCTAACGGGTGCGGCATGGAAGATCACGGGGGTCCCCAGCGGCGGGACCCCCACCATCAGGCATCTTATCCCCTATCCTTTGGAGATGTCTTAGTGCTGGAGTACCCCTTTAAATTTAGTGTACCAACTATAAAGCTGGTACTGGCTACATCAGTAGCTGAGTGTTATTACCGTTGAAGGCCATAAAGAAGGAGTTAATTGATAGGTGATAACTTTTAATATTGGGATAACCCCTTTAAGAAATATCACGGTCCTTTGGTTATAAATATAACTATTTATGTATAAGGAAGCACTTAGGAGCACACTTCTTTATTTTCAGCTATGTAGTAATACAACCCTTGTAACTGCTGTTCGGTTGGCCAACACCATTTTCAGAGAAATAAACATAACTAAGGAACTATTAAAGGGGTACTCCACTGCCTCAGCATTTGGAACATTTAGTTCTGAACGCTGGGTGTGGGCTGTGGGGGTTGTGGCGTCACGACCCCTGCAGCCCGCACCCAGCGTATGGAACAAAATGTTCCGAATGCTGGGGCAGTGGAATACCCCTTTAAATAGAATCATTAGAATGACAGCTCATTTTTTTCTAATGTAGCTACCAAGAAACAATGGCCTACAAAAATTTGTAATTATTTCAATATTACAATATTTTCCCACCTACCAGGTCATCTCGAATATCATACATATCTAGAACCAGGCTCATCGTGCAGTAGACAGATTAACTGGTCATGTGAACCAGAACATCATGTTCACTTCAAAAGAAAATGATGAAGAGAACAAGTCATGTTTATTGTCTGGCTGTAAATATATTTTATTATATCTAAATCAAGCTGCCAGTCTATCCTTCAACTCTATCAGATTGATGGACATTTTGCAGTAGATGACTGGTAAAATCATTACATCTAGTATTTATATTTTTTCCTGGAATTGTTATTTACTGCATGGCGTTTTATAGCTCTGCAACATTCCCAATGTCTTACCATTCGCGATTTGAAGGTTAACCTTAGGAAAAAGCAAAGGGTTAACCATTACCCATTCAGAACAGGACGAGACGTCTCGCTTTAATTAAGCCTCTTGTCATAAATAAACTTATAAATAAATAATTCATCGTGCAACTTGATGTCATTTACATGACACATTTTCAAAAAGACTTCTTGTTTTCTTCTCAATGTCGTGTTTACCATTCTTTAGGAGGTGGAAGAACATCCGAGAGCAGGAATATTCAGCTTTTGTTTGAAGAATAACCCTTCTGTTATTCGGATGCAATTTAAATAGAGTTGAATGACAGAGAGGACTACATAGAGTCAATTACAAGGGCTCAGAAGGAATGATTTGTAGGATCAGCCACTGTTCAACCTCAGTGACATCAATGTTTCTATGGCAACAGATATTTCTTCCCTCTTTAGAATTAAGTATTGATCAAAGTAGCAGAAACAGTATTTCAGACTTGCTACTTTACTGTGTTGCAATTTACGATAGGAACCCATAACATCACTGTATATATTTTAGGCCCCAAGGAACCAATTTTGCAGACAGTTACAATAGCATATTATAAGGGGTCAATAATGTAAGTCTGATTATTATCCTTAGACAACTACTTAATGCCTCTGCTGTATAACACCGGCTAAGACACTACGATACCTAACCACAATTAAGTCAAAATAAAAATAAAAATCCCATTTCA
Organism: Hyla sarda; assembly: GCF_029499605.1. Lineage (NCBI taxonomy): Eukaryota > Metazoa > Chordata > Amphibia > Anura > Hylidae > Hyla > Hyla sarda. Next base: position 59,934,483 of record NC_079196.1, read on the forward strand.
AGCGCCCTCTTTTTCTTTTTTTAATTCGTGAACTTTATTTGACACAGATAGTTTGATAATAAAACTGCTCGGTGTGTCTGTAAAGTCCGGCGTGTGAAATAAATAAGTATTGATTAAGGAGGGACAATCTTACAATGTACTCTTCACACCGCTTCAATTAATGATTCCATTGGGTGAACTGATAAGATTTGTACAAAAGCCGAACTGAAGGATTGTATCACAGTGTTACTGACAGCGAGCTATAAACTATTGGATACAATGGTTTACCACAAAGGCATGGCCATTAACCACTAGTTTGTTGTCAGTATAGAAATAGATATGAATGCCCTGCTACATGCAAGGTCACTTCATGTATACAAGGGACTTGCATATGCAAAAATGACAAAAATATTTCTAGCTATGACTCGTCGAACCGTAAGTTTGCATTTCTTACTACACAGGTTACTTTGTAATAAGAGCTGACACAACAGAGACGATAAGATAGCTAGCAGGGGACAGCAGTATAATCTACTGTAACATACGTGTTTATTACTGAAGATTTTCATCTCATCACAGCTATTTCAATAAAATTCATGGAAAGCAGAATATCCTGGAATACAATGTAATAAAGACTTTTAGTATACCATAATTTAGCTTTAGACTTTAAAAAAATAAAAATAAAAAAAGATGTAGTGCCAAAGTTAGTTGGGATTATATTGTTTGGTCCAAGTGACATGACTTTCCTGTTGTTCGGTTATATTGGGTTACCTTCCAAAAGTATTCTAATATGTAAAGCAGAGTACCCATGTAGCCATTATAGCCTTTAATAGTACAAACCTAGTCTACTACAGGCTATGTTTGGTTTGCTCCAGGGATGTATACGTTTTGGGCTATGTTCACATAAAATCTCTGTACGGGTGCTGGCATAAGAGGGACATGTTCATTCTTTCTGCAGACACAGAATTCGGAATTTACGTGCCAGAAACATCTGGTGCGTAAATTGTGCCGTGTATACAATGCAGCAGAATCACGTTGAATTTAACTGGACTCTAAAGTCCAACAGGAAACAGCTGTCACTGGTTGTGGAGTGAGCTATCAATCACTGGCAGGTGAGTCACTTGACTAAGCGGTATATAAGACAGCGTGGTGCTTCACAGATTAAATGAAAAACTTCTTGCATAAATTGTGGTACAGGAGAAAAGGAAATCTGGAGCACTCACCCGATTCTTGATTGTTAGTACTTTATTGATGCATATCCATAAGAATAAAATCTTAAAAAGTACATGCAGAAGAGCCCGGAGCACGCCAATGCCTCCACTCTCCTGCATGTAATTTTTAAGATTTTATTCTTATGGATATGCATCATCAAAATACCTACAATTAGGAATCGGGTGAGTGCTCCAGATTTCCTTTTCTCCTCTAGCACAATTTTAACTGGACTCCATTCCAAGCGGAATTCCGCACAGGAATTCCGAGGTGTGAACAGAGCTGTAAAGGACAGAATGCAAACTGTGTTTAGCTTAATTAAGTCTATGACCACACCACAGTTTATGTCAGAATGCCTTTCTACTTCTTTCCTGACATATACAATCGACAAAGCTCCAAAATGTCATATGAATAGGGCCTTAAAGAAAATCTTCAATTATAAACTACTGATAATAGAGGAATGGTAAAGTATGATAAATCTTGCACTATATCACATTAAATAAAAATGTCTATACTTATTAGACTCCTTTACTCCTAACCCCCCCCCCCTTCATATTAAGGCCCCCTGAAAAGTTAACTGATTCAGAATTATCTGATTAAAAAAATTATAAAAGTAAAAAATAAAAAAGATTTAAGAAAGGTTATGTCAGACAATATCTGTGGATGGAAGTGTATGGAGAGGGAAATGGGGAAGAAGCTGCAGTAGAGAGACACACAGGGGTGGTGTGCAGGCTCTGTTGCTAGGCATTTTACTGTTTTTATACTAGAGATTTCACAGCTACACTGCTCCTTTATGCTACTAAATGTCCTCCATGCTGGTGCTTTTATGTGTGTCCCCTCTCCATAAACATTTATAGGCAGCTGTAACATGATCCCTCAGTAAAGCCAAAATCCATCCCTGCTCTACAGATTGTATTAGCTAATTCTAAATTATTATTAAGGTATTTTTCTATAATAGGATGTGTTATGCAGTTTCTTCACTTACACTATTGTTTCCTGGAAAGTTATTTATAATTGGAGGCAAAGTTTAATGCCACTATAAATGTATTCAAATTGCTATGACTACTGTGGAGCAAAAGGGATTGGAGAAAGATTTTCTTTTTTAAATAAATCCATGTGTCTTAAACATAGTTTATAAATTTCATTATTGTTCTATAATTCCAACTGTTCACCATCAACTTTAACAGAGTTAGCTCTTAACTATGGTTTTCCAGTTTGAGTAGGGAGACTATGGAGATGAAATACTTTATTTGGCCCAAATACTTTGGCCAAATGAGAAGCTATAAGCTGATCTGGCAATAAACAAAAATTAGCCCTGGGTAGTATGTTCATGTAGGTCCAATTCCATAAAAATCTCAGATCATGGTTCTGTTGGAATTGACAGAAGCTGTAAAAGACCTGATGGGGGATTTCTCAAAATCTGTGTAGATGAAGAGGGGTTCAGTTGCCTATAGCAACCAATCAGATTTCACCTTGCATTTGCAAGAGGCCTTTTTAAAAATTAAAGATGCGATCTGATTGGTTGCTATGGGAAACTGCACCGCTCTTCACCTACACAGGTTTTGATAAATCTCCCCCTATGTGTTTTGAGATGTATATTCATATTTTCATTTGTATATTTCATATTTTCACTTCTTTCATATTATTCAGTGATCTTCTATTTTGGGGAATTCTAGTACACTAGCTGCACCTTAGTTATTAAATTGTAAAGTGTCTATGGATTTTTATAGCAGACATACAATATCTCACAATAGCTGTGAAGGTACACCAGTATCTCATTTATAATACAGATCTAATTTACATATATATCAATTTGCCAATTTACATATATTAGAGAAGCTGCATTTATTAACAGAGCAGCTCTCATATGCCCCATTATATTTTTCACGGCCTACCTGTATCTGTAAAACTGATGCAGCTGACTATGGCTTTTCTTTATAATTATGATGGAACAATATTTACATAGATACTATATACAGTACTTACAAGTTAATGTATTGTCTAAGCTTTTTCCACTGAAAAGTAGTAGTCAGCTCTTATGACCTGTCTGTTTTAGTAAGTACTTGCATTCTCCTGTCACTTATTTACACAGCTGCAAAAATTTGGCTATATTTTTACACATTGTGGCCCACATTTATCATTGTCTTTAGACAGTTTTTTGTGTCTAAAAAAGGGGCAAAAAAGGCGCAAGCAGGGTTTTTTGCGCCTTTTTCTGCCCCTTTTTGTTTCCACATTTCTGCTGATTTTGAGTTGCAATCCACTGATTTTGAGTTGCAATCCACTGATTTTGAGTTGCAATCCACTGATTTTGGCAATAAACATGATATGGAAGGGATTTATCATTGCGCCTTTTTGTAAAAAGGAGCAAAAAAAGGCGCAAAGCCACTGAAAAGTCTCTAAAACTACACCAGCCCAGACATAGTGTAGCTTTTTGGTGTATGTGTAGACAGAAATTTCAGAAAATGTGAAATGCACAAAAATTATCAAAGCTCTTTTACCTTTTAATAAATTTGGTGCTTCTACACGTTATCAGCACACAAAAAAAGGTGTAAAAAAATCCAATGATAAATGTGGGCCTGTGTGCACAGACAACCACTTTCCTATAGACTTACATAGAGCATATTAGTGTTAAAAATGCGGACGCAATTTGTCTGTGATTTTGCGGACGCATTTTTACAAATGAAATATGCCTAAAAAAAACATTATGTGAACCTAGCCTTAAAATGAAACCTCTCATGAAACAAACGTTTTATATATTAAAGATAAAGCCCTGCTGAACAACTTTTCAATTGCTTTTATTAAAAAAAATTTCCCTCCTTTCATGTTTTTTTTTTACTTTAAAAACCTCTCCCTAGAAACCTTGTCAGCAAGAATTTTGGACTCTTGAGTGAGTCTGAAATCTCATAAGAGCAGTCAGACAGGCAGGAAGGAGGTAGCACTGAGCTTGTACACAAGCAGGGAGTGAACAGAGAGGATACATTCCCTCTTCTCTTATTCTCTGTTCCTTATCTGTTCTGGAATTGCCGTTACTATGACAACCTCCCCTGCATTGTGCCTTCAATTGAGCTACTGAAGAGCATATAAAAAAGGTATTTTTAGGAGGTTTTAAAGCAATATAAATGCAGGGATAGACTTAGTCAGAGTCAGGGACAGATCGGGAGGAGGATTAGGGAAAGTTTAGATGGTCATAGGTACTCTTTAAAGGAAATATATCATCAGTGTCACCTGCACTAACCTGTTGGTTACAGTAGGGATGACAACCATAGTTACCTGGTCCCATTCTGTGCTGTGGTTCTTCCATTATCTTCCGCCGTATCTTCCATTTCGGGGCCGACTTGGGCAGAGCTTAGTGATGTCACCATTGTTGATCTCTGCTTTGTCCCGCTGCTAGCAAACAGCATCAGTGACATCACTAAGCTCCACCTATGCTCCAAGTTGGCCCCGTAATGGAAGATACAGGGAAAGATTGCAGGAGAACCACAGCATGGACCAGGATAAGGGTAAGTATCGTTGTCATCAGTGTCTCCTGCACTACATGTCTGTACCGGTTAGTGCCAGTGACACTGATGACAGGCTTCCTTTAAAGTTGATAAACTTGATCATTAAAGAGTTCCTGTGCCCAAACTAAACTTTTAATGTATTGTTCCTCATATAATTATCAGCCACTTTGCTATTTACTTGCTGTTAAAATTTTCAACCTTTATATGCTTTTAATGTGATAAAAAAACAGACACTAGGTGGCTCTGTTCTGTTTCCTGCACAAGTCAAACAGTTAGTTTGGTCTCCTCCCTGGCTGGCAAGAGACCAAACTCAGTAGGTGTGTGCAAGGTATGGCAAGGCACAGCTCTTGCAGGCTTCAATGACGTTGCGTTGGGGAAAGCCCACTTTCTGCTGCCGGGAGCTCACACAATGTGAGCAAGGGGTAAGGTATGATACACAGCTTTTAAAGAAAGGGGTATGGGGGTAAGGAAGGAAAGGGGTAGGGAGGGGAGATCACAGGTCTGATGCTTTATTGAGAGACATAACACACATGGGAGAGGGAACAGAAAGGAATCCTAGTCCTTTTCTTCCTTAAGGTCCGGATTGTCCCTAATGGAATAGTTTCAGAGCCGGCTGCAGACCAACCTGCAGCAGTCCTGGGCTGCCACCCTAGTTTACAATTAGTTGTTTCTTGGCAAACCACAATATATAAGGTCATAAGGCGCCAGACCTCCTAGATAGCCCCAACCATGCGATCTCTAGGAAATAGTCCATACTAGCACCTAGCAATGCGATAAGCTACTCCTGGAAACAGAGTCTCTGAGTTCATATTCCAGGGCATCTAACAGGGCTTAGGCAGTAATATAGAAGTTTTTTACAGCAGCAAATACTGCTACCTATGAGTATCTCATATGTTTTGCATGACTGATGGGATGCTAGATACATACCCCCCTCTTGAGCTAAAGCTCATCTAGAAATACCCCCACCCTTCTTTACCCACAAAAAAAATAACACCTGCTGTGGTGAAAATGGTCAGTTTGGCCTGTTTATTAAACATAATATAATAAATATGTAAATAAAATTATTAACATTATAAAACACTATAAACAGATTTACATGAACATACAATCCCATGTGACAAGAAGGGTTTTTGGAGGACTAAACCACATAAATTTTACTAGTAAACTCATGCACTAAAATTTATTTACCCTTGGCCGAATGCATCTAACCCAAGGGCACCCATATGCATTAGTGCCTGCCCCCAACAACTCTTGGGGCCCCTCATCACCACCAGGAGGCTGATTCCTGCTGGCAACACCGTTCCTCCATTACCTCACCATACTCCGAATTACTCAGCTAATTACTACCTCCAAGGACCCTTTTTGACCTAACAACATACCTCCACACTGCCCCAAATGAAAAACCAACAAAGAGGGGCAGGTGGGTGTCTCTTCTTCCACCGGAGAGAAGCTCCCACCTCCTCCCCCGGCCCTAAAGTACCCCCCTTAACTCCTCCCCCCTAAACTTTTGACTATTGTCTCCTCTCCACGGCTATTTATTAAAAGCCCTTCTTAAAGGGTCCGGTACCCTGCAATTCCCCTTACCTAACCTGAATGGAAAGGTGGGGGGGGGGAGGGGCATGGGCACTAATGCCCCCGTCACACCGCCATTCCATTTGCACACAATATACTTAGAATTGTTAAAGGGGTTATCCACCATAAGGTGATTTTTGCACATAACTGCCAGGCTATCTGGGTATTTCCTATTGGAGTTTGGTCTCTTAAACTTCACATGCCATTGTTCCATGCTTGTAAGTGTGAAGTTACATTCCTTCCTCTCACACATCAGCCACTCCACCCATTGCAGCACAAATAAGCTCAAAAGATCAGTGTTTTCCAATCAGGGTGCCTGCAGCTGTTGCAACATTATCTCTCTCTGTCGCTCCACCCATTGAAGCAGACAGGCTCCCTCTGATCACCTGACTAGTGATGTCAGGTCTTGATGCACTGCAACCTGGGAAATCCTGAGACAAAGGTAATTTTGTATTCTGTTAAAAATAAATATTGGGATGCAAATCACAGAAGAATTGTGAGAAACCATCACACACAGGTACAGACACTACATTATGACACTACAATAACTTTACAGCCCCTGTAGCATAGTCAAATAAAAAAAAAATAAAAAATCCTGCAATACCCCTTTAAAGTATGTTGTATTCAGCAAAATCAAACACACTTTATATTCCTTCCATATACCAGCACAGACACTGGTGGAGACGAAGATCATTCTAATTATGTTAACCCTGTAATGACCTTACGTTTGTATAATGTTACGTAGACCCTATGTGATTCTACTGGCAGAGCGATTTCCAATCTACTGAGTCATATTTTTACTAAGTTGAAACTTTGCTAACCTTTTTACCTCTAGCTAAGATTCTAATCTACATAAAAGAAACAATCAATTTATAGTTATTTAGAGTCGAGCCTACACAGACTCATAGTTTTGGCTTGATGCCTTTTTTGCGAAGTAAAGAATAAGACTATGAAATGTGACAGGAGACATATGGTCTTTTATGGCTCATAAAACTATAGCCCCGGCTATAAAATAAAATATATTTGTCATATTATAAGAGTTTTTCTCAGTTGATATGAATTGCTACAAATCTATTGGTGCTTTAATACATGGATGAAAGTGAGCAGAAAAACGCATCTTGTGGAGTAATAATCTTTATTGATGGATTGTACCTAAATGCACAGGCTTGATCCTGGGTTGATTCCTGATGTGCATCAGATCAAATTCTAAATATAGAAAAAGTCAACCCGATGACACCGTGGGATTATAATTCTTAGCACTCAGCTACTTTTTAGAAAGGAAATATTGTTGATGGGTCAATTTCGATACTGTGGGGTTTTTAGTGTTCTATATATATATATATATATATATATATATATATATATATATATATATATTATTTTTTTTTTTTTGCAACTTGTTAAGTTTTCCTCTTTTTGAGCAAATAGTTTTTTTTACTACAATCACATTACAATACCTTTCTACCATATGAGATACAGTATAAATATATATATATATATATATATATATATATATATATATATATATATATATATATATATAGCAAAACCACAGGGGGAGAAGCACAACCTCGGTTCCAAAGTACAGCAGGTGCAGGTGGGTGCAAGCAGACCATATACTAGTCCCAGTCACAGATTAGAAGGTTTGTAGAGATCCACAAAAACGGTCCAGCAGCACACCAAACGTAATAATCAAGCTGTGTCTTTTATTCGGCCCATGTGCAAAAAACAGTGCAACGCTTCAATGGCCTCACGCCATCTTTCTCAAGCATAGCAAAGTAATCATGATACAGAGTATTTAAAGGGGTATTCCAGGAATTTTTTTTATTTGACTATGCTACAGGGGCTGTAAAGTTAGTGTAGTTCATAATATAGTGTCTGTACCTGTGTGTGACGGTTTTCTCACAATTCTTCTGTGATTTTCACCCCACTATTTATTTTTAACAGCATACAAAATAACTGTTGTCTCAGATTTTTCCCAGGTTGCAATGCAGCCGAGACCTGACTCACTAGTCAGCTGATGACAGGGAGCCTGTCTGCTTCAATGGGTGGAGGGATCAATCTGCAACTAATGCAACAGCTGTGGGCACCCTGATTGAAAACCACAGGTCTTTTGTTTCAATGGGTGGGGTGGCTGATGTGTGGGAGGGAGGAAAATGGAATTGTGGGATTTGTAGTAAAAAAAAAGAAAAGTCAAACAGGAAATACAAGTTCACAAAAAGCTAGCCAGTGTTATGGTAATCTCACATAGCCATTTAGTCCCAAGACAAGCGCAGATCCTTCCTAAGCATGTCCATTACTGCCTGCCAGGTATGTACTAAAATCACCTTATGGTGGAGAACCCCTTTAACAGGTGAACAATAGACAAATCAATTCAGACTATTTAAGTAAAATATAAAATAATAAAGTATAAAGTGTAAAAAATCTAAAATGACAAGATGTAAGTGCAAAAATATACAATTCCCAAAAGACATGGTATTACATTAATTTGCAAGTACCAACGCAATATGACATCCTAATTATAAAGTGCCACTTGAGTGCAGCTGTGCGCAAGTAAAAAACATTTAAAAACAATAAGTAAGGGGTTAAGTTCAGCTTACCAAGCCAGCATGTATTAAGTGCCGGCGCCATCTTGGGCAGTGTGTCATGTGATTTGTAGGTCACGTATAACACGCTTCTCCATGGAAATGAGGTCATGTGATACTGGTTCACATCGCAGCTATCGAGCAAACAAATGTGCGCGATTGCTGCGGGGAACCAGTGTGGCATATATTAGATGTATTAGCGAATAAATGAAATGAATAAGATATGATCAAATAATGGGATAATGGAGTGTTGTGTGAAAGTGGAAAGTGTGTGAAGGGTGTGTAGAGATAGACTAATGAGTTGTGATATAAACAGTGTGTGAACTAGTGTTAAAGTGCCATATGTGAAGAGTATGGCCATATGTGAAGAGTATGGTGAAACAACTGAGCGTGAATAGTGGCCAATGTGAAAATCAATGAAATAAGTGTAAAAAATCAAGGCGCATGAAATAAAGTGATAGAATTTTTTATGATAAAAAAATTAATAAATAATATAGTGATAAAAAAAATAGAAAAAACTGAAAAAATAGAAAAAAATTAAGATTAAAAAATATTACAAATGATTAAAAAATAAATAATAATAATACAAAATTATAAGATAATAGAAATAATAAATAATAAATAAAAATATAAATAAATAATATATGATGAAAATGACAAATAATAAATAGAGTGTGTGTATTAGACTATGTGATGTGTGATGGTGAAAAGTAAAAGTGAGTGAAAAAATCTACATATTCTAAAAAAAATTAACATTTTTCTTTTTATACCAATAAAACATTTGCATTACAGAAATGTTTTTCAATCCATGTAAGTATCTTAATAGGGCTTGCAGTAAGTAATGTCATAATAATAGAAAAGGCTGGCTCGGTTTTCTGTTCCTTGCCCCTGTACATCATAAGCTCCAGAATCTAAAACAGATAGAATATAAAAATATTAATGTACATAGTAATATACAATAAAGACAACTACAGAAGATTTCCTAGATCACTTCGCAATTCAACATACTGTCGAGGGGACACAGACATAATACTATATAAGCAACACATCATTAATAAATATTCATACCGATTACCATATACATTAAGCTCTATAGATAGATGGAGTAACAATAAAATCAACATTAAGGCCCAGTGGCCGTAGTGTGATGAGCTCAAAGATCCAAAACAGTTCTCGTTTTTTCAGCAGGTTAATTCTGTTGCCACCACGTTTTGGGGTCGGAACGTGGTCCAACAGCATGAACCGTAAGTCATCTTCCGTGTGACCCGCCTCAACAAAGTGCTTGGACACAGGTAAATACATACTTTTTTTTATGTATGGAGTACCTGTGCTGGTTGAGGTGGGTCCTGAATTTCAACGTGGTCTCTCCCATGTACAATTTTTGGCAGGGAAAAATCAAAACATACACGACAAAACTAGAAATACAGGTCGAAAAGAATCTAATGTTGCATTCTTTCTGGGTTTGGGGATGGCGAAATATGGAACCCTTTACCATGCACGGGCAACTGATACAAGCCCTACATGGGAAAGAGCCCTTCTTGTTGGGCATTAAATATTTTGGTTTAGGCCCCTTTCACATTACAAAATTCTCAGTTTTTCAACATCCGTACGAAGTTCTGTTTGAAAATAAGCTGAAAACGTCAGTTACAAAATCCTATACGGGCGTTAGAAAATCCCATTATAGTCTATGGGATTTTTCTAATAGCCGTTTTAACCCGTTATAGCCCCTTATTAATAACGGCTGTTATTTTGTGACGGAAGATAGTAACGGAAGAATTAGTTCATGAACGTCTGTGACGTCTGTCTTGACTAATTTGTCTCGCAAATTAGATGGTCTGCGATACGACATGAGTGGTGGGTACCGAAATTCAGGTATCTCTGGAACACACATGGGCTGAATAAAAGACACAGCTTGATTATTACGTTTGGTGTGCTGCTGGACCGTTTTTGTGGATCTCTCTCTTTCTCTCTATATCTATATCTATATATATATATATATATATATATATTTTTTTTTTTTTTTTACTTATTTATATTGACGTATGTATTATGTTTGTTTTCCACAATGCACAATGTTTAATAACCTTTTAACACGATTTATTAGCCTTTTGCACAAAGATTGTTGCACAGAATGTTGAATAAATAATTATATATTTATTTAAATAAATAGTCAAATAAATAATTAATTAATTAAATAACTAAATACATAAATAGTAAAAAAAAAAAAAAAAAATTTAATAAAAAATAAATAGAGACATATGGTCTTTTATGGCTCATAAAACTATAGCCCCGGCTATAAAACAAAATATATTTTTCATATTATAAGAGTTTTTTTTCAGTTGATATGAATTGCTACAAATCTATTGGTGCTTTAATACAAAGATGAAAGTGAGCAGAAAACGCATCTTGTGGAGTAATAATCTTTATTGATGGATTGTACCTTAATGCACAGGCTTGATCCAGGGTTAAGTCCTGATGTGCATCAGTAGTGATGAGCAGAATGGGCCTTATTCGAATTCGCAATATTTCGGGAATACATTGACGATGATTCGTCCTATGTTTGCGAAATTCGCATATTTTCTTTGTTCATTCACTTTTTTTCCCCATGCAAAAATTCACATAAAAATTCACATAAAAACTTTGCATGGGAAAAAAATGAAAATTTGCATGGAAAATTAGCATACAAATTTGCATGTGAAAAAAAATCTGAATATCTGTCATTACGAATATATAGCACTATATTCTAAATATTCGCGAAATCGCGAGGTGACGATATTCGCGATAAAAATTTGCAACTGTCACGCACCTGAATGCGGGCTGTCACGGAGCTGGATGTGGATCCTCTACCTGTGTGGCTGATGACTCAGACCGTATGAGGGAGCGGTCTTCACCAGAGCCGCCGCAAAGCAGGATGTATTTGCTGCGGCAGGTGACACCCAGGTCGCTGCACCCAATACGGCTCGTCCACACAGGTAACTGGGCAAAGCGAAGTACAGGAGGATGAGACAGAGGCATAGTCAACGTAGCAGAATGTCTAGGCAGGCGGCAAAGGTTCGGAGTCAAAAAACCTAGCAGGAAGGTCTGGAAACACTTTCTCTTGTGGGAGGTGCAAACAATTTATAACATAGGGGCAGGGGAATTCACTAATTATGGGCACACTGGCCCTTTAAATTTCAAAGCCCCGGCGCGCGCACGCCCTAAGAGACGGGGAAGCTGCGCTCACGGCTGGAGTCAGCGGCCGGAGCGCAGCATGTTACAGCAACTGATCAAGTTTTCCTCTTTTTTAACAAATTGTTTTACACTACATTCATATTACAATGCCTTTCTACCATATGAGATACAGTGTATATATAAATATATATATATATATATATATATATTGATGTATATATTATGTTTGTTTTCCACAATGTTTAATAACCTTTTAACGCAATTTATTAGCCTTTTGCTCAAAGATTGTTGCACAGAATGTCGAATAAATAAATATTTATTTATTTCATTAAATAAATAGTCAATTACATAATTTATTAATTAATCAGATAAATATATAAATAAATAGTAAAAAAAACCTTAAATTAAATTTAAAAAATTAATAATTAAATAAAAAAAGTTTTAAACTGTCAAAAGCTGCAATCAACTCTGCAAGCAGCAGAACAGATATTTCCCAGCATTCTTTGTGCAGCTGCAGAGTTCTGGACTCTGAGTAGCAGTATCATTACATTAAGAACTCTTCAGTAACATAACAAAAGTATAAAAGTGCCAAATTGCATTTTGGGAACTCAGCTAAGATGTTAGAAATAAGACTGTTACAGCAGTGTTTTCCAACCAGTGTGCCTTCAGCTGTTGCAAAACTACAACTCCCAGCATGCACCCACAGCCTTTGGCTGTCGGGGCATGCTGGGAGTTGTAGTTTTGCAACAGCTGGAGGCACACTGGTTGGGAAACACTTTTCTACAGGTTTCCTGACTGATTCTAAGGGCATCCAGCAGAATTCTAAATGCAGCTCCGGATTATAACACATAATGCAGTGCGCTATATATTTACATTTTACAGTAAAAAAATTTTGGAAACTCTTTTTTTTATTTTTATTTTATGGGGTTCAAAGGGGATTGTGCACTTTAACCCCTTAAGGACTCAGGGTTTTTGCGTTTTTGCACTTTCGTTTTTTCCTCCTTACATTTATAAAAATCATAACCCTCTCAATTTTCCACCTAAAAATCCATATTATGGCTTATTTTTGCATCACTAATTCTACTTTCCAGTGACATTAGTCATTTTACCCAAAAATTCACAGCAAAACGGAAAAAAAAATCATTGTGCGACAAAATCGAAGAAAAAACGCCATTTTGTAACTTTTAGGGGCTTCTGTTTCTACGCAGTGCATATTTCTGTAGAAATGACACCTTATCATTATTCTGTAGGTCCATACGGTTAAAATGATAACCTACTTATATAGGTTGGATATTGTCGTACTTCGGGAAAAATCATAACTACATGCAGGAAAATTTATACGTTTAAAAATGTCATCTTCTGGCCCCTATAACTTTTTATTTTTCCACCTACAGGGCGGTATGAGGGCTCATTTTTTTACGCCGTGATCTGAAGTTTTTAACGGTATGATTTTTGTTTTGATCGGACTTTTTGATCACTTTTTATTCATTTTTTAATGGTATAAAAAGTGACCAAAAATACGCTTTTTTGGAGTTTGGAATTTTTTTGCGCATACGCCATTGACCGTGCGGTTTAATTAATTATATATTTTTATAGTTCGGACATTTACGCACGCGGCGATACCACATATGTTTATTTTATTTTTTTTTACACTGTTTTATTTTTTTTATGGGAAAAGGGGGGTGATTCAAACTTTTATTAGGGAAGGGGTTAAATTACCTTTATTAACACTTTTTTTAAACTTTTTTTTGCAGTGTTATAGGTCCCATAGGGACCTATAACACTGCACACACTGATCTCCTATGCTGATCACTTTCGTGTATTAAAACGCCTGTGATCAGTGTTATCGGCGCTTGACTGCTCCTGCCTGGATCTCAGGCACGCAGCAGTCATTCGTCGATCGGACACCGAGGAGGCAGGTAAGGGCCCTCCCGGTGTCCTGTAAGCTGTTCGGGACGCCGCGGTCCCGAACAGCCCGACTGACTAGCCGGGATACTTTCACTTTCGCTTTAGAAGCGGCGGTCAGCTTTGACCGCCGCTTCTAAAGGGTTAATACCGCACATTGCCGCGAACGGCGATGTGTGGTGTTAGCCGTGGGTCCCAGCCGTTGATGAGCGCCTGGACCGACGCGATGTGATGCGGGGTCGTCCTGCGTCATTAAGGGGTTAAAGGGATTGTCTCTTACGTAAAGCAACTCTTTAAAGGGAACCTGGGGGGCATTTAGTTCATTTTTCTTTTGCGTGAATAGCTATGCTAGATCGGGGCTGGTGTAGAATTGCGACTTTTTTGCAAAAGTCGCAGTTGATAAATTCATTACCACCGCACAAGACTAACCCTGAACAGCTGGTCTGTACACCTGTCCCTTAGATTTGCTCTATGAAATGAATGGCAACATGTAATGTATCATAATATAACATTTCCTACCGTATTTGGATTCCTGTAGTCCTATCCATGAATATAAAGAAAATGGCGGAGATTTATCAAAACCTGTGCAGAGGAAAACTTGCCCAGTTGCCCATAGCAACCAATCAGCTTGCTGCTTTCATTTTTATGAAGGCCTGTGAAAAATGAAAGAAGAAATCTGATTGGTTGCTATGGGCAACTGGCCAAGTTTTCCTCTGCACAGGTTTTGATAAATCTCCCCCAATAACTTTTAGAATTTGTAAGTGCTATATATAAATTGCTGCAATATGGGCAGGCACCTTTAAGAAGTAGTCACCATGTCTGTAATAATGCCTATTGAGCCAAAATCTTGTTCATTATCTTGTGTATTATTGTAAGGCCTCATTCACACAGTAGACTTTTTCCAATTGGAATCCCACGGCGGAATTTCCACGGCCAAAACAACTGTTGCAGAAATTCCAATTCCTGCCTCTGCAAAAATAATTATTTGAAATAAAAATAAATCTAACCATACAAATGAATAACCCTCTATATAAAATATGAATTGGGCAGGTCAGCCATAACAAGTTTAATTTTAGATAACTACTCTACTTTTATGGGACCCCTCTATGAAGCCCATGTGCACTAATATGCCATAGGATGGGGCTTGCCTTCATAAGACAACTCCTTTCACCTAGCCTCAGTGGGGCTACCTTCATTTGTGTAAGTGAAATATACAATGCAACAACTCTGTGCACTGAGGACAAGCAGGGCTCTGTGCACTGAGGACAAGCAGGGCTCTGTACACTGAGGACAAGCAGGGCTCTGTACGCTGAGGACAAGCAGGGCTCTGTACGCTGAGGACAAGCAGGGCTCTGTACGCTGAGGACAAGCAGGGCTCTGTGCCCTGAGGACAAGCAGGGCTCTGTGCCCTGAGGACAAGCAGGGCTCTGTGCACTGAGGACAAGCAGGGCTCTGTACACTGAGGACAAGCAGGGCTCTTTACGCTGAGGACAAGCAGGGCCCTGTGCACTGAGGACAAGCAGGGCCCTGTACACTGAGGATAAGCAGGATTCTGTACACTGAGGACAAGCAGGGCTCTGTGCACTGAGGACAAGCAGGGCTCTGTGCACTGAGGACAAGCAGGGCTCTGTGCACTGAGGACAAGCAGGGCTCTGTACGCTGAGGACAAGCAGGGCTCTGTACGCTGAGGACAAGCAGGGCCCTGTGCACTGAGGACAAGCAGGGCTCCATTCACTGAGGACAAGCAGGACTGTGTACACTGAGGACAAGCAGGGTTCTGTACACTGAGGACAAGCAGGGCTCTGTACACTGAGGATAAGCAGGATTCTGTACACTGAAGACAAGCAGGGCTCTGTGCACTAATATGCCATAGGATGGGGCTTGCCTTCATAAGACAACTCCTTTCACCTAGCCTCAGTGGGGCTACCTTCATTTGTGTAAGTGAAATATACAATGCAACAACTCTGTGCACTGAGGACAAGCAGGGCTCTGTGCACTGAGGACAAGCAGGGCTCTGTACACTGAGGACAAGCAGGGCTCTGTACACTGAGGACAAGCAGGGCTCTGTACGCTGAGGACAAGCAGGGCTCTGTGCACTGTGGACAAGCAGGGCTCTGTGCACTGAGGACAAGCAGGGCTCTGTGCACTGAGGACAAGCAGGGCTCTGTACGCTGAGGACAAGCAGGGCTCTGTACGCTGAGGACAAGCAGGGCCCTGTGCACTGAGGACAAGCAGGGCTCCATTCACTGAGGACAAGCAGGACTGTGTACACTGAGGACAAGCAGGGTTCTGTACACTGAGGACAAGCAGGGCTCTGTACACTGAGGATAAGCAGGATTCTGTACACTGAAGACAAGCAGGGCTCTGTGCACTAATATGCCATAGGATGGGGCTTGCCTTCATAAGACAACTCCTTTCACCTAGCCTCAGTGGGGCTACCTTCATTTGTGTAAGTGAAATATACAATGCAACAACTCTGTGCACTGAGGACAAGCAGGGCTCTGTGCACTGAGGACAAGCAGGGCTCTGTACACTGAGGACAAGCAGGGCTCTGTACGCTGAGGACAAGCAGGGCTCTGTACGCTGAGGACAAGCAGGGCTCTGTACGCTGAGGACAAGCAGGGCTCTGTGCCCTGAGGACAAGCAGGGCTCTGTGCCCTGAGGACAAGCAGGGCTCTGTGCACTGAGGACAAGCAGGGCTCTGTACACTGAGGACAAGCAGGGCTCTTTACGCTGAGGACAAGCAGGGCCCTGTGCACTGAGGACAAGCAGGGCCCTGTACACTGAGGATAAGCAGGATTCTGTACACTGAGGACAAGCAGGGCTCTGTGCACTGAGGACAAGCAGCGCTCTGTACACTGAGGACAAGCAGGGCTCTGTACACTGAGGACAAGCAGGGCTCTGTACACTGAGGACAAGCAGGGCTCTGTATGCTGAGGACAAGCAGGGCTCTGTACACTGAGGACAAGCAGGGCTCTGTATGCTGAGGACAAGCAGGGCCCTGTGCACTGAGGAAAAGCAGGGCTCTGTGCACTGAGGACAAGCAGGACTCTGTACACTGAGGACAAGCCGGGCTCTGTACGCTGAGGACAAGCAGGGCCCTGTGCACTGAGGACAAGCAGGGCTCCATTCACTAAGGACAAGCAGGGCTCTGTACACTGAGGACTAGCAGGTCTCTGTACACTGAGGACAAGCAGGGCTCCATTCACTTTGGACAAGCAGGGTTCTGTACACTGAGAACAAGCAGGGATCTGTCCACTGAGGACAAGCAGGTTTCTGTACACTCAGGACAAGCAGGGCTCCATTCACTTTGGACAAGCAGGGTTCTGTACACTGAGAACAAGCAGGTATCTGTGCACTGAGGACAAGCAGGGCTCTGTGCACTGGGGCACTGTGACATACTCCTGGCTCACACAGCAGACTGATTGACAAGCCAGGAGCCTGCACAGAGCCCTGCAGCTTTGCCTGCCCTCCTGTATTTTGTCCCAGCAAGACACACAGGCAACAGCTGCAGAAACAAACACTGTTTTTTACCCCAAAAAATATACACATTTTTACAAACACAAATATACATATAATGTTATTGTGGTGTCCTGGTACCGGATTGCATCCGTTACCTTGTGGTGAGGTCCCCAAAGTTAGAGTCCCTAGCTACCGGTGGGGTCCTCATCAATAGTTAGCCCCTTGTCACCCCTTTAATAGTTAAACTTATTCAGATTCAATGTGTACATATGTAAATAATGTGTAATTACCTTGTTGTAGTGTCGCAGGACCTGCGGGTCACGTGATGCGTTCCAAAGCTCTATGGTTCAAGGACCTTTGAAGGAAGTCAGGTGATCTCCTCCATGCATTGTAACGGTGAGTGACAGCTGACACGGACCAATCCAAAACGGCCCTGCCCCTGCCCATATAAGGGAGCGGCGGCTATTACTTTTTCTCTTTCCTCGTGGGCTGCTGATAGAGGAGGATCTGCGCAGCTGTCATCAGCAGTGACTAGGCCCAAGCCTTGCGGCAACGGCCATCTTACAAAACTGTGAGTTAACTCAATCCCTGTTAAGTCTGCAAGATCACCAGACCAAAACAGACCCCTAAATCCGGACGGATCTCTGCATCAATCCTAATTCTATTAGTCCTTTGGATAAGTCAATGGTCTGCAGCATCTGTCAATCACTGCCGTACTACATAGAGACTGTATTGCTAAGACTGTTGCTGTTAATTGGATGTACCGCAAGTACCTCAGTAAAGTGTAGACAAGTTCAAGTTCATCCCTATTGTGGACCTTCATTCATTTAAGCACGCACCTATCGTTTCTGGGAAGGGTGGCGATAGGCTGAAGATTTACCTTAGCGTATTAACCCTCACCCTGGCGTCACGAGTGACAGGGGTTAAGTTAACCCCTCATATACCGAAGCAACACCCCAACTACACTACACCCCCAAGGCCCTACCAGATTATTATCTACATTATTTTAAAAAGTTTTTGCAAATGACAGGTTCACTTTAAATATTAAATAGAGTTGTCTTTGTCATATTTTCTGTTAATAAATAACTGAAGATTGAAATCTTCCTAGTTGTGAATTGATATAGGACCTGGGAAGTGACAACCAGTGACATCTGTACTGTTGACCATGATGGCCTCATCCATCTCTTTTGAAAAAACAATTAGGCCTGTGGAACAGTTAACAAGGTGACAAACAAATAAAAACTAAACAACTTGAACTCAGTGGTTTTCTTTTGTTTTGGCAGATGATACTCGTAAATGTGACAGCGTCACCAATGAACCAGGAATCGTTTATCTTACATTCATTCATTAATAAAATTACCACAACACAATAGAAAATGGCAACAGAGGGAAAAAACTAAACTTCTTTAGCTCTTAACACAAGAGCAGACTCTCTGAAATGCTCATGCCTTAGGACACCTCTCTTTGACAACATGCATTGCAATCTAAGAGCCAATGACTTGGCTGTCTGTTTCTGTAGGGTATAGAAGCACTTAAATAATTTATAGGACTCTGCTTTTTCTTTCGGGTGGTCTCAAAGCTCCAGGAGTAATTATATTATTAGAAAACAAAAATAACTTTTTTTCAGACTGGAACTGAAATTTTTTTTGAAAAAGTGGAACATAATGGAACATAAAAAAAGTATAGAGTATAGAGTATTTCATTTTCACATAACAGAGCAATGAATAGCCACTTCAGGTCCCCCCCCCCAGCGGCCTGGCAGCGCTCGGACTGTGCAAGGCAGCACAACTTGAAGAGCAAAGAAGCAGGGATTGTCCAGTGCAGATCTCATGCAAAAGGTATTCTTTTATTGAAGATTAACCTCCCTGGCGGTATGATTCTGTCTGGAAATTTGTACCAAAAGCGGTACAATTTTTTTAACTGAATTTCACATCTCCCTCCGCCCATTTCACATCTCCCCTGTCACATTCCCCCTCTCCCTTGTCACATCCCCCGTCACATTCTCCCCCCTCCTTGTCACATTCTTCCCCCTGTCACATTCCCCCCCTTGTCACATTCCCCCCCCTGTCACATTCCCCCCCCTGACACATTCCCCCCCTTGTCACATTCCCCCCCCCTGACACATTCCCCCCCCCTGTCACATTCCCCCCCCCTGTCACATTCCCCCCTTGTCACATCCCCCCCTCTGTCACATTCCCCCCTTTGTCACATCCTTCCCCCCCCCCCCCCCTTGTCACCTTGTCCTGCAGCAGCATACACTGGGTTTGCCGGCAGATTTCAAACCTAGTGTATTTCCTGCAGAACAAGCCCTTTCCCCTTCAGCCAATCACAGGCTTTACACCACTGCGGCCTGTGATTGGCTGAAAAGTGAAAGGTCCTAGAAGATGAATAGTGAAGAGAGGACACCCCGGACTGCACGGAGGGGAACGGCATCTGCAGGGACCGGGACTAGGTGAGCAAAAGTTTTTTTTATTTTACTACTTCTTCCTTTTACACTTAGCTCAGTGTTTTTCTAACAGGGGGCCTCCAACTGTTGTGAAACTACTACTCCCAGCATGCCCGGACAGCCTTTGGCTGTTCGGGCATGCTGAGAGTTGTAGTTTTGCAACAGCTGGAGGCCCCCTGGTAGGGAAACACTGATTTTTAGTATTTTTCTTTACCTGCTCTGGCCGACCCCCGCAACGGGAGCCGACCAGAGCAGATAATCGCATGTTTTCCCGGGGGGCCGCATCGCTATATCGCATTGCTTTTGCGATATATCGTGCAGCCCGGCCGGGAACTCTGCAATTCTACCCCGAGCGTGACTCGGGGTTACCGATCCTGGCAGGGAAAATTAACCCCGAGTCACGCTCGGGAATACCGCTCAGGAGGTTAAAAGCCATAACAGGAGTACAAAGTGACGTGTTTCAGGTGCGTTAGGGGCGCCCCTAGTCGTACATGAGTATGATCAAAAGACAGACATTCTCTTATAGGGAGAACCACGTGATTCACAGGTGAAAAGTACAAATTAGTGATCTCACCGGGCCGTGTTAACCCTTAATATCACAAAATCAATCATGGTATATAAAAACCTGTTCACACAAATCAGTGGAACAAAGAAAAATCTGTAATGCAACATCTCCAAATCTCATTGGGCTTGTATAAATATATTGTAAGTTTGTCATGTAGATAGCATCTATTGCCACAAGAGGAAAATATGCATAGAAAGTCAATTGAAGTCGCACGTATCAAAAAAGTTAATCTGAACAAGTGCATGAGAAATGTATGTTGATATACGATATGGGTAAATATTCCAATGTTGTTAAGCCCATGCATATGACAGTAACAAATATAGGCCAACATTTATCATTGACTTTAGACAGTGTTTTGTGTCTAGAAAATGTGCAAAAAAGGTGCCAGCAGGGTTTATTTTTTACGCCTTTTGGTTTACACATTTCTGCAGATTTTGAGTTGCAATCCACAGATTTTAGCGATACACATGATATGCGCCTTTTTGTGAAAAGGCACAAAAAAGGTCCAAAGACACTGGAAAGTCTCTAAAACTACACCAGCCCAGACTTAGCTTAGCTTTTTGGTGAATGTGAAGAGAGAAATTTCAGAAAATGTGACCTGCACAAAATTTATCAAATGTTCCGTGACCATGTAATAAATTTGGTGTTCCTACACATTACAGCACACAAAAAAAGTGTAGAAAAACGCTCCACTTACACCTACAATGATAAATGCCGGCCATAGACTAGTAAAGGTATGTCAATTGCGGTGTTCTATCTCAGAGTAAATCGTTGAACTAGTGCAATAAATAGTAGAGAACTACCACAATAACATATAGAAACAAAATTAGAAGTGAGTCACATGATGGAATGCTGCCATGTATGAGAAAACAAAAAGGAGGAAAGGAAAGGAACAAAAATAAAATATATAAAAATAATCGGCAATAAGAAAGGGAAGACAGGAAAGGAAAACTATGATTAGTAGTGCAGAATGAAATCTTGACGTCTCTTTAGACCTTGCGGTGTTCGTGTAGCTAATTTCATTATACAGAACACTTCGCGGTTGAACAGTTTCTGTTACCACAACTGGTAAAATTACTTTCTCAATCGCAGACAATGTTATCGACGAGAAATCCCCATTATGATGTTCGGCGCAATGTAACGACACAGCAGAAACATTTCTGGAATTGAAATGGGAATATCAGACAGATGTTTTCTGATACGTGTCTTCAGACTATTTGTACTACTGCAGTCTACAGGTCGTACTCAACAGGAGGTAAACCACAAATTTGGAGTTACAGTTGATATATTGTTTGATGCTATAGGTGGCTCCTGTCGTGTACAATGTGAAGACAGCAGCAGGGGACATAATGCGACAACAAGCACCATGGGTATGACCACATTTAAAGGAACCCACATGTTTGAGCCAGGTAGGAGAAGATGAAACTTGAGAGGTAAATAAGGAAGGTAAAATTGTCTGGCCTAGTGTAGGGGCTCGTTTAACTACACATCTGAAACCTGAACACATGGCAGAATGATATTGCGGATCGGATGAAATGATAGGTATGTATTTTTTAATAGGTCACAGATTTTGGAATATTGTACATTATACTGAGTGGAAAAGACTATTGGTTGTTCCAATTTCTTACTAGTGCTTTTAGAATGATTGGTTTTTAGTAAATCCTTTCTGTCTTTGGACAAAGCAATCCTCCTAGCATGGTCCAAAGACCATCGGAGATACCCTCTGTGACATAGGCAAAGTGACAGCCTGTCCATTTCATTGGAAAAATCTTGTACAGTTGTACACTTTCTTTTTGTCCTAATGGCTTCTCCTATTGGGAGGTTTTTGATTATGTGAGGGATGGCATGACTGGGCATGTAATGTAGAATTCACAGGGGGAGAAGCTATGTCATTTCGATAAGTAGTAGAAAAAATGTGTTTTTGTAATGTATCACCAGTTAAACACAAATCAAGAAAGGAAACTTGCTGTGAGTATTTAATTTTCAAATAACATATGAGTTAAATAACTGGCTCTGTCAGGATGTGTTGGGCACCAGGAACTCATAGAGTAGGATTTTGTTCACACATTGTAAAGTGAATAGGAAATTACCGTATATCTGTAAAAGAGAAATAAAATATGTCTGTATATTTTTTTTTAATAATGTGCACAATGAAAGCCTATGGAAAATTGGCTGTCAGAGCACACATTTTTTTTTTTGTTTGCTTTTTTGTTTGTTGTTTTGTTTGTTTATTATTTTAACATTGAAATTCAGGCAGCTTTTTCAAACAGTGGTTAACAGCCATTTTTCCATAGACTTTCATTCTGTACATCATTAGATTAAAAATATGGACATATTTTATTCCTATTTTACTATTCATTTACGGTGTGTGAACATAGCCTACGGCTGGATTCCCACAGAGTAAACATTTCAATGTGTATTATAGCATTTTGCAAATTACGGCCAAATTCTTGCTGCATATCCACGCGTAAAATAAAATATGCAGCAAATTTTACACTGTGTGAACACAACTTAAAGGGGTATTCCAGCATATATAAATGTATCCCCTATCCTAAGGATAGGAGATAAATGTCAGATCGGGTGGGAATCCGACCGCTGGCCGACATGCCCCCTTCATGCAGCTCTAACTGGACATTTTCTTTTGTTGTGCAAAGAGAAACATAGACTCACAAGAGCAGTGTTTTCCAACCAGGGGGCCTCCAGTTGATGGAAAACAGGACTGAAATAGATAGAGGTAGAAGAGCCCATCCCACACATCTAAGGAATTCCCAGCCAGTCTGCATAGCGATGGAGTCTTCTCCGGGCTTTGCATGTGGACTTGCATAGGTGAGCTGGACTTGAGCACAACAGGACTCTGCTTTGTTGTTTTTTTTTGTATGTTTAGGGTTAGGATTTATGGTGCAAAAGCTGGACGGCCATGATGTGGCTGTGGTGCACATACAAACTGGGCAAATGAATAACAAATAATAATAGCAACCAATAATGAATAGAACCAATGGCTGCAGATTAAGATAAACCCCTCATAATAGCACGTCCAAGCAGTTTTAATCTGCATCATAGCTGCATGTTGGTATCCTGGCCTCTGTATCATGTTGATGTTTTTTTTTTTTCCACTGCTCTCACTGAGCTTTCCCTCATTCACCATGCATTCACTTCCCCCCTGAATATGCTGTGCTGTGCTGGGACTCTCCATCCAATCACTGCAGGCTCCTCTCTGTTTTCAGACAGGAGTCTGATAGACAGGACAGGAGTGAGCACAGAAGAGTGTTAGTTCTACCCTCACTTCCTGAACTTTGTCCATAGCAGCCACTAAGATTCCAGATTCCATTTTTAAAAGGTCTCTGAAAAATGAAATATGGATTCTGACTGGTTGAGTTGAGCATCTGCCCCACTGTACTGCTGTCTAATACCTGTACTGAGTGCTGTCAGGGATTTATGGGAGATGATATAAGGGAGCCCAGTGATTAAAATAAATACCCTTTATATTCAATTTATATTCTTCCTGATAATCACTGTCTTTTACATTTTTACATTTACATTTAATTTTAGTCATTTTATTTTCAGTATTACTATTGTAAATATCACAGTAAGTTTTGTGTACAGTTCTAATGTGTTATAGACACAGGTATAAATGATAATTGGTTGAGACTTTATTTAATGATAAATACCTCAAACCTCCTTTTGGCATGAAATATGTTACCAAGGGAGCGGTAGGAGACCTCGGGCCCCCTTATCAAACGATACATATTTGGAGATATTTCCTTTGAGAACCTAATGCACCCTAGCAGAGCATTGGAAGTCCCATCTGACTATGTAATGAGCGTCTAAGTGTCCATTTACATAGAAATTACCATTCCTGGTTTAAATTATGACTCCAATTAATATGCAAATGAGCAATTCGAGCTAATTTGCATATATGTTTGCATGGCTGTCAATATCATTGCCTCCTCTGCAAGAGTTAATAAAGTTATATTTTTTTAATGGGAGACTCACTTTTTAAATATATGTAGATGCATGCAACTTTGGTGTCCCTAGTGAACACTAGA
Source organism: Hyla sarda (assembly GCF_029499605.1). Lineage (NCBI taxonomy): Eukaryota > Metazoa > Chordata > Amphibia > Anura > Hylidae > Hyla > Hyla sarda. The sequence continues at coordinate 59,958,920 of NC_079196.1, forward strand.
TGATTGTTGTTTGGAGAATCCTGTCTGAATTATTTTATAGCAATTATTACCTTTCACGTGTGATTGTATATGTAAACACAGTTCAGACAAATAATGATTTAGTCCGGCTTTACCCTGTGAATAATAATTAACACTATTTGCTAAATGCTTCATCTATCTAATAGATAAATGCACTGACTTTCCAGACCTCTATAATATTTATCCAAAATGGTTTGGCGGTCCTGTAATAAGTAGTATTGATATAGAAGGAAGAAAAACATGCACTGTAAATGGCGCTGCTTTGTGGCTATATCCTCAGTACTCTTTGATATTATTATTGTATCAATGTGTTTATTAACACATTTAAAATAATAAAATGGTACACACAACAGGCAACGAGGCATTTTTGGAGGTCTATATCCCTTCCTTAAATTGTAATTGTGTCTGAGAAAGGGAAAAAGACGTCCGAAACGTGTCATTGCCTGTTGTGTGTACTTCTTAAAATTATTTTACATGCGTCATTAAACATATTGGTAGAGATTTATCAAAATCCATAGAAGGGCCTCTAAAAAAATTAAAAGAAGCAATCTGATTGGTTGCTATGGCCAACTGGTCAACTTTTCCTCTACACAGGTTTTGCTAAATCTCCCCCATTGATACTTAAAATATACCAAAGAGTTCTACAGATATATCCACAAAGTTGCATAATTCCTAGAGTAGGACTAGGTATTCAGAACCCCAATGATCATTAGAATGTGCAAGGAGAGGCGCCCAGCTAAGCTCTTCTCTCCCCAGGTCTCTGCCATTCAAATACAGTGTTGTTGCAGAAGATGGGCTCCAGAGACTTACTGTGAAATCCATCTCCTGCAGCAAGATGGGACAGCAGAGGGCTGGTATGAGAAGAACTCATCTGAACACTTCTCCAGGCTCATTCTAGAGCGAGGGTCTAAACACCCAGACCCCAACCAGTCAAAACTTTTGGCCTGTCTTCATGACATGTCAAAATTTTGTTAACCCCTTAATGGCGGAATTCAATAGAGGCATATGTAGAATTGTTGTTCAAACAAGACCTACAAGGGGTCCAATAATCTCCCAGTATCAAAGAATTTAGAGTAATAAACATGATAAACAAATCTAAGGTTTAGGGGGAAGTGCTATATAAAACATAACTTTTAATGTTTCTAATAAAATAACACCCAAAATGTGATTCCATCACCAATACTAAAAAATGCGACACAGGATCCGTTTGGATCACCACCCATCCGATGGATTTATCAAATGTCTAATAAATATCTCATATGTATGTCAGATATTCTCATCAAATATCACAAAAATATCTCAGAACTATATCAATTGTTCTTTATATCAATTGTTCTCAACGCGTTTCTACTCCCATTCGGAGCGTCCTCAGGAGAAACTTTGAATATACAGATACCACATAAATGAAGCTGAGTATCATATAAAACAAAAGATGTCATATGCTCATGGAGATAGCATTGTTTAAATGATGGGTGAATGGCATATTAGTTCTACATGCAATCCCTCGGGTGTGATCATAGACAGCAGTCCAGTGGAGATATGCAGGTGTTGCCTAGGAAAAAAAGCGACAATGGGGTAAGCCCCAGCTCACAATACAGTGCTGTAAATTCTTTTAAACAAAAAGATTTTTTGTTGGGAGTTTCACACTCACAATATTCTCCGTTGTTGCAGACACCTGTGAAATAAACACAATGCAATCCTGTAAATAGAAAAGCTCCGTTGTACCTGCAAAAAAAAGGGGAGGCTAGCTATAAGGCCACTAATCAGCTACTCACGGTTTGCTGAACGTGATGCCGATCACAGGATCACGGGGCGTGCGCAACCCGCAGTGGCGAGGAGCCGGAATAAGTCTAACCGGCTTCTGTGCGCTCACCTACCGGGTCTGTCGGTGTCTGGCATCATATCCCGGCACCCTGGTGTGATGTCACCTATCTCCGCCCTACTCTGACGCCCACAGGGGGTGGGTTCAAGTCCCGGACGTCACGCTTTAGTGTGGAGACAGGTTGTAACAGAGGTGATTCCTGGCTGAGTTCTAGTTATATTAATTCATTGATGACTGGTATAGTAAGGAGGTACAAGTAAATAATGTAGAAATCATGGTATGCATGGAGCAAAGGACCATAAGAGTCCAGCCCCATGCAAAGGTTATATCATTTAGCAGGAATCAATTGTGGAGCAAATTCATAGCAAGTGAACACGTTTGCCACCACTTAATTATGAGAGTGTTTGTCTAAAACACTCTCATAATTAAGTGGTGGCAAACGTAGTGGTGAACATGCGGCAATGCGGTCCCTAAGAATGAGGGACCTAGTGCCTGTTTAAATAAGCATGGGGCACCTTGACTCTGTCGCGTGTTCACTTGCTATGAATTTGCTCCACAATTGATTCCTGCTAAATGATATAACCTTTGCATGGGGCTGGACTCTTATGGTCCTTTGCTCCATGCATACTATGATTTCTACATTATTTACTTGTACCTCCTTACTATACCAGTCATCAATGAGTTAATATAACTGTTACGCCGAGCGCTCCGGGTCCCCGCTCCTCCCCGGAGCGCTCGCTTCACTCTCCCCGCGGCAGCGCCCCGGTCACGTCCTCTGACCCGGGGCGCTGCGATTCCGCTGCCAGCCGGGATGCGATTCGCGATGCGGGTAGCGCCCGCTCGCGATGCGCACCCCGGCTCCCCTACCTGACTCGCTCTCCGTCTGTTCTGTCCCGGCGCGCGCGGCCCCGCTCCCTAGGGCGCGCGCGCGCCGGGTCTCTGCGATTTAAAGGGCCACTGCGCCGCTGATTGGCGCAGTGGTTCCTATTAGTGTGTTCACCTGTGCACTTCCCTATATCACCTCACTTCCCCTGCACTCCCTTGCCGGATCTTGTTGCCTTAGTGCCAGTGAAAGCGTTCCTTGTGTGTTCCTTGCCTGTGTTTCCAGACCTTCTGCCGTTGCCCCTGACTACGATCCTTGCTGCCTACCCCGACCTTCTGCTACGTCCGACCTTGCTTTTGCCTACTCCCTTGTACCGCGCCTATCTTCAGCAGCCAGAGAGGTGAGCCGTTGCTAGTGGATACGACCTGGTCACTACCGCCGCAGCAAGACCATCCCGCTTTGCGGCGGGCTCTGGTGAAAACCAGTAGTGGCTTAGAACCGGTCCACTAGCACGGTCCACGCCAATCCCTCTCTGGCACAGAGGATCCACTACCTGCCAGCCGGCATCGTGACAATAACTAGAACTCAGCCAGGAATCACCTCTGTTACAACCTGGCTCCACACCAAAGCGTGATGTCCGGGACTTGAACCCGCCCCCTGTGGGCGTCTGAGTAGGGCGGAGATAGGTGACATCACACCAGGGTGCCAGGATATGACACCAGACGCCGACAGACCCGGTAGGTGAGCGCACAGAAGCCGGTTAGACTTATTCCGGCTCCTCGCCACTGCGGGTTGCGCACGCCCCGTGATCCTGTGATCGGCATCACGTTCAGCAAACCGTGAGTAGCTGATTGGTGGCCTTATAGCTAGCCTCCCCTTTTTTTTGCAGGTACAACGGAGCTTTTCTATTTACAGGATTGCATTGTGTTTATTTCACAGGTGTCTGCAACAACGGAGAATATTGTGAGTGTGAAACTCCCAACAAAAAATCTTTTTGTTTAAAAGAATTTACAGCACTGTATTGTGAGCTGGGGCTTACCCCATTGTCGCTTTTTCTCCTAGGCAACACCTGCATATCTCCACTGGACTGCTGTCTATGATCACACCCGAGGGATTGCATGTAGAACTAATATGCCATTCACCCATCATTTAAACAATGCTATCTCCATGAGCATATGACATCTTTTGTTTTATATGATACTCAGCTTCATTTATGTGGTATCTGTATATTCAAAGTTTCTCCTGAGGACGCTCCGAATGGGAGTAGAAACACGTTGAGAACAATTGATATAAAGAACAATTGATATAGTTCTGAGATATTTTGTGATATTTGATGAGAATATCTGACATAAATATGAGATATTTATTAGACATTTGATAAATCCATCGGATGGGTGGTGATCCAAACGGATCCTGTGTCGCATTTTTTAGTATTGGTGATGGAATCACATTTTGGGTGTTATTTTATTAGAAACATTAAAAGTAATGTTTTATATAGCACTTCCCCCTAAACCTTAGATTTGTTTATCAGGTTTATTACTCTAAATCCCTTAATGACGGACCCATTTTTTACCTTAATGACCAGGCTCTTTTTAAAAAAAAATTGACTGGGTCTCTTTAAATGGTAATAACTTTAGATTGCTTTTTCTGAGCGGAGCAATTCTGAGATTGTTTTTTCGTAACATATTTTACTTTATATAAGTGGTGCATTTTTGTTGACACATGCAGCATTTTTGTGAAAAACTCCAAAATATTGTGAAAAACTGGAACATTTCTGGCATTTTTACGGTGTACACTGTGTGGTAAAGTGATGTTACATTTATTCTGTGGGTCAGTAAGATTATGGCGACACCCATTTTATATAGCTTTCTATGTTTCCTTTTCTGAGCAAAATTCTTTTTCTTCCATTCATTTTCCAAAAGCCGTAACTTTTTATTTCTCGGCCGACACCATTGAGTAAGAGCTTATTTTTTGCGGGATGAACTGTACTTTTTATTGGTGTAAGTTTTGCAATAAGTGCTACCTTTTGATCTTTTTTATTCTGCTATTTGTACCAAAATTGGCAAATTTAGTGTTTTTTTGTAGTTTTTTTTTTATGGCATTCACCGTGTGGGGTAATTTACATTATAGTTTTATAGTACACGTCATTACGGACATGGCAATACCTATTATGTATATGATTTGTGTTTTTGATCTTTTTTGATGATAATACAGGGTATTTATTGGGAAAGGGGCATTTTTTTATTTTATTTTTACACTTCATACTTTTATAGAAGAACTTTTTATTACATTTTTCACTTTTTACAGGTTATACTATGCTGCAATACATTTGTACTGCAGCACAGTATGACCCAAACAGCTGCACACAGTACAGCCTGCGCGATCCAGCCTGTGGCTGGATTTCACAGGCTTCCATAGCATGCAGACAGGAGGTCATCATCTGACCTCCTGCTGCCATAGCAACCAACGGCGACCTGCGATCGTATCACGTCGGTGCCGTTGGTGAACAGGGGGAGCACACTCCCTATAGCAGAAAGGGGTTAAAGGACAGTAACAATTTTAAAGACACCAATCAGTAACAAATTTGTACTGTATTTGGGATACATTTTAAAAGTCAACTTCCCAAAGGGACATAACCATAAACATTGTGACAGTTGCTTTTAGTCAATGTATTTCTTGATTTTTTGTATTTATTAATAACAGAGGAACAGCACAATTCAAAGTTCTCAGGAATGATGCTCCAGCGTTGCTATTTATGGGGATATAGATATTTACTGAAATAGATATGACAGGAGAGCTTTGAGTTACTGTTTGGCACTCTATGAAGATCCTAACTATATAAATTATAGTAAAAGAAAAAAGCGGAAGAAGCGGTAAAAGCACCTAGTGTGTTATCTCAATGGACCATAACCCATCCAAGGGGCAATAGATGGTTTTCAAAAAGAGAGAAGGGGGCAAAAAATGCCCGAAGGTAATGGCCGCTCACCTGAAGCGAGTGGCAAACTCACAGTTCACCTCACTAAAAAATGGGGGGTACACTGAAGACAACTGCTGCAAGCCTAGGGTCCCAGGAGAAGGCGAAGAAACAGTTCTGTAGTAAGTAGTCAAGTAAGTAGTCAGATGATCTGAAGAAGAAGGTTTTCCTCCGTAACACGTTATCCCTGCATATATCTTTTTTCATTATAAATATATATTTTTTATTTTAATAAAACCTTTTGGTTTATCAATATCCACATTGTTTGGACTGGAATCTCTCTCCTCTTATACTAGAACAGCAGTGCCTTCTCCACATGGTCCTTTTTCCTGCTACCATTTGACTAACTATATAAATATCAGTTCTTGTAATCTATCCCTTGTTTTAGGTTTTTTTTTAGATAACGTTAAATGGGAACAATCCAGAACATAATTCTGTCCAGTTGCAGCATCATCTTTGTACCCGCTAAAGCAGAAGCTGGGACAAAGTTCAGTAAGTGATGGTGGGACCAGCACTCCTCTGTTCTCACTTCTGTCCTATCAGACTGCAGTGTGAAAATAGGGAGGGGGAGTTACAGAGCAGCCTAAAGTGATTGGATAATTATACCCAGCACAAAACAGCAGACTCAGGAAGAAAATGAATGCCTGGCGAGTGAAGGCATGCTCAGTGCTTTCCTTGGACACGCCCCTTCCTGAGCAGTGGATGTCAGAATGAGTGAGCAGCAGAACAGAGGGATTTGAGAGCCAAATACAGAAGCTAGAGACATTAAAAAGACATGCAAAACATCTGCATGACCTAGTGAGTAATATATACAAGAATTCCTTTTTTTTTATGACATGACAGATACACTTTAAATTACTTTCTGATTTAGTATAAGTCATCTGCCCCTTTATGCAGTTTGGTAAAGTTCCTGAAACTAATGTAGAAAATCTGCACAAGTTTACACAGTGACAGAACTAACATTTAAAAAACATAAAAATAAATACACATTCAAAAAACTATTTTGCTAAATAACTCGTACGTATCTTTTGACATTGACATACAACCTCCATATCACTTGCTGATATAAAAGAAATCTAAATATAAACTGTTAAAAATTGGTTGTACACTTCTTCCCACCCACCCCCCCAACCCCCACCACCACCACCACTACTTTAACTAGGAATACACACATAATATATTTTGATGAAGGACAAAGGAAGCAGCTAGAATTTTTGCTTTCACAAAATAAACCCTCTGTGTAATTTTATTGCCATTTAATGTTTTACTTATTTTCCCCACGGATCAGTTAATCAGAGTGTAAAGTTTTCACTATTTTTAAGAGCGCCTTATTATGTAACACATTGAATGCTTATTCTACAACACACTTTTTATTAAGAAATGACAGCAGGGTGTAACAGCAACCATATGTTCAGATCCTATAAGTATAGCTGGGGTGAAAAGGGACATGTGTAATGTTTGTTTGTTTGCTATAATTTGTATTTTCCTCTTACTTTACAGTCCATAAACAAAAATAATTTAAGCCCTGGTTGTTAACGACTTGGGGATTAAGATTTCTAATTAAGAATGTGTATTGGCACATTCTGGGTAACAATAAGGAAGATATGGTTGTAAATCACAAAAAACAAACTCTAGTAAAACAAAAAAGGTGATCCCTTACTTTGGGTTTTTGATTTTGTTTTAATTAGCTGCAATAAAATACAAAACACAAAATATATACAAAATGATTTACCTACTGCTGGATATGCTGTAATCCTAATTATATAATATTTGTAAATTACAATATTATTTTCCTTTTATGATCATGGGAATCTGACCCTTGGGATCCCTACTGATCCTGAGAATAAGGGGACTGCAGTGCTGATTTAGCGGTGCCTTCCATTCTAGATTTTTACTATATATATCAGCGCTCTTGAATGTAAAGCTTAAAGGGCACCTGTTGCTTTAAAAGAATTTTATAGACCTGCATGGTTTTGTTAAATTAACAATTTTAGTGCTCTAACTGCTGTTATTGAGGCATTGAGAGTCCCTTTCATGGTGCATAGCTACTTCTCATTCTATCCATTTCAGAGGGCAGGACCAGAGCTGAGATGTTTGCCAGTAGTACACATACATGGACTTCCTCTCCTCTATGCTATGCCATGACATAGTCATGGATAAAGTGCACTGGACTGAACTGGCTAGCACTGGACTGTTCTGATGATTTAATAGGTTACTAATGCACTGGGTTTGCAAGGTGCTATGTGAGCAGAAAGGAAAGACTAATGAGCATAAAGATCACAGCAAGGAAACGGTCTTGCTAACCACTGAACTGATGCTACTACTGAGAAGCTAGAGGGGTGGGGGTTTATACGGCAGCACTGTGGATATACAGCAATAGGTACACTGGTATTCACATGTGGGAGAACCGCCCTGAGCTTTGTTGATAGTCAGAGATGAGAAAGAAGCCTTGATTTATCTATTCGGAACAGTGTGGATCATGTTCAGCAGGCAGACTGTCTCAGCTTGCCGGCACACAGCCAGGCACTCCTGCACAAGGCAAATGAGTAAACCTCACATCCACTTCCTGTCATTTGTCCTGATGTTACTACAGACAGAATTCCCCTAACAACAGGCAATGGACAGCAGTTTGCAGAGAAGTGAGACAGCTAGTGGTCAATTGGTTTAGGGTTGTTTTGGGGGAGGTAGGGAGTAATTTTTTGTTAATTAAGTGATTTACAATTATGATAGAAATCACAATGGCTATCAAATGGTGAAAGGTGACTGAAATTACAGCGACCATTTAACAACGTACCTGTCATTTATATAAATGACTGGAAAAATGTAGAACTGATCTAGTCTATGTATCCAACTGTTTGTATTTTACTAGTCAGATGTATCAAAACTTTTTGTATTTTACAGTATTTACAGTAACACATTAAGAAAGAACAGTTGGAATTGAATGAAACATTATGATATGTGTGTATGTAATTGTAATATATGTTAGTGATTGCAATATTAGAGCAAAAAAATACATTTGAGAAAATTGTACAATTGAAAGGAGGCTTTAGTATACTGTTGGGCTCTTCTAGCCTGGATACAAGTTGAGATATGGCTGGGCATGGAGGCATACAGGTTCTGTATGATATCATTCAGCCCATTTGCCCAAAGATGTTGAAGCCAGGCCTAAAGATCCTGCAGACTCATAGGTTGCCAAAGCTGGCCCAGTCATAAGAGGCAACACACGTGACTGAACATTGTCCTTCGAATCACTACTAATAGTCTGTCATATTTGATGGCCCAGATCATCACACCAGCAGTTGGAGGCAGTGTGTTGATACTCAGTAAGGGCATGATTGAAGTGCTTACCACAAGGCCTCCATGCTCAAACCCAATTGTCGCTGGATCCGATGCTGAACTTGGCTTTGTTGCTAAAGATGATATGGTTCCAGTCTGTAGCAGTCCAGGTTTCTTGTTCATGACACCACAGCAAACAGCAACAGCTCTCAATTACAGTATACCAAATGGACATTGTGACACATGTTTTCTTTTTCTATGGCCTAGAAATTGTCTGGGTAAAGACAGAGGTATGTAATGAATATGTCCCTTGTGGGAGTTACTTGTGGCAGATCAAGCAATCCTCTCTACTAGTGGTTTGTATGGGCAGTCTGGAGTATGTTCTTCATGAGTGTCTGCCCTCACGTTACCACTTCTCCCAACAGCTCAGCTTGGTTAGAACAACCTAGATGGCAGGCTATCATTGAACTTCTCTCATTGGAATGATGTGTCCGCTCTAAATGTCTGTCAACAGGGAAACATATCTTTAATTGCATTGCAGAGACATGTATAGCTGTCGATGAGAGGTACACTAAACAAAATTCGACCCTTAGAGCCTTTTTAAAGGGTAGAGAGGAAAGAACTTTTAAACAAATTAAGGGTCGTGCAATGGGGAACAGATTTTGCCCCAAAATGCTACAATATTCTGAGATTAGGGTTGCCCAGGGTACACAATTTTTAGGAAAAGGTGCAGACTATGTTAAAGTAAATAGAGGAAGATTCATTAAAACCTGTGTAGAGGAAGAGTGGTGCAGTTGCCCATGACAACCAGTCAGATTGCTTGTTTCAATTTTCACAGGTCTCTTTAAAAATGAAAGAAGCAATCTGATTAGTTGCCATTGGCAACTGCACCACTCTTCCTCTGCCCAGTTTTTGATAAATCTCCCCCATAGTGCTCACCACACTCCCACAGTCATTTCAATGTTTACCCCTGTTCTCTGTCCATTTTATGAACTGTCCAGAACAGCATATGTTTGCTACGGGGATTTCCTTTAACCCTGGACAGTTCCTAAAATGGACAGAGATGTCAGCAGAGAACACTGTGCTCATGATGTCAGCAGACAGCTCTGTGTTTCAAACGGAAAATAATTTCCACTGTAGTATTCAGCAGCTAATAAGTACAGGAAGGATTAAGATTTTTTAATAGAAGTAATTTACAAATCTGTTTAACTTTCTGGCACCAGTTGATTTAAAAAAAAGGTTTTTCACCGGAATACCCCTTTAAAAGGGGCATTCTAGCCATAGACAGCCATCAGACATCTTATCCCCTATCCTATGCCGCTGGGATCCCCCTGCGATCTCCGTGCAGTGCAGCACCCAGCATTCTCTGCTGCTCTTTGTTTCCGGGAATGGAGACGTTACGTCATGCCACACCCCATAGTGACATCACACCACGCCCTCTCTATTCATGTCTATGGTAAAGGGCGTGGTGGCCGTCACTTTTTGAACATCCATTTTGTGAACATGAGTCAATTAAAGTATGTTTGCTTTCACTTTATATCAGAGTGCTGCTGGAATTTTTGTGGCTTTTGACAGATAGATAGATAGATAGACAGACAGAAGAGTAACAAACAGATGTCAGATAAATGGATTTGTAATACAGAGATCATAGATGGATAGATAGATAGATAGATAGATAGATAGATAGATAGATAGATAGATATGCCATAACACTATTTCTTGCTGATAATTTTTTAAAAAAATTTAAGATATAATTATAATTATAAAATCTATAACAATATCAAACATATAATATAGTTATGCCCACAGCCTTGTATGCATTTGTAGGAGTACCTTAAAGTCATGTAATACCTATTATGTATAAATGACTATTGAACGGTTAATGCACAGTAAATACTTACACTCATTTTTAACTCTCCCTGTAAGTACATCAATTAGCGAGGCTACAAGTTCAGCATCTTTACGTGTACAATCACTTATTTTCTGTAGCTAAAAAGTGCCTGTCCACTATCTGCAATCTGCTTGACTTTTCCAATTCTAGAACTACTTTCATTAAGGTAAACTCTTGTGAAATATGGAACCGAGCTTTGCTAATACCCATTACTAATGGTCCTGAATTGATTCTTAATTAGTTGCAGTTTTGGATACAATCCAGTGGTAAAGGGGAAAAAAAACAAAAGAATTTCGAGCGAGGAAAAGAAATTGCAACATTATGGGGAAAGCATTAAACACTCTGTCCTCTTAATTTCAATAGTAATAAAGTACACAGTAGAAGATTTAGAATTAGGTGAATACAATTAAATAGTATAAACTCTATTAAATAGTATAAACTCTATTTTTAGGAGACATTTTAATTTTCAAAGGTACAAATGCAGACCTACCCATGTATTACTGCTAGCCCAGGGGCAATATAGCAGCTGCATGATCTGTCTCCATTGGCGGTAAGCCACCGTTTCTGTCAAAAAAAATAATGATGTACAAAGGGAATGAGCTTCCTGAACTTCAGTATGCACTATAAGGCCTTATACATGGTCATATGGTGGCATTTCACCCTTTATATATATATATATATATATATATATATACAGAATTATCACATATGATTTATAATTTTAATCCTGAGGTAAGGAGAAAAGAAAAGTCAATTTTTTTTTTTTTAAATATAGCATCACACTGTTCAGATGATCCCAGTTTTTAACCCCTTAAGGACTCAGGGTTTTTCAGTTTTTGCACTTTCGTTTTTTCCTCCTTACTTTTTAAAAATCATAACCCTTTCAATTTTTCACCTAAAAATCCATATTATGGCTTATTTTTTGTGTCACCAATTCTACTTTGCAGTGACATTAGTCATTTTACCCAAAAATTCACAGCGAAACGGAAAAAAAAATCATTGTGCGACAAAATTGAAGACAAAACGCAATTTTGTAACTTTTGGGGGCTTCCGTTTCTACGCAGTGCATATTTTGCATGTTTTGATCTGACTTTTTGATCACTTTTTATTCATTTTTTAATAGTATAAAAAGTGACCAAAAATACGCTTTTTTGGACTTTGGAATTTTTTTGCGCATACGCCATTGACCGTGCGGTTTAATTAATTATATATTTTTATAGTTCGGACATTTACGCACGCGGCGATACCACATATGTTTTTTTTAATTTACACTGTTTTATTTTTTTTTATGGGAAAAGGGTGGTGATTCAAACTTTTATTAGGAAAAGGGGTTAAATGACCTTTATTAACACTTTTTTTTTACTTTTTTTTTTGCAGTGTTATAGGTCCCATAGGGACCTATAACATTGCACACACTGATCTCTCATGCTGATCACTGGTGTGCATTAACACGCCTGTGATCAGTGTTATCGGCGCTTGACTGCTCCTGCCTGGATCTCAGGCACGGAGCAGTCATTCGTCGATCGGACACCGAGGAGACCCTCCCGGTGACCTGTAAGCTGTTCGGGATGCCGCGATTTCACCGCGGCACTCCCGAACAGCCCGACTGAGCAGCCGGGATACTTTCACTTTCACTTCAGACGCAGCGGTCAGCTTTGATCGCCGCGTCTGAAGGGTTAAAGGGGCATTCCAGGCAAAAACTTTTTTTTATATATCAACTGGCTCCGGAAAGTTAAACAGATTTGTAAATTACTTCTATTAAAAAATCTTAATCCTTTCAATAGTTATTAGCTTCTGAAGTTGAGGTGCTGTTTTCTGTCTAACTGCTTTCTGATGACTCACGTCCCGGGAGCTGTCTAGCTCCTATGGGGATACTCTCCCATCATGCAAGGGATATTCTCCCATCATGCACAGCTCCCGTGACGTGACATCATCATTGAGCAGTTAAGTCAGAAGCTAATAACTATTGAAAGGATTAAGATTTCTTAATAGAAGTAATTTACAAACCTGTTTAACTTTCCAGAGCCACTTGATATATAAAAAAAAAGTTTTTGCCTGGAATACTCCTTTAATACAGGGCATCACCGCGATCGGTGATGTCCTGTATTAGCCGCGGGTCCCGGCCGTTGATAGCTGCCGGGACTGACCCGATATGACGCGTGGACACCGCGTGACCCCGCAACATATCGCGGGAGCCGGCGAAGGACGTAAATATACGTCCTGCATCGTTAAGGAGTTAACCTTCCCTCCTGGTGGTGCTCAGTGTTAAATATATTGCGCACACAACATTTCAAATAGTGGAAAAGATTTTCACGGCACTCACAATAGAACTTTTCATCTAGACTTTATTTTAGATTTTAAGTGCAAGTACATATAAAGGGATAATTGACACGAGGAACTCTAGGCCTAGCATGCCTTTGATCTATTATTATCTATTTTACAATTGTGAAAAAAGGTTTGTATATCTTGGTGGAAATTGTTACATTTTGGAATCAAATTTGAAAATATGACTGATAATGCAAAAAAATTGTCTTTTATTTAAAGGGGTACTCTGGTGCTTAAACATCTTATCCCCTATCCAAAGGATAAGGGATAAGATGCTTGATCGCGGGAGTCCCGCAGCTGAGGACCCCCGGGATCATGCACACGGCACCCCGTTTGTAATCAGACCCGGAGCGTGTTCGCTCCGGGTCTGATTATAGTCGACCGCAGGGCGGGCGGCGTATGACGTCACGCCTCCGCCCCCCGTGTGATGTCACGCTCCGCCCCTCAATGCAAGCCTACGGGAGGGGGCGTGATAGCTATCATGCCCCCTCCCGTAGGCTTGCATTGAGGGGCGGAGCGTGACATCACACGGGGGCGGAGGCGTAATGTCACACGCCGCCGGCCCTGCGGTCGCCAGTAATCAGTCCCGGAGCGAACATGCTCCAGGCACTGATTACAAATGGGTTGCCGCGTGCATGATCCCGGGGCTCCCCAGCGGAGGGACTCCCGCGATCAGGCATCTTATCCCCTATCCTTTGGATAGGGCATAAGATATTTAAGCACCGGAGTACCCCTTTAAGGATAGTGATTATGAAGCCATTTATTATAACATTGTTAGTCAATATGTTTGTTAGCTCTCATGTGGATGTACTGAGCAGCTAGATACTAAGCCATGGGGAGCAGAAAAGAACTGTCAAAAGACCTGAGTAACAAAGCAAAGGAACTTTAGAAAGATGTAAAAGGATGTAAAAAGATATACAAAGCAGAGAAGGAGCGAATTCAGGGATCTCTTAATTCCAAACAGGGTTAGGTAGACCAAGAAATATTTCAGCCACAACTCCCAAAAGAATTGTTTTGCATACAAAGAAAAACCCCACAGGTAACCTCAGCAGAAATACAGGCTACTCTGGAAAAAGACCTTTTGGTTGTCTTAAAGAGCAGAATGCGACCATACTTGAAAAAAAATTAGCTGTATGGTCAAGTTGGCAGAAAGAAGCCTTTATAGCGCCACATACAAAACCCATTTGCAATATACCTGACAACACAATGACACCTCTCACAGCTTCTGACACACTTATTTAGAATGACGAGACCAAAATAAAGCTTTATGGTCACAACCAAAAGCATTACGTATGGAAAAGGGTCAACAAGGCTTATAGGAAAAAGGATATCATCCCCACTGTGAAGCATGGTGTGATGACTGATCATTTTTAGTGGGGGTGGGGGGGGGGGGGGTTAGTTCTAAAGCCAAGGGGAATCTTGTGAAAATTGAAGGCAAGATCAGAAAATACTGGCAGAAAATCAGCATTCTTCTGCATGAAAGAAGTTCATGGGGCACTTCTGGCATGGCTGCAGACATAAGCACTGTCCCATTGAGAAACTGGAGTTTCTCGATGGATTCTGCCAGAAAAATACATCTATTGCAGGAATCTCAATCATCGTAGAAAGATATGACACTGAACTGAGAACAGCAAAATCCACTGAAGAAAAATGGGTGTCGTACAAGTTGGATTCTTTATAGTGTGAACTATAGTGTAAGCTTTTTTTTTTTATGCCAGCAGTTAGGCTGTGTTCACACTTCCATTTGGAAATTCAGTTGCAGCAGAGTCCTATTGTTTTCAATGGCATTCTGCTGTGCAGTGCACACAGCAGAGTTGTTGCGGCAGAAACATCTGCTGCAGAATTTCCAATTCCAGCCTCCACAGAAAGTATTGACAGATTAAATGTTTCTATGGAATCTGCTTGGAAATGCATTGCTGTCTATGGAGACATTTAACATAGAAAGAGAAACTTGTGTAGTTCTCTCCAGTCTGACCATAGTGCTCTCTGCGGACATCGCTGTCAGTGTCAGGAACTGTGCAAAGCAGGAGAGGTTTGCTATGGGGATTTGTTTCTGCTCTAGACAGTTCCTGACATGAACAGAGGTGTCAGCAGAGAGCACTGTGGTCAAGTGAAAAGAACTTCACAACTTACACTGGAGCACACAGTAGCTGATAAGTACTGGAAAGATTAAGATTTTTTAATAGAAGTAATTTACAAATCTGTATGACTTTCTGGAGCCAGTTGATTTGAAAACATTAGTTTTCCACCAGAGAACCCTTTTAAAGATTGGTCACAATTGCATATGTACTATAACCTTGAGAAAGGGTAGGAGGGACATGAAATGGGTGGAGGCTGAAAGTGCAACACGAGTACCGTGCCTGCTTCCCAGTGTAATGCATATGAAATAAACAAAGTATATATTACAAATGACCGGGTGAGTGACACTTCATTCATTACACTATGAATTATAGACTGCTCAAAAAAATAAAGGGAACACTAAGATAAAACATCCTAGATCTGAATGAATGAACTAATCGTATGAAATACTTTCGTCTTTACATACTGTCATGGATGTAAATGTTGGCACCCCTGAAATTTTTCAAGAAAATGAAGTATTTCCCACAGAAAAGGATTGCAGTAACACATGTTTTGCTATACACATGTGTATTCCCTTTGTGTGTACTGGAACTAAACCAAAAAAGGGAGGAAAAAAAGCCAACTGGACATAATGTCGCACCAAACTCCAAAAATGGTCTGGAAAAAATCATTGGCACCCTTAACTTAATATTTGGTTGCACACCCTTTGGAAAAGAAAACTGAAATCAGTCGCTTCATATAACCATCAATAAGCTTCTTACACCTCTCAGCAGGAATGTCGGACCACTCTTCCCTTGCAAAATGCTCCAGGTTTCTCTTATTGGAAGGGCGCCTTTTCCCAACAGCAATTTTAAGATCTCTCCACAGGTGTTCAATGGGATTTAGATCTGAACTCATTGCGGCCACTTCAGAACTCTCCAGCACTTAGTTGCCATCCATTTCTGGGTGCTTTTTGACGTATTTTTTGGGTCATTGTCCTGCTGGAAGACCCAAGATCTCGGACGCAAACCCAGCTTTCTGACACTGGGCTGTACAGTGCGACCCAAAATCCATTGGTAATCCTCAGATTTCATGATGCCTTTCACACATTCAAGAGATCCAGCGCCAGAGGCAGCAAAACAACCCCAAAACATATTTGAACCTCCACCATATTTCACTGTAGGTGCTGTGTTCTTTTCTTTGTAGGCCTCATTCCGTTGTCGGTAAACAGTAGAAGGATGTGCTTTACCATAAAGCTCTATCTTGGTCTCCCAGAAGGATTTTGGCTTACTCAAGTTCATTTTGGCAAAATGTAGTCTTGTTTTTTTTATGTCTCTGTGTCAGCAGTGGGGTCCTCCTGGGTCTCCTGCCATAGCGTTTCATTTAATTAAAATGTTACATGTTACAAATGACGGATATTTTGCACTGAAACTGATGCTCCCTGAGCCTGCAGGACAGCTGGAATATCTTTGGAACTTGTTTGGGGCTGCTTATCAACCATCCGGACTATCCTGCGTTGACACCTTTCATAAATTTTTCTCTTCCGTCCACGCCCAGGGAGATTGCGCACTGTGGACAAAGGCTAATCTAAATCTCTGGAGATGGACTTGTAACCTTAAGATTGTTGATATTTTTCCACAATTTTGGTTCTCAAGTCCTCAGACAGTTCTCTTCTCCTCTTTCTGTTGACCATGCTTAGTGTGGCACACACAGACACACAATGCAAAGACTAAGTGAATGTATCTCCTTTTTACCTGATTTCAGGTGTGATTTTTATATTACAAACACCTGTTACTTGCCCCGGGTAAGTTTAAAGGAGCATCACATGCTTGAAACAATCTTATTTTTCCACAATTTTGCAAGGGTGTCAATAATTTTGTCCAGCCTGGAGTTTGGTGTGACATTATGTCCAATTTGCTTTTTTTCTTCCCTTTTTTGGTTTAGTGCCAATACACACAAAGGGAATAAACATGTGTATAGTAAAACATGTGTTTCTGCAATCTTTTTCTGTGATAAATACTTAATTTTCTAGAAAAATTTTAGGGGTGCCAACATTTACGGCCATGACTGTTGTTGAATGTGCTGACAACAAATTCACACAAAAATTATCAATGGAAATCAAATTTATCAACCCATGGAGATCTTGATATGGAGTCACACTCAAAATCAAAGTGGTAAACCACATTACAGGCTGATCCAACTGTGACGTAATGTTCCTAAAACAAGTCAAAATGAGGCTCAGTAGTGTGTGTGGCCTCCACGTGCCCATATGACCTCCCTACAATGCCTGGGCATGCTCCTGATGAGTGTAATGTCTGTCTTGGGTTACGTTAAGACTGCCGTTAGATTTTGGTGGTCTGAACAGTTTTATGTTCCCCGGCCAAGGGAATAGTTGAATCTTTTATCCTTTTATCCAATTGCTCTTTGGGTGTGTCTAGATAAGGCCAGCTCTGTCCAGCTTCTGAGCTGTCGATAGACATCCTCTCATGCTTGACATGCTGCTATGGAGCTCTTGGTTAAACACTCATTGTTTGAGTTTTAATCTACTATTTTTGCTTTAGCATGCACTTTGTATGTTCTGGTTTTAGCCATGGTTATTTAGCATGCTTATAGTAGATTTTAATCTGTGTTTGTTTAGTTGGTTTTAGGATTTGTATATCCTTTCTGTTATGTATCTGTTCACACTATGCCTGAGTCTTGCTTGTTACCTGTGCTCAGTATGTTATGATTCCTGTTTTTTTTTTATCCTGGAGTCTATTCAGACTCATCCAGTTCTAGTCTGGTGTTTCATGTATTATATTTCTGTTTCCTACTGGATCAGCATCTTGTCCACACGGTGGAGTGTGTTCACTGGCCAGTAGCCTATTTGGCTTTATTATTAATGGCTTATCCTTTTGTGGAGTGGGGTGTCCAGTTTGTTTGTTCTGTGTTCCAGTGTGAACAGTGTCCTATATTCATATCCTGTTTAGTTTATCTGATCTTTGTATTTTGTACTTGTACGTGTTTGTGAACAGTGTCTTATGTTCCTGATCAGTTTGCCTCACTCTCCTGTTCTCCCCGAGTCGGTCCTGACAATAAAGTGGCAGATGGTCTCCTGAGGGATGTCCTCCCAGACCTGGACTAGAGCATCCCCCAACTCCAGGACAGTCTTTGGTGCAACACGGCTGTCAGGATCCGGAGTGGTATGCAGGACAGACACAGGTAGTGGATCCTCTATGTCAGTGAGGTGATGGCATGGGCCGTACCAGGGGAACGGAGTCTAAGGGGTTACTGTTTTTCACCAGAGCCCGCCGCAAAGCGGGATGGACTTGCTGCGGCAGGTAACTCCCAGGTCGTTCCACCCAATAGCGACTCAACCTCACTTACTGCTGAGTCAGGCGCGATACAGAAGGACTAGGCAAAAGGCAAGGTCAGACGTAGCAGAAGGTCAGGGAAGGCAGCAACGGTTCGTAGTCAAGGGCAATGGCAAGGGTCTGGAAACACAGGCAAAGGACACACGGGAACACTTTCACTGGCACAAGGCAACAAGATCCGGCAGGGACAGGAAGGGGAAGTGGGATAATATAGTGTAGGGAGGTGATTGCACTGATTGGGCCAGGCACCAATTAGTGGTGCACTGGCCCTTTAAATTTCATAGAGCCGGCGCTGGGACGGGACAGAAGGAGGACGGGGCAGGTGAGTGACATGGGACGCGAGCCGAGAGTGGGCACATCCCTTGCCTCGGATCCCGTCCCCTCCGGTGACACGGCAGCAGCGCTCGCGGTCAGCGGTGCTGACTGGAGCGCTGCATGCAGAGGCATGCCGCGAGCGCTTCGGGGAGGCAGCGGGACCCGGAGCGCTCGGCGTGACAACAGCGTTGGTGAATGGAGCAAGACATGATGTCCCATATGTGCTCAATCGGATTCAGGTCTGGGGAACTGGCGGGCCAGTCCATAGCATCAATGCCTTCCTCTTGCAGGAACTGCTTACACACTCCAGAAAATTTGATGAAGCTTCTAGATGCTAAGACTAAGGTGCCATAAGAAAATTATCTATTGTTTAAATTAAGTTAAATATATTATGTATTATGTTAAATATATGTTTTATGATTTTTTATTTTCTAATTTTCCATTTTTCTATCTACAGTTGAAAATAATCCTGAAGACTTGAAATTTTCATTCTGGCAACTAACCTTAAACAATAAGCTGATACTTCCAGTTCTGTACAAACAGGATTATACTTTAAAAAGTGGCACAATTGCATAGATAAGATGGGATCAGGCTATTCCCAATAGGTGATAAAACTCACCATCTGCCTCTTCCTGTGCAAAAATTTCAACAAATCACAAAAACGGGCCTATAAAATGCTTCCATAAAACATAAAAGTTAATAGGGGCTCCTTCAGCCTATTGTTTCCAATGTCAATGAGGCCACTGTAAAGCATACCTCTAAATGCTGTGCAGAAAGCTCAGGCAGCATGGGTGCTCCCATAATAATGTAATAAAACTTTAATGAAAAAAAATCAGACAATCAGAAAATAGAAACAGATAAGAAAAAAGTTAACATTTACTTAGTATTTGTTTCTCATCGGAAAAACTGGAAAAATTCCGCACCCTCCCTCCCACCCTTAAAGCCGTTATCCAGGAAAAAACTTTTTTATATATATCAACTGGCTCCAGAAAGTTAAACAGATTTGTAAATTACTTCTATTAAAAAATCTTAATCCTTTCAGAACTTATGAGCTGCTGAAGTTGAGTTGCTTTTTTCTGTCTAAGTGCTCTCTGATGACACCAGTCTTGGGAACTGTGCAGTTCCCGAGACAGACAGACATGTCAGCAGAGAGCACTGTTGTCAGACAGAAAAGAACAACTCAATTTCACCAGATGATAATTATTAGAAGGATTTTTTAATAGAAGTAATTTACAAATTGGTATAACTTTCTGGAGCCAGTTGATATATAAAAATATTTTTTTTCCCTGGAATATCCCTTTAACCCCTTAAGGACCAAGCCCATTTTCACTTTAAGGACCAGAGCATTTTTTGCACATCTGACCACTATCACTTTAAGCATTAATAACTCTGGGATGCTTTAACTTATGAATTTGATTCCGAGATTGTTTTTTCATGACATATTCTACTTTATGGCAGTGGTAAATTTTCGTCGATACTTGTATCATTTCTTGGTGAAAAATTTAAACATTTCATGAAAAATTTGAAAATTTTGCATTTTTCTAACTTTGAAGCTCTCTGCTTGTAAGGAAAATAGACATCCCAAATAAATGATATATTGATTCACATATACAATATGTCTACTTTATGTTTGCAATATAAAGTGGACATCTTTTTACTTTTGGAAGACATCAGAGGGCTTCAAAGTTCAGAAGTCATTTTCCAATTTTTCAAAAAATAAAAAAAATCTGAATTTTTCAGGGACCAGTTCAGTTTTGAAGTGGATTTGAGGGGCCTTTATATGAGAAATACCCAATAAATGCATTATAAAAACTGTACCCCTCAAAGTATACAAAATTACATACAGAAAGTTTGTTAACCCTTTAGGTGTTTCACAGGAATAGCAGCAAAGTGAAGGAGAAAATTCAAAATCTCCATTTTTTACACTAACATGTTCTTGTAGACCCAGTTTTTTAACCCCTTAAGGATCAATGCAAATAAACCTGTACGCCCCTGAAAGACCAGGCCTGTTTTTTAAAATTGGGGATGTCTATCTTTATTAGAGAATAACTCTGGTAATGTTTTGCCAATCAATAATTCTGACATTGTTTTTTTGTCACAAGTTGTCCTTCATGTACATAGTAAAAGTAAGCCTATATCATTTGTAGTTTTTTTTTACAATGCAATAAATCATGACATTTTTACAAAAAATTGCGATTTTTTGCTATTTTAACACTAATAGGTTTCATATATTTATACTTACTGACCAAATAGTTTATGAAACTTATACTTTCAGATGTCTACTTTATTTTGACATAATTTTTTTGTTTTTAATTAACATTTTAAATTAGTTAGAAGCCTAACAATTTAACTTGAAATTTTGAAAATTTTGACAATTTGAAAAGTACATCTTTTTTTATGTGCTATGCAAGGTTTGCAGAAATTTGAAGGTGGTAGAACATAGGAACACCCCCCCCCCCCCCCCCCCCCCAAATGACCCCATTTTAAAAACTAGACCCCTCAAGGTATTCGCTAGGGGGTACAGTGAGTATTTTAACAGCATCATTTTTTTGGCAGGAATTATTACAAAGTCAGTGTTAAAAATTCGAAATTTGCACTTTTTCACAAATGCATCATTTAGGGGGCATATTTTTTGTACATCACTTCTGATATTGCAAGAAATGCACCCTATATTTTATTAAGCTGCTCGGCCAGTGTTTGGAAATTCCCCCAATTAGGCCATATTTGGTTCCTTGGCCGCGTGGTAGGACCCAGAAGGAGAGGAGCCTCCTTTGGCTTTCAGGGCATCATTATATGAATAGTCCCCATTCATGCTGCGTTTCTGCAGTATAGGTGTCCGTTGTCATGTCAAAAAAGGGATCCAATGTATATTGTAGCAGTCTCATTCAGAAATGAATGGAGCTGCTACAGTATATGTCAGCATCACTTTTTTAGACCTGATGCTGACGGATACCTCTAACACTGCAGAAACGCAGTGTGAACGGAACGCAGTGTAGGGTCACATAGAGCGCATCCGCAGCATATTTCACACTGTGGATGCCCTCCAGCAGTCACAAGGGCGACATCACTGCTGTGGCTGGGTAGCTCAGTGTGTCCGCTCATGACTGCCGGCGGCAGAGTGGACACACAAAGCTACCAAGCCGCAGCAGGGAGCTCATTATTGTGCCTCAGGCACGTCCTGTCAGGCAATAACCAGGGCAGACCTGGGGGTCCTTGTAAAGACCCCCGGCTGCCCAGGTAAGCAGCAGCACCCCGCGATCATTGTGGGGTGCTACAGGAGACACAGAGGGAGCCCCCTCCCTCTGTCAAAACTCCTTACAGCTCGCGGTCGCTTCCGACCGCGGCTGTAAGGGTTAAACTGCCGGGACCGAAGTTTTCTTCGGTCCCGGCAGTGTGACAGGTCCCCGCCCGCCAGGGATTACACACAGCACCCCGCAATCGCGCTGCGGGGTGCTGCAGGGGTGACAGAGGGAGCTCCCTCCCTCTGTCATAACACTTACAGCCAGGCTGTAAGGGTTAAACTGCCCGGAGCGACGTTTACTTTGCTCCCGGCAGTGCGGCAGGGTCCCAGCTGTGTGTCACAGCCGAGTCCCTGCCGTGATCTAGTGGGTGCACTGTGCTGCACCCAAGGGAACCAAGGACGAGTATAGATGTCCTGGTGCCGGAACGGCCACCAAACATGACGTCTATACTCGTCCTTGGTCGTTATCAGGTTAATTTTTACAAGGGGTAATAGGAGAAAAAGCCCCACAGCAAGTGTAACCCAATTTCTCTCGAGTAAGGAAATACCTCATATGTGTATGTCAAGTGCTCTGTGGGTGCACTAAAGGGCTCAGAAGGGAAGGAGTGACAGTGGGAGAGTGAGTTTTTCTAAAATGTTTTTCACAGCATGTCACATTTAGGAAGCTCCCATGGTGCCAGGACAGCAAACAAAAAAATAAAATGGCATACTATTTTGGAGACTACACCCCTCAAGGAACGTAACAAGGGGTCAAGTGAGCCTTAACACTGTGGATGTGTAAATGAATTCTTTTTTCACTAAAATGCAGCTTTTTCCCCAAATTCAACATTTTTACAAGGGGTAATAGGAGAAAATGCTCCCCATAATTTGTAACCCCATCTCTTCTGAGTATGGAAATACCCCATGTGTGGACGTCAAGTGCACTGCGGGCGCACTACAATGCTCAAAAGAGAAGGAGTAACATTTGGCTTTTGGAAAGCAAATTTTGCTGAAATGGTTTTTGGGGGGCATGTCACATTTAGGAAGCCCCTATGGTGCCAGGACAGCAAAAAAACAAACAAACAAAAAAAAACACATGGCATACTATTTTGGTAATTACATCCCTCAAGGAATGTAACAAGGGGTACAGTGAGCCTAAACGCCCCAAAGGTGTTTGACAAATTTCTGCTACAGTTGGACGTGAAAATGAAAAATTCGATTTTTTTGCACTAAAATGCTGGTTTTACCCTAAATTTTTCCTTTTCCTAAGGGGTAATAGGAGAAAAAGCCTCCCAAAATTTCTAACCCCATTTCTTCTGTATGGAAATACGTAAATGCGCACTGTACCTCTTATTACATTCCGTGAGGGACGTAATTTCCAAAACGGGGTCACATGTGGGGGGGGGGGGGGGTCCATTGTTCTGGCAACATGGGGCTTTGTAAACACACGTGGCCTTCAATTTCGGATACATTCTCTCTCCAAAAGCCCAATGGCGCTCCTTCTCTTCTTAGCATTGTAGTTTGCCTGCAGATCACTTTATATCCACATATGGGGTATGTTCTTACCCAGAAGATATGGGGCTACATATTTTGGGGGGCTTTTTTCCTATTTTCCCTTGAGAAAATGTAGGGTGACACCAGCATTTTTGTGTAATTTAAAAAAAATGATGTTCACATTCAACTTTAATGAAAATTCATCAAACACCTGTGTGGTGTTAAGGCTCACTATATCCCTTGTTACATTCCATGAGGGGTGCAGTTTCCAAAATGGGATCACATGTGGGTATTTATTGTTTTGCGTTTATGTCAGAACCGCTGTAAAATTAGTCCCAACGGTGCAAATCACCAATTTAGACCTCATGTACATGGTGCACTTTCACTCCTGAGCCTTGTTGTGCGCCCACAGAGCATGGGGGGTATGTGTATATGTAGTGTTTTACTTTTTATTTTGTGTAGTGTAGTCTTTTTAGGGTACATTCACATGGGCGGGGGTTTACAGGGAGTTCTCCGCTGGGAGTTTGACCTGCGGCGGACAATTTGCCGCATCTCAAACTTGCAGCAGAAAACTAACTGTAAAGCCCCACCCGTGTGAATGTACCCTGTACATTCTCATGGGGGGGTGGGGGGGGGGGGGGTTGGGCAAACCTTCCGTTGTTGCAAAACTACAATTCCCAGCATACACTGACAGACCATACATGCTGGGAGTTGAAGTTTTGCAGCAGCTGGAGGCACATTGGTTGCAAAACACAGAGTTTGTTGCTTAATTCAGTGTTTCACAGCCAGTGTGGCTCCAGCTGTTGCAAAACTACAACTCCCAGCATGTACAGTCTATCAGTGCATGCTGGGAGTTAGGTAACAATCTCAGTGTTTCTCAACCAGTGTGCCTTCAGATGTTGCAAAACTACAACTCTCAGCATGCACTTACAGCCGTAGATCATGCTGGGACTTGTAGTTATGCAACAGCTGGAAGCACACTACTGCAACTCCCAGCATGTCCTTTGGTAGTTTGTGCATGCTGGAGGTTGTAGTTGTACAATTGCTGGAGGCACACTTTTTTATAGAAAAAAATTGCTTCCAGCTGTTGCATAACTACAACCCCCAGCATGCACAAACTACCAAAGGGTATGCTGGGAGTTGTAGTAGTGCCTTGTGCGATTGCATAACAACAACTCCCAGCATTCCCTTTTGCACATGCTGGAGTTGTTACTAAGCAACAGCAGGAGGCCAGCCTTACCTCCTGCTGCTGCGCACACGCCGGATGCTCCTGCCAACACCATTACTGTCTCCACTCCGGGGACCCCAATCCTGCCACCGATGCCGGGGATCGGGGGCCCCAGTCTAGGTACACACTTCTGGCACCCGCTCTCGCCCTCCAGAATAGGGGCGGAGCGGGTGCCATTAGGGACACCCC
This sequence comes from Hyla sarda, assembly GCF_029499605.1. Lineage (NCBI taxonomy): Eukaryota > Metazoa > Chordata > Amphibia > Anura > Hylidae > Hyla > Hyla sarda. The sequence continues at coordinate 59,983,906 of NC_079196.1, forward strand.
CACAGCAGGAGTCCTGATTCGTCGGCTATAGGGTGATAGGTGCCATGTTGGATGGCACCTATCACCCTCTTTTTCCGGGTCACTGGGGGCCCGATTGCCGACATGGGGGAGGGGTCCCAGTGAGTGGTGGGGACCGGAGTTTCCACGAGGCTTACAGGTACGTCGTTGGTCTTTAAGTACCAGGGTGTCAGGGCATACCTGTACTCCCGTGGTCCCTAAGTGGTTAAAGGGGTTATCCAGGATTAGAAAACCAGAGCTGATTTCTTCCAAAAACAGCGCCACATCTGTCCACAGGTTGTGTGTGGTATTACAGCTTAGTTCCATTGAAGTTAATAGAGTCCAGTCATAATAGCACACACAATCTGGAGACAGATATGGCGCTGTTTTTGGAAGACATTAGCTCTGCTTTTCTATTCCTGGATAACCCCTTTAATGCACTGTTGGCTTTATCATCTATTTTCAGACTAGTCCCATATTGGTGATATAATCTTACATTCTAGATTCTAGATTCTTTCCATGCAATGTCATCATTGCATAATGTTATGCATTTTTCTATACTATAAATTCTATATTCTTCCCCAGCCCCACATCGCAGGCTGTGATAAATAAATGTTATTTTTAATTGATCTTTCCAGTCCCCGTACTGTAATACTTAAAAAATGGTGCACTTATAAATCACAATTTGTCATAAAGGAAGGACGTACTATGTTTATAAAACAATCAGAGGTCACATTGCAGCTAATTTTTCATATATCAAGTTTAATTATGCTTTACAATAGGTGTGAAGGATTTCAGGAGAAAAAAAACAGCCCCGCTGCTGGTGACAGCCAAGTCATGTGATCAGCTTTTGTATTCCGAGGCAATAACTCACTGCCTGCAGCCAAGATATCCCCTAGAGGAAGCTTCTTCCAGAGTGGACGCACACATTCTGTGATCTACAGATTAACATGGCCAGAGTCACACGGCTTTGTCTTCTGCCCCTATGTTTGTTACAAGCGAAAGGTTGATTCATGAATTTTTTAAAGCGGGGGAGAGGCAGATAACGAATTGCAGCAATCTATGTATACATTGATTCTTGCTTCCAACATATTCTCCCTCCAAGACCCTCTCTTCCTGCAAATGGTACAATCTTATCATAAGGAGAACATGCAGCGGTCGAGAAGGCATACGCAGCTGCAAAAATTCTTCCTATAGTATTAAGTAAAAAAACATGTAATCGCTATATGGCGTTCCTTTTACTCCTTAAAATAACAAGTGCTAACGGAAAGCAACATATGTGAATCAAAAAGAAATACAATAATCACAATGAACTGTGGTATATGAATATATACATATATAGGAAAACGCTGCAGAGAGCACATAGAACTGAGAGGCACCTGATTAACCTTTCGCTGACTCCGTTGGGTCACGTGACCACGAGCATGCTTTTTTTTTTTCTTCCTCAGACTGATGGCTTTAAAAGAAGATGTTAAATTTAACCTCCACCGCGGTGATAAATTGACAATAAAAAATTCAATGGGCTGGTAATTACCAATCACTTTGGACATCGGCAACATTTTTCAGTTCTGTCACCGCACATTGGCACAAAAGCTTCGACTGAGATCCTTCTGGGTTTTTCCTTTTTTTAACTTTGTTTTCGTGATGCAGATTAAATCTGCCACCCTATTGCTGATTCATTTTGCTAATTTTTCATGTCTGATCCCTGCCCCAGCTGCACCAGGCTGATAATTGCGCAGCCCAGCCCTGATGATTAACATCAGAAGAATTAATTACGCCTGCCGTTAAAAATCCAGGTTCCACACGGTGATCAAGAAAAATGAAGTTTCTTCGAGCTTCTAAATCATTTCACCTTTGAGGGGAGTGATTTTGCTTATAGTGCTTAGGCAGCGATGCTGCGCTCTGCACTCCTGCGGAGGCTTAAATGATGTACCCTTTGTGTAATCCGTTCACCGCCTTGCTGGTTGTTTTTACTCCTACGCAGTGTTTACAAAATGGCTTTGATGTTTCCTAAATGACAAGCCAGATGCACCACATTGCCTGCTTCTCAGGACCACTGATGGCAGCCGCGTTATCATAGCTATAGGCATAGCTATGCCAAAAATGATAGTACCTCCTCACAACATTGCTTTAAGTATGTTTGTCTTTTGCCTAAAGGATTTTTTTTAGCACATCAAACTCATTTCAGTATTGCACTTTGCTTCAACCATCAACTGATGCCAATATCCGGCTTCAACCCCAACCCTGCCCCCCCCCCTTCTCCTTTATAGACTTTCTTAACATTATTAAGGTGTTCCAAATTATTATACAAATTATATTTTCAATCAACTATTAAGAGTACAATTCAAATTTTATTGAACAAACCTCCTAATGATAACAGTATTTTTTTTTAAACATAAAAAATTTACAATGCACTGTTCCAAATTATTGCGTACAGTGAGTTTCAAAACACTTTGTAGGGTGTAAAGAACTGAAAATTGTCATTTGTTGTGTTCGCAGCATATTTACTGAAATCAAAAGCGATTTCAATGAAATGTTTAACAACATTTTAACTTTTTAAACATTTTAACAGGTCACGTTACATTTTAACATAGGACCCCTTATTTGATAGCAGCTTCACAAGTCTTGCATCCATTGAATTTGTGAGTTTTTGGACAGTTTCTGTTTGAATTTGTTTGCAAGATATGTCAGAATAGCCTTCCAGAGCTGCTGTTTGGATGTAAACTGCCTTCCACCCTCATAGATCCTTTGATTGAAGATACTCCAAAGGTTCTCAATAATATTGAAGTCAGGAGAGGATGGAGGCCACACCATGACTTTCTCTCCTTTTATCCCCATAGCAGCCATTGATGCAGAGGTATTCTTTGCAGCATGAGATGGTGCATTGTCGTGCATTAAGATGATTTTATTACAGAATGCATAGTTCTACCTTCTTTACCAGGGAAGAAAGTGGTCAGTCAGAAACTCCACATATTTTGCAGAGGTCATTTTTACATCTTCGGGGACCCTAAAGGGGCCGACCAGCTCTCTTCCTATGATTCCGGACCAAAATATGACTTCTCCACCGTCTTGCTGATGTCGCAGCCTTTTTGGAACAGGGTGGCCATCCACCAACCATCCACTCCTCCATCCATATGGACGATCCAGGGTTGCACGGCCCTCATCAGTGAACAGGACTGTTTGAAAATTAGTCTTCATGTATTTTTCTGCCCAATGCAGTCGTCTCTGCTTGTGAGCATTGGTTAGTGGTGACCGGAAGGTTTATGCACTGTTGCAAGACTCTGGAGGACTCTACACCTTGATGTCCGTGGGACTCCAGATGCACCAGCAGCTTCAAATATCAGTTTTCTGCTATGTAATGGAATTTTAGCAGCTGTTCTCTTGATCCGATGCATGGATCTGGCAGAAATCTTCCTCAATGTGCCTTTGCCTGCACAAACCTGTCTGTGCTCTGAATCAGCCACAAATCGCTTAATAGTGAAATGATCACGCTTAAGTTTTCGTGAAATATCTCATGTTTTCATACTTCGTCCAAGGCACTGAACTATTTCACTCTTTTCGGCAGCAGAGAGATCCTTTTTCACCATTTTGAAAATGGTGATCTGCTTAATAATGTGGAGCACCCAACTTTAGTAGTTTTTCCTTAAATTGGGCTCACCTGGCAATCTAATTATCACAGGTGTCTGAGATTGTTTTCAGTGATCAAAAGAGCCCTGAGACACAATGCCCTCCATGAGTTAAACTGAAAAACAAAATATTTAATCTTTGTGACACTTAAATATAATTTGCATAATAATTTGCAACAGGGTGTATAAGATAGGGAAGTATTTTAAAACAAGACCATTTAAATTTTTTTTTTTTTAAGATGCATTAAAAAGTTACTCAGCACCTAAACATCTTATCTACTATGCAAAGGATAAGGGGATAAGATGTCTGATCGCGGGGCTACAGGGGATAAGATGTTTAGGGGCAAAGTACCCTTTTAACCCAATAACACTAACCTAGAAATCAATGCTAAAAGTAAGTAGGAGATCTGAATATGTGTGTGTGTGTGTGTGTGTGTGTGTGTGTGTTTGCGTCCTGGCACTGTTCTGACCTTTGTGCTGCTTGTAAATAGTCCAGCCAACTAACTTTATTCCATATCATATGATAAAGTATCACAGGAACATGTATGTGTATAGACAGAGAGGCAGGAGCGCATGATTTGTGAGTAGGAGATATACTTGCTCATTCTATTTGGCAGTTTTCAAAAACCTGCAGAGAACGCAAGGAATAACTTGTTAAAGATCTCTTTTTTTATTTCCCCCCCTAGCCAAGTTTGGAGGGGGCAGGTCATGATAAAGGGGCTGTCCTAAAGTAGAGAGAACGGTGGAGGTTCTGTTTTTATGTAAGAAAGTTTTATGGATGTATTAAATTAAAGTGTACCTCCATTGACATGGCATAGTGATACATCAGAATTATGGATTTCAATGAAGGCTCCAAAGCTGTTGGCTGTCCGAGCATGCTGGGAGTTTAAGTCTTGCAACATCTGGAGGGCCACAGTTTGAGACCACTGGCATAGATAGAGTGGGAGGCTGGCAATCCATTGAGTTATCACAAGGGTGAATGTAGAGCAGGAACTATATGGGTTCGTTTATATGAGCGGATTTCTTTGCAGGTTTCCTGCTGCGTGTTTGAAAGGGGGCGGGCTCTCCACAGCTCTCCACAGCAGATTTTCGGCTGCGTAATTTCCGCTACGGAAAATCTGCTGCAAGCCCCATTAAAGTCAATAGGTTCTGTGGCAGATTTTCTGCAGCAAAAATTCCGCAGCCAAAAATCTGCTGGGGAGAGCCCGCCCTGTTTAAAACACGCAACGGTAAACTTACAAATAAATCCGCTCGTGTGAACGAGCCCTATGAGTTTTTAGTAATGACTTGGCTCTGTGAAACTAAGCATCACAATATCCCACAGATATCAGAGTCATTGATACCAACATTTGCACCAATCTGCATTTCTGATGAGCTTCCTTTATGATCCAACTTTTAGAGCCGACCCTTGTCTCTAATAATGTTCACCTGTCCTAGTTTAATCCATTTTTATAACCTCTGAGGCTTAGCTGAAATTAAGGCTCTTCCTCCCTCGAGAGGAGCTGAACATTTCATCTCAGGTGGCCTCATTTTAAGGATAAGAGGAATGAGGTTCTCCCTTTCTCTTTTGGTATCTGTTTCTCTTTTGGACATTGCTCCTGCGACATATGATTGATGTATAGAACAGAGTGCTCTTTAGTTTGTACTTATTTTTTTAATTGCTACAGGTTTTTATGTAGAAATTTTTTTTTAAAAAAACAACTGGACTGTAAGGATTCCAAAATATTATTTTTTTATTTGACTTTGCTCTAGGGGCTGTAAAGTTAGTGTAGTTCATAATATAGTGTCTGTACCCATGTTTCATGGTGGTCTTGCAATTCTTCTGTGATTTTTGCCCCAATGATTTTTAACAGCATACAAAATAAGTGTCGTCTCAGGTGTTTCCAGGTTGCAGTGTGCTCAGAGACATTACATCACTAGTCAGGTGATGAAAGGAGTCTGTCTTTTCTTCCACGGTGGAGCAACCGCAGGGTAGGAGGGAGATAATTTTGTAAGAATTCTAGTTTTACAACAGCTGGAGGTGCCCTGGTGAGAAGACTTTGGTTTATTGCATTGAAGGGATCACACGTGTGTTTTAGATGGGTGGGGTGGCTGATGTGTGCGTACATATGACTTTTTGATCACTTTTCATTATGCTTATTCGGGGATGTTTATTCTGGAATTTTTTTTGTGTTTATGCCCTTTACATGCAGCAGGAACATTGTAATTTAATAATTCAGACAATTAAGCATGTGGCGATACAAAATATGTTTATTATTTTTTTACAGTGTTTTATTTGGACAATGGGAAGGGGGTGATTTGGACTTTTCTCAGGGGAAATTTTTTTAAATATTTTTAAAAACTTTTTTTTTCCTTTTTTTTTTATAGATCAATATAAAGCTGTTGCATTACATTGATCTATGTTTTCGCTGCTCAATTGCTTAGGGCAGCCAAAGGCAGCCTTAAGCAATTGTCGATCCACAGAACACGAGGAAGGACGGGCAAGTCCTCGATCTTCCCCAGCAAACATTCTTCAGCCTGTGATTACATTGCGGAGCTGCCGATGGGTCCCCTAGACCCCAGGAATTAACAGAATTAACAGCTATTAACAGCTATTGATCACAGCATTCAACCATTTCAATGAAGGACATCGGAGCCACCTCCGATGTCCCTCATTACCGGCAGATGTCAGCTGCTGATAGCAGCGGGGATCTGCCGGTTATGACGCGGGCCCGCATCTTCTTCCCCCGCACCTGACCCATGACGTACCGGTACCTCATAGGTTGGGCAGGGGTTAATTACAATTACCCTTTATATTCTTCTTTTAGTCTTTGTATCTGTAACCTCTATACTTTTTGTTGTAATAAACTGCTGTTGACTCTGATGGTGGCATAAAAATGTTCAAGATCGTAAAGTATATTTCACCCCAGATGAATAAATATACCATTATTTGCTTTAAACATACATTGTAATGTGTCAGCAAAACCTAAACATTTTGATATAGATATACATATATTTACAATTTTATAATATTTGAAAACAGATAAATATTATATAGTTATCTTTTTTAAGTTCCCAAAAATCCACAGAACGTTCCAATTAGAAGATAACTACATCAGATGACTTGTAGAATATCCGTCATCCATCATGTCACACGAGCCACTGTACAAAATACAAACATAGTCAAGAAAAACCCAACCCTACCTGCATCTTCCTCAAGGCCACATTGGAGGTGGTGACATCACATAACCCTTCTCATACCTCTAACAACCTCTAAGAACTCCATGCCCCAGAGTCTGAATGAAGGAATAAATGAACATTCATTGGTGAGAATTAATAGAATGTCCTCTATTTAACACATAAATTAGCAGCAAAAGCTTTTGCTTTAAAATATAATCTGTATGACTCATTATTTTCATGTCAGATTTGAGGCCCCATATGATACAGATTAAATTATATTAAATTGCCAAACACAGTGTACTTTTTAAAAAGTAAATTATTGCATATGCGGAGATCCTGGCATCCTCTAGGCAAAGATATAATGAAAAAAGCAATGCCTATGACTGATACATTTCTAAGATGATTGTTGAATAAGAAGTCTAATCCAGCTCACCCTCAGGTACTGAATTTACAAGCACTGCAAGCCACAAGAAGCTATGCATTTATCAAATTCTTCTTTTCACCATAGATTCCATTTTTAAATTACCATAATAATGTGCATCACAGGGAGTATTAAGGAAAAACAAGGGAAGTCATTTGTTGTCAACTGATGTAAATATCTATGGGAAACAAGGAAAGTCATACTTACACATTAATCCAGCAGCAGCCAAAGGATAAATTTGCATATTAACCATCATTTCCCTATGTATGTACTCTGTGGGAGGTGCGGCATATTCTTATATTTCTTTCTTTTTTATTTAACCCATAGAATGCCCCAAGATCACAACTGAAATCACAGATTTATACATTACAGCCAATGCACATGGTGATCTTCTCAATTAGTGCCCATTAAGGAAAATGACCCCTTAAGGACCAAGGGCGTACAGGTACGCCTTTGCTCCCTGGTACTTAAGGACCAAGGGCGTACCTGTACGCCCGTGGGAATTTCGGTCCCCGCCGCGCGCCGGGCGGGGATCGCGCCGGGGTGACTGCTGATATCTATCAGCAGGCACCCCGCGCAAATGCCCAGGGGGGTTATTAGACCCCCCCATGTCGGCGATCGGCGCAAATCGCAAGTGAATTCACACTTGCGATTTGCGCCGATTCCGGGTCATACGGGTCTATGGTGACCCGGTGACCCGGAATAGAAGGGGGATCGCGGGTGTCCTAGACACCCACGATCCCCCTGTAGCGATAGGAGTGAGGTGGCAGGGTTGCCACCCCTCCTATCTCTGCTATTGGTGGTCTAGACGCGACCACCAATAGCAGATCGGGGGCGGAGGAATTTACTTTCGGTTTCCCCGTCCTGCCCTCCCACAATAGGCGGGGCAGAACGGGGAAACCGACAGGGACCGGCGCCGAAGATCCACTTACCCATCGGCGACGGCAGCGGCGACGATCAGCGGCGGCAGCGGGCGACGATCGGCGGAAGAAGAGGACCGCGACGCAGCTCCCTGGATCCAACGGAAGCCGGTGAGTTACTTAGCAACATCTGGAGGGCTACAGTCTGAGACCACTATAGTGGTCTCTAAACTGTAACCCTCCAGATGTGGCAAAACTACAACTCCCAGCATGCCCAGAGAGCTGTTTAGGCTTGCTGGGAGTTGCAGTTTTGCAACAGCTGGAGGTCTACAGTCTGAGACCACTGCAAAGTGATCTCTATACTGTGCACCTCCAGATCTTGCAAAACTACAACTCCCAGCATGCCCAGACAGCAGTTTGCTGTCTGGGCATGCTGGGAGTTGTAGTTTTGCAACATCTGGAGGTCCACAGTTTGGAGACCACTATGCAGTGGTCTCTAAACTATAGCTCTACAGATGTTGCAAAACTGCAACTCCCAGCAAGCCTAAACAGCAAACAGCTGTCTCTGCATGCTGGGAGTTGTAGTTCTGTTACCTAACTCAGTATTTTCCAACCAGTGTGCCTCCAGCTGTTGCAAAACTTCAACTCCCAGCATGCACGGTCTGTCAGTACATGCTGGGAGTTGTAGTTTTGAAACAGCTGGAGGTTTGCCCCCCCCCCCCCCATGTGAACGTACAGGGTACATTCACACTGGCGGGTTTACAGTAAGTTTTCTGCTTCAAGTTTGGGCTGTGGCAAATTTTTCACTGCAGCGCAAACTCCTAGCCGTAAATTCACTGTAAACGCCCGCCAGTGTGAATGTACCCTAAAAACACTACACTTACACATAATAAAGGGTAAAACACTACACATACACCCCCTTACACTGTCCCCCTAATAAAAACTAAAAAACATATTGTACGGCAGTGTTTCCAAAACAGAGCCTCCAGCTGTTGCAAAACAACAACTCCCAGCATTTCCGGACAGCCACTGACTGTCCAGGCATGCTGGGAGTTTAGCAACAGCTGGAGGCACCCTGTTTGGGAATCACTGGCGTAGAATACCCCTATGTCCACCCCTGTGCAATCCCTAATTTAGTCCTCAAATGCGCATGGCGCTCTCTCACTTTGGAGCCCTGTCGTATTTCAAGGAAACAGTTTAGTGCCACATATGGGGTATCTCCGTACTCGGGAGAAATTGCGTTACTAATTTTGGGGGCTTTTTTTCCTTTTACCCCTTATGAAAAAGAAAAGTTGGGGTCTACACCAGCCTGTTAGTGTAAAAAAAAATTTTTTTTTACACTAACATGCTGGTGTTGTCCTTTACTTTTTATTTTCACGGGAGGTAAAAGGAAAAAAAGACCACCAAAATTTGTAACGCAATTTCTCCTGAGTACGGAGATACCCCATATGTGGGCGTAAAATGCTCTGCGGACGCACAACAAGGCTCAGGAGTGAGAGCGCACCATGTACATTTGAGGCCTAAATTGGTGATTTGCACAGGGGTGGCTGATTTTACAGTGGTTCTGACATAAACACAAAACAATAAATACAGACATGTGACCCCATTTTGGAAACGACACCCCTCACGGAACGTAACAAGGGGTATAGTGAGCCTGAACACCCCACAAATTTTCATTAAAGTTGGATGGGAAAGTGAAAAAAAAAATTTTTTCACTAAAATGCTGGTGTCACCCTAAATTTTTCATTTTCACAAGGGAAAATAAAAAAAAGCCCCCCAAAATTTGTAACCCAATTTCTTCTGAGTAAGAGCATACCCCATATGTGGATGTAAAGTGCTCTGCGGGTGCACTACAATGCTCAGAAGAGAAGGAGCGCCATTGGGATTTTGAAGAGAAAATTTGTCCGGAATTGAAGGCCACTTGTGTTTACAAAGCCCCCATGGTACCAGAACAATGGACCCCCCCATATGTGACCCCATTTTGGAAACTACACCCCTCATGTAATGTAATAAGGGGTGCAGTGAGCATTTACGCCCCACAGGTGTCTGACAGATTTTTGGAACAGTGATCCGTGAAAATGAAAAATGTAATTTTCCATTTGCACAGCCCACTGTCCCAAAGATCTGTCAAACGCCAGTGGGGTGTAAATGCTCACTGCACCACTTATTAAATTCTGTGAGGGGTGTAGTTTCCAAAATGGGGTCACATGTGGGGGGGGGTCCACTGTTCTGGCACCATGGGGGGCTTTGTAAATGCACATGGCCCCTGACTACCATTCCAAACGAATTCTCTTTCCAAAAGCTCAATGGTGCTCCTCCTCTTCTGAGCATTGTAGTTCGCACGTAGTGCACTTCAGGTCCACTTATGGGGTACCTCCATACTCAGAAGAGATGGGGTTACAAATTTTGGGGGGTATTTTCTGCTATTAACCCTTGCAAAAATTTGAAATTTGGGGGGAAACACATATTTTAGTGAAAAAAATATATATATTTTTTTACATATGCAAAAGTCGTGAAACCCGTGTGGGGTATTAAGGCTCACTTTATTCCTTGTTACGTTCCTCAAGGGGTCTAGTTTCCAAAATGGTATGCCATGTGTTTTTTTTTTTGCTGTTCTGGCACCATAGGGGCTTCCTAAATGCGACATGCCCCCTGAGCAAAATTTGCTCTCAAAAAGTCAAATATCACTCCTTCTCTTCGGAGCATTGTAGTTCGCCCGTAATGCACTTCATGACAACTTATGGGGTACCTCCATACTCAGAAGAGATGGGGTTACAAATTTTGGGGGGTATTTTCTGCTATTAACCCTTGCAAAAATGTGAAATTTGGGGGGAAACACACATTTTAGTGGAAAAAAAAAATATTTTTTTTACATATGCAAAAGTCGTGAAACACCTGTGGGGTATTAAGGCTCACTTTATTCCTTGTTACGTTCCCCAAGGGGTCTAGTTTCCAAAATGGTATGCCATGTGGGTTATTTTTGCTGTTCTGGCACCATAGGGGCTTCCTAAATGCAACATGCCCCCCAAAAACCATTTCTGAAAAACGTACTCTCCAAAATCCCCTTGTCGCTCCTTCGCTTCTGACCCTCTACTGCGCCCGCCGAACAATTTACATAGACATATGAGGTATGTGCTTACTCGAGAGAAATTGGGCTACAAATTTAAGTATACATTTTCTCCTTTTACCCCTTGTAAAAATTCAAAAATTGGGTTTACAAGAACATGTGAGTGTAAAAAATAAAGATTGTGAATTTTCTCCTTCACTTTGCTGCTATTCCTGTGAAACACCTAAAGGGTTAAAACACTTACTGATTGTCATTTTGAATACTTTGGGGGGTGTAGTTTTTATAATGGGGTCATTTGTGGGGTATTTCTAATGGGAAGACCCTTCAAATTCACTTCAAACCTGAACTGGTCTCTGAAAAAAAGCGAGGTTCAAAATTTTGTGAAAAATTGGAAAATTGCTGCTGAACTTTGAAGCCCTCTGGTGTCTTCCAAAAGTAAAAACACGTCAATTTTATGATGCAAACATAAAGTAGACATATTGGAAATGTGAATAAAATAAAAAAATATTTTGAATATCCATTTTCCTTACAAGCAGAGAGCTTCAAAGTTAGAAAAATGCTAAATTTTCAAATTTTTCATCAAATTTGGGGATTTTTCACCAAGAAAGGATGCAAGTTACCACAAAATTTTACCACTATGTTAAAGTAGAATATGTCACGAAAAAACAATTTCGGAATCAGATTGATAACTAAAAGCATTCCAGAGTTATTAATGTTTAAAGTGACAGTGGTCAGATGTGCAAAAAACGCTCTGGTCCTAAGGTGTAAAATGGCCTGGTCCTTAAGGGGTTAATACATTTGTCACCAAGGGTTTATTTATGTATTCTTTTTGTTGAATTCTACTGTTATGTAATACGTAGAGATGAGCGAATCGAAGCTGAAGAACCTGAATTTGTTACGAATTTCATTAAATATCCGATTTGCAACAAATGCGAATATCACTGCGATTCTATCACGCAAATCGTTTCATTAAACTCCATTTCCTGCGGTCCAGGCTCCAGGGCATCTAAAATGGCGGATCCACATGTCAGTACATGGAGCAAGGAACGCTGGGAAGGTGGGAAGGCAAGGCGGGAAGGGAAGTAGGCAGGATGATCATGAATCACAGCCAATCAGCAGCCTATCAGCAGCCAATCACCCCTGTGATGTCACAGCCCTATATAATGGAGAGCCATTTTGCGGCTCGGCATATAATTCATTACACTGCATACAGATAGGACAGACATCGCTGTGTGTGTGTTACACAGAAAAGCTCATTCCAGCAGCGTTTCACATCCTAGTCACATCAGCATTCTGGAGGACAGAGAGCAGTTTTTTTTTCACTGAAAATGATTTTTACTGCAGCCATTAACCTCCCAGTTACTTTCTTCAGCACTGTATTACAGAGAGGGGCAGATAGCTGTGTGTTGCCTCATACATTTCAACAAGCTGCCTCAACTTAATAAACCTTAGCAGAGGAGGCAGGAAGAATTTTTCAGCGCAATTCTATGTCTTTGTTCCACAACAACTCATCTGCTGGTTATACTGGTCTGTAGACGGGATAATACCCAGCAGTCCATTCCTAATAGTCTTTGACAGAGGAAAATTTTGTGTTTAGTACACAGCTTCTTTGTGCTGCATCACTGTTGTGTACCGCATTTTTCTGCCCTCATAAGTGCTTACCACATACGTACATCTAAGTAGTGTACTATTTTGTACCTAATAATCTGTCAAGGGCCTACATACTGTGAAAGAGCAGCCAAAAGTAATCACCAGCTGGTGTTTTACTAAAATACGTTTTTTTAAGCATACTGTACTGCATTTTTCTGCCGTCATAAGTGCATACCACATACCTGCATCTAAGTTGTGTACTATTTTGTGCCTGTTAATCTGTCAAGGGCCGACATACTGTGAAATGACAGCCAAAAGTTATCATCGTGCTGGTGTTCAGATCATTGGGTAGTACAGTACTTCACCAATACGGTAAAGTGGTCAAATATCAAAAACTCATGGGCCAGAGTCCAGTCCCAGCAATACTTGACCCATAGAGTATAATGTCTCTTTGTAAGAAGAACAGGTGACTGTTATATGTAACATGAATAGGGAACCATCACCAGGTAGGGTTTACAAGCTTACTGCAAACTGCATTGGGAATAAATTACCAAGACTGGGGTATCCCATGCCAGACTAAAGTAAAATCCCTCCATTTAGCACATCAGATTCACTAAGTGGTACATTACATCTTCTAGCTCGTCAGTGACACTGTATGCACTTTTTATTCTAGCTCTTTGGCGTAAGGAAGTCTGGTGGGCGCTTAAGCTATGTCCCTTTTTGTGTTAAACCCTGTCTGCTTTTTTTTCTTTAAATAAATAAATTACTTACCCTGCTATCATAAAAGGACAAAAAGAGGCAAAAACTTTTTTAAAGGGGTACTCCGCTGCTCAACATTTGGAACAAACTTGGAGCCGGCACCGGGTGTTTGTGATGTCATAGCCCCACCCCCTCATGATGTCACACCCCGCCGCCTCAATGCAAAAACAGTTTGTTCCAAATGCTGAGCAGCGGAGTACCCTTTTAAGCCAAAACACTGGCGTAAGGGGTAAATGCATGATAAATTACCCCTTTTGAGTTCAATATGTAAATGGTAGACCTTAAGCTTTCCCTAGTGGTGGATTATGTATAGTAGATTAAAAAATGACCTAGAGTTTTGCATGCAGCTTCATTTTATACTGTTATTGGCTTTTAGGCACCTTCACACATACTTTACTAGATCGTGTTAAGGATATAGATGGTGGTGCCCCTCTTGGGACTGTTCTTTATTATCTGAATCCAAGCACCATGCCATGTGCAGCTCCTGGCACTGGGGGACATCAGGGAAGTTTAGTATAAAACAATAAACATTTTTATATAATGTATCCTCTAAAATAATACTGTGACTAAGTGCTGCAACCTTACATTTGGAAGGCCACATAGAGGTCCACAACCACATAGAGGTTACTATAAATTAAAATAGTAGCAATAGTTAAGTGGAAAAAACTGACATGTAAGTGTATGAATTCACATTAGGGTTTTATTTTCACTAGCTCTATGCCAAGAAAGAAAATGGACTGCTCAGTACTGTCAATAAAAAGAGTCATTTAACAGACAGCAGTTTTGATACCATAAACCTTTTATCTTTAGCTCTGCAGAGTTATAGTATATATAGCATTTTGGATAAACACAGCAATAAACAGGAATATTCCAGTGCATAGGCCGAGTAAGAATTATACATCTATTGGATTATTAAAAATAAGGTCCACACAAAACAGACAGCCATGAATATGATGGGTGTTGGTCACAGCTGACCTTAGTCATAGAGCATGATGGCATGTATCGTCAGCCCCCTTTAAAGTGTCAGTCAGGTGACTCTGACATTTCAGTCAGTGGTACAAAAGTAAAAAGAGGTACTACTTCTAATAAAAGTAACATTTTTACGGGACCTATCTGCTGGAATATTCCTGTTTGCTGCTGTTCATTCATTGAAGACCCTACTCCGGGCCGTCCGTGCTGGATATGCGTTTTGTACATTGTACATTTTATCTGGTTTGTATAGCAATTTGGGTGCACAAGTTTCTCCTGGTTTCTAATAGAAAGTGATATATTTACATTTTGTATCAATAATAATGTATAAAATAAATACAAAAAAGTTGTAAAAAAAAAAAAACTAGCAATATCAACTGAACAACGCCTTAGTTAAAAGCAGGATTTGGCTTTTTATGAGGTTCAATATTCTACCCCATGTCTCTCTAGTCTCAGTTGTCTCATGTCTATGTTACTCAGTAATGTATTTGCTGATATCTGAACATCTTGAGATAACATTTAATGGGCTTAAGATATGGATAACAAAAAGAAAAAGTTAATGGGGGCTTTTATCTTTGCTATTGCACAATTTTATTGGCATATGTTTGATGTTCACCTTTTTCACCATTGTTTTTGCGCTTTCTTTTAAATTTTAGTATTTTTTTTATTTGAAGAGGGTGTGGCTAAGTGTGTGCAGGTAGAACTGTTGTAGTAGTATACTCCCTAGGTGGTGTGTCTTTTCCCCTGTTGTACATCCTTTTAACTATCTGCACACTGTATGTTTCTTAACTTACACACAAAAACTCCATGAGAAAAACTGTGCAAATGAAAATAAATAATGCCCAAATGTTCATGCAAATGATAATCCCCTCTCAAAATTAATGGGAGTTCTCCAAGTTCAAAAAGTCCTAAGAACAAAATTAATGTATATAACTATAGGTACAGCAATGTAAAAGTCAAGAACTCAAGATGATATACTGCAATGTTTAAAGGGGTATTCCGGCTTTATACATCTTATCCCCTATCCAAAGGTTAGGGGATATGATGTATGATCGCAGGGGTCCTGCCGCTGGGAACCCCCTGCAATCTCGGTGCCGTCCCTGGCATTCTGTGCCGGGCGCTGCCTCCGAGACGGGGATGTGACGTCACGGCCATGCCCTCTAGTGACATCAAGCCACGCCTCTTCCATCCATTCATGTCTGTGGGAGGGGCCGTGATAGGGGATAAGATGCATAAAGCCGGAATACCCCTTTAAAGGGAATGTCTCTTTTCTGAATGTATAGTATTACAATCATGCCTAAATCTAGACCCCCTAGAAGTACAATAGAACTGCCATTAAAGGTGGTATCCTACATTCAAAGGTTATCTCTTTTCTGTATGTTAAGAAACCACTAGCTGTATGGCTGAATGGTTGGGATCAAGACCGATCACAAGAACCATGGTGAAAAGATCAGTAAACTGTGAGGGTCTTGTCAGTTGGACCCCCACCGATCAGCAAGTTATCCCTTATTCTATAAGGATAAGATTCAGTGGCAGGAAAACCCCTTTCCCTCTACTCATTCTGTCCTAGCCTATACAACAAAGCAAACAAGTGAGCCACACATAATGGAAAGTGATATCTTACTGACTGCTTTATTGACCAGTCACATGAAAATGCATAAAAATATATATATACCTGATTTAAGTAATATGTAATTTCATGGTGATGCTACCTTTTGTAGTGCCATACCAGAAAATAATGTGAAAAATTTTTAAGGTAAAAATTAAAATAAAATAAAACATAATTTTTTAATACAATAGATTTATTCCATCCATGTCACCTGATTTCTAGAGGCAAATTTTAATATAATAACGATAATGCAAAGTAAATAAGCCATTTAAGTAGTTCACTTTTGTACATGTTACATGTTTTACATTGACAATAGTACACATCAATTTTGCAAGCAGAGAGTCCCAGCTGGAACATACAAACTCAAGCATGAAATAAATCCAACTCCCCCACAACTGTAAATATTATCCATTGTCATGTTTTATGGCTTCGAAGATAATCTACGATTGCTATTTACT
Organism: Hyla sarda; assembly: GCF_029499605.1. Taxonomy (NCBI): domain Eukaryota; kingdom Metazoa; phylum Chordata; class Amphibia; order Anura; family Hylidae; genus Hyla; species Hyla sarda. The sequence continues at coordinate 60,000,421 of NC_079196.1, forward strand.
TAATTGCTCGGAAACAAAAACCCTCACAAAGGTGTCTGCCTGTTTGGAATCCTGCGACTTTCCTGCTTAGAGATTTACAGTTTAGCGCCATTTTTTTTTTACTTTCAGAATTTAAGTGCTTGAAGTGTAAAGGGCACATTTTACTAGTTAAGTGCAACAGCCGTGTCTACATGCTCAACTCCCCAGAAACACAAGAAATACAGTATGATTAGAAATTAGTGGTCAGCCCCGCAGTCACCGATTAATATTGGGCTTATTCACTCAGTAAAACTCTTTGTCAGATTTATGGCTTCCCTCTTGACTAATTTCGTAGACAGACAAAGGTAATATGTAACGTAGGTTTAACTCTAGAAAGCAGCTATGTCATCACCGACTTTAGAGTACAAGAGAGCGGTATGTGTCCTGTGTGTGAGCCTACAGAGCACAGTTGCAGTCTGTAACACCCCATAACAAGTTCTAAATCTGTCATCAGAACATGAATTTTATATTAAGCTCCTTTTCACTGCATGAGCCAGGAACTTAAGAGGGAAACATTCAGTATCATTTATGCTGGTGCCGGGTCAAGCATGACATCACTCTCCCATTTGAAGAGCTATAATGAGGTGAAAAGACAGTTTTAAAATAACATAACACTTTATATGGTGGAAATTATGGATATGCTCTTTTTAATATCACTGCTTAGTGCTCTGGGGAGTTTTAGAGGATTGGATTTGGCACATGGAAATGGTACCTTAAAGTGAACTAACATGAGGTTAAATGTACTTGTTGCTTTGGGTGGCAAAGTATTTATTAAATTCCACTGGAAACATTGAAGGATTTAGCATGAACTGGGAATGTGATAGGCAAAGACTTGCCAAAGGTCGCCTTCTTAATTTGTAGCCCTTCATGCAAGACGTTGGTCTAGTTTAATTGAAGATTATATTTTAACACAATTTGGTCCTCATTTACTATTGGATTTCCCTGTAAACTTTTTAAGAAAAACCTCAGGGGAAATGCATTTTACTACATTTAGTAACGTCACAGACCAAACATGTGCCATTGTTTGATAATTTTCCGATCATTCTATTATATATGGGGGTGTTTTCCCGAAATGTGAGTGTGGTTAAGGTTCTTTTTTGCACAATCTAGGTAATTTATGACATTTTCACCTTGTTTTTGGAGTCTTTTCAGGCTGTGATTTTTCACTTTCTAGAGAGAGGTTAAAAATTTTAGTTGCACTTTGGCGTATTTTGGTGCATTTCAGATCACATGAAACCCATATTTTGCATATGATAGAAAAGGGAATTAAAATTCACTATGAAAAGGGGAAAAAAGGAGAATCATAGTTCCTGAGACATGATGCCCTGTTTGTTCTCAATTTTATCTGGGGTATTTAAAGTTATCATTTTTATTTATTTATTTATTATGCTTATCCTGGGGGGAAACATAAAAAAAACATTTTTTAGCTTAGTTTCTGCCATTCTGCCGGAGCTAATTCCGTAGCACAGTGCTTGCTGTGTTTGAGGTCGGCACATGCACTGCCTGCTCAGCTGATTAGTAACTACAAGGTGAGTGTAATGTCAGTTTGTCTGCGTTTTGCATTTTTCTGCTTTGGGTCCTGTTCAAACATTAGGTTTGTGTCTGAACAGATTCTTTGTTTATTCTCCCTGGTTTGGGAAGAGTTAACCCTTCAGTACTGGGAGGATATATAATGCCTCTTTAGGTGCTGCTCTGGTCTGGTAATTACAACTGTTACTCTGACCATGTTTGCATTACAGTGGGGCAAAAAAGTAATTAGTCAGCCACCAAAAGTTCTTCCACTTAAAAAGATGAGAGAGACCTGTAATTTTCATCATAGGTATACCTCAACTATGAGAGACATAATGAGAAAAAAATTCCATAAAATCCCATTGTGTGATTTTTAAAGAATTTATTTGCAAATTATGATGGAAAATGAGTATTTGGTCAATAACAAAAGTTCATCTCAATACTTTGCTATATACCCTTTGTTGGCAATGACAGAGGTCAAATGTTTTCTGTAAGTCTTCACAAGTCCTTCACACACTGTTACTGGAATTTTGGCCCATTCCTCCATGCAGATCTCCTCTAGAGCAGTGATGTTTTGGGGCTGTCGCTGGGCAACACGGACTTTCCTCCAAAAGACCGTGTTGCCGAACTCCCTCCATAGGTTTTCTATGGGGTTGAGATCTGGAGACTGGCCCAGGTCACTGCAGGACCTTGAAATGCTTCTTACGAAGCCACTCCTTCGTTGCCTGGGCGGTGTGTTTGGGATTATTGAATGAAAGACCCAGCCTCATTTCATCTTTAATGCCCTTGCTGATGGAAGGAGGTTTTCACACAAAATCTCACGATACATGGCCCCATTCATTCTTTCCTTTACATGGATCAGTTGTCCTGGTCTCTTAGCAGAAAAACAACCCCAAAACATGATGTTTTCATGCTTCTATGCTTCACAGTAGGTATGGTGTTCTTTGGATGCAACTCAGCATTCTTTCTCCTCCAAACATGACGAGTTGAGTTTTTACCAAAAAGTTCTACTTTGGTTTCATCTGACCATATGACATTCTGCAAATTCTCTCCTGGATCATTCAAATGCTCTCTAGCAAACTTCAGATGGGTCCGGACATGTACGGGCTTAAGCAGGGGGACATGTCTGGCACTGCATGATTTGAGTCCCTGGCGGCATAGTGTGTTACTGATGGTAGCCTTTGATACTTTGGTCCCAGCTCTCTGCAGGTCATTTACTAGGTCCCCCCATGTGGTTTTGGGATTTTTGCTCACCATTCTTGTGATCATTTTGACACCACGGGGTAAGTTTTTTGCGTGGAGCCCCAGATCGAGGGAGATTATCAGTGGTCTTGTATGTCTTCCATTTTCTAATAATTGCTCCCACAGTTGATTTCTTCATATCAAGCTGCTTGTCTATTGCAGATTCAGTCTTCCCAACCTGGTGTAGGTCTACAATTTTGTTTCTGGTGTCCTTCGACAGCTCTTTGGTCTTGGCCATAGTGAAGTTTGGAGTACGACTGTTTGAGTTTGTGGACAGGTGTCTTTGTGGACAGCGGCGTGCCACTGGGTGATGCGGCAGGCCGCTTTATGGTGATGCTGCACATGTTGATGCAGGGCCGTGGTGCCAACATTGGGACCCTGGCCACGCTTCACCTGTTAACCTCCTCCAGATGCTTGATGAAAAACTGCCACACTGCTGAGTAGCTGATTTTCCCACCAACAGTCCACACTGATTGATTAATACTGCTGCTGACTCCAGGAACCCCTGGCACGTTTGTGGTCTACCCCGGGCATGTTTGGCTCCAGACTTTCAACTTCTGCCACCATGCTGACTGCCAACAATGCTACCACCTTGCTGGCTCAGCTGCTGCCTCACAGGCAACCTGCAACTCTCTTCTCCTGAAGATGATGAAGCCCCTTCTGCACCCGGCTCCTAAGTGGGATCGGTTTCATCATTATCAAGTTATATCTGCATGTTACTGATGTCCTCCTCATGTTCCTCAACAGTGTGTGCCTCAGGAGCCTGAGCTCTCGCAACACCACCTCCCAATCCACTCTCCTCATAACTATTAGCCCACCTAGCGGAGAAAGCGGCGGATGTCTCCTGTCTATCCTCTAGTATATCATCCTCACTAAATAGTGAAGCTGAACCCACTGCATAAGATACTTCTGTGGGGAGAGAACAGCATAGGACAGCGGCAATGGGAAGACAGGGACTTCTCCCAGGCCATGTAAACTGAGGGTTGTGTCTGAGGAACCCACCGAATGTTGACTGGATGTCAGATGTCAGATGTCCCTTATGAAGAAGTGGATTACTGTGTTAACCAATCGATAACAGCAGATGGGTTGCTGGTCAAGACATGACCGCTAGCTGATATCGGGAGCTCAGGCCTCTCGCTGCAACTCACTCCTAGTCCGCTGCAACCTCTGCCTGATGAATTTAGGCCTCTGCCACTCCTCTGTGCACGTCCTGGCAATTCTCTGCCTGACATACTTAATGCGTATATGAGGGGAGGACAATACGCTCCACTACACTTAAAACAGTATTTGTCTACAATACCAGCAGGTGTGTACTTTTAGCTGGCCTTTCACAGTAACTAGGCCCTTAGGACTATAACAGGAACAAAATGGTACACCACCTAGATGTACATATGTGGTATGCACTTATGAGGGGAGTGCAATGCGCTCCAGTACGCTTAAAACAGTATTTGTCTACAACAACAGCAGGTGTGTACTTTTGGCTGGCCTTTCACAGTAACTAGACCCTTAAGACTTTAACAGGAACAAAATGGTACACCACGTAGATGTATGTATGTGGCATGCACTTATGAGGGGAGGACAATGTGCTCCAGTACGCTCAATACAGTATTTGTCTACAACACCAGCAGGTGAGTACGTTTGGCTTGCCTTTCTCAGTAACTAGGCCCTTTAGACTTTAACAGGAACAAAATGGTACACCCCTTAGATGTACGCACAGGTTACACTTAATAGAGGACAATACGCTTTTAGTGCTCTGCTCACCCTGTCTGGCTACTATTAGCTTTTCAGTTGTTGTTGTCACGATTCGGCTGGCAGGTGGTGGATCCTCTGTGCCAGAGAGGGATTGGCGTGGACCGTGCTGGTGGACCGGTTCTAAGTTGCTACTGGTATTCACCAGAGCCCGTCGCAAAGCGGGATGGTCTTGCAGCGGCGGTAGCAACCAGGTCGCATCCACCAGCAACGGCTCAACCTCTCTGACTGCTGAAGATAGGCGCGGTACAAGGGAGTAGACAAGAGAAAGGTCGGACGTAGCAGAAGGTCGGGGCAGGCAGCAAGGATCGTAGTCAGGGGCAACGGCAGGAGGTCTGGAACACAGGCTAGGAACACACAAGGAAACGCTTTCACTGGCACAATGGCAACAAGATCCGGCGAGGGAGTGCAGGGGAAGTGAGGTACAAATAGGGAGTGCACAGGTGAACACACTAATTAAGCTAACTGCGCCAATCAGTGGCGCAGTGGCCCTTTAAATTGCAGAGACCCGGCGCGCGCGCGCCCTAGGGAGCGGGGCCGCGCGCGCCGGGACAAGACCGACGGAGAGCGAGTCAGGTACGGAAGCCGGGATGCGCATCGCGAGCGGGCGCCTGCCGCATCGCGAATCGCATCCCGGCTGAGAGAGGTATCGCAGCGCACCCGGTCAGCAGGTCTGACCGGGGCGCTGCAATTGCGAGAATGTTGCGAGCGCTCCGGGGAGGAGCGGGGACCCGGAGCGCTCGGCGTAACAGTACCCCCCCCCCTTGGGTCTCCCCCTCTTCTTGGAGCCTGAGAACCTGAGGACAAGACTTTTGTCTAGGATGTTGTCCTCAGGTTCCCAGGATCTCTCTTCTGGACCACAGCCTTCCCAATCCACCAAGAAATTTTTTTTTTCCTCTGACCGTCTTGGAGGCCAGAATCTCCTTCACGGAGAAGACGTCAGAAGAGCCGGAAACAGGAGTGGGAGAAACAAGTTTGGGAGAGAAGCGGTTAATGATGAGTGGTTTAAGGAGAGAGACATGGAAGGCATTGGGAATACAGAGAGAAGGAGGAAGAAGGAGTTTGTAAGAGACAGGATTAATCTGGCACAAGACTTTGAAAGGACCAAGACAGCATGGTCCCAGTTTGTAACTGGGGACACGAAAGTGGACATATTTAGCGGAGAGCCATACCTTGTCTCCGGGCGCAAAAATGGGGGGAGTTCTTCTTTTCTTATCGGCAAACCTTTTCATGCGGGATGAAGCCTGTAAAAGAGAATTTTGGGTCTCTTTCCATATGGTGGAAAGATCACGAGTCACTTCATCCACAGCGGGCAAACCAGAGGGCAAGGGAGTAGGGAGGGGGGGAAGAGGGTGACGGCCGTACACCACGAAAAATGGGGACTTAGCAGAAGATTCTGAGACTCTGAAGTTGTATGAGAATTCGGCCCATGGTAGAAGATCTGCCCAGTCATCCTGGCGGGAGGAAACAAAATGCCGTAAATAGTCACCCAGGACCTGGTTAATTCTTTCTACTTGCCCATTGGATTGGGGATGATAAGAAGAAGAGAAGTTTAATTTAATCTTGAGCTGTTTACAGAGGGCCCTCCAGAATTTAGACACGAATTGGACGCCTCTATCCGAGACGATCTGCGTGGGCAAACCGTGAAGACGAAAAATGTGTACAAAAAATTTTTTGCCAACTGAGGCGCTGAAGGAAGACCAGGAAGAGGAATAAAATGTGCCATCTTGGAAAATCGATCAACGACCACCCAAACAACGGTGTTGCCACGGGATGGGGGTAAGTCTGTAATAAAGTCCATACCAATCAGTGACCAAGGCTGTTCGGGGACAGGCAGAGGATGAAGGAGACCAGCAGGTTTCTGGCGAGGAGTCTTATCCCGGGCACAGACAGTACAGGCCCGCACAAAATCAACAACATCCGTCTCCAGAGTCGGCCACCAATAGAAACGAGAGATGAGTTGCAAGGATTTTTTGATGCCCGCATGGCCTGCGAGGTGGGAGGAGTGTCCCCATTTGAGAATCCCGAGACGTTGGCGTGGAGAAACGAAGGTCTTCCCTGGAGGAGTTTGCCTGATGGAGACTGGAGAAGTGGAGATCAGACAGTCAGGAGGAATGATGTGTTGCGGAGAGACCTCTACTTCCGAGGCATCCGAGGAACGAAAGAGGGCATCGGCCCTAATGTTCTTGTCGGCAGGGCGAAAGTGAATTTCAAAGTTAAAACGGGCAAAGAACAACGGCCACCTGGCCTGGCGAGGGTTCAGCCGTTGGGCAGACTGGAGATAGGAGAGATTCTTGTGATCGGTGTATATGATAACAGGAAATTTTGATCCCTCCAGCAGATGCCTCCATTCCTCAAGCGCCAATTTAATGGCCAGTAATTCTCGATCCCCGATGGAGTAGTTCCTCTCCGCCGGAGAGAAGGTCCTAGAAAAAAACCCACAAGTAACAGCATGCCCGGAAGAATTTTTTTGTAGAAGGACAGCTCCAGCTCCCACTGAGGAGGCATCTACCTCCAATAGGAAGGGTTTAGATGGGTCAGGTCTGGAGAGCACGGGAGCAGAAGAAAAGGCAGACTTGAGACGTTTAAATGCGTCTTCCGCTTGGGGAGACCAGGACTTGGGATTGGCATTTTTCTTGGTTAAAGCCACGATAGGAGCCACAATAGTGGAAAAGTGTGGAATGAATTGTCTGTAATAATTGGCGAACCCCAAAAAACGTTGGATAGCACGGAGTCCGGAGGGGCGTGGCCAATCTAAGACGGCAGAGAGTTTGTCTGGGTCCATTTGTAATCCCTGGCCAGAGACCAAGTATCCTAGGAAAGGAAGAGATTGGCATTCAAACAGACATTTCTCCATTTTGGCATAAAGTTGATTGTCTCGAAGTCTCTGAAGAACCATGCGGACATGCTGGCGGTGTTCTTCTAAGTTGGCAGAAAAAATCAGAATATCGTCCAGATAAACCAAAACACAGGAATATAAGAGATCATGAAAAATTTCATTAACAAAGTCTTGGAAGACGGCAGGGGCGTTGCACAGGCCAAAGGGCATGACCAGATACTCAAAGTGTCCATCTCTGGTGTTGAATGCAGTCTTCCATTCATCCCCCTCCCTGATGCGGATGAGATTATAAGCACCTCTTAAGTCCAGTTTGGTAAAGACGTGGGCACCTTGAAGGCGATCAAAGAGTTCTGAGATAAGAGGTAGGGGGTAGCGGTTCTTTACCGTGATTTTATTAAGTCCGCGGTAATCAATGCAAGGACGTAGGGAGCCATCTTTTTTGGACACAAAGAAAAATCCAGCTCCGGCAGGAGAGGAGGATTTGCGGATAAACCCCTTTTTAAAATTTTCCTGGATGTATTCAGACATAGCAAGAGTCTCTGGAGCAGACAGAGGATAAATTCTGCCCCGGGGTGGAGTAGTACCCGGGAGGAGGTCAATAGGACAGTCATAAGGCCTGTGAGGAGGTAAAGTCTCAGCTTGCTTTTTGCAAAACACGTCAGCATAGTCCATATAAGCCTTAGGAAGACCTGTTACAGGGGGAACCACAGGGTCACGGCAGGGAGTACAGGGAACCGGTTTAAGACAGTCCTTGAAACAAGAGGTACCCCAGCTCTTGATTTCTCCTGTGGACCAATCAAGGGTTGGGGAATGGCGTTGAAGCCACGGTAATCCAAGAAGAATTTCGGAAGTGCAGTTGGAGAGGACCAAAAACTCAATTTTTTCGTGATGAGGTCCGATGCACATTAGGAGAGGTTCCGTGCGGTAACGTACGGTACAGTCCAATCTTTCATTGTTAACACAATTGATGTAGAGGGGTCTGGCGAGACTGGTCACTGGGATGTTGAACCTGTTGATGAGAGAGGCCAAAATAAAATTTCCTGCAGATCCGGAATCCAAGAAGGCCATAGCAGAGAAGGAGAAGGTAGAGGAAGATATTCGCACAGGCACAGTAAGGCGTGGAGAAGCAGAGTTGACATCAAGAACTGCCTCACCTTTGTGCGGAGTCAGCGTACGTCTTTCCAGGCGGGGAGGACGGATAGGACAATCCTTCAGGAAGTGTTCGGTACCGGCACAGTACAGGCACAGATTCTCCATGCGGCGTCGTGTCCTCTCTTGAGGTGTCAAGCGAGACCGGTCAACTTGCATAGCCTCCACGGCGGGAGGCACAGGAACGGATTGCAGAGGACCAGAGGAGAGAGGAGCCGGGGAGAAAAAACGCCTTGAGCGAACAAAGTCCATATCCTGGCGGAGCTCCTGACGCCTTTCGGAAAAACGCATGTCAATGCGGGTGGCCAGATGAATAAGTTCATGCAGGTTAGCAGGAATTTCTCGTGCGGCCAGAACATCTTTAATGTTGCTGGATAGGCCTTTTTTAAAGGTCGCGCAGAGGGCCTCATTATTCCAAGATAATTCGGAGGCAAGAGTACGGAATTGGATGGCGTACTCGCCAACAGAAGAATTACCCTGGACCAGGTTCAGCAGGGCAGTCTCAGCAGAAGAGGCTCGGGCAGGTTCCTCAAAGACACTTCGAATCTCCGTGAAGAAGGAGTGTACAGAGGCAGTGACGGGGTCATTGTGGTCCCAGAGCGGTGTGGCCCATGACAGAGCTTTCCCAGACAGAAGGCTGACTACGAAAGCCACCTTTGACCTTTCAGTAGGAAACTGGTCCGACATCATCTCCAAGTGCAGGGAACATTGCGAAAGAAAGCCACGGCAAAACTTAGAGTCCCCATCAAATTTATCCGGCAAGGATAATCGTAGGCCGGAAGCGGCCACTCGCTGCGGAGGAGGTGCAGGAGCTGGCGGAGGAGATGATTGCTGAAGCTGTGGTAGTAGCTGCTGTAGCATCACGGTCAGTTGAGACAGCTGGTGGCCTTGTTGCGCTATCTGTTGCGACTGCTGGGCTACCACCGTGGTGAGGTCGGCGACAACTGGCAGTGGGACTTCAGCGGGATCCATGGCCGGATCTACTGTCACGATTCGGCTGGCAGGTGGTGGATCCTCTGTGCCAGAGAGGGATTGGCGTGGACCGTGCTGGTGGACCGGTTCTAAGTTGCTACTGGTATTCACCAGAGCCCGCCGCAAAGCAGGATGGTCTTGCAGCGGCGGTAGCAACCAGGTCGTATCCACCAGCAACGGCTCAACCTCTCTGACTGCTGAAGATAGGCGCGGTACAAGGGAGTAGACAAGAGCAAGGTCGGACGTAGCAGAAGGTCGGGGCAGGCAGCAAGGATCGTAGTCAGGGGCAATGGCAGGAGGTCTGGAACACAGGCTAGGAACACACAAAGAAACGCTTTCACTGGCACAATGGCAACAAGATCCGGCGAGGGAGTGCAGGGGAAGTGAGGTACAAATAGGGAGTGCACAGGTGAACACACTAATTAAGCTAACTGCCCCAATCAGTGGCGCAGTGGCCCTTTAAATTGCAGAGACCCGGCGCGCGCGCGCCCTAGGGAGCGGGGCCTTGCACGCCGGGACAAGACCGACGGAGAGCGAGTCAGGTACGGGAGCCGGGATGCGCATCGCGAGCGGGCGCCTGCCGCATCGCGAATCGCATCCCGGCTGAGAGAGGTATCGCAGCGCACTGGGTCAGCAGGTCTGACCGGGGCGCTGCAATTGCGAGAATGTTGCGAGCGCTCCGGGGAGGAGCGGGGACCCGGAGCGCTCGGCGTAACAGTTGTACACACCAGTGCTGCAGCACACAGTCGCTGTGTAATACACCCCCAATTGCACTTTCTTTCTCAATCTCTCTCCCTTCCCTATCAGTGCATCTAGACTGGATTTGGGCTTGAGGTGAATCGCTGATGTAGTACACCCACAATTGCACTTTCTCTCTCATTCTTTTTCCTTTCCCTATCAGTGCTTCTAGGCTTCAGGTGAATCGCTGCTGTAAAAATGCTTTTCTGTGCAACACACTGCTCTTTGTCCCTCTCTCTCTGCAATAGAACGCTGATGTGACTGGCCGCAAGATGGCTGCCGATTATATAGAGCTCTGACATCACAGGGCTGGCCGGCTGCTGATAGGCTGCATGCTGCATGTGATTCAGTTCCTTGCCCCATGTTCTCACATGTGGATCCGCCATTTTAGATCCCCTGGAGCCTGGACTGCACTAAATGGAGTTTAATGAAGCGATTTGTGTGATCGAATCCCGACAATATTCGCATTCGTTGCAAATCAAATTTTTCCTGAAATTCGAAATGAATTCAGACTGTCAGATTCGATTCACTCATCCCTAATGCACAGTACTGCTCCATTTACTGTGTATGGGACTGTCAAATCAGCTGAGTAAATAGGGAATATGTTTATGGTGGGACAACTCCTTTAAAAATTATTTCAAAATCTGTCAAAATGAAACATAATTTTGCAGTGTTTCAGGACTTCACAATTCTCTTGGTTTGATTTCTCCAGAACATGTTCTTCCTCTTATACAGAATAAGTGAGTAATGACACCACTCTAATAGGACATTGAGGGGATTTGGATCCAGAGGAAGCAGACTACTGCCAGGGCCCTCTTTCATATTAAACACTGCTCAGACTTCCTTTATATGGATACATATGCATAGTTATTTACTAATCAATGTTCTCTAAAATGTACATGGTTAACCTCATGGGTGTATGGAATAAAATGCAATAGGCTATAATCAGGCAGGAGAAAGACAAAATCAATTTGGTTTATTGGAATCAATGTGGCAATGACATCCTTCACCACATAAGGTGAATGATAAAAATAACAATGCTAGATAACCGATGTCTCATACTGTCTGTATTGATGGCGGTTATTGACTATGCTGAAAGCATCCAAGGTTAAGTGGCATTTAAATATCATTATTTTTGTGTTGTTATGTAGATGCAGATTTTCTGAAATTTATGTCCATTTTAGAAGAAAACACTTAGACTAAATGCCAAATAAGAAAAGTGGTTGTTGTGGGCACCATCAGTATAATAATTTAATATGGATCCATTAAATAAACATGATATTTATATATACAGCACTGCACTGAAATCTTATTTGTACATATATATTTTTTTAAACTACAGTAGGAAGAACTCGATGAAAGAAATGCGGTCAGCACATATGTTGGCTTCATAGGAAATCCCCGACCAAAAAAATATTGTGCCATATTACAGTGGATGCCATCTTATCAAGATATTCTCCTAGAAAGACAATGCTCAGTAATATGTAGCTATACAAAAGCACCATAGGGCAGCATACCAAGAACCCATGGCTTTATAGTGCAGAACTGTAGGGACTTTGTGTGTGGCTCCGTGTACAGACTGTCTCTTGTCAAACAGAACGTTAATATTATACAGACAGCTTTGCAACTTAATGCTATTTAAAATATAAATGTAGTGTTGCTCGCGAATATTCGCAATTCGAATTTTATTCGCGAATATCGCATATTCGCGAATTCGCGAATATTCGCGAATATAGCGCTATATATTCGTAATTACGAATATTCGTTTTTTTTTTTTTTTTTTCACAGTACACATCACAGTGATCACCCCTCTCTGCTTCCAGCTTGTGCGGTGTAAAGAAGGCTCTAATACTACTGTGTGAGACTGGTGTGCGAATCGCATATGCGAAAATTTGCATATGATAATTTTCGCATATACGAATTTTAGCTTATGTTAATTTTTGTATATGCAAATTTTCGCATATGTTAATTTTCGTACACGCGAATATTCGCATATGCGAAAATAAAACGAGAACATTACGAATATGCGAATATTCGCGAATATGACAAATATTCGTCCATATATTCGCGAATATTCGCGAATTCGAATATGGCCTATGCCGCTCAACACTATATAAATGAAGAACTATATAGACTAAACACAATGTGAACATATAGTTTTGTAATATATTGGCATTTAATTGTTAATGTTCCACTGCTATTCTCTGATCTATCTTTAATAGTAAATAACTGCATGTAAAATCAATGGTTTTCCAATTAGGATGTAAAACAGAATACTTGAAGGGATAAATGACATTTTACCAAGTAAAGAGGGTTAGCCTTTAAGAAGAATAGATTAATTTCACCAGAAGCACTCAAAGGATTTATCATGTTGATACATTTGAATGGCATGAGGCTTAAATAATAGGTGCTACATTGCTTCACCTCCTTTAATTTTTTTTACTACGCTAAATTAGTTTTTTCCACTACACTTATTTATAAGAACCTGCTGATCCCAGTGGCTGGATCCCAAGAGATCACTAGAAACAATAGAATGAAGGGCTGCAGCAACTGGAATTAAACCTTTAGTAGCCCCCAGTGTGTATGAGGCCAGTCCTGTGGCAGTCATAGCCATCCATGGGGGAGATTTATCAAAACCTGTGAAGAGGAAAAGTTGCCCAGTTGCCCATAGCAACCAATCAGATTGCTTATTACATGCGCAAAACTGACAGACATGGATGGAACCACTTGGTTTGTCATTTTGTGCTTGGGGGGGAATATCCTCACTCTGCATCCCTGAGTATGCTGTCGTAATGACTTGTCCGTGTTTGACCAGAAGGGTTGAACTTTCTTGAGCTTTTGTTTAGCTTGGTTGCTGTGGTTACGCCTATCTATCTGGGCTCGTCAGCTGGCCATGCAAGGATCGCTAGGATATTTATACCTGCAGTGTGCTTCTAGTCCTCGCCAGTGAGAGAACTTAGTTTTGAGTAACCAGCGTTGTTTGTTCTCTGTTATCTGGATATTAATATTGGCTCGGCTTTTGACCTCTCTTCTGCTCTTGTGTATTGGTACCTCACTATCTCAAGTTGCTGACCTGGCTAGTCTGACCTCACTTTTATGTGTGTTTGTCTAGATTTATTTCTGTTAGTTTCGTGTGCTTCCAGCTGTTCCCCGACTCTGACTGTATTTATATTATAATTTCTGCTCAGGTCCTGCACGTACCTAGGTTGTGGACCCCTTGTGTACTTCAGCTGGGACAAAGATTATGCTGCAGCCAGATAGGATTATGTTCTGGATGGTATGGGGACCCCGAGTGGTCTTTTTTTAAGCCATGATTTCTATGAAAAGTAAATAACATTTTCTTATGAGGTATATTAGAAAGGTTAATGTTTTGCCAAGAGGTACAACTGATAAAAAGTTTTTGAATCTGACAGTACCCATTTAAATCCAGGTATACACTCAAAAACTGACAGCATATGGTAGCCCATTGTGGGATCTTGGTGGCCAATAAACAAAATTGCAATATTTATATGTTATATTTTTTTATAGAAATGTAGGAAATTGTAGGTCCTTTTCCAGATAGAATTACTTTATAAATAGAACTCTTTATCCTTTGCTTTTATTTTAATCACTACAGTGTGTTCCATATTTCTATTTTTTCATTTTAACTAAGCTTAGTGCCTGGCACAGTGAAGAAATAAAAGTGCTTGTTGCCAGTATATTGGATGATGCACATAGGATGTTGATTTAGACCTTTTGTTACATTATGCGCTCTGGCCGCACACGCTGGCCGTGAGCGCATGGCTCCATTACCTGCTGCCGCCGGTGGGGCTGGGATACGCATTCCCGCAGGATGCACCCGCATGCGAATACCAGTCCATCACAAACCGGGTGCTTCTACTGCTCCCACCTCTGCCTCTCTGCTCAGGCTGGAGCTTTAAGATTTAAAGAGCCAGTGCGCCCGTTAGAGTAGTACACCTGTGGCTCATTGATAAATTCCTCCTCCTTCCACACTTCCCTGCCGGATCTTTGTTGCCTTGTGCCTGTGAGAAAGCATTACTGAGAGTTGCCTTGCCCTGTATCTGATCCTTTGCTCTGTGACCTGACCTTGCTCCTCTGCCACCTGCCTACTGACCTCCTGCTACATCCTGACTAAGCTACTGTGCCACCTGCCCTCACTTTCTGCTATCCTGACAACGAGCTGCCTTATCCCTCCTGGTCCCCGCATCTCAGCTGCCTGTATGGTTGAGCCGTGCCAGGGGTAGCGACCTGGGTGCCCATCCCGCTTTGCGGCGGGTTCTGGTGAAAACCAGCGGCACCTTAGACTCTGCTCCCTGGTACAGTCCGAGTCATCTGCCACACAGGTCCAGCGGATCCACATCCACCGGTGTTCCTGTCTTCTGAAACGTGAGTGTTACAGTAAGATCCGTTCTCAAAAGAATCTTGTCCCCACACCTGTCTCTGGCTCTCCTCACGACTACAAAGTTGAACAGATTCTTGCTTCTAAAACCGTGAGAGGTAAAAAAAAATTCAGGTCGATTGGGAGGGTTACAGTACTGAGGAGAGATCTTGGGAGCCTGAGGAGAATATCCTGTACCGTGACCTTCTCAGGAGTTTTCTGAGTCGTAAAAGGAGGGGGAGACCAAAGGGGTGGGGGTACTGTTACGCTATGCGCTCCGAACGCACACGCTGGCCATGAGCGCATGTTTCCGTTACCTGCTGCTGCCGGCTGGGCTGGGATTCGCATCGCAGAACATGCCCGCATGCGAATCCCAGTCCGTCACTCACCGGGTGCTTCTCCTGCCCCACCTCTCTGCTCCCGCATTGTGTCCCCATCCCCTAGGGAACGCGCGCGTGCCGGAGCATTAAGATTTAATGGCTCATTGATACATTCCTCCCACACTTCCCTGATGGATCTTTGTTGCCTTGGGCCTGAGAGAAAGCACTACTGAGAGTTGCCTTGCTGTGTATCTGATCCTTTGCTCTGTGACCTGACCTTGCTCCTCTGCCGCCTGCATACTGACCTCCTGCTATCCTGACTACGAGCGGCCTTATCCCTCCTGTGCCTTGCATCTCCTCAGCCACCTGTATGGTCGAGCTGTGCTAGGGGTAGCGAGTCCATAACGCGCCGCAGCAAGTCCATAATGTTTTGCGGTGGGCTCTGGTGAAAACCAGCGGCACCTTAGTCTCTGCTCCCTGGTACGGTCCGAGTCACCTGCCACACAGGTCCAGCAGATCCACATCCATGGGTGTTCCTTTCTTCTGAAACGTGAGTGTTAAACCTTGAAAATCTCTATTACTTAAAAACCTGATTTACTGATTACAAACATATATTTAAGAAGACTCGATTTGGACAGGTTGGACAAGTGGCCCACTCACATCTGTCAATATCTCTTCCCTTCAAAAGAAGACCACTGCCTATCAACTACATCAGTAGTCACATTCAGCACATTCACCTACACCTACAACAACAATTATTTGAATTTTGAAAGACCATTTAAGTCAGACATAAAGATTGTGTTAAGGCTGCACAGCCAGAAATACTTGCCTGGTGTCCTAATATCAATACAGTTATTTCAGTGAGCATGACCAACGTTACTGGGATATGTTAATGTGTTTACTTTAAATTAACCTGCGGCACTATTTCCAACCCAAACAAATGCTTCTTGTTAATAAATTCAACCCCTGTTTACTTACGAACATAACATTAATGACCAGGAGAAGAAACATGTTACTGTTTTAGTTTTGATGCACATTATATTTCCATTCAATGTATTTTTAGTTCAGTCTTTTTCACGACTTACATAAACATATAAACCTGCGAGAATCACCTAATTCATAGACACCTGAACGCTAAGGGTTCTAAGCAAGTTTGTTTATTTACCAACCTTGCCTATGAGGAATTAGCACATAAATCAATAACCTGGGACATTCTAGTAATTTAGAAATTCTAAATTGTCTCGTAAAGTAGTCAGTATATCAATATCATAGAAGTTTTTCACACAGCACACACTTCCTGTCAGCCCGCACAGTGAGGACCACCAGAAATACCAAAATCTTGTACTATCTATATATATAAAACTCAATAACCCTGATTTACTAAAGTCCAAGTGACTCTTTTTCTCAGTTATTGCGCCAAAATTTTAGTCGCAAAGTCTGTGCAACTATTTATGCGACCAAATTTAGAAAACACTCAGAGTTTTTTCACTGGGTGTGTTTTATGCAAAAATGGGCGTTTTACCGACAAAAAAGAAAAAATACTCGGAGTACTTCCAAAATCACTCGAGAAAAAGTGTGAGTTTGCCTAACGCAATAACTGACAGCCAAGAGGCCGAGTGAAATGGAGTGATTTCTAACAAGGGACTGTTTGCCATTGTGTTTTTTGTGAAAGTAACTTGTTTTTAACCAGAAAACATTCAGTACACTTTTATGAATAAAATATTGAATGCTTTTGTGATAGTTAACCTGATAACGACCAAGGACGAGTATAGACGTCCTGTTTGGCGGCCGTTCCGGCACCTGGACATCTATACTCGTCCATGCTTCTCGTGGGTGCTGCGCAGTGCACTCACGAGATCACGGGTCGGGGACTCGGCTGTAACACACAGCCGGGACCCTGCAGCACTGCTGGGAATGAAGCAAACTTCGGTCCCGGCAGTTTAACCCTTACAATCCGCAGCATATTATGTGCTGCTGATGCCCGCCAACAGTCACAATAATGAGCTCCCTGCTGCGGCTTGGTAGCTTTGTGTGTCCACTAAAAGCGTCGGATTTCCCGCCGGAAGTCATGAGCGGACACACTGAGCTACCCAGCCACATCAGTGATCTTGCCCTTGTGACTGCTGAGGGGCATCCACGGTGTGAAATATGCTGCGGATGCGCTCTATGTGACCCTACACTGCGTCCCATTCATACTACGTTTCCGCAGTGTTAGAGGTATCCATCGGCATCATGTCAAAAAGAGTGATGCTGATGTATACTGTAGTAGCTCCATTCATTTCTGAATGAGACTGCTACAATATACATTGGCATCCCTTTTTTAACATGACAACGGACACCTGTACTGCAGAAACGCAGTATGAATGGGGACTATTCATATAATGATGCCCTGAAATCCAAAGGGGGCTCCTCTCCTTTGGGGTCCTACCACGCGGCCAAGGAACCAAATATGGCCTAAGCGGGGGTATTTCCAAACACGAGCCGAGCAGCTTAATAAAATATAGGGTGCATTTCTTGCAATATCAGAAGTGATGTACAAAAAATATGCCCCACAAATGATGCATTTGTGAAAAATTGCAAATTTTGAATTTTTAACACTGACTTGTAATTCCTGCCAAAAAACTATGGTGTTAAAATACTCACTGTACCCCCTAGCGAATACCTTGAGGGGTCTAGTTTTTAAAATGGGGTCATTTGGAGGGGGGGGTGTACCTATGTTCTACCACCTTCAAATTTCTGCAAACCTTGCATAGCACATAAAAAAAAAATTTACTTTTCAAATTTTCAAAATTTTCAAAATTTCAAGCTAAATTGTTAGGCTTCTATTTAATTTAAAATGTTAATTAAAAACAAAAAAAATGCTGTCAAAATAAAGTAGACATCTGAAAGTATAAGTTTCATAAACTATTTGGTCAGGAAGAATAAATATATGCAACCTATTAGTGTTAAAATAGCAAAAAATCATAGCATTGTAAAAAAAAAAACTACAAATGATATCGGCTTACTTTTGCTATGTACATGAAGGACAACTTGTGACAATGTCAGAATTATTGTGATTGGCAAAACATTACCAGAGTTATTCTCTAATAAAGACAGACATCCCCGATGTGAAAAAACAGGCCTGGCCTTTCAGGGGCATACAGGTTTATTTGTATTGGTCTTTAAGGGGTTAATGTTAAAAAATTTTTTAACACATTTTCAATATTAGGTTTAAATCAATTTAACACCCAAGCTGATAAACAAGGATAATTGTGGTAATGTTTGAAAAATCATAACACATGAATACTTTTGATTCATGAAAACAATTTTGACTCTAAACCATTTTGACTCACACAACTAATTTCTTTAGCTCAGAGTTTGTGCGACACAATTGACTATTGCGACACAAAAAAAACTTGCAACAGAAAAAAAACGAAATGTGCAACAGAATAGTAAATAAGCTTGAAGAAAAAGATGAGTGATATTGAAATCACTACAGAATAAACACTTCACTCTTAGTAAATTAGGGCTAATGTGTTTGTGTATGTATGTGTGTGTGTATGTTCCAGCTTCACGTCAAAACCACTAAAGATATTAACATGAAACTTGGTAAACATGTTACTTATATGTCAACAACAAACAAAGGATAATTAATTTAACCCTTACCCAACCCCATTTGCCCACATCCCCTTCTATTTTCAGCTTACAATATCTTCATCACAAATCAGTAGCACCTGAGGACAGGATATGAGGATGGGACATAAGGACAGGATATGAGGGTGAGATATGAGGGCGGGATATGAGGATGGGATTTGTGGTCAGGATATGGGGACGGGATATGGGGTCGGGTTATGAGGACGAGCTATGAGGACCGGATATGTGGTCGGGTTATGAGGACGGGATATGAGGTCGGGATATGAGGACGGGATATGAGGACGGGATATGAGGTTGAGATAGGAGGACAGGAGGTCGGGATATGAGGACGGGATATTAGGTCATGATAGGAGGTCGGGATAGGAAGACGGGATATGAGGATGGGATATGAGGTCAAGATATGAGGACGGAATAGGAGGATGGAATATGAGGACGGGATAGGAGGTCGGGATAAGAGGTCGAGAAATGAGGATTAAAAACTTGAGCTTTTCTTGGTGCTGGTTCTCCAAGATAAGCAGTAGGTCACAATATAAAGTCCAAAGGATATTTTTATTGCACTAAAACATCATGTTTCTGGTCCAAAAAGGACCCTTCCTCAGGTAAGCACCTTACCTGAGGAAGGGTCCTTTTTGGACCAGAAACATGTTGTTTTAGTGCAATAAAAATATCCTTTGGACTTTATATCATGTCCTACTGCTTATCCTGGAGAACCAGCGCCATGAAAAGCTCAAGTTTTACGATATTGATTTCCTACCAGATCAGCGGAGCTAAGACCAGATGAGCTTAGGCTGCAGTTTCCATATGCCTATCTATATGTATTCTTATGTGTTGTGCTCTTAGCGCAACACTATCTAGTAAGTGGCTTTTCACCTACCTATTCCACACCATTGTGACGTACTTCACCAGGGGCGCGTATTGCTTTCTTTTTTCTTTTCCTGTCTGCACAGAGAAATGAGGATGGCATATGAGGACCGGATATGAGGACGGAATAGGAGGACGGAATAGGACAGAATATGATGACGGAATAGGAGGACGGAATATGAGGACGGGATAGGAGGTTGGGATAGGAGGTCAGGATAGGAGGTCGAGATATGAGGATCTGATAAGAGGACGGGATAGGAGGTTAGGATATGAGGATGGGATATGAGGTCAGGATATGAGGACAAGATACGAGGCCGATATAGGAGGACGAGATAGGAGGTTGGGATATGAGGATGGGATAGGAGGTCAGAATATGAGGTCGAGCTAGTATTGAATATATCTGTTGGGCAACTAAGACAACTGTTGTAATTTTCTCACTGACCCACGAATTTTATAGTGGACAAGAATAATATGATATTTAGGCTGTCTCAAAAGCCAATACCAAGCCAATTTATACCATATACTTTGGGTCCAAAAAGGAAAAATGAATATTAATTAAAAGCTATTCAGGGTTGTCAATAAGTTTTTTTTACTTTCATGTGTAAACTGGAAAAACAAACTAAATCATAAAGATAATAAGTACTATGGGGAAGATTTATTAAAAAAAAAAAAAACCTGTGCAGAAGAAGAGTGATGCAGTTGCCCATAGCAACCAATCAGATTGCTTCTTTGATTTTTATAGAGGCCTGTGAAAAATGAAAGAAGCGATCTAATTGGTTGCTATGGGCAACTGGTCAACCTTTCCTCTACACAGGTTTTGATGTTTGTCTATACTGTACAATACAAATACAATGCAATTACGATCACATTGGCAGTATGCATATTACTGAACAAGCTGTCCTGGCTTTAAAAACTTCACAGGTGCTTAAATATTTTTTTATTATGGATGCCAGCTGATATTTGGTAGGAGTCCAAGCCTCCATTTGTGGTTTAGTAGAACCTGTCAGTAGATGCCAATAGCATTTTGCTTTTAGGACATCTACACGTGGTCAGGTGAAACACTCTCATTAACAATAGCTTTCAGAGCCCGAACCTGACCTGACAGACTGAAGCAAACCACCCAAATCCTTTGTTTGGATTTAGCTGAACTGTAAATTTACTCAACACTAGATCCATACATAAAAGCAAGGTATATTTCCTTAACATTGTCTACATACTGTGACCAAAGGGGATGGGCTTGTGAGTCCACAACCCTTTAGGTTTGCCATACATAGATACTGTCAGGAGAACCTACCAAATACAGTAGGATCAGTTGGCCATCAAAGGTGTATGGTGGCCTCCTGAAAGATAAGGCATGTTGAATTTCCCCTTCTTGATCTTATTGTTCTCAGTAGAGACAATTAGTGTTGCTCGCGAATATTCGCAATTCGAATATTATTCGCGAATATCGCATATTCGCGAATTCGCGAATTTCGCGAATATAGCGCTATATATTCGTAATTACGAATTTTCATTTTTTTTTTTATTTATTTTTTTTTTTTTTTCACAGTACACATCACAGTGATCACCCCTCTCTGCTTCCAGCTTGTGTGGTGTAAAGAAGGCTCTAATACTACTGTGTGAGACTGGCGTGCGAAAATTCGCATCTGCGAAAATTAGTGTATGCTAATTTTCGAATATGCGAATTTTCAGGTATGCGAATTTCCTATATGCTAATTTTCACATATGTTAATTTTCGCATACGCGAAAATGCGCATATGCGAAAATAAAACGAGAATATAACGAATATGCGAATATTCGCGAATATATGACGAATATTCGTCCATATATTCGCGAATATTCGCGAATTCGAATATGGCCTATGCCGCTCAACACTAGAGACAATAAGCCATCAGTGGAGTGTGGCAACAGTTTACCTTAAAAACGTGCATTTAGCCTAGCCAAGTGTGCATGTATATTAGGGGATTAGGAGATTTAGCTAACAAGCTAACAGCTATCTAGTTTGTAGGGATAGCTTGAGAGTCTATTCACACGGCAGAATTTCCGCCCCAAATTAAAGCCCATAGACTTCTACGGGATTCCACACTCCCATTCAACCTTCTGAAATTCTTCAGCTTGGGCTTTAATATGAGGCGGAATTCCGCAAACGTAAATTCTGCTGTGTGAATAGACCATTAAAGGGATATTTCAAACTAAAACACCTATACTCTATTCACAGGATAGGGAATAAATGTCAGATCACAAGAGGGCCTGACCACAGGGACCCCCCACAATCTCAAGAACAGGAACCAATGTCACGTTTTGGAATGGAGCAGGTGAGTCGTGCACTGTTGCTTCATTCATCATTTTTACAGGGCGCAATGGGCAACAGCGGGTTATTATAGTCAGTGTGGTCCATCGGGTGCCACTGTTTTTCAGCAGGACTAGCGGGAGAAAAAGACAATACAAGCTGTATTTTTTCTCATGCTATTTTCCCCGGCGGCTGTCACACTACTTGTGACAACGGTAGTGTGTAAGAGGCCTTACCTATGGCTAGGGGATAAGTGTTTTAAGTGTGAAATGACCCTTTAAGACACATGTGCTCCTTTTAAGTGCACGATGGAAGACTACAAAAGATGTACAACTCCTTTGTGTTTTCTTCTATTTCTAAGTAATAGGAGAAAAAAAGACACAAAATACCAGACTAAAGGTACGTTCACACTACGGAATTCCTGCAGAATTCCGCGGTGTGAACTTGTTCGGTGCAACGAAAGAACATGTTCATTCTTTGCGCGGATTCCGCGAGCACTGCATAGCCATCAATAGTGCCCCGCGGCCCTAGCGCCGAAGTATTTTCGGCGGCGTCTGCCAGACGTAATCTCCGCTCACTGAATTCAGTGAGCGGAGATTCCACAGTGTGAACGCACCCTAATAAAGTGAAAAGCACCACATTGTAAAAAATATATATATATACATTGGAATGAGCAAAAAAAATACACTTTAAATTTGCTGTGGAGCCCAGACTGAAAAGTTATACATGTATTCATGTAGAAAATATCTGAATTGACCTCCCATTGTCTTGTTCACCTTACTCCAGCACATCCAGAAAGCTGGAAGAAATGAGCAGTGTAGTCACCTTTGCATATATAGATCGGCCAAGAGGATGGTTCATTTTAAACCTAATCGAGTCCCATGCCTGTGTGCTTCTCAGAAATTAGAGGAAATCAATTCATGTGCTAATGAGAAAGTCCATAATTTATTGTCTGCTGAGGAATGCATGATACATTTCTTTTAACAGTAAACAATTATTTTTATTGCAAGATTAATTATCCTGATTTATTGGTAACTCCTGTCTCCTCCTATTCTAGAAAGCTGCAAGGTTTCTGGTTACCACGTTGTGGATCTGTCATGTCACATCACAAAAAATCTTATTGATGCCCGTTTCTCTTGGCATGAAAGAAGAGTATGGTGGTGAACAATCTGCTGATACACTGTGCCGAAATACAGAATAGACAACATCTGAAATGTCCACACTACTGTCCACACAGATATTGGTGAGAATTACATTTCTGGTAAAAAAAAATTATATTTATATATATATATATATATATATATATATATATATATATTTTTTTTTTTTTTATATATATTTTTTTTAATTGTACAAATTAACCCCTTCAGGGCCATTTTGGCCTTAAGGATTGGGCCAATTTGGCCTTAAGGATTGGGTCAGACTTTACTACACACCGTCTTTTTTTTTAGAGAAAATAGAATTAAGGAAGAATAGTAGATGTAATAGGTGTAAAAAAGAAAAAGCAGGACATCTTCATATATAATGGAGCTGTTCAGAGATGGTTGAATATTGGAAAGTTATATTTAGTAAAATTAGAGAAATAACTAGTGTATGTATGGAATTCTCCCCTAGGATGGCAATTTTGGGAGACGATTTGAGGATACAAACTAGTAAAAAATTAAAATACTGTATATACTCGAGTATAAGCCGACCCGAATATAAGCCGAGGCCCCTAATTTCACCCCAAAAACCCAGGAAAAGTTATTGACTCGACTATAAGCCTAGGGTGGGAAATACATCATCCCCCCTGTCATCATCCAGACCCCCGTCATTAACACCCTCATCATCATCATTACCTGTCATCATCCCCCCTTCATCATTACCCTGTCATCATCCCCCCTTCATCATTACACTGTCACCATCCCCCCTTCATCATTACCCTGTCATCACCCCCCCCCTCATCATTACCCTGTCATCATCCCACACCACCCCTTCATCATCGCCACTTGTCAATGTCTGATTTAACAGTGGTCTTCAACCTGCGGACCTCCAGATGTTCCAAAACTACAACTCCCAGCATGCCCTGGCAGCCATCGGCTGTCCAGGCATGCTGGGAGTTGTAGTTTTGAAACATCTGGATGTCCGCAGGTTGAAGACCACTGCCCGGGCCTTCGTCATCATCCAGCCCCCCCTCCCCCCTTTAGTTTTGTACTCACCTCCGATCGGCGGGACGTTCGGGTGAGCTGGTCCGGGCCATCTGTGCTACAGGACCGTCCGGTGGGGAGGGATAGTCGTTCCGGGCTGTCCATTTTCACCGGGTGGGCCTCTTCTCCGCGCCCGGCCCCGGAGTAATGACGTTGCCTTGACGACGACGCACAGGGACGTTCATGAGCAACGTCTCTGTGCGTCGTCGTCAAGGCAACGTCATTATTCCGGGGCCGGGCGCGAAGCACGAAGAAGTGGCCTACCCGGTGAAGATGGACAGCCCGGAACAACTATCCGCCGGACAGTCCTGCAGCACAGATGGCCCGGACCAGCTCACCTGAACGCCCCGCCGAGTGGAGGTAAGTACAAAACTAAAGGGGGGGCTGGATGATGACGAAGGCCCGGGCAGTGGTCTTCAACCTGCGGACCTCCAGATGTTTCAAAACTGCAACTCCCAGCATGCCCGGACAGCCGATGGCTGTCCGGGCTTGCTGGGAGTTGTAGTTTTGAAACATCTGGAGGTCCGCAGGTTGAAGACCACTGAGGGCAGAGGGTTCACTCGAGTATAAGCCGAGGGGGGTGTTTTCAGCACGAGAAATCGTGCTGAAAAACTCGGCTTATACTCGAGTATATACGGTAAGACGTCTGAGAATGCTATTCTACGCCCGTTTGTTGATCGTTAAAAATTGGATACCGTTACTCTAAACTTATAGAGACACGGTAAACACTTAAAGCTACATAGATATGGGATTCTTATTATATTCTGACAGTTTTGCCTGGATATTTTGTGTTATTCCACACTCTTGCCGCCGCAAGAATTCTTCTTTTTTTTTTTCTTCTTTCTATAACTCTTTTTGTTTCTTGTTAAAATGAATGTTTTATTGAAAAATAAAATGATAAATAAACAGTAAAAAAAAAAAATTGGATATCCCCTACTTGTCCTAGTAGTATCAAATGGTATAATAATATGTGGAGAATGGAAGGATACATTATGGGGAGAGATGAGGAGAGAGAGAGAAAGAGGTATAGAATTTAAAGGGGTTATCCAGGAAAAAACTTTTTTTTATATATCAACTGGCTCCAGAAAGTTAAACAGATTTGTAAATTACTTCTATTGAAAAATCTTAATCCTTTCAGTACTTATGAGCTTCTGAAGTTAAGGTTGTTCTTTTCTGTCTAAGGGCTCTCTGATGACACGTGTCTCGGGAACCGCACAGTTTAGAAGCAAATCCCCATAGTAAACTTCTTCTAAACTGGGCGGTTCCCGAGACACGTGTAATCAGAGAGCACTTAGACAGAAAAGAACAACCTTAACTTCAGAAGCTCATAAGTACTGAAAGGATTAAGATTTTTTAATAGAAGTCATTTACAAATCTGTTTAACTTTCTGGAGCTAGTTGATATATATAAAAAAAAGTTTTTACCTGGATAACCCCTTTAAATTCTATACCTCTTTCTCTCTCTCTCCTCATCTCTCCCCATAATGTACCCCTTTAAGATTAGAAGGTTAAGAACAGAAGAAGAGAGAGAAAAGGAAAATTTAAATTTTCCCTTTTTTTAGAGTGATGTGAAGGGGCAGGAATTTAGGGGGTCATGAATAGTAGATAATTA
The DNA here is from genome assembly GCF_029499605.1 of Hyla sarda. Lineage (NCBI taxonomy): Eukaryota > Metazoa > Chordata > Amphibia > Anura > Hylidae > Hyla > Hyla sarda. The sequence continues at coordinate 60,025,916 of NC_079196.1, forward strand.
AAGGGTTAAAGGATTAATGATTAAAAGATAAAACTTTGGGGGCTTTTAGGCAAATGAATGATAAAATATTGCTGATTTCGGCCTCCTGGCTCCCTGCCACCTATGTCGATTATGTATTGTAGGAAGGGGAAAGGGGAGGGTAAGGGTGATTAATGCAATAATTTTTTTTGTTTTTGTCCTTGAGTTTTGTAATTTGGTAAATTGAATAAAAAATTTAACTACTAAAAAAAAAAACTGATGCAGTACCTTTATTCGGTTAGTCAATATAATTTATCGTGTATGTAACGTGACCAAAAAAAAATAATAATTTGAAACTTCAGTTTTGTTTTGTTGTTGGACACTTCAGCACACAGCAATACTGAATATGTTTATTTTTTTATTTTTTTTTACTTTTATTGGGTGTAGGGGCTTTACATAATATATATTATCCATATATATATATATATATATGTATATATATATATATGTATATATATATGTACAGTGGGACAAAAAAGTATTTAGTCAGCACCAATTCTTCAAGTCTCCCACTTAAAAAGATGAGAGAGGCCTGTCATTTTCATCATAGGTATACCTTAACTATGAGAGACATAATGCAAAAAAAAAAATTCATAAAATCACATTGTCTGATTTTTAAAGAATTTATTTGCAAATTATGGTGGAAAATAACTATTTGGTCACCTATAAACAAGCAAGATTTCTGGCTCTCACAGACCTGCAACTTTTTCTTTAAGAGTCTCCTCTGTCCTCCACTTGTTACCCGTATTAATGGCACCTGTTTGAACTTGTTATCAGTATAAAAGACACCTGTCCACAACCTCAAACAGTCACACTCCAAACTCCACTATGGCCAAGACCAAAGAGCTGTCGAAGGACACCAGAAACAAAATCATAGACCTGCACCAGGCTGGGAAGACTGAATCTGCAATAGGCAAGCAGCTTGGTGTGAAGAAACCAACTGTGGGAGCAATTATTACATAATGGAAGACATACAAGACCACTGATAATCTCCCTCAATTTGGAGCTCCACACAAGATCTCACCCCATGGTGTCAAAATGATCACAAGAACGGTGAACAAAATAACCAAACTACACGGGGGGACCTAGTGAATGACCTCCAGAGAGCTGGGACCAAAGTAACAAAGGCTACAATCAGTAACACACTATGCTACCAGGGACTCAAATCATGCAAATAAGCATGTGTCCCCATGCCTAAGCCAGTACATGTCCGGGCCCATCTGAAGTTTGCTAGAGAGCATTTGGATGATCCAGAAGAGCATTGGGAGAATGTCATGTGGTCAGATGAAACCAAAGTAGAACTTTTTGGTAAAAACTCAACTCTTCTTGTTTGGAGGAGAAAGAATGCTTAGTTGCATCCAAAGAATACCATACCTACTGTGAAGCATGGGGGTGGAAACATCATGCTTTGGGGCTGTTTTTCTGCAAAGGGACCAGAATGACGAATCAGTGTAAAGGAAAGAATGAATTGGGCCATGAATTGTGAGATTTTGAGTAAAAACCTCTTTGCATCAGCAAGGGCATTGAAGATGAAACGTGGCTGGGTCTTTCAGCATGACAATGATCCCAAACACACCACCCGGGCAACGAAGGAGTGGTTTCTTATGAAGCATTTCAAGGTCCTGGAGTGGCCTAGCCAGTCTCCAGATCTCAACCCCATTGAAAACCTTTGGAGGGAGTTGAAAGTCAGTGTTGCCCAGCGACAGCTCCAAAACATCACTGCTCTAGAAGAGATCTGCATGGAGGAATGGTCCAAAATACCAGCAACAGTGTGTGAAAATCTTGTGAAGACTTACAGAAAACATTTGACCTCTGTCATTGCCAACAAAGGGTGTATAACAAAGTATAGAGATGAACTTTTGTTATTGACCAAATACTTATTTTCCACCATAATTTGCAAATAAATTCTTTAAAATTCAGACTGTGATGTCATGGATTTTTATTTCTCTTTCAAGTCTCTCATAGTTGAGGTATACCTATGATGAACATTACAGGCCTCTCTCATCTTTTTGTGGGAGAACGTGCACTATTGGTGGCTGACTAAATACTTTTTGGCCCCACCGTATATGTATATATATATTACCCTTTTTAAGTCTATTTAGGGGACTTTTCTTTTGTAAGCACTGCTGGCATTACGTTTACTGTTTGTTGCTATGCTAGTGCATAGCAATGATCAGTGAGATCTGCACTCTGCTAGTAAAGTCTTCCTGAGGCAAATATGCCATTCAGGCTCTCAGGTGCTGTGATCATTATTGATCAGGGCACTTAAGGGGTTAAATGATGGACATCAGCGCAATTATTAATGTTAATCATTGACTGTCAGTGCGGACTAATGATAGCAGCCATTGCTCACAGTCTATGAAGAGAACCCAGATTCTGCAATTGCTTCACAGACAGAATACACCCCATGCCATAAATATGTGGCATGGTGCTTTAAGTCAGAGGGAACCACTCCTTAGGTCCTCCAGGGTGAGAGATGCTCATTATAGCTGTTTTGTGAGTGTGAATGCAACCTGGATGGCAACATTTTTTTATCCATACATTCCCATTAACAAGGAACTTGGCATCATCTGTCCTGCATTATATTGCCTCCATAAGTTGCCTTTATAGTATGGCATACAAAAGAGCATAGCACAATATTTTTTCTTATATATTAATATGGTATACTTAATGGATTTGGAGGCTGATGGAGGTACAGTATGGCCATATAGATTTCTATGGACACCATAATACAGATGTATGCAGCATGGATCCTCAAAGGGGTACTTTGCTGCTGGGAATGTTATCCCTTATCCAAAGGATAGGGGATAAGATGTCTGATCGCGGGAGGGTCCCGCCGCTGGGATCACCTAGATCTCCGTGCGGCACCCGGCATCACGCCCCCTCCCATAGACATGCATGGAGTTGGCGTGGCGTGACATCACGAGATGGCATGGCGTGACATCACGACCACTGCCGCCAGAACCCGGGGTTCGTTCAAAACGCAGGTGCTGTACGAAGATCGCGGGGGTTCCAGCAGCAGGACCACCGCAATCAGATATCTTCAATAGTGATGCTTTTTTTTTTTACCTTGGGAATACTATATTTGTTATTTCTATGTATTTTGTATATTGCATGTGGGGTTTACCTCTCTGTGAAGGGCATTTATTATTTGCTTACTCCAATATTACTATGGTATGTTCTTTATATGTGCTTTTGTTTTTCTTGGGACTTAAAATGTCCTAAAACCTAAAAATAACAGAGGTTCCATATCACCTGATTAAATGGAGAAGCAGCATGCATCCTTCATCAAGCTACATTTGAAAGTCCTATTGACACAGCCAAGCATGCAATCAGCCAGTCCATGTACTCGGGGGACAAGAGACCTCACTGATAAGCCACTTATTACCTCTTTTGTAGATAGGTGACAGCTTTTGATCTTGGGATAACCCATTTTATATGGTCACGTACACAAGGTGTAACGCCGAGCACTCCGGGTCCCGCTGCATCCCCGGAGCGCTCATGGCATCTCCCTGCTTCCAGCGCTCCGGTCAGCGCCACTGACCGCGGGCGCTGCTCCACTCCCACCGGTGGGGACGCGATCCGTGGGACGGGATATGCCCGCTCATGGACCGCGTCCCAGGTCTCTTACCCACCATGTCCTCCTTCACTGCCCTCCCGGCGCACGCGGCCCCGCTCTCTAGAGCGCGTGCGCGCCGGCTCTATGAAGTTTTAAGGGCCAGTGCACCACTAATTGGTGCCTGGCACAATCAGTTCAAAACATATAAAAACCCACTTCCCCTTCCTGTCCTTGCCGGATCTTGTTGCCCTAGTGCCCTGAGAAAGCGTTTTGTGAATCCCAAGCCTGTGTATCCAGACCCTTACCATTTCCCCTGACTACGAACCATTGCTGCCTGCCCTGACCTTCTGCTACGTCCGACCTTGCTCTTGCCTTGTCCCTGTGTACCTCGCCTGTCTCAGCTGTCAGTGAGGTTGAGTCGCTATCGGGTGGAACGACCTGGGGGTTACCTGCCGCTGCAAGTCCATCCCGCTTTGCGGCGGGCTCTGGTGAAAACCAGTAACCCCTTAGATTCCGTTCCCCTGGTACGGCCCACGCCATCACCTCACTGACACAGAGGATCCACCACCTGTGTCCTCTCCAGATACCAGTCCGGATCCTGACAGTAGATCCGGCCATGGATCCCGCTGAGGTCCCGCTGCCTAGTGTCGCTGACCTAACCACCGTGGTCGCCCAACAAGGACAGCAGCTGACTCAACTGACCGTTATGCTGCAACAGCTTCTGCCGCAACTACAGCAACCATCTCCTCCGCCAGCTCCTGCATCTCCTCCGCAGCGAGTGGCTGCTCCCAGTTTCCGCCTGTCTCTTCCAGACAAGTTTGATGGGGACTCTAAACTGTGCCGTGGATTCTTGTCCCAGTGTTCCCTACATCTGGAGATAATGTCGGACCAATTCCCTATTGAACGGTCTAAGGTGGCTTTCGTGGTCAGTCTCCTGTCTGGAAAGGCCTTGTCATGGGCCACACCGCTTTGGGACCGCAACAATCCCGCCACCGCAACGATCCCGCCACCGCTACTATCCAGTCCTTCTTCCTCAGCCGAGACTGCTTTGCTGAAGCTTGTCCAAGGGAGTTCTTCTGTCGGTGAATACACCATCCAGTTCCGTACCCTCGCCTCAGAGCTATCCTGGAATAATGAGGCCCTCTGCGCGACCTTCAAGAATGGCTTATCCAGTAACATCAAAGATGTCCTGGCCGCACGAGAAATTTATCAGAACTCATCCATTTGGCCACCCGCATCGACATGCGTTTCTCGGAAAGATGCCAGGAACTTCGTCAGGAAAAGGATCTTGTTCGCACCAGGCGGTTTTTCTCCCAGGCTCCTCTCTTCCAATATCCTTTGCAACCTGTTCCTGTGCCTTCCACCGAGGAGGCTATGCAAGTGGATCGGTCTCGCCTGACCCTACAAGAGAGGACTCACCGCCGAAACGAGAATTTGCGCCTGTACTGTGCTAGTACCGAACATTTCCTAAAAGACTGTCCTATCCGCCCTCCGTGTCTGGAGAAACGCATGCACCTAGTTCACAAGGGTGAAACGACACTTGGTGTGAATTCTGCCTCTCCACGTCTGACTGTACCTGTTCGGATTTCTCCTTCCGCCAACTCCTCCTTCTCAGCAGTGGCCTTCTTGGACTCAGGTTCTGCAGGAAACTTTATCTTGGCCTCTTTCGTTAATAGGTTCAGTATTCCAGTAACCCGTCTCGTCAAGCCGCTCTTTATCTCTTCAGTAAACGGAGAGAAATTGGACTGCATTGTGCGCTACCGAATTGAACCCCTGCCCATGAGCATTGGACTTCACCATGAAAAAATTTAATTTTTCGCTCTGCCTAACTGCACCTCTGAAGTTCTTCTCAGCTTGCCGTGGCTCCAGCGTCATGCTCCTACCCTCGACTGGACCACCGGGGAGATCAAAAGTTGGGGTCCTGCTTGTCACAAGCGATGTCTCACACCTGCTTCCACTAGTCAAACCCCTGAGGCTTCTTCTTTACCGACCTTCCCAAGGCTTACCAGGACTATTCAGATGTATTCTGCAAAAAGCAAGCAGAGGTCTTACCTCCACATAGACCTTATGATTGTCCCATTGACCTTCTTCCTGGTACCACTCCGCCCCGTGGCAGGATTTACCCTCTGTCAGCCCCAGAGACTCAAGTCATGACGGAGTATATCCAGGAGAACCTAAAGAGAGGTTTTATTTGGAAATCCTCATCCCCTGCTGGAGCGGGGATCTTCTTTGTTTCTAAAAAGGATGGATCCTTACGCCCATGTATTGACTACCGCGGTTTAAACAAGATTACCATCAAAAACCGCTATCCCCTGCCTTTGATCTCTGAACTCTTTGACCGTCTACGCGGAGCAAGTATCTTCACCAAACTGGACGTAAGGGGCGCGTGTAATCTTATTCGCATCCGTAAAGGTGATGAGTGGAAAACCGCTTTCAATACCAGAGATGGACATTTTGAATATTTAGTTATGCCCTTTGGGCTCTGCAATGCCCCTGCAGTCTTCCAGGACTTTGTAAATGAGATCTTTCGGGACTTATTGTATACCTGTGTTGGGGTCTACTTGGATGACATCTTGATTTTTTCCTCTAACTTAGAGGAACACCGTCGTCATGTCCGTCAAGTTCTCCAAAGACTCTGTGAAAACCACCTGAAATGCTAAATTTGAAAAATGTCTCTTTGAATGCAACTGTCTTGCTTTCCTAGGTTACCTAGTCTCTGGCCAAGGGCTTCAAATGGATCCAGATTAACTGGCGGCGGTTTTGGATTGGCCACGCCCTTCTGGACTCCGTGCTATCCAACGCTTCCTGGGATTCGCCAACTATTATCGACAGTTTATTCCCCACTTCTCCACCATTGTGGCCCCTATTGTGGCTCTGACTAGGAAGAATGCTAATCCAAAGTCGCGGCCTCCACAAGCGGATGAGGCCTTCAAACGTCTCAAAGCTGCCTTCGCCTCTGCACCAGTTTTGACCAGACCTGATCCGTTGAAGCCATTCTTCCTGGAAGTAGATGCTTCCTCAGTTGGAGCCGGAGCCATACTTCTGCAAAAAAACGCTACCGGATGTAACATTACTTGTGGTTTTTTTCTCAAAGACTTTCTCTCCGGCAGAAAAGAACTACTCTATTGGAGATCGTGAACTCCTGGCCATCAAGTTAGCACTCGAGGAGTGGAGACATCTTTTGTAGGGTTCCAAACACCTCATTGTCATTTACACTGACCACAAGAATTTGTCTTACCTCCAGTCCGCTCAGCGTCTGAATCCTCGCCAGGTTAGATGGTCGTTGTTTTTTGCCCGCTTCAACTTCGAGATACACTTCCATCCCGCTGACAATAATGTCAGAGCTGACGCCCTTTCTCGTTCCTCTCATGCCTCCGAGTCTGAAGCCCCTCTGCAGCATATTATACCACCTGAGTGCCTGGTCTCCTCTGCTCCAGCCTCACTGGGGCAAACCCCCCATGGAAAGACTTTTGTTCCTCCACGCCTTCGCCTCAGGATCCTCAAATGGGGGCATTCTTCTCACCTGGCTGGTCATGCTCGCATTAAAAAGTCCATTCAGCTAATCTCCCGTCTGTATTGGTGGCCTACACTGGAGGGTGACGTCACTGATTTCGTTCGGGCTTGTACTGTTTGTACCTGGGATAAAACTCCTCGCCAGAAGCCTGCTGGACTCCTCCATCCTTTGCCCGTCCCTGAGCAACCATGGTCCCAAATTGCATGGATTTCATTACAGATCTTTCCATATCCCATGGCAACACCGTCATCTGGGTGGTCGTTGCTCGTTTTTCCAAAATGGCTCACTTCATTCCTCTTCCAGGCCTTCCTTCTGCGCCACAGTTGGCGAAGCAATTTTTTCTGCAGATTTTTCGTCTTCACGGGCTTCCCACGCATATCGTCTCGGATAGAGGCGTTCAATTTGTGTCAAAATTTTGGAGAGCTCTCTGTAATCAATTAAAGATCAAATTACATTTCTCGTCCTCCTATCACCCCCAATCCAACGGACAAGTGGAAAGAGTAAACCAGATTCTTGGTGACTACTTGCGACATTTTGTCTCCTGCCGCCAAGATGATTGGGTCGACCTTCTGCCCTGAGCTGAATTCTCGTACAATTTCAAAAATTCTGAATCCTCCGCCAAATCCTTATTCTTTGTGGTGTATGGCCGTCACCCTCTGCCCCCCCTCCCCATTCCTACTTCTTCTGGAGTTCCTGCCGTAGATGAAGTAACCCAGGACTTTTCCGCTATCTGGAAGGAGACTCAAAAGTCGCTCATACTGGCCTTGTCTCGAATGAAGAGACATGCAGATAAAAAGACAAGAACTCCTCCTGTCTTTCTCCCTGGGGACAAAGTGTGGCTCTCGGCCAAATACATACGCTTTCGTGTCCCTAGCTACAATTTGGGTCCTAGCCACCTCGGTCCTTTTAAAATCAAGAATCAAATTAATTCTGTCTCTTACAAATTTCATCTTCCTTCTTCTCTTCACATTCCTAACTCTTTCCATGTGTCTCTTCTCAAACCTCTTGTGCTTAACCGCTTTTCTCCCAAGGTCACTGTTCCTGCTCCTGTCTCTGGCTTCTCGGATGTCTATTATGTCAAGGAGCTCATTTATAAATTTTTGGGTTCCAAAAAGAGGGAGAGACCTAAGGGGGGGGTACTGTAACACTGAGCGCTCCGGGTCCCGCTGCATCCCCGGAGCGCTCACGGCGTCTCCCTGCTTCCAGCGCTCCGGTCAGGGCCGCTGACCGCGGGCGCTGCTCCACTCCCACCGGTGGGGACGCGATTCGTGGGACGGGATATGCCCGCTCACGGACCGCGTCCCAGGTCTCTTACCCGCCATGTCCTCCTTCACTGCCCTCTCTAGGGTGCGCGCGCCGGCTCTATGAAGTTTTAAGGGCCAGTGCGCCACTAATTGGTGCCTGGCCCAATCAGTTCAAAACATATAAAAACCCACTTCCCCTTCCTGTCCTTGCCGGATCTTGTTGCCCTAGTGCCCTGAGAAAGCGATTTGTGAATCCCAAGCCTGTGTATCCAGACCCTTGCCGTTTCCCCTGACTACGAACCATTGCTGCCTGCCCTGACCTTCTGCTATGTCCGACCTTGCTCTTGCCTTGTCTCTGTGTACCGCGCCTGTCTCAGCTGTCAGTGAGGTTGAGTCGCTATCGGGTGGAACGACCTGGGGGTTACCTGCCGCTGCAAGTCCATCCCGCTTTGCGGCGGGCTCTGGTGAAAACCAGTAACCCCTTAGATTCCGTTCCCCTGGTACGGCCCACGCCATCACCTCACTGACACAGAGGATCCACCACCTGTGTCCTCTCCGCATGCCAGTCCGGATCCTGACACAAGGTTCATGAAAGTCTAATATGACTTCTCTTCTTATCTATTATACAATAAATGGGCTACATCTGATCAGTGCCAGATGCACAGTTGTCACCGTATGAACACTTTAGAATGAAAGTACTAGTTATAGTATGTAGGTATTTGTAATGCAGAACATCAGCCAAGACAAATGAGTTTAGCCTGCAGTGCCGGATGAAATTAATATATAGGCCAGGCTAAACTCTTGGTTACCTTGAGATTCCCAGTCACATGCCTACTGCCTTGAGGGTTTCACATATGACATTCTTCCTTTGACAGTATGCATTTTACTGTAACTAAACTATGCCGTCCTCTATACATGGAATGCTGTATACAGGCACTTTGCTGAATTCCACATTGTCTCTCCTGCAGTTCATTTTTTTGTCTTGCACTTTGCCCTGAATCTCAACAAGCAATTTTGTTTATTCATTCCCTGGACTTATTAAAAAACTAAGTAGCATAGGACATAAGAAAAAAAGAGAAAAGATTAGGTATTGAGGTCATCTATCTCAATTCTCTGCTTGACAGCGCTCTTGACCAACTCAGCAGTCTTACGGTTTCACACGAGCTGAACCAGAAATTCTCATTAAAACGAAACCATGCTTAAATTATGAAAATAATTTATCTTGTAAAAACATAGTAAATATATTGGTTTTAATCATAAATTCAGATTTACTTGTTGTAAGGAAAAGCTTTGACCTAAGACAATTATACAATGTCACAATAAGAACAATTTATTCAGCTACAGAGAGACAAATATTCACGTTTTCTTTCTGTGATACATTTGAAGACATGTATAGAAAATGGACAGCAATTCACAGCAGATGGTTTGTTTGATTCTCTGGACTGGGTTATCATTGTGACAAATTGATACTACTGTCAAAAGAGCCCAAATAATTGTATAGTGACCCCCGACCTACGATGGCCTCTCAGAGGCCATCGCATGTTGAAGGCAGCATCAACATACAATGCTTTTCTATGTCGGGGCCATTGCATAAACGGCTATCTGAATAGCCGTTTACGGTGCCTCGTGTGCTCCGGTGATGGTCTCCTGCCTGTCCTGGGGGCTCCGGCGCGTCTTCTTCGGGATCCTCTGTATCATCGGCGCTCTCCATCACTGCATCACGTCGCGCGCACACCTTCCCGTCATCCAATAGGAGCGGCGTGCGTAACGACGTGATGGCGGCAACAGAGAGAGAAGATGCCGGGGAAGCAGAGGACTTGCCGAAGCGTCGGGGACACCCCGGGGACGCGGTGACAGCGAAGGAGGGCGACATCCAGGGCAGCGGTGACGGTCGGGGCCGTTGGCTGTCCGGGCATGCTGGGTGTTGTAGTTTTGCAACATCTGGAGGTCCGCAGGTTGTAGACCACTGTCCTATACTTTACATTGCACGGATCCCTCAACATACGATGGCTTCAACAAACAATGGTCCGTTTGGAACGGATTACCATCGTATGTTGAGGGACCACTGTATTTACTGCTTCGTTGGCGGTGGTTTAGGCCCTTTTTACACTACTGTTATCACACGATAGTGTGACTGCCGCTGGGGAAAATAGCGGGAGAAAAAATACAGCTTGCACTGTCTTTTGACCCGCTGTTGCCTCAAAATGACGACAATTTTTGATGGGGCGCAATGATAGTGTGAATGTAGCCTTATCTTCCCAGGAATCAGACAATTGAAATCCAATATGCCTGATTCTTCCTTTCCCTCTGTCGGGGAAAGAGTTAGTAGGTCCTAAACACGTTAGACAAAAAAATTAATGGCTTTGGTCTACTTTCTGTTAGGAGACTAGTAGCCTGTACTTCTTTGATATAATTATACTTAGGATTATTTTGTGTGGTAAATTAAATTGATAATACTGTAGTAACTACACTTGACCAAAAGGGAAAACAACCAAGGAAACAGTTTTTCCGTTTTTGCATTTTCGTTTTTCCTCATCACCTTCTAAAAATCATAATCCTTTCAATTTTGCACCTACAGACCCATATGTGGGCTTATTTTTTGCAACCCCAATTGTACTTTATAATGAGAAACCATAAAAACAAATATTTGTGGATAAAAATTAGAAAAAAAATGCCATTTTGTAACTTTTGGGGGCTTCCGATTCTATACAGTGCACTTTTTGGTAAAAATGACACCACATCTTTATTCTGTAGGTCCATATGGTTACAAGGATACCTCATTTATGTAGGTTTTATTTTATTTTACTACTTAAAAGAAATTATGACTACATGCACCAAAATTAGTATCTGTAAAATTGTCATCTTCTGACCCCTATAACTTTTTATTTATCCGCATACGGAGATGTTTGACGGCTCTTTTGCACCCTCAACTGAAGTTTTTATTAATACCATTTTTGTTTTGATGGGACTTTTTGATAGCTTTATATACATTTTTTTTTTAGGGTATACAAAGTGACCAAAAATACGCAATTTTAGATTTTGAAATGTTTTATGTGTACGGTTGTACGCCATTGGCTGTGCCGTTTAATTAACTATACATTTTTATGGTTTGGACATTTACGCATGCGGCAATACCACGTATGTGGTATATAAGGGGGGTGATTCAAACTTTTATTAGGGAAGGGGTTAAATCACATTTATTAACAATTTTTTTACACTTTTTTTGCAATGTTATAGGGGACTATAACATGGCGTACATTGATTTCAGACACTGATCAATGCTATGGCATAGCATAGCAGTGATCAGTGTTATCGGTGCTCTGCTGCTCCAGCCTGGATCTCAGACATGGAGCAGCAGAGCGACGATTAGATGGCGGGAAGCAAGGTAAGAAGCCTTCCGCTGTCTTCTCAGCTGTTCAGGATGCCGGGATTTCACCACAATGGTCCTGATCAGCCTGCTGAGCTAACCGGCAACAGTTTTCTCCCGTTTTAGATGCCGCAATCAACTTTGATCGTGGCGTTTAAAGGGTTAATACTGGACATCAGCCCGATACTGGACATCAGTCTGCTAACTGCAACGGGGACCTACAGGGTATGAAGCACACTCAGCCCATGAGCGTGCTTCACATATCGGGAGCCGACACAACATAAATATACATCTTGCGTCATTAAGGGGTTACCATTTTTTTTTGTCCTTTTTTGTCTGTAGAGGTAGTACGGACAACCATATCCTGCCATTCGCTCTTTTTCTTAGTTCAGTTTACAGTGATCCCTCAACTTACAATGGCCTCAACATACAATAATTTCAACATACTATGGTCTTTTCTGGACCATTGTAACTTGAAACCATACTCAACATAGAATGCTACGGACAGTCCAGATCTGCGAAACATGTCAATGGCTGGAAATACCGACCAATCAGAATGGGCATTCACTGGTAAAACTCCTGTGTTACTGAAGTGTAGGCACTGAATTCTTGTCTGCTAGTGCCTCCCTACAGGTATTACATGTTCTGTACTACTCTTTACCTGTGCAACAGTTAGCTGCTCCTTTGGACCCCAGATATGGGCGTTTCCATTTAACTTTTTTAGGATATTGCGTGTACTGAACATAGACATTGCTTTTACAGCTCCCAGAAGCTCTTGTCAGGATTCGGCAAGCTGGTGGTGGATCCTCTGTGTCAGTGAGGGATTGGCATGGACTGTACCGGTGGACCGGTTCTAAGTTGCTACTGGTATTCACCAGAGCCCGCCGCAAAGCGGGATGGTCTTGCTGCGGCGGTAGCAACCAGGTCGTGTCCACCAGTAGCGGCTCAACCTCACTGATTGCTGAGACTGGCGTGGTACAGAAGGACAAGGCAAGAGCAAGGTCGGAAGTAGCAGAAGGTCAGGGCACGCAGCAAGGGTCGTAGTCAGAGGCAACAGCAGAAGGTCAGGAACACAGGCTAGGAACATACACAAAACGCTTTCACTGGCACAAGGCAACAAGATCCGGCAAGGACAGGAAGGGGAAGTGGGTTTAAATAGGCCTGAGCAGATGGGAGCTAATTACACTGATTGGGCCATGCACCAATTAGTGGTGCACTGGCCCTTTAAATCTTAGAGAGCCGGAAGTGACAGTGCAGCGCTCCCGGTCAGCGGGTCTGACGGGGGCGCTGCAGAGAGGAGAACGTAACAGCTCTTTCTTACTTTTATATGTAAGGACTTTATTTATATTAGTTATCGCCTTATTTTTCTTTAATCCTCACTTTTTCCTAATTTTGGATGTCATTTAGTGGCCACAGAACCAATTACTAGGTTTCCATAGAGTTATGGTCTCAACATACAATGGTTTCAACATATAATGGTTGTCCAGGAACCAATTAGTATTGTAACTTTAGGGACTACTGTATATGAAAATATTAGCATAATAGATTGTAAACCCTTTAAAGAATAATCATGTCGTAATATATAGTTTCATTCCGATGTAAACCCTTATTAATCCAGCATAAGAACAACTGCGGATGTAGGCCAGGGACAAAAGTTGAGTCCTGAAGCAGTCTAGCAGCAGGGAGATGAGGTGAAACCATTTAATAGATATTTTCAGCCTATCTTAGAGAGACAGATAAGAAGAGAAGAGAGGGATAGTGGATAACATAGTGGAGTGATTCCTAGTGAGCCCAGACCAAGAGCTAGATCAGAATAGAGAGGGATGCCAAAGTTTCCACTGCCTCCCACTAAGAAATAGAAGACTTCCTACAGAGGTGTACCAATGGCAAAAACAAAACAAGCCGCAGAATAATATTTGAGCATATTAGAGGGAGCCAAAACACCATCCACCTTAGCAGCATGTAAACTAGACTGTGTCACACACCATCCCTTGGAGCCCAACAAATTGTAAAATATCCCTCTGTAATTGTTTCAAGAATAATAAGGGAACCAACGTTGTAATATCAAGACCATTTTATTGGCCACATTCAGTCTCAACCAGGAAATGTTCAGAGCAGCCCAAAAGCCCAATCCCTTTTTAATTTGATTCTCAAGGGAACAAAGTTCACCTACAAAAAAAAGAAGTAGACCAAGAAGTTGAAGTAATGCTCATATCTTGGCTCTTGTCTTCCTTCCATCGCATCTCAAAATTCATAGAGTGAGGGACTGAACTATTAAGAGCTTATAATTTATTGTGCTTAACCTGAAGGCCAGAAATATATGAAAAGTACTTTCTCAAGTGCTCAATACTGGTTAGGTAGTGATTAGAGATGGGCAAATTTTTCAAAAATTTGATTCGGCCGATTTGACGAATTTTCCAAAATAAATCGGCTTCATTTGAATATTTTTGAGGTAAATCACTATTAAAAACGGCTATTTCCAGGCTACAGAGAGCCTCAATAGGGGTGTAGGACACTTTGCCTTGCCATAACACGCATAGGGAGTGTGCTGGGGTAGTGAAATAATACTATTATTCAGTGTGACATGCAGATTACTGGTGTTGCTGATAGGCGGCATGCCACCATGTGATTCAGGGTGATCCCGCCTACCCGCCTTCCTAGACTTCCTTGCCCCATGTCCTCACACGTGTAGCCACCATTTTAGTCCTCCGGCCTGCTAAAATTGTAGTGAATGAAGCGATTTGTTACCACGAAGCGCAAAGAAATTCAGATTCGTTCCAAATGGAATTTTTCATGAAATTCAACTTCGGCAGCTTTGTTCCGCCCATCTCTAGTAGTGATGTCAGAGAAAAAGATAGTTATAATTTACATATAATGCATATCTATACTGTAATGTTCACATAACTCCTTAATCTCTTTTCTATGTTTTCATTCACCATAACCTGCTGTACCAACAGCTCTATAACTCTAACAAAAAGCAAGGAAGACAAGGAATATCCCTGCCAAGTGTCCCAAACAATACGGATAGGATCCAGAGCAAGCAGCATTGAATAAAACTTTCTAAAAATAGTGAAAAATTAAGGCCCAAAACCCAGTCTCTCCAGGATAAAAAAGGTAATCCCAGTTCAAAGAATTTATATAAATCCAGGGAAAAGGCAAAAAAAGCTTGCTTTTTAGAAGTGACAGCCCATTGAGATATCACCATAGAAACAGGGGCGAACTGACCGGCCGATCCGATCAGACGTTGTCCGAGGGCCCGGCCGGGTTAAAGGCCTGCTGCCCCCACTACTGAGGATCCGGGACACTCGTCCCAGATCCCCAGCAAAGAGCGCTGCCTTCTACGGTATGTAGATTTTTGCTTTGCCCTATGTCTGGTGTGTTTCTGTGTTTAGTCTTGTGTGATCTTGTATCTCTGTATCCTGATCTGTATAGTGTCCTGACTTCAGTTACCTGTAAACTCACCTTCATTCCTGGTAATCCTGCTGCTATATCTTCCTGGTAGCCTCTTTGTCATTGCTCTTATACCTGTGTTAACTCGGCGTTTAACTCGTTTAGTTGGTACTTTAAATACCTTCCGCTGTATCTTCCTGATACCTATTGGTTACTACTTTACATACCTGCCATTATATTTTATCCTGGTTTCCTTTTTCTTTTTCCTTGCTTGTTTAACATTCGTACCCTGACCCGTTTCTCTGACCTGCGTACAGTTCTGTTAATTATTTTGACTTGTGTCGCCCCTGCACCTTACATAGCACAGGAACTGCCATCCAGTTGTGGATCCACTGTTTAGCGCGGATATGCAAGTTGACAGGAAAAGGGGTTCTGGGTGAGCTCAGGGCCACACTATTCCCTCCCTTATGTGATACATCTCTTGGCGGCTGAGCAGAAAGGCATTGTATTTTGATGAGTTGCTACACTGCCAAACCAAATTCTACCTTCAATAGTCACTTTTCTATGGTCTTAGCAATGGCTTCCAGTACTCAGATACCCCTAGGATTTAGGGTGGAGCAGAAGAGGGTGACCAGTAATCAGACTTGTGAGGAAATCATACATGTCAATGTCAGTATCAATAATACAGGATGATTTAAAAAAGGATGTTGCAAAAGTAAAGGGCTGTAGTTAAAGTAACATCAGTGGTAAATGGCCAGTGACTAAAGATCAAAGCGAAAATGGCTAGTGTAATATAAGATGGCAACATTGAAGCAAGTAAGAGATTGTTGTATGTTGGAATTTGCGCGATTGGGGTCCACCTGGACATGTTAAAGAAATGAATGGCTTATGCCACAAATAGAATGATGTATATCAGAAGTATGGTACACCTCCACATTTCCATTTAGATGTTTGCCGATACCTAAATTTAACTCTACCGGAACATTGGATCGGCCGCACAGGAAACAACGTTTCACAAATGTTGCACTGGCCTCCACACTTTTCAGATTTAACACCCTGCAACACCCTGCAAGTGGTTTATTGGTGCCACCCCCCCCCCCTTTACAGCCACCACACCAAGCACCCAGAGACTATAGAGAGCACGCCAAACCAACCCCCCCCCCACCCCCGGGTACACCCCTGACCAAAACAAACTGATTTTCCTCCAAGATTAGAGTCAATATTTCTTTTTTATAATTTGCATTTTCCGATACTAAGACAAGATGTACATCTGCTGCGTTAATAAGAACTGAAACAGATATCAGTATAAAGCTTGACAGAATCTGGGCTGTATGACCTAATTATTATTAATTACAGGAGATAATTATTCCCACTGCCTTTAGTAGACGAACACTGGCACTTTCTAAAGCTGTGATAAACAATAGTCATACGGAATTGATTACTTAGGAAATCCACCACATTGTGATTATATAACAAGCCACTAGAGTATAGCTCTGTCATCCAAGAGCCTTGATTGATTTATTATATCTCAATCTATCATTTTACATCCATTACTCTACTAGGATTATTTGTAAATACAAATAGTTTTTTTTTGGGGGGGGGGGAAATCTCTAAATTCTAATTCTGGAATTTTCTGATCATGTATTCCTTGTGTAACTTAGAGGTTCAGAATCTCATGAACACGATGGCCGGTTACGTATTTTGCAACAATAAAGTAGTTTTACCCTTTCCTTCATCATCTTAGCTTTTTCTGTCCACTGGGATCTAATCAGAGAGATGCCCCGGGTTAAGAAAGCTGCTTAATTGGACCCCATGAGAAGATACGAGATAACAGGGAACCAGGAAAGAAAGCCTCCTGCTTTATATATAATTGATCAGATTGGAAGTGTGTTTTTCTCTACAACACAGGATTCCAAATAAACAAAGAAATAACAATTTTTTGTTAGACTGCCATAGAGTGGTCAGTAAGAAATCTACACATTCATTGACAGAGATCCCCCCTCTCCTGTACTTATTTTTCAACATTTTAAAAAACATTCTGCAATATCAATATTTTCTATTGTTAGAAGGTAGAGGCAAAGCTCATCCTGGTAACTCCTGATCCTGGATTTTGAGTGACAGGTCAAGAGGCATCCCCTCTGCCTTGATCTTTACTGATGTTTAAAGGGGTACTCTGCTGCCCTGTGTCGGAAGCTCCGCTCCCCGGCGTCCGGAAGTTTATTGTTACGGACGCTGTGTGCGGGCTTCCGTGTTCAGGGCTGCCCCTCGTCACGTCACGCCCGCCCCCTTCGTGACATCACGCCCGGCCCCTCAACGAAAGTCTATGGGAAGGGGGCGTGACGGCCATCGCTGTTGGAATCCCTGAAGTACCTGTGGTTGGGTATCACCTGATAAGTGCTATGTTTTAGATGTTTTTTTGATAATAATGGTGTTTTCTACCTATTTGCAATATTGTATGCTGTTTTATACTGTCTGCATTGTTGAAACTGTATCAGGCATGGCTGTGAGCAGTAAAGTGTTTACACACACTGCTAGGAACCCTCCGGATGGAAGGGAGGAGCTTGCGCTGGTTCAGCCTCTCTACTGGAAGAAGATGAGCATGTAAGGGGCGTAGTCTAGCCTCTCCTGGTGAGAGGATTTGTTTATAGAAAGTTAGCCTCTCTGAGGATAGGAATTTTGAGAGTTTGTCAGAGGAGAAAGGAGAGCTTGGGACAATGAAAACTCCAGCTTGTGGTTGATGCTTTTTCCAGCAAAGAACTTCCATCTGAGGCGTCTTCTAGTCCTGATCTGTGAGTGGGCTTGAGAAAAGTGAGCATTCAGTTTTACACCCCAGTGATAGGACTTGCAGTTAAGAGACAAGTTGATGCATTTTCTTTCCTTACTCTATTTACTGTGCTCATTTACTGCCCGCTTCTGGAGAAAGACCAGGACTAGCAACTAGCTATAATAAAGAGAACCAGCTCCAGGAACCCTAGAGACTCTAACACATTAGGTTGCCCTGCCCCAGTCTATTGCCTGCTTGTTTTGATGGTCAAGGGTGCGTTCCCACCTGGCATATACGCAGCGAATTTCATGCTGTGAAAAATTTGCGGCAGCAGCATGAAATACGCTGCGTATTGTTTGCTCACTATACACACAGGGCTTTCCATCGGCGCCCTATGTGTGTAGTGAGTTTTGGAGGTGGAGCCGCACAGCAAAGTCATGCCGGCACACGGCCCCGCCTCCAAAACTCACTACGTGCAGAAGGCTGCCACCGGAAAGCCCTGTGTGTATAGTGAGTGAGAAATAAGCAGTATATTTCCCACTGCTGACGCAAATTTTGTGCTGCGTGAAATACGCTGTGTGTACGCCAAGTGGGAACGCACCCTTAAAGCTGTGCTTCCACATTGAACACGTGGCTGATCTTCAATAAAGAAACCTATGAATTGTAACAAGTTACCACATTATCTGGCATTGCACACAACCATCAAGGGCACCCCAAAATATCAATGGCAATCATTATCTCAGCTGTGACATATGACTAGGAAAGGAAACTAAAACTTTGTAAAAGATTTGTTACCTTTCTGAAATTATAAAATTTTTACTATTTTTTTTTTTTTTTGAAAGCTCAGCTATATATGCTACAGACTTGTTCTGCCTTTAATTTATGTAACAGAAATTAGCTGTCTATAAACCACTATTAAAGATGAGGGAATCAGTTTGCTCAAAATAAATTTCACTTTAAAATTTTGAATCTTCCAAACACCAATTTTTGGGATTTATTTCCGGTGAAGCACTTTCTTCCTTCTCTCCTCTCTCCTGTAAGAATGTATTCCTCTCTGAAAATCAGATAAAACATTCCCCATCCTCTGAGTTCACTTAGGCATCAAATGATAGCCTGAGGATGGGAGGGGAGGTCCCTGTGAATACAGCAGCATCGCAGGCTACTTTCACAATGCCATCATGTTACCTTTGGACACCCATTATTATTCGGCAATAACGCATCATGAATTAACGGATCAAATAACTGATCATAACAGATCATAACAGATTGCCAATGTCTGTTATTTTAACGGACATTCTGTTAAAATAACAGACATTGGCCATCTGTTATGATTCGTTATTTTATCTGTTATGATCCATTATTGTCCTAATTTTCCCCCATTTTTGACTTCCTGGTTGTGATGCTGCACTGAGCACAGGACACCCGTAGCCACTGGGTAGAGGACAAATTCCCATGCACACAGCTGGGTCCTGCTCATCAAAGTAAGTCACTTTCTGGGGGGGGGGGGGTTGAGGATCAGTGGGAGGTATATATGTATCTCATGCAACAGCTGCCTCCTGGTTGAAAAACAATGAGATAGTGTTTAATCTGATTCCAGGGTGCCTCCAGCTGTTGCAAAACTTTATCTCCCAGCATGCCTTAAACTGTGTGGGCATGTTGGGAGTTGTAGTTTTGCAACAGCTGGAGACATCCTATTTGGGAAACACTTTTATATTTATTTATTTAGGGCCTATACTCACCATACGCCAGGACTGCTTGCAGTCTGTATCTATCTATCTCATATCAATCTATCTATTTATCTCATATTTATCTATCTATCTATTATCTATCTATCTCATATTTATTTATTCATCTATCTATCTCATATCTGTCTATCTCACATCTTTCTTTCTATCCATCTACAGTCTAAATAGAAGCAGCACCTCCAGTAATGATACACATTAGCGATGGGTGCAGGAACACTAGAACCTCGGCTCTCCAGTTTTCCACAATAGAATGAATAGATGCAGCAAACCAATATATGTGGAAAAATGTGTGGTTTATTCCATGATGCAGCAGACAATGTTTTGGCGACCTCACACTTGAGAATAGTGGCGTGAAGTCACCAAAATGTTGTCTGCTGCTGAAGGTAGTGTGAAAGGGGCCTGTGGACAGAGACAGATAGTGCAGACAGCTCAGTAAACAATCTCACCCCATTTATACATTATTTAGACTGCTTACTGCCAGTTTTTCTTGCCTTGCCAAGCCTATGTATGGAGAAATAGATGTGTATGCTCCCTCCTCTGTGTGTGCAGTATATGGATGTTAGGCTTCATCCACCAGCTCTGAGAGAACTGCAAATTACACATAAACCATGCAAAGCATAATTCTGCTAAAAATACCACATACAAATTACATACAGTCATGGCCATACCCTGTACCCCTGAAGTATTTCTCAAAGAAAAGGATTGCAGTAACACATGTTTTGCTATACACATGTTTATTCCCTTTGTGTGTATTGGCACTAAACAAAAAATGGGAGGAAAAAAAGCAAATTGGACATAATGTCACACCAAACTCCAAAAAATGGGCTGAACAAAATTATTGGCACCCTTAACTTAATATCTGGCTGCACACCCTTTGGAAAAAATAACTGAAATCAATCGCTTCATATAACCATCAATAAACTTGTTATACCTCTCAGCCGGAATGTTGGACCACTCTTCCTTTGCAAACTGTTCCAGGTCTCTCTTATTGGAAGGGCACGTTTTTCCAACAGCAATTTTAATATCTCTCCACAGGTGTTCAATGGGATTTAGATCTGGACTAATTGCTGGCCACTTCAGAACTCTCCAGCGCTTTCTTGCCATCCATTTCTGGGTGCTTTTTGACATATGTTTGGGGTCATTGTCCTGCTGGAAGATCTCGGACGCAAACCCAGCTTTCTGACACTGAGCTGTACAGTGCGACCCAAAATACGTTGGTAATCCTCAGATTTCATGAAGCCTTGCACACATTCAAGGCACCCAGTGGCAGAATCAGCAAAACAACCCCAAAACATCATTGAACCTCACCCATATTTCACTGTAGGTACGGTGTTCTTTTCTTTGTAGGCCACATTTGGTAAAGTAGAATGATGTGCTTTACCAAAAAGCTCTATCTTGGTCTCATCTGTCACCAAGTTGTTTTCCCAGAAGGATTTTGGTTTACGGCTTACTCAAGTTCACTTTGGCAAAATGGAGTCTTGCTTTTTTATGTCTCTGTGTTAGCAGTGGGGTCCTCCTGGGTCTCCTGCCATAGCATTCCATTTAATTTAAATGTCGATGGATAGTTCGCGCTGACACTGATGCTCCCTGACAGTCAGGCTTGTCCAGAGATGTTTGGTTTTATCTATAGTGGTATATACTACTATTGTATGCGTATGTGCGCAATATCTTTATGGCATTGCCAAATTATGTGGTAAAATAATAAAATGCTGCAGTATATAATATTTGCCCCTATTGCAATAGAGCTATATCCTCTTTATGGTGCGTATTTATATATTTCACATACACTTGTGTTAATTAAGTATGTTTATTTATTACTTATAAACTTTTTTTTTTTTACAGTTTAAAAGTATACTTGTTGCATAAGAGAGAAAGGACAGATATATAGAAAGTAAGAAAAAATAAAATAATAAAGGTGCCAAAAATAAATAAAGTAACGAGGCCCTCTTGCAATTAAACCTTGTTTAGGTAAGCAGCTGGTAATAGTTTTTTTAGAGTGTCTATGGTGAAAGCCAATGTTCCTCTGGCCATTTAGGCTTCAATATAGTTCATACAATGCAGGGTGCAGTATTTACCTTTCTCAGCGCTGTGCTCTTAAGTTATACTTTACTCATTGCTTCTTATGCCCAGGGGCGGCGTCCTGCTCCTTCTGTGTATTGGCTCCGATGTTACCGTGCGGCTGTCTGTATCGCTTCTCCTATGCCCATACGCCCTTGAACAGGTGATCCTTTCCAATGCCGCTTGTTTGCTGGTCTCCATTTGGTGTATCTTTGTAGCAGTTGTCCTGCAGACACTAGGCAAAAGTGCTGCGTTGGGGGATGGTAATCATTTCAAAGTTACAGAAAATATCTGTGTTTGTAGCGATGTGCGGTCAAGGTCCTCTGCTGGGTATGCCTGATGTAACCAATGGGGACTCAGAGTTGATAGCTGGATGCGTTTCGGAGTCTAGCTTACACCTTTTTCAACAACCAACTGATAAGGCCCTGTGCTGGGCTTTCTATAAGGATAATTCCACCCACATAAAACCCAGTTAGTGGATTTTGGCCGGATACTGGCATATGGATTCCATACAAAACATGGTATGGAACCTAAAATAAAATAATACCCTGGACTGGCGGCCTAACTGGATCCTGTGCATCTTAGACATTACCTCCCTATATATGTGCATTAGGCACAAACTTGGCCTTCAAGCAGTAGAACACTTCCTAACGAAGAAAGGAAAAATCCCCACAGAACAGATCAATTTCTTGATAAATGGTATGAACTTTATATTATGCCACAACTAGTTCTGGTTTGACCACCGTTTCTTAAGACAACGCAATGGTACCGCCATGGGCACTAGATTCGTGCCCAGTTATGCCAATTTATTTATGACGTATTGGGAGGAACTGCATGTCCTCCCAAGACTGGGCATGGACCTGGTGCTATGGCAGAGGTATATCGATGGTACATCATGGTGTGGAATGGAGACAGAACCAGCCTAGAAAACTTCATTACAGAATTGAACCAGAACTCCTTATATCTGAAACTCACTCCGTGTATAGAAGGATATGTTGAATTTTTAGACTTAAAGATTAGTGTGGAGGAAGAGAAGCTCAAATGCTGTACTTTTCGGAAACCTACATCAAGGAACTCATACATCCTAAATTCAAGCTGTCACCTACCTAGATGGCTACTAAACATCCCATATGGACAGTTCTGCCGGATTAGGAGGAATTGTACAGATATGGGGAAATTTGAAGAAGAAGCTACAAATTTAGTCAGAGAATATCCCTCGAAACTGCTGGAGGATTCCCTTAGGAAAGCAAGGGAATTAAACAGAGATTACTTTTTTAAAGAAGCCATCCCTTATATGAGGGCACCAAATCTGAACATACAGGTAGCCCCCATGATTAGGAATATCAACAATGCAGAAGAAAAACAAAAAATCTGTCTTGAGATGAAAGGTTTCCACAGATGTGGAACACGTAGAGGGTGCAAATGTACTAAGTTCCAGAAAAATACTGTTGAGAACATTTCCACCTCAAACAAACATCCATACAAAATTGAAGAATGTCTAATGTGTAGGAGCACATCAGTGGTGTACATCATAACCTGTCCGTGTCCCCGTCAGTACATTGGAAGAACATCAAGACCACTCTTTAAACGTATCACGGAACACTTGTACAACATTAATTCGGGCTTTGAGAAGCACACATTGTCAAGCCATTTCAATAACGCACATAATTAAGACTGCACTGGCATGACATTCACCGCGCTACATGGTGAATAAAAATTGGAGGGGAGGAGACCATATTGCCAAAATGTCCAGTGCAGAATCGAAAATGATTTTCAAAATGGACATGCTTCTTCTGAAAGGATTAAAAGCCGATTTGGAGATTTTTGGGTTTTTATAGAGTTGAGTAGACATGTGCAATTCGTTTCGGAACGAATACTAAACTTTACGAATTTTCGGGTTTTCGTTACAATCCGAATGCACGAAAAAAAAATCGATTATTTCCGAAAAAGAATACGAATATACAGTTAACGAATGCATTCGTTAAGTAACGCATAACGAATAATGCATGTTAATGAATAACGAATGCATTCGTTATCAGTAAACCGAATGTAAGGAATTAATTAGATTTTTTTCATTGGGTTTACCTGAGGAAAACTTGCCTTCCTACACAGAGAAAACTGCAAAAAAAAGGTGAAAACAACAAAAATCCTAAGGTAACACCTGCTATTTATTACAAAAGAGGATCAGCAAGTGAAACTAATGTGCATTTCGTTTAGTAACGAATGCTCAATTTAACGAATTTTACAGATATAACGAAAGATCCGAATTAACGAATGTATTCAATGTTATTAACGAATGCATCTGAAAACAAAAGAAATTTAAGCGGATGCATCCGAAAACCGAATATGATGAATGCACAGCATTCCGAATATTCACGGAACCGAAAAATTTTAAGAAACGAAAACGAACAAAACGAAAAAAACAACATTTTGGGTTCTGCACATGTCTAAAGTTGAGACATTTCTCAGATAACATCTATACTTCACCAGTTCAACCATTAAAGGGGTACTCCGGTGCTTAGACATCTTATCCCCTATCCAAAGTATTATATTTTTAGGTTCCATACCATGTTTTGTATGGGACCCTTATTCCAGTATCTGGCCAAAATCCACTAACCGGGTTTTATGTGTGTGGAGTTAGCCCTATAAAAAGCCCAGCACAGGGCCTTATCAGTAGGTTGTTGAAAAAGGGGTAAGCTAGACTCCGAAAAGTTTCCAGCCATCAACTCTAAGTCGCCGTTGGTTACAAGGTTAGAGGACCGTGATCGCACATCGCTACAAACACAGATATTTTCTGTAACATTAAAATAACTACCATCCCCCAACGCAGCACATTTGCCTAGTGTCTGCAGGGCAACTGCTACAAAGATATGCCGAACGGAGACCAGCAAACAGACGGCGTTGGAAACTACAAGTCTAAGGATCACCTGCTCAATGGCGCATGTGCATAGGAGAAGCGATGCAGACAGCCGCACAAGAACATTGGAGCCCATACACAGAAGGAGTGGGACACCGCCCCTGAGCGGTAGAAGCGGTGAGTACAGTATCACTTAAAATACTTATTAGCAGCTGATTTCTACAGAGGAAATTATTTTCTTAACCCCTTTCTTTTTAACCCCTTAAAGACCGAGGGTTTTTCAGTTTTTGCATTTTCGTTTTTTCCTCCTTGCCTTTAAAAAATCATAACTCTTTCAATTTTGCACCTAAAAATCCATATGATGGCTTATTTTTTGCACCACCAATTCTACTTTGTAATGACGTCAGTCATTTTGCCCAAAAATCTACGGTGAAACTGAAAAAAAATCATTGTGAGACAAAAAATTTTTAAAAACACTGTTTTGTGGGCTTCCATTTCTACGTAGTAAATTTTTCAGTAAAAATGACACCTTATCTTTATTCTATAGGTCCATACGATTAAAATGATACCCTATTTATATAGGTTTGATTTTGCCGTACTTCTGGAAAAAATCCTAACTACATGCAGGAAAATTAAAATGTTTAAAATTGTCATCTTCTGACCCCTATAACTTTTTTATTTTTCAGCATATGAGGGCTCATTTCAGCGGTATGAGGGCTAATTTTTTGCGCCGTGATCTGAAGTTTTTAGCGGTACCATTTTTGCATTGATAGGACTTATTGATCGCTTTTTATTCATTTTTTCATGATATAAAAAGTGACCAAAAATGCACTATTTTGGACTCGATATATTGTTATAATTCGGACATTTCCGCACGCGGCGATACCATATATGTTTATTTTTATTTTTATTTACACTGTTTTTTTTTATGGGAAAAGGGGGGTGATTCAAACTTTTAATAGGGAAGGGATTAAATGATCTTTATTGACTTTTTTTTTCACTTTTTTTTTGCAATGTTATAGCTCCCATAGGGACCTATAACACTGCACACACTGATCTATTACATTGATCACTGGTTTCTCATAGGAAACCAGTGATTGATGATTCTGCCGCTTGACTGCTCATGCCTGGATCTCAGGCACTGAGCAGTCATTCGGCGATCGGACAGCGAGGAGGCAGGTAGGGATCTTCCTGCTGTCCTGTAAGCTGTTCGGGAATGCCGCGATTTCGCCGCGGCTATCCCGAACAGCCCACTGAGCTAACCGGCATACTTTCACTTTCACTTTGAACGCTGCGTCTAAAGGGTTAATAGCGTGGGGCACGGCGATCAATGCCACAGGTCCCGGCCGTTGTTAGAGGCCGGGCCCGACCCGCTATGACGTGGCCCCGCGTTATAGATCGGGAGCGGACACATGACTTTCCAGTACGTCATGTGTCCTTAACCCCTTAAGGACCGGAGGTTTTTCCGTTTTTGCATTTTCGTTTTTTGCTCCTTGCCTTTAAAAAATCATAACTCTTTCAAATTTACACCTAAAAATCCATATGATGGCTTATTTTTTGCGCCACCAATTCTACTTTGTAATGACGTCAGTCATTTTGCCCAAAAATCTATGGTGAAGCGGGAAAAAAAATCATTGTGCGACAAAATTGAAAAAAAAACGCTGTTTTGTAACTTTTGGGGGCTTCCGTTTCTACGTAGTAAATTTTTCGGTAAAAATGACACCTGATATGTATTCTGTAGGTCCATACGATTAAAATGATACCCTACTTATATAGGTTTGATTTTGTCGGACTTCTGTAAAAAATCATAACTACATGCAGGAAAATTTATACGTTTAAAATTGTCATCTTCTGACCCCTATAACTTTTTTATTTTTCCATGTATGGGGCGTTATGAGGGCTCATTTTTTGCGCCGTGATCTGAAGTTTTTAACGGTACCATTTTTGCATTGATAGGACTTATTGATAAATGATTGATAAATGATATAAAAAGTGACCAAAAATGCACTATTTTGGACTTTGGAATTTTTTTGCGCGCACGCAATTGACCGAGCAGTTTAATTAATGATATATTTTTATAATTCAGACATTTCCGCACGCGGTGATACCACATATGTTTATTTTTATTTACACTGTGTTTTTTTTTTTTATTGGAAAAGGGGGGTGATTCAAACTTTTAATAGGGGAGGAGTTAAATGATCTTTATTCACTTTTTTTTTTCACTTTTTTTTTGCAGTGTTATAGGTCCCATAGGGACCTATAACACTGCACACACTGATCTTCTATGTTGATCACTGGTTTCTCATAAGAAACCAGTGATCAACGATTCTGCCGCATGACTGCTCATGCCTGGATCTCAGGCACTGAGCAGTCATTCGGCGATCGGACAGCGAGGAGGCAGGAAGGGGCCCTCCCGCTGTCCTGTCAGCTGTTCGGGATGCCGCGATTAGCCGCGGCTATCCCGAACAGCCCGACTGAGCTAGTCGGGAACTTTCACTTTTAGCCGTGCGGCTAAGCTCTGAGCGCGCGGCTAAAGGGTTAATAGCGCGCGGCGCCGCGATCGGCGCTGCGCGCTATTAGAGGCGGGTCCCGGCTTCACTATGACGCCGGGCCCGCCATGATATGACGCGGGGTTACTGTGTAACCCCGCGTTATATCAGAAGTGCAGGACCAAGGACGTACCGGTACGTCCTTGGTCCTTAAGGGGTTAAAGAGTTCATTTCTTTTTTTTGTCTTGTCCACAGTGCTCTCTGCTGACACCTGATGCCCGTATCAGGAACTGTCCAGAGCAGAAGAAAACCCCCATAGCAAACCTATGCTGCTCTGGACAGTTCCTGACACGGACAGAGGTGTCAGCAGAGAGCACTGTGGATAAGACAAAAAAGTAATTCAAAGAGAAAAGAATTTCCTCTGTAGCATACAGCTGCTAATTAGTACTGGAAGGATTAAGATTTTTAAATAGAACATATTTACAAATCAGTTTAACTTTCTGGCACCAGTTCATAAAAAAAAAAAAAAAAGTTTTCTACCGTAGTACCTCTTTAAGAGTGCAGTGCTGATAAAGGTAAATGCTGCACCCTGCATTGTATGAACTGTATAAAAACCTAAATAGCCAGAGAAACATTGGCTTTCACCATAGGCTTTCTCTGAAAAACTATTACCAGCTGCATTTCTAAACAAGGTTTAATTACAAGAGGGCCTTGTTACTTTTATTTATTTATTTTTGGCACATTTATTATTTTATTTTTTTCTTACTTTCAATATATCTGTCCTATCTCTCTTATGCAACAAGTATACTTTTAAACTGTAAATTTACTGTGAGTAAATAAACATATTTTATTAACACAAGTGTATGTGAAATATATAAATATTCACCATAAAGAGGATATAGCTCTATTGCAATAGGGGCAAATATTATATACTGCAGCATTTTATTATTTTACCACATAATTTGGCAATGCCATAAAGATATTGCGCACATACGCATAAAATAGTAATATATACCAATAAAGATATAATCAAACATCTCTAGACTGGAGGGGCAAGCTGTGCATAACTAGCTTGCCCCCTGACTGGTGAGCAGTAAGAGGTTAAGAAATATACAGGCAAGGTTTTTAGCCCCCTCCCCCGCCTGTAAAACTTGCAAATGGCTACAGTGGTATGTCCCATGGGTGGGGGGGGAAGGAGTGCACCAATCAGGGGTTTAATAGTTTCCCGGGCTTTCAGGGGCCCTCCCCTGGGTATTTATAGCTGTGGTGCCTCCCTTCCCCCTCAATCTGCCCAGGACCCGGAGTTTTGCCCTCCCTCCCTCCCTTTTTGTATCTTTGTTTATTGTAAGTCACAGCTTGGCGGTAAGAAGACGGTGAATGCGGGGTCAACCCGGGGTAGACCTCCACACAGGACGGTGTGGCAGCACCTCTCGGGTTGGTAAGAAGCCAATCGGTGTCTTTGTTACAGTTAAATTGTTATTTATATAAGTAATTTTATAAATAAAGCTGTGGCCGATCCCCACCCACGGAAAAGTTAAATTGTTGTTGTGTCAGTTATTATTTAAGTATTTATTGTAGTAAGGGGGAGGGGTAGTTATAGCCTGCTAGGAGCTAATTGTGTCTCAGCAGTCAAGTCTGACTGTGTAGCCTAGAGGGGCTAACCCTACTTTTTTCTGTTTTTACATAAATATCGGTATTTTAAGGTGGTACTGGGAGTTAGCACTCAGCGACAATTGTGAGTTAGCCGCCATTGCCTATTTTTAGTCTTTTTTCTATATTTACTGATGCTCCCTGAGCCTGCAGGACAGCCTGAATATCTTTGGAACCTGTTTGGGGCTGCTTATCCACCATCCGAAATTGACAGGAGGATTGAAGGATGGTTAAAGTGCTATATAGCATTACGTTTATTAATAAATAAAAACCAATGATGCGTTTCGGAGGTACAGTCCTCCTTCCTCAGATTGGCAATCCAATCTTGTTGCCAATCTGAGGAAGGAGGACTGTACCTCTGAAGCGCGTCATTAGTTTTCTCGATTCCACAAGACTATTGGTACCCCATTGGGGTGATATGCGCATTACTTCTGTGACCAGGTGAGTCATCTGGCTATGGAGACACAATTTGGCTGTTAAAATTAGTAATGGTTCTTTGGTCCAACAACTTTGTATGTCTATTGTAATTTTCAATCATTATAAATATATCTATGCCTAACAATGCCTAAAACATTTTGGTCCCAAACCATTATTGCTAATATAAAGGATTATAAAGTGGTTATTATTAGAACAGCAAAATGGTCTTGGAAAAACTGTGTCACCCTTGTCTGTGCACCATGTCTGGTACTGTAAATAAGTGCCATTCACTTGTCCTTTTTTATAATCTCATAAAACAACAATATCCTATGGTATATGTTTTTTAAAGCGATGTTCTGGTGAGTATTTTTACAGACAGGGTCTAAAAATAAAAAAAATTCTATACTTACCGTCCTTGCTCTTTTACAGCCACGGTTATCACAGATCTTCAGTCCCGCTTCACAATACTTCTAGTGCTAGGGTCAGCACATTGAATTGCCTGCTGAGCCTATACGTAGCTACGGTGGGACACCACTGCGGTCACTGATTGGCTGAGCAGGCAATTCCACTCGCTGACTTCAAAACCAGAGCTCTGTGATAACAATGGGGTAGCAAGGAAGGTAATTGATATTTTCTTCATTTTAGCACCTGTCTGAGCCCAATTAAAAGAACAAATACCCCGGGATACGCCTTTAAGAATAAAATTGCACACTCTTGCACAATTTGCAATCATAAAACACAAATAATTGAGAAAAGGTAGAACTAGTAGGTAGTCACATAGAAAACCATTGGGAAGTATCAATGAAGGAGCACAATTTATGGATAAGTCAGTCCCTTGAAAAGGTGCTTTCCAAGTAAACAAAGTACCAGACTTAAAAGAGTGAACAGCTATAGCTGAGCCAATAGAGGAGCTAAAAGAATTGGTGGACTCTACTACAGGTACATGGTACAACGGCCAGTTGGTTTTGCTTAGAGAAATGGATGTGTGTGGAGGGGATATGGGTAGTGTTGAGCGGCATTCGAATTTGCAATATTTCGCGAATATATGGACGAATATTCGTTATATATTTGCTAAATTCACATATTCGTAATATTCGCGTTTTATTTTCGCAAATGCGAAAAATTCGCGCATGCGAAACTTTGCTTATGCGGAAATTAGCATATACAAAATTTAGCATACGCGAAAATTCGCATATGCGGAAATTAGCATATGCAAATTTTCGCATATGCGCAAATTCGCACGCCAGTCTCACACAGTAGTATGAGAGCCTTCTTTACACCACACAAGCTGGAAGCAGAGAGGGGTGATCACTGTGATGTGTACTGTGAAAAAAAACAAAAACAAATATTCGTAATTACGAATATATAGTGCTATATTCGCGAATATTCGTGAATTCGCGAATATGCGATATTCGCGACAAAATTTGCATTGCGAATATTCGCGAGCAACACTAGATATGGGTAGTGCTAAATGACATTTAATATAATAAACACAGTGTTGCTCGCGAATATTCACAATGCGAATTTTATTCGTGAATATCGTATATTCACGAATTCGTGAATATTCGCGAATATAGCACTATATATTCGTAATTACGAATATTCATTTTTTTTTTATTTATTTTTTTTTAACATTTTTATTTTACACAGTAAACATCACAGTGATCCCCCCTCTCTGCTTCCAGCTTGTGTGGTGTAAAGAAGGCTCTAATACTACTGTGTGAGACTGGTGTGCTAATTTTCGCATATGCTATTTGTATATGATAATTTTCGCATACGCGAATTTTCACAAATATGCTAAAATAAAATGAGAATATTACGAATATGCGAATTTAGCGAATATATGACGAATATTCGTCCATATATTGGCGAATATTCGCGAATTCAAATATGGCCTATGCCGCTCAACACTAAATAAACAATGGAAAGGAAATCCAGCTCTATGTGGGAACAGTGAAATGACTGATTCAGTATGTGTTAAAGGAGTAGTGTGGCGAAAAATAACATATCCCCTATCCAAAGGATAGGAGATAAGTTATAGATCGGGGGGTCCGAACGTTGGGACCCCCGCGATCTCCAGAAAGGGGCCCCGACAGTCTGCTGGAGGTGGCCGTTCCGACCCCCACAGGAAGCAACAGCCGACACACCTCTTCTATATATCTTTATGGCATACATGGAGGAGGCGTGTCGTCCGACACTCCGTGCGGGGTCGGCACGCCCCCTTCCAGCAGACTGCCAGGGCCCCGTTCAGGAGATCACAGGAGGTCCCAGCGTTCCGACAACCCCGCGATCTATAACTTATGTCCTATCATTTGGATAGGGGATAAGTTATTTTTCACTACAGAACTCCTTTAACACCATGAAAAAAAGAATAGTTCTTGGGTGCTGGATTTTCATCATACCAAGCATTTTGCTTCCAGCCTGTGGTCCAGCAAGTCTTTGGGTATTGAGATATATTAAGATCACTACGAGGCAGAATCTTCTCTAAATTCCCTTGTGTAACTTCTGTGCAGAATCTCCATAGCATGAAAGGGGCCTTTATGTGCATTGTTCATGAAGATTCAGAGAATGCTATTACATTAATTGATCCTAATATGTTAAGGAACCCCAGAGGACGGGTTTAGCAGGTTCTATAAATTTGCCACTCACCTTGAGCGTACAGGGAGTGCGCATATCACCCCAAATAAAGTATGAACAGGAGAAAAATCCTGTGCTGACCCATAGGTCCCAAAAAGAACAACTGCCGGTAGTCCTGTATGGTGACTGGAAAGTACTGGGTGGGCCATTTATATGGATACACATTAATAAAATGGGAATGGTTGGTGATATTAACTTCCTGTTTCTGGCACATTAGTATATGTGAGGGGGGAAACTTTTCAAGATGGGTGGTGATCATGGTGGCCATTTTGAAGTCGGACATTTTGAAGTCGGCCATTTTGAATCCAACTTTAGTTTTTTCAATAGGATGAGGGTCATGTGACACATCAAACTTATTGGGAATTTCACAAGAAAAACAATGATGTGCTTGGTTTTAACGTAACTTTATTATTTCAGGAGTTATTTACAAGTTTCTGACCACTTATAAAATGTGTTCAATGTGCTGCCCTTTGTGTTGGATTGTCAATGCAACCCTCTTCTCCCACTCTTCACACACTGATAGCAACACCGCAGGAGAAATGCTAGCACAGGCTTCCAGTATCTGTAGTTTCAGGTGCTGCACATCTCGTATCTTCACAGCATAGACAATTGCCTTCAGATGACCCCAAAGATAAAAGTTTAAGGGGGTCAGATCGGGAGACCTTGGGGGCCATTCAACTGGATATGCAAAACTGCTACATGATGATGTGTTTCCCTCTTTATGCACTGAAGCTGGCACATTCCCTGAGTTTTTCCAGCAAGATGGTGACCACCACATTATGGGTGTCAGGTCTGAGCATTCCTAGATGAACAGTTTCCTAGAAAGTGGATTGGTCGTCGTGGGCCAGTTGAATGGCCCCCAAGGTCTCCCGATCTGACCCCCTTAGACTTTTATCTTTGGGGTCATCTGAAGGCAATTGTCTATGCTGTGAAGATACGAGATGTGCAGCACCTGAAACTACAGATACTGGAAGCCTGTGTTAGCATTTCTCCTGCGGTGTTGCTATCAGTGTGTGTGAAGAGTATAGTTGAGCGGCATAGGCCATATTCGAATTCGCGATATTTGGCATATTCGTAATATTTGCGTTTTATTTTTGCATATGCGAAAATTTGCATATGCGAAAATAAGCATAGAAAAAATTAGCATATGCGAAAATTAGCATATGCTAATTTTTGCATATGCGAAAATTCGCACGCCTATTTCACACAATAGTATTAGAGCCTTCTTTACACCCCACAAGCTGGAAGCAGAGAGGGGGGATCACTGTGATGTGTACTGTGAAAAAAAAAATAAAAAAATATTCATAATTGCAATAAAATAAAATTCGCATTGCGAATATTCGTGAGCAACACTAGAGAAGAGTGGGAGAAGAGGGTTGCATTGTCAATCCAACACAATGGGCAGCACATTGAACACATTTTATAAGTGGTCAGAAACCTGTACATAACTCATGAAAGAATAAAGTTACGTTAAAACCAAGCACATCATTGTTTTTCTTGTGAAATTCCCAATAAGTTTGATGTGTCACATGACCCTCTCCCTATTGAAAAAACAAAAGTTAGATTAAAAATGGCCGACTTCAAAATGGCCGACATTGTCACCACCCATCTTGAAAAGTTTCCCCCCTCACATATACTAATGTGCCACAAACAGGAAGTTAATATCACCAACCATTCCCATTTTATTAAGGTGTATCCATATAAATGGCCCACCCTGTAGTATAAAATTACTGTACCTTGGATACAGGTGCTCAGGAGCAATAACAAGTTTCATGCATCATTGCCAATCTGAAGAAGGGGCGATAACCCTCCAAAATGCGTTATTGCTCCAGTGTACACATATACTTTCCAATTACTTTAATAGCACCTGCAGTGCCCACTTCTTTGTGAAGCTGTCCCACCCTTGCTGATAGCCGTTTTTCCAGCATAATGTGATTTCTTACAAACTATCATAATAAGGACAATAGTAGACATTAATAGTGTGATGAGGGGTAGAGTTAGTCAATAATAACAGGATATGCATGTATGTATGTCTGCTTTTATTCGAGTGCAAGAAAATATTGATACATAGAAGAAACTTTTCCCTTTGCTTGTCCTGACACATTAAAGCCAATCCTATGAGGCCTTAATAAGGTCAATGTTGTAGTTAGTAATAAATAAAGGAAGCCATTAAATTAAGTATTACAATTATTACTTGAATTAACAAGACAGCGAATAAACCTAAAGCCACGAAATTATTTCTCAGCAAAGAAAATACATAATTTTTTATATAATAGATGATTGGAATAGACATAGCTTACACTGGGTTGTACAACAAAGCCGTTTCGTTTCCAGGAGTTAAACAAATGTGTTATGTATTTTAACGTTTACAAGTATGAAATATTAAGTAGGAAACCATTTCATGCCGGCTCTTTTGGGCATTTCACATTAGTTTTTCAATGAATCATTTATGAGCAATAAAATTTGGTGTTTTGATACATTAATTTGTGTTACTATGCTTTAATGCCCATTATGTTCTGTTAGAACTCTGGAATTGAAACAAGGGTATTATGGGATAGAAAACTGCGAACAGCGTAATCTCAGAACAGAAGCAACAGAAGAGGTATTAACCCCTTAACGACGCAGGACGTAAATGAACGTCCTGGTGACGTGGTACTTAATGCACCAGGACGTACATTTACGCCCTGAGCATAACCGCGGGCATCGGAGCGATGCCTGGATCATGCGCGGCAGGTCCCGGCTGTGCATCGCAGCCAGGGACTCGCCGGTAATGGCGGACACCTGCGATCCCGTGGATGTCCGCCATTAACCCCTCAGATGGAGTGATCAATACCGATCATGGCATCTGCAGGATCGCGGTCACTTAACAGTATGATCGGATCACCTGCAGCGCTGCCGCGGCGATCCGATCATCCTGCACAGCAGACGGAGGTCCCCTCACCTGGCTCCGCTGCCTTCTGGTAGTCTTCTGCTCTGATCTGCCTTCCTGCAGACCAGAGCAGAAGATCACCGATAACCCTGATCAGTACTATGTCCTATACATAGCACTGAACAGGATTAGCAATCGAGTGATTGCTTTAAATAGTCCCCTATGGGGACTATTAAAGTGTAAAAAAAAAAAGTAAAAAAAGTAAAAAAAAAAAAGTAAAAAAAATGGGAAAAAACCCTCCCCCAATAAAAATGTAAATTGTCCCATTTTCCCTATTTTACCCCCAAAAAGTGTAAAAAAATTATTTTATATACATATTTGGTATCACCACATGCGTAAATATCTGAACTATTAAAATAAAATGTAAATGATCCCGTACGGTGAATGGCGTGAACGTAAAAAAAAAAAAAGTCCAAAATAGCTGCTTTTTTTTTATAACATTTTATTCCCAAAAAATGTTTAAAAAAAATGTAATAAAAGTTTTGTATAAGCAAATATGGTATTAATAAAAAGTACAGATCACGGTGCAAAAAATGAGCCCTCATAACACCGCTTGTACAGAAAAATGAAAAAGTTATAGGTTTTCAAAATAGGGGGATTTTAAACGTACTAATTTGGTTAAAAAGTTTGCGATTTTTTTTAAGCGCAACAGTAATGGAAAAGTGTATAATCATGGGTATCATTTTAATAGTATTGATCCAGAGAATAAAAAACACATGTCATTTTTACCATAAATTGTACGGCGTGAAAACAAAACCTTCCAAAATTTGCAAAATTGTGGTTTTCTTTTTTCATTTCCCCACACAAATAGTATTTTTTTGGTTGTGCCATACATTTTATGATAAAGGGAGTGATGGCATTACAACGGACAACTGGTTGCGCAAAAAACAAGCCCTCATACTAGTCTGTGGATGAAAATATTATGATTTTTTGAAGGGGAGGAGGAAAAAGAGTCCTTAAGGTCCAAATGGGCTGAGTCCTTAAGGGGTTAAGTAAATGGAAGCATGGCATACTAAAATTTCATCTTTGAGGTTAATTAGAAATTTAGCCATTTAAAGAGGTTTTCCCATTTTATAAAGTTGTGGCATTCATCTCGAGGTGCCCCTTATCCAGGTGATGTGGCCTCTTCACTATTTTTCACTGCATAGAAGAAACTGGCCACCCACTGTGCAGGGGACTGCAGTACAATTCTATTTTTATGAGTGGGACCACATTGCTGAATGAGCGTTGCATTCCCAATATTCTCAGAGGTCAGACCCCCGACTAATCATAAATGATGGCACATCCTAGAGATATGCCATCCATTTAGAAGACTGGAACACCCCTTTAAAGGAGTTGTATAACCAAGACAAACCCTTTTTAAAAAGAAACAAGCTTTTGAGTTGAGTTGTTATAGCCGATATATATGCCATGTCTATACAACATCTAACTTGTTTTTAGAAGAGAATATTCAGCTTCTGTTTGCTAACTTACCAAATATAAATTACTGTCTGTACCCAATTACTGTCTAAATTACTGTCTGCACCCAATAGTTCTTCAAAAATGGGTACTTATTACCTTCTTGTCCACCCAGCTGTTAACTTCTTGTCACCTGAATAAGTCATTGCTATTAATTTTACCCTCTTAGGAAGGATAGACGGGGAGGCACTTGTAGTTCAGACAATATTTTATTCTGATATAGTCACGGATAACAACTCAGGCCAATGGGCCGTTTCACACTCACATGCGCATACTAATGGCCATGAGTAAGCGCATGTGAGTGTGAAATGTCCCGTTGGCCTGAGTTGTTATCCGTGACTACATCGGAATAAAATATTGGCTGAACTACAAGTGCCTCCCCGTCTATCCTTCCTAAGAGTGTCCATTTGCTGTTTTCCTGGGGGATCGAGCACTAGTTCACACTACCTCCCTGGGATCCTTTACGTGGCAGTGCTGAACTTACTTTTTTCTATATATACTAATATTACCCTCTCAAAAATTAAAGAAGCAATCTGATTGGTTGCCATGGGAAACTGGGAAATTTTTCCTCTACACAGATTTTGATAAATCTCCCCCATTATGATTACAACCTGGCATACTTGTCAACAGATTTTGGCAGGACAATCCCACAGGCCAGAGGAAGAGGGAGCGGTTTGTGCCAAACCCAGCCAAAGTGGGAGTTTGGGGCACACTACTGGACTTTTCCTTGTACGGGGCTTAAATGTCCCAATTTGGGCAATTTAGATGTTAGTATGTATGAGGATGTATGAGAAGTAGTCTACGCTATGCAAATGCAGTACTAGAAATAGATTTTGGAAATATTTTTTTAAAAGCAGCAGAATAGTTAGGCCTTTCCACATTTATTTCCTCCTTTCGGTACATATTTAATTTTAGTAACTTTACCATCAAACAGATCACATGACATAATAAATGATTGTAGTGTGTACAGGTCTCCCGAAGAGATACTGCTGTGCACTACTGGCTACATTTGTTAAAACAATATTGCAATGGCCCATTCAATTTGTGGAAGTGACTTTGCTATGCTCTGTGGTCACATTTAATAAAAGGACATCCCTTCGCTCCCTTCAGTTTGATAAAGTGATCTTGGTATGGTCCATTGGGCTCAACATAAAAATGGTGATGTCAGAGAGTTTAATGCTGATACTTTACGTTTACCAAAACTACTGTGCAAACAATTGGTATTCTTTTTTTGATCTGAATGTGGAAGCCAAGACAACTTGTGTGTGAACTTTAAATATGCCAAGTTCTTTTTAACACTGAAAAGAATGAATTGTGTTTTTAGAATAATACTGTAACCTTATTGTTTTATAATATAATGCTTGTCCTAAAGCTACATTAAACACAAAAGCACAGAAACTGTAGGATACCTTTAGCAGAGGCAGACCCTGGGCCTGTGGAGTGGTGGGGATAGGGCATTACTATGCAACTCCTCCTACTTCCAGCAATTTCCACTAGGGGTGCTCACAAATTTTTGTAGCTCCCATTAAGTTCAATACTAGCTGTAAATCCAGAAAAATCCTCACAGTGGAGGTTGAGGGTGGACTTTATTTTTTACTTTAGAAAAGGAGGGCACAGGCTGGCGCTCTCAGAGGCGTGACATGTTCCTAGTTTTGATATGAGGTCCAAAGATTTTTTTCCATATGCCCCTGTACAGAAAATTAACTGACAATGATATACTTTATCATTTCTGTAACAATGAACCTTATTTATTGATATTTAACAGAAGACCAGCCATATAGCTATGAGATCACATATTAATGGTGATGAGAAATAAATATGAGCAAACTTCACACATGGTATAGTGGGAAGAAACATGTTCCTTAAAAAAAAGAGCTGATGTCCAAAGGGTCTTTTTTCCATGAAGCTATCTCACAGTTAGGTCTGGTGTAAGCCATTTTAAAGTTTAATGACCATTGCAGGTGCTGATTATCCCTCAAGTCAAAAACTTTTTTTTGGCAGATTTGGAAGACTAATTATGAAATATAAAACTGTTTTTCTATCCCTAAATATAGCCCTGTAAAATAGAACTTGTAAGTTTCCAGAAGCAATAATATGGCCACCCACCTCACTTCTGATGACTCAATTCTCACCTCGCTCCTCAATGATGACTATTAAATTTCATTAACTATCACTGTGTTCCAAAAAAAAATTAAATTTCTCATGATAACCATTTAAAGGGGTACTCCACTCCCCAGCGTTTGGAAGATTTAGTTACGAATGCTGGTGCAGGCTTGGGCGGTCGCCACGCCCCCTCTTGACGTCACGCCCGGCCCCTCAATGCAAGTCTATGGGAGGGGGTGTGACGGCTGTCACACCCACTCCCATAGACCTGCATTGAGGGGGCGGGCGTGACATCACCAGAGGCAAAGCGTAATGTCACAAGGGGGCGTGGTGACCACCCAAGCCCATAACAGCGTTCAGAACTAAATGCTCCAAATGCTGGGGAGTGGAGTACCCCTTTAAATCATTTTTTAGCAGCCATTGTTAAATATGGCAGATGGGTGCATATCACATGTGCTTAACAGTTGATCATAAAGTTGCACCCATATATGAAAAATAATACACAATACTGTTTTGTTAGTTTCATAATGTTTTATCTCTGGGCCCTATTTTGTGAGTATCATGTACTGTAAATGGGAATTCTAACTTCAATTAAAAGATTATTTTTTTCTGTTGTAGCGATGGAGAGTTGATTGTTTAACCTCACAATCCTGAGGTAGGTGGGAACATTGTGGTTGTTTAAAATGATTCACTGGCCTGGAACATTAACATTCTGCATGAACGGCAGAGAATATAACAAACAACTATATTTACCTGGCCAACTCCTCTGCCGATGCTGGTTTCCCGATCGCCGGATCTTCATCACGGTTCTCTTGTTCACTGTTTTTGCTGACATGCCACTCAGCATAGACAACATAGAGATCACATGCTGAGCGGGTATATACTGTTCACAGAGCACGTCAGCGGAAGCAGTGAAGAAGAGCACTGTGGTGGAAACTGAGTGATCGGCAGCTGCAGGGGAACAGGCCAAGTATGTATAGCTATTTGTTATGTTCTCTACAGACCAGGCCAAATGGTAAAAAAACAATTCAGACCTGGTAATCCCTTTAACTAGGAAAGAGCTAATTGAATCTGATGAATCCGAATTCGTTCCGAAATTTCAGGAACAATTACATTTGCAACGAATGCGAATATTGCCGCAATTCGATTGCACAAATCACTTAATTAAAGGGGTACTCCCGTGGAAACATTTTTTTTTTTAAATCAACTGGTGCCAGAAAGTTAAACAGATTTGTAAATTACTTCTATTGAAAAATCTTAATCCTTCCAGTACTTATTAGCTGCTGAATACTACAAAGGAAATGGTTTTCTTTTTGGAACACAGAGCTCTCTGCTGATATCATGACTACAGTGCTCTCTGCTGACATCTCTGTCCATTTTAGGCACTTTCCAGAGCAGGAGAAAATTCCCATAGCAAACATATGCTGCTCTGGACAGTTCCTAAAATGGACAGAGATGTCAGCAGAGAGCACTGTGATCATGATGTCAGCAGAGAGCTCTGTGTTCCAAAAAGAAAACCATTTCCTCTGTAGTATACAGACCCTAAAAAGTACTGGAAAGATTAAGATTTTTTAATAGAAGTAATTTAAAAATCTGTTTAACTTTCTGGCACCAGTTGATTAAAAAAAAAAAAGTACCCCTTTAAACTCCATTAAGTGCCATCCACGGAATCTAAAATGGTGGATCCACATGTGAGGACATGGGGCAAAGAATCCTGGGAAGGCGGGAACAAGGGTAGGTGGGATGACCCTGAATCACATGCAGGCTATCAGCAGCCAGCTACCCCAGTGATGTCACAGCCCTATATAATCGGCAGCCATCTTGCGGCCAGTCACATCAGCCTTTTATTGCAGAGAGATAGAGAGGGACAGACAGCGATGTGTGTTGCACTGAAAAGCATTTTTCCAGCAGCGATTCACCTCCCAGTCATATCAGCGTTCTCTTGCACATAGAGAGGGGACAGAGAGCAATTCACAATTCACCTCACAGTCACTACAACGTTCTACACATAGAGAGGGGACAGAGAGCAGTGTGTTGCACAGAACAGCAGCGATTTACCTCAAAACCATATCCTGCCTAAAAACACTGATAGGGAAGGGAGTGAGATTGAGAGAGTGCAATTTTGGGAGTAGTACACAATGACTGTGTGCTGCAGCACTGGTGTGTACTGCTTGTGTTGTACACAAATACTTTTTTTAAGTGTACTGAGCGCATTTTGTCCTCCCCTCATAAGTGCATACGACATTGTACATCTAAGTGGTGTATTATTTTGTTCCTCTTAAAGTCTTAAGGGCCTAGATACTGTGAAAGGCCAGCCAAAAGTACACACCGGCTGGTCTTGTACACAAATACTGTAATAAACGTACTTGAGCGCATTGTCCTCCTCTCATACCAAGTGCATACCAAATACGTACATCTAAGTAATGTACTATTTTTTTTCCTGTTAAAGTCTTTATTGCCTAGATACTTTGAAAGGCCAGCCAAAAGTACACACTGGCTGATGTTGTACACAATTACTGTTTGAAGCATTGTCCTCCCCTCATAAGTGCATACCACATATGTACTTCTAAGTGGTCTACTATTTTGTTCCTGTTAAAGTCTTAAGGGTCTAGATACTGTGAAAGGCCAGCCAAAAATACATACCGGCTGGTGTTGTACACTGTTTTAAGCGTAGTGGAGCATATTGTACTCCCCTCATATACACACTATGTATGTCAGTCAGAGAAGTGCCAGGGTGTGCACAGAGGAATGGCAGAGGCCTATATTCATCAGGCAGAGGTCACAGCAGACTAGGGGTGAGTGGCAGCAGGAGTCGCAGTGAGATGTCTGAGCTCCCGTTATCAGCTAGCGGTAGTGTATCAACCAGAAACCCATCTGCCGTCATCGACTGGTTAACACGGTCACCCACTTCATCACAAGTGATATCTGACACCACCAGTAAACATTTGGTGGGTTCCTCAGACACAACCCTTAGATTGCCTCTGTCCTTTGCTGTTCCCTACACCACAGAAGTATCTTATGCTGTGGGTTCAGCTACACTATTAAGTGAGGAAGATCTAGAGGACAGTCACCAGCTTCTGCCCAGCCAATAAGTGGAGGAGACACCCTCCCCTCCTCCGCTAGGCGGG
This sequence comes from Hyla sarda, assembly GCF_029499605.1. Lineage (NCBI taxonomy): Eukaryota > Metazoa > Chordata > Amphibia > Anura > Hylidae > Hyla > Hyla sarda. Next base: position 60,067,243 of record NC_079196.1, read on the forward strand.
CAATTAGTGATGAGGAGAGTGGCGTTGGGGGTGGTGTTGCAAATGTTCAGGCTCCTGAAGCAGACCCTGTTGAGGAACCAGAGGAGGACATCAGTGACGTGCAGACATAACTTGATGATGATGAAGCTGATCATACTTGGGAGCCGGGTGCAGAAGGGACTTCCTTGTCATCAGAAGAGGGTTGCAGGTTTCCTGTAGGCATGTGCAGAACCCAAAATTTTGTTTTGTTCGTTTTCGTTTCTTAAAAATTTTTGGTTCCATGAATATTCGGAATGCTGTGCATTCTTCATATTCGGTTTTCGGATGCATCCACGAAAATTTATTTCGTTTTCGGATGCATTTGTTAATAACATTGAATGCATTCGTTAATTCGGATCTTTGATTATATCTGTAAAATTCGTTAAATTTAGCATTCGTTACTAAACGAAATGCACATTAGTTTCACTTGCTGATCCTCTTTTGTAATAAATAGCAGGTGTTACCTTAGGATTCTTGTTGTTTTCACCTTTTTTTGCAGTTTTCTCTGTGTAGGTAGGCAAGTTTTCCTCAGGTAAACCCAATGAAAAAAATCAAATTAATTCCTTACATTCGGTTAACTGATAACGAATGCATTCGTTATTCGTTACCATGCATTATTCATTATGCGTTACTTAACGAATGCATTCGTTAACTGTATATTCGTATTCTTTTTCGGAAATATTCATTTTTTTTTTTTCGTGCATTCGGATTGTTAAGTTAAGTTTAGTTAAGTTTAGTTAAGTTTAGTATTCGTTCCGAAACGAATTGCACATGTCTAGTTTCCTGTGAGGCAGCAGCTGAGCCAGCAAGGTGGTAGCATGGTTGGCAGTCAGTATGGTGGCAGAAGGGGAAAGTCTGGAGCCAAACGTGCCCGGGGTAGACCACCTGCTTCGCGGCAGCCTACCTTCCTGTTAGGTAGTGAAACAATGATTCCTGGAGTCGGCAGTAGTAGCAGTCAAACAGTGCAGACTGTTGGTGGGAAATCAGCTACTTGGCGGTGTGGCAGTTCTTCATCAACCATCCGGAGGAGGTTAACATGGCCACATGCAAGATGTGTTGGCAGAAAGTGAAGAATGGCCAGGGTCCCAATGTTGGCACCATGGCCCTGAATCAACATATGCAGCATCACCATAAAGTGGCCTGGGAGAATCGTGGCTCCGATGTGGTGGTCCAGCCTGCTGCATCACCCAATGGCACGCCGCTCCCTGTTTCAGCTAGCCAAGGCTCATCCAACTCAGCCAAAGGGAGCTGTGTGTCATACCCATCTTCTGTCGCTCCAGATGCTCCTGCTCCTCCTACTTCGAGTCAGTCATTCCACCAGCAATCCATTGGAGAAGCCATGTCCAAGAGACAACAGCATGCGCCCACTTATCCAACGGCGCAGAAGCTGAATGTGCTCCTGTCCAAGTTGCTGGTGCTGCAGTCCCTCCCTTTTCAAGTGGTGGACTCTGCACCTTTGCAGAGAACTGATGGCTTGTGCCGAGGCGAGGTGAAGAGTGCCAAGCCGTCATTTCTTTGCAAAGAAGGCAGTAAGAGCCCTGCACAATTTTGTGGAACAGAAAGTGGGCCAGTCCTTGAACCTGTTGGTGTGTACCAAAGTGCATGGCAGCTCCGACATGTGGAGCTGTAACTACAGTCAGGGACAATCCTTTATGGCCCACTGGGTGAATGTGGTTCCTGCACAACCACAACAGCAACTTGGACAGGTCACCCCGCTTCCACCTCCATGCTCTCAGGCCATTGGTCCTGTGACAGTGTGCGACCCCACCTCCTCATCCTCCACTGTGTCCTCAGCCTCCACTGTACGGACAAGTCTCAGTGCCTCTCCAGCATACCATGAGTGCAGGGCACGGCGGTGTTACGCTGTTCTTCACATGGTTTGCCTTGGCAAACTGAGTCACACAGGGGAGGAACTGCTAAAAGTCATTTATGAAGAAATTGAATCATGGCTTACTCCACGAAAACTGGAAATGGGAACCATGGTGACCGACATCAGGAAGAACATCTTGTCTGTGCTTCGACAAGGAAGCCTGAGACATGCGCCCTGCATGGCACACGTTTTCAATCTGGTTGTCAAGCGGTTCATGAAGTGTTCCCCCATCTGTAAGACATCCTAACAATGGAAAGGAAACTTTGCATGCACTTCAGCCACTCTTACGCCGCAAAGCAACCCTCCTTGAGCTGCAGCATCAGAACGGTATCCCCCAACATAGTCTGAATTGCGTCATTTCAACATGTTGGAATTCCGTCATTTCCATATGTTGGACCGACTATACAAACTGAGAAAAGCCATCATCAATTTCTTGATGATCCATGTGGATAGGGGGACTCCCCTGTATAACTTCAATGTCAACCAGAGGCCGCTCATACGTGACACCTGCTCAGGCCTATTGAGGGAGCCACATTATTAGTCAGTTGCCAGGATTACGGGATAAACAACATCATTCCACTGCTTCATCTACTACAACACGTGTTAGAAACGATGGCTGGTCAGGGCACTGGAGACATAGTGCCTAAATCTCATGGCCACATGAGCCTTGTGGGGGCTGAACTGGAGGAGGGGAGGGGCACAGTTTAGGTTTCGCAAGGTGGTTTTCTAGTCATCTGATAGGAGAGCAGGAGCATCTAGAAGAGCTAGAGGGTTATGCTAAAGGCAAGACACAGGACCCAGACAAACCGTGGCAGTATGCAGCGGAGATGGAGTCAGGGAGTCCCTCCGAGTCACTTGCACAAATGGCACAATTCATGATCACTTGCTTGCGTAGTGACCGCCAAATTGTTACCATTCGGCAGCGGGATGACTTCTGTCTCTCCACCTTATTGGACGCTCGCTTCCGGCACAAAATGGGGGCCTTTTTTACACCCACTGACCTAACAAACTGACCTAACAAACTGACCTACTACAGAGACATCGTATGTAGTCGGTTGGCTGATGCCTATCTGCGCCATCGTCCATCCTCTCGCAGGTCTGACTTGGGGGGCCCTCTGCGCTCACCTTCCATTGCCATAGCTGCTGGGGGGCAGGGGGGGGGGTTTGCAGGAGCAGTACCAGCTCCATCAGCAGCAGCCTGAGTCTACAGCCGCTGATGAGTATCTTTCTTCAGCCAGGATTTCCACCCACCAATGCCAGATGCATCAGAGTAGATTGACCATGGTGCCACACATATAGTGCTAAACATATTTAAGGCGCTGCTCCCCATTTACAGACATTCCTCCGCATCAGACCACAAGCAAGTATTGAGGATATGCATTAACTAAAACATAACTTTTTTTAGGATAAAATATATGGACCCAAAAAAATTTCAAAAGGAATGGTGTGCAAAAAACCACCATGTGGCACCTACACCACCAAGAATTGATGTGATGCAAAGACTTCTAAAAGGTGGAAGGGAACAACGTCTGGTCCATTGTAACCGGTGGGGGTAAAAAGATCCCCTGAAAGACCCTACTCTCATATTATTAAATCCCTTCTTGGCAAGTGTTACTCGCCCTAAAAAGGGCGGCCCCACACAGGAACCTCCCCCTATTTCCCCCTACAAACACTGCCATTTCCCAGGGTTTTTAGATGGAAATAGAGTTTCCTGTGTGGGGCCACCCATTTTAGGGAAAGTAACAATTGCCAAGAAGGGAATTAATAGGGCGAGAGTAAGGCCTTACAGGGGAAGTTTTTACCCCCACCTGCTACAATGGACAATACATTGTTCCCTTCCACCTTTTTGAGGAAAGTGTCTTAAAAAGTGCGGCCCCACACCGGAAACAATCCCTATTTCCACCTAAATACCCTGGGAAATGGCAGTGAAGGTGGAAATAGGGAGAGGTTCCTGTGTGGCGGCCACCCTTTTTAGGGCGAGTAACACTTGCCAAGAAGGGAATTAATAATGCGAGAGTAGGGCCTTACAGAGGAAGTTTTTACCCCCCCACCGGTTACAATGGGCATGTGTTGTTCCCTTCCACCTTTTAGAGGTCTTTTCATCATGTCAATACTTGGTAGTGTAGATGGAACATGGTGTTTTTTTTTACATCTTTCCTTTTGTTCGATTAAAAAAAAAAAAATTGGGGTCCATATATTTTATCCTAAGCATATTATTAAAAGATAAGTTTTATGTAATGCATATCCTCAATACTTACTTGTGCACACTAACACTTTTACAAAAGAGACAGTTTTCTTCTGCCTACCTGCCTTAGCTGCTATTCTGATCCTGCCACCCGCCTGACGCCACACATCTGATGCCAAGTTCTCCTTTTTTCACCCACCTTCATCACCGGGTACTGGTATTGCCACCCACCGTGTCACAGGGTCACATTCAGGACTCTTGATGATGCTGCTGCCACCTCCAGGCTGCCTCATTCTGCCACCATATGTTCTCCTCATGCTGCTGCCTTCTGGCTGTGTCATTCAGGCACTATATGTTGTCCTCATGCTGCCACCAACTCCACGCGGTGTCATTTAGCCAATATATAGTCTCCTCATTCTGCCGCCAACTCCAGGCTGTGTCATTCAGCCACTATATGGTCTCCTGATGCTGCCGCCAACTCCAGGCTGTGTAATTCAGCCACTATGGGGGACATTTATCAATGTTTGCCTATGTATTCCTTTTTTTAGTTATTTTTTCTTACAATGTTTTTGCTCATGTGCGACTTATTTATCAACTGCTTTCAACCTGTTGATAAATTTCTTTCACGTAAGCAATTTTTATTTTTTTGCTTTGGTAGTGGCTTTTTCTGCTCCATGTCTGAGCTTGAGTAAATTTAGTAGCTTTTTTCATGTGATGCGACTTTTTTTTTTGCCACTTTCGCACTTGATAAATCTCTGACCACTGCAAGCCAAAAATCACTTTTTGCTTTGGTAAGCAAGATTTTTATTTTTTTGCTTAGGACACTGAACAAGCAAAAAGTTGCAGAAAAAAGTCGCACGTGCGACAATTTTACTACAATTTTAAGCAAAAAAAAACTACTAAATGCTTTGATAAATGTCCTCCTATATGTTCTCCTCATGCTGCCGCCAACTAAAGGCTGTGTCACTAAGCCACTATATGGTCTCCTCATGCTGCTGCCAACTCCAGCCTGTGTCATTCAGCCACTATATATTCTCCTCATGCTGCCAACACCTCCACCATGTGTCATTCAGCCACTATATGGTCTCCTCATACTGATGCCACCTATAGGCTCTGTCATTGTGCCACTCTGCAAAAATGATCTGCATGTCATACTGAATGACAGTATTATTTCACTAACCCAGCACACACCCTATGGGTGTTACAGAAAAGATAGTGTTCTACACCCCTATTGAAGCTCTCTGTAGGCCAGAAATAGCCATTTTTAATACTGAATAAATTCAGACCGAAACAAATTTTAGGGGAAAATTCGGCGAAACGACTGAATCGAATATTTAAAAAAAATTCACTCATTTCTACCTTTAACCTTATATTTAGGGTAGAACAGAATGTAGTGTTTTAAGAAGGGTGGAGGATTTTTGTGGTAAATGGTCAATGAAGAAAAGAGAGGTTTTATCTTTGAAACATGGGTCCAACGCAGTGTCCATGAATGCACGATTTTATGGGAGATGGACACCTTTAAAAAGCATTTTTATTATTGCTTTGTACATATTATTTTGCATAAAACACTTTTATGCTTTGTTTCTCTTCTACAGCCCCTGTAATTTGCTAAGTAAGCTCTGTTTCTAATACAGACTGTTAAGAAAGTTGCCTCATTTTGAAAAATCTAAAGGCAATATGATCTGCTACCTCAGTAGGACGAGGAGTGTTTATTCTGGTGTAACAAAGACAGAGGTTTCATTTACTGTCCATTGGGAAAGGTGTTTGACCTGGTATCCAAAGGAAAGAGAATATATGCCAGTGTTCTAGGAAAGGGAAGTAACAACACATTTACCTTATCTCAATGTGCTTCCTGTTAGTTCCATTGTGGTTGGTAAATCATCAGTAAAGAAAACTGATGACTGCTCATTGCTGCCATTGGAGCAAATAGTAATCCAGTTCACTGTAAGCTGCAACAAAGGGTACAAGGGCCTGCACCTACCTTAACTCACGATGTACCAAATGGACATATAGCTTTGGGCTTCCTAGTTTGTGCCTGAATTGGCAACCCCTAACTTTTGCTATACTATGGGAATACTGGCATAATCTAACTAGAGAAGTTCTCAAACACATTAAGTGGCTGGATATTTTTTATGTTTTGTGTTTATGTGTAAACCCCATTTTGGGACATTATGTTGCTCAATTACAGGAAACAGTTGCAAATACAGAAATTTCCCGTTTTGCATAACAAACAAGTTCTGGTTCTTTTAAAATAATCAATTCACAACATGCATCTATGCCTGCATTTTATTGTATATTTAATGGGCATAGCACACCTACATATTACACAATATAGTTTAGTTACAACATGTTGGGTAACGTGATAAAAATTATTCTGAAATAAGTACAGTTGGTACAAAAGCACTAAATATTTACAATCCACTCAGTATTCATTCTCCATTTTTTACATTATGTGCTTTTTTATAATTCCCACTTTGGTCCTTTTGTATTTTCTTTTTTATAGTTTTACTATTTGTGTATTCATGAATGTGTTATATGAAAATAAAAGTGTATATAAAAGTCAGCAGTCTGCCTTTATTATACAGTCAATGATAGAATCATGAAAGGATATCGTCATTGAAGAGCTGTAAAGGCACATTTTGTTGAAAGGTTATTCCCATAGATATAAAATCAGAAAACTGTTCCTACAATGCACTGTATATTAACTTAACACCATAAGTGCTGGCAAGCAATATAATGAGCCGCATGGCATTTACTGGAGGGGTAAAATCCAATATTAGTCAAATGTAACATTTTCCACTTTTATTATATGTTTGAAACATTAGATGGTCCTAGACACAAGGGATGCGTGAAGAGGTATGGCATTTGAAAAGTATTACATAGGGAGAACTAAGTATTAATACTAAACATATGGCTAGTTTAGATTAAGGTACCAAGACAATACAAGGAGATAAAATTAAAAACTAAAATGATCTACTTTTTAGTATATTTACAGTAGCAATCACTAAAGGATAAAACCATTTTGCTTCTGGGAGGTATATATTTAAAATGAACCCCTGACAAATATAAATTCATTTTATCTTATAAGCCCAGTCTAAATATCTGTCACCCACTGAGAAGGGGGTTGGCATAGACCATCACTGCCTCCCCAAAGTAGCATAACCTTAATTTTTTTCCGCACATGGGTATGTCGCAATGCCTCAATGCACCATGGCGATGACAGGCAAATCGTACTGCACCTGGGGCAACCTAATGCAACAAGTGAGCTCCTGCCCCATGCGACAGTTGCCCTTACATGCATAGGTAATGACATGTACATATGTATGGGTCAGCCGTAGGAGCTTGTCCTGTCTGTTATGTTTGTGTTGTAAATAAACTCCTATATTAAAAAAGCTACAAATTCACAGTAAATAACCTTGATACTTGGCTTCTTTTTGATAGCAACTTTTGCGGATCATCTGGTGTCTCTGAATGTCATTTATCCCCCCCCCCCCCCCCATTAAACCTCTGAGCATGGAAGCTGTAAATTCCATAATAAACATGGAGGCTCTGACAAACATTATACATCCGATAGGCTTAGAAATAGATACATGGTGGCCTTAAAGGGGTACTCCAGTGGAAAGCTATTTTTTTTTCTAATCAACTGATGCCAGAAAGTTAAACAGATTTGTAAATGACTTCTATTTAAAAATCTTAATCCTTCCAGTACTTATCAGCTGCTATTTACTACAGAGGAAGTTATATAGTTATTTTCTGTCTGACCACACTATTCTCTGCTGACACCTCTGGAGAGGTTTGCTATGGGGATTTTTTCCTGCTCTGGACAAAACTGACATGGACAGAGGTGTCTGCAGAGAATAGAAGTAATTTACAAATTTGTTTAACTTTTTGGCACCAGTTGATTTTAAAAAAAATTGTTTTCCACCGGAGTACCCGTATAAGTTCTATTTAATGATTGTCTGGCTATGGGAATTTGGCTCACATCGGTTGTTCCCAGGTTGTCACCACAACCCAATGTGTCATCAACAAAATTTTTACTTCTAAATCCATTTGTACTTCTCTCTTTCCTGATGATTTTGCCCATGTTTTTGCCCCTTCCTCTGTTTCCCTTCCTAGTGTATTTAGGTTCACACAAAGCATATCCACAGCGTATTTCACAATGCAGGAAATCCGCTTCAAGGCAGGAAATATGCTTTGGATTCTGGTATGAGCAGACAAACAGGGCTACACAACCAAAGCCCTGTGTGTGCAGTAAGGTTTGGAGGTGTTACAGGGGTCCTTACCTGCCCATCGCACAGCCAGAGTTACCGGAGCACCAGGGGAGCACAGGAGACCTGCAGCTTTCAGCCAGCAGGCAGCAGCAACTGCCATACTCCGGCGGGCCTGCACTGCCTCCCTGCAGGAGTCACCATCTTCTCCAGCTCTGTAGCGCATGACGGAGGTGCCCACGGCTCTCCTCACCACCAGGTATCAAGTGGGGAAATAAACAAGGGACAGAAGTGACAAGTCCCCCATCACACGGTGCCAGACATATAAGGGGCTGCTCTCCCACCTGGCTCAGCTCCGGCCACGCTACACAGAGGGCAGGACATCTCTGCAGGAAAGGGCCACATGGCACCCCTGCTCCCACTGCCATCACTGCACTGGTGCAGATCCCCTAAGGCTACACAGTCCCCCACAGCTGCTGTGAGTGAGCAGGGACTCCTTCATTTAACCCTACTGCTGCCAGAGACTGCCATTTACCCCTTTTGTTCTAGTCCTCATGGACCGCTGTCTCAGTAAAGGATCTCAGCGGGTGGGTTCTCCAGCTGCAGCAAATCCCACCGCACCAGCACCTAACATAGATCCAGATCCTCACAAAGCGCCTTCTATGGGTTCACAGCCACTCCCTGTGGGAATGGATATCCCTGACAGCCAGCCGCTGTTAACCCCTGATGTGAGGGCCCCAGTACCACCCGCACCCCGTCAACTTCCTCACTCGGTGGGAGCCATAGAGGTTTCCTTTGCCTCTCCAATGGATCTACAGACCCTGGCAGCTACCCTGGTAAAGCTAATTACCCCTACTATACAGCTGACCCTTGAAAACACCATGCGCTCCACGTTAACTCAACTACAGGGGGATCTAGGTGTTCAGACAGGCCATCTGGATGAGGCAGAAAAGCGTATTATCACTCTGGAGGATGAAAACAGTGGTCTAGCAACTAGATGCAAAAACTAAAACAAATCTCTGTTAAGTCAGTGAGAAACTAGAAGACCTGGAAAACAGATTACGCTGTAACAATTTACACATTGTGGGGGTCAGTGCATCTCTTCCCCCTTCTGATCTTCAGGACTTCTGTGAAAGTGATTTACCCAAAGCTCTTGGTTTGGATGCATCGCTGAGCGGGCTCATTGAGTAGGATGGCCATAGTCAACCCCCTCACAGAAACATAGAAACATAGAATGTGTCGGCAGATAAGAACCATTTGGCCCATCTAGTCTGCCCAATAATCTGAATCCTATCAACAGTCCCTGGCCCTATCTCGGCAGGTGAAAGATTCCCGCCCACGGCAGATCATATTCAAACTGCTGGACTATAACGAAAAATGGAGCTCCTGAGGGCTTACAAAAAACCCTCCTCTCCGCTCACTTTCCTCAATAAAAAGATAATGTTCTTTGAGGACTTCTCTACTGAAGTTGCCAAACGCCGGAGGGCCTACAGTAAAATTTGCACTGAACTGTTCAAGGCAAAAAGACGTTTCCAACTCCAGTATCCAGCTGTTTTAAAGGCATTCCTCTCAGATGGCTCCTTTTCCACCTATTCAACTCCAGCCGCAGCAGAGGCCGCTCTACAGGACTTATTGAGGGAATCTGCCCGCCCCGCCCGCCCGCTCTCCTTCTCACCCCTTACCATCTCCCAGAGACCAGAATGCAGATCTCATCATCCCTCTCGACGCCGATCCAGCTGCACGAGATCTCCGGGCAAAACCAGAAAGCACTGCAAGTCGGTGGGGAGGCGTAGTAGGAGTAGAAGCAGCCAATCTTCCTCTCCAGACTGAGTATTATATTTGTACCTGTCTCTTCCCTTGTCCGCAGCACGGGAGATGAACCACTCTTAGGTGGCTTCAGTTGACCTGGGTCCACAGGGTCCCTTTTCTCATGATTGATGGGGATAGTGTTTTGTAGTGCCTTATGTAGTTATTGCCTTTTGATGTTATCTATTATATATGTGTTGACATTCGCTGCTCTTATGCGTACACTGTACCTCTTCTGCCCCTCTTTCCTTTTCAGTTATCCTGGGCCTTGGCTCTATTGGGTCCATTTAGTGAGGGGGTACGAGGTGGGAGTTCTGGTTGCCCACATGTCTTAAAAAAGTGAAGTCCCTTATCCAATTTATGGCCATCCTCATTCCATTCTGGGGACTGGTCTACCTGGGTGTTTTTGTTTCCCCGTTATTGCTCTCCTTCTGCTGGTAGCTTTTCTTTGTTTTTCTGTTCTGATCTCCCTTCCCCACCTTTGTGTGTTTACTGAGATGCTTAGTCCACTTTAGTCTCTATCTTCAATACATTGATGGCTCCCTCCATTGTCCCCTCCTCTCCTTCTCCCCATGTTCCACTGGTGTCCGCTCTGCACCCCTATCTCTGGCACCTTTTGTTCGTCCATTGTCTGGTCTAGTTTTCCACACCTCTTTGTTGCCCCCAGGGGGCTGTTAGTTAGCCATTTGTAAGATAGTTACGTGGAATGGCAAGGGCTTGCGCTCAACTCAAAAGTGCATGAAAATACTGCGTTTTCTGAAACGCCTGTGTCTGGACGTAGTCTTGCTTCAGGAGACTCATCTGACGGAGCAGGATTTCTAGAGGATGCAGAAGTTCTGGGTAGGCAAGGTACTAGGCAGCCCAACAGTGGAAGGCAAATCTGGAGTTTTAAGGTTGATTAGTAAATCATTCCCGCACTGTGTTCTCTCACATGATATGCTTTATTCACTCAACTATCCTCCGCTTTTCCAGCGTATTTTGGCTTATCTAAAGCGAAGGAGAATCTGTCTCTATCTTTTCTGGGTAGATGCCATCTAGTTAAAATTATTAGCTTCCCACCAGCTCCTACTCAAGCATGCTGATGTTAGATGACTCGACTCGGCCTTTCAATGCTTCCTATGGCAGGGCAAACACCCCCCGTTTATAGCTCAGCAAAAGCTCATGCTTTTTAAAGCGGAGGGGGTCAATTTCCCTAATGTTATGGGCTATAATTTAGCTTGTTTGTTCCGCCATGCGCTTGATTGGCTGCATACCTCTAATTACTTCTCCAACCTAGCGTTGGAAGAGGCGCTTGCTGCCCCCTGGTTTTTGTCGGCTTTACCTCACACCTCTTACACTAAACCCCCGGTGGGGGTCAAGAGCTCAATGCTACTGCGTGATACAATAGTGACCTGGAAGGACGTATGGAAGGTTTTTGGCCTCCTGTTTCTGCTGACTAAATGGATGCCCTTGCATGACCATCTGGAATTCCCGCAGGGTAGATCTTCCCCATGGCTTAGACTCTGGCTCTCTAAAGGGGCTCGGACGGTGGGGTGACTGATCCATAGTGTTGACCGTACATGGCTCTCCCCAGGGGAAATGCTCAATATGTTAGACCTTCCCCGGTCTCATACTCTATATGCCAACCAGGTTCACGCCTTCTACTCCTCTAGATTGCGGGATCTATCGAAGGAAGCCCCGACTCACATTTTAGATGACATCATAGGTAGTGAACCCCAGAGACGATCAATTTCCAATTTGTATGTAGCATTCTGTAACTGCTTTCTAAAGATCAACCCCAAAAATGTGTTCCCCACATGGGAGCGGTGGACAGGAGATACTGACATCACGGACGTAGCCCTCCGAGGGTGGGACGCAGTTTGGAAAATTTTATTAAAGAGAGATGGCGGGAGACTTATTTCAAGGTGGCCCATGCAGCCTTATATGGTTTTAACATTTTCCCCTCTCCACCTTTCCCAGCATTATGTAAATGTAAAGCATTAAAGCATTATGTAAATGTAAAGCATTAAAGCATTATGTAAATGTATAACGTTAAAGGGGTACTCCGGTGGAAAACATTTTTCTTTAAATCAACTGGTGCCAGAAAGTTAAACAGATTTGTAAATTACTTCTATAAAAAAAATCTTCACCCTTCCAGTACTTATTAACAGCTGTATGCTACAGAGGAAATTATTTTCTTTTTGAATTTCATTGTCCACAGTGCTCTCTGCTAACCCCTCTGTCCATGTCAGGAACTGTCCAGAGCAGAATAGGATTGCAATGGGGATTTTCTCCTGCTCTGGACAGTTCCTGATACGGGGATCAGGTGTTAGCAGAGAGCACTGTAGACAAGACAAAAAAGAAGTTCAAAAAGAAAATAATTTCCTTTGTAGCATACAGCTGCTAAAAAGCACTGGAAGGGTAAAGAATTTTTAATAGAAGTAAATTACAAATCTGTTTAACTTTCTGGCACCAGTTGATTTAAAAAAAATGTTTTCCACCGGAGTATGCCTTTAACCCCTTAACCCCTTAAGGACCGAGGGCATATGGGTATGCCCTGGCTTCCTGGTAGTTAAGGACCCAGGGCGTACCTGTATACCCGTGGGAATTCTGGTCCCCGCTGCAGGCCAGGCGGGGACTGGACCGGGATGCCTGCTGAAATCATTCAGCAGGCATCCCGTGCCAATGCCCAGGGGGGTCCCGAGAGCCTGATCATATGACCCAGAGATACATATGATCAGGAGTGTAGAATACACCCAAAATCACCTCCTGTATCTATGGGGAGGTGGCGATTTCGTCACCCCCCCAAGAGCGCTGCTATAGGCCGGACTGATCATCCGACCAATGGCAGTCAGCAGAGGAGGGGTCATGTCCCCTTCTCGCAGCTCTGCTAGCCCACTGAGTTCAGTCAGTGGGCAGAGCTGCGAGAAGGAGCCAGGGACCCCCCTCAGCCGAGATCTGTACCCCTCAGGGCTGGAGAAGTGACCATTAGTCAGGGTGAGTTTACAGTGAAGGGACAGGTAGGAGGTAAAAAAAATAAAAATACCCCCCCGCCCCCTAATAAGTCCTAAATGGGTCCACCGCAGTTTTTTCAGTGTGACCCGGGCCCCGTTGACCCCCCCCCCGCTCCACCGTAGAAAAAAGGCAATGGCTCGCCGGGCATTTTCGGCGGCGGAGGCATGCACTTTGCTTGCCTCCGACTCCGAATCTGTCAGTGAGGACGAGGAAGATCCATCTTTTCTGTGTTCTTCCTTGTCCTCCTCATCATCTAGTACTGATGATGAGTCCCCTGTGCGGAGGCGGAGATGCCGCCAGGCGAGGCCACGCACCCCCCATGAAAGTGACCCAGTGGCCGGCACTATTACGAGCCCAACCCCCCAGGCAATTTTACCGGAGCTCCCTTCAGGTGAACCTGTCTGGAGACCCCCAGAGGGTTATCGGCCACAGGTTCCTGAGTTTTTTGGCGACTGGACCCCTTGTTACGTTCCTTGAGGAGTGTAGTTTTCAAAATAGTAGGCCATGTGGCTTTTTTTTTTTTTTTTTTTTTTGCTGTTCTGGCACCATAGGGGCTTCTTAAATGTGACATTGCCCCCAAAAACCATTTCAGAAAAACTCACTCTCCAAATCCCACTGTCGCTCCTTCCCTTCTGAGCCCTTTAGTGCACCCACAGAGCACTTGACATACACATATGAGGTATTTCCTTACTTAAGAGAAATTGGGTTACAAGTTTTAGGAAGATTTCTACAAGCCTGGCTCTACAAGCATGCGAGTGTAAAAAATGAAGATTTTGAAATTTCTTCTTTAATTTGCTGCTATTTCTGTGAAACACCTAAAGGGTTAACAAACTTTTTGAATGTCATTTTGAATACTTTGAGGGGTGCAGTTTTTATAATGGGGTTATTTATGGGGTATTTCTAAAAAGAAGGCCCTTCAAATCCACTTCAAAACTGAACTGGTCCCTGAAAAATTTAGATTTTGAAAATTTTGTGAAAAATTGGAAAATTGCTGCTGAACTTTGAAGCCCTCTGATGTCTTCCAAAAGTGAAAACATGTCAACTTTATGATGCAAAGATAAAGAAGACATATTGTATATGTGAATCAATATATAATTTATTTCGAATATCCATTTTCCTTATAAGCAGAGAGCTTCAAAGTTTAAAAAAAATTAAAAATTTTAAATTTTTTCATCAAATTTTGGAATTTTCACCAAGAAATTATGCAAGTGTCAACAAAATTTTACCACTAACATAAAGTAGAATATGTCACGAAAAAATTATCTCGGAATCAGAATGAAAGGTAAAAGCTTCCCGGAGTTATTAATGCTTAAAATGACAGTGGTCAGATGTGCAAAAAATGGCCGGGTCCTTAAGGTGAAAATGGGCTGGGCCCTTAACCTTCCTGGCGGTATGATTCTGTCTGGAAATTTGTACCAAAAGCGGTACAATTTTTTGCATTGAATTTCACATTCCCCCTCCCTTGTCACATCCCCCCCCCCATATCACATTCTCCTAACCCTTGTCACATCCCCCCTTGTCACATTCTCCCCCCTCCTTATCACATTCTTCCCCCCTTGTCACATTCTCCCCCCTCCTTGTCACATTCTTCCCCTCTTGTCCCATTCCCCCCCCCTTGTCACTTTCTCCCCCCTCTATGTTACATTCCCCTCCCCCCCCTGTCACATCCCCCCCCCCCTTGTTACATTCTTCCCCCCTTGTCACATCCTCCCCCCTTCATGTCACATTCCCCTCCCCCCTGTCACATCCCCCCCTTGTCACATTCCCCCCCTTGTCATATTCCCCCCTTTGTCACATTCTCCCCCCCCCCCCCCCCCCTTCTCACCTTGTCCTGCAGCAGCATACACTAGGTTTGCCGGGCAGATTTCAAACCTAGCGTATTTGCTGCAGAACAAGTCCTTTCCCCTTCAGCCAATCACTGGCTTTACACCACTGCGGCCTGTGATTGGCTGAAAAGGGAAAGGTCCTAGAAGATGAATAGTGAAGAGAGCAGGGACCAGAGCGCACGGAGGGGAACGACATCTTCAGGGACCGGGATTAGGTAAGCAAAAGTTTTTTTTAATGTTACTCCTTTTTCCTTTTACACTTAGCTCAGTGTTTTTCTAACAGGGTGCCTCCAGCTGTTGTGAAACTACTACTCCCAGCATGCCCGGACAGCCTTTGGCTGTTCGGGCATGCTGAGAGTTGTAGTTTTGCAACAGCTGGAGGCCCCCTGGTAGGGAAACACTGACTTTTAGTATTTTTCTTTACCTGCTCTGGCCGGCCCCCGCCACGGGAGCCGACCAGAGCAGATAATCGCATGTTTTCCCGGGGGCCGCATCGCTATATCGCATTGCTTTTGCGATATATCGTGCAGCCCGGCCGGCAACTCTGCAGTTCTACCCCGAGCGTGACTCGGGGTTACCGATCCTGGCAGGGAAAATTAACCCCGGGATAACCGCTCAGGAGGTTAAGGGGTTAAGGACCAAGCGTTTTTCCACTTTTGCACTTTAGTTTTTTCCTCCTTACCTTTTAAAAATCATAACCCTTTCAATTTTGCACCTAAAAATCCATATGATGGCTTATTTTTTGCGCCAATTCTACTTTGTAATGACATCATTCTTTTTTACCCAAAAATCTACATCGAAACCAAAAAATAATAATTATGAGACAAAATTGAAGAAAAAACACACTTTTGTACATTTTGGATACTTCCGTTTCTACGCAGTACATTTTTCGGTAAAAATTACACATTCTCTTTACTCTGTAGGTCCATATGATTAAAATGATACCCTACTTAGATAGGTTTGATTTTGTCTTCTGGAAAAAAAAAACATAACTACAGGCAGAAAAATTAATATGTTTAAAATTGTTATTTTCTGACCCCTATAATTTTTCCACGTACGGGGCGGTATGAGGGCTCATTTTTTGTGCTGAGATCTGAAGTTTTTAGTGGTACCGTTTTTGTATTGATCGGACTTTTTGATCGCTTTTTATTCATTTTTTTTCCATGATATTTCACACTATTTTGGATTTTTTTTTTCGTGTACGCCATTTACCATGCGGTTTAGTTAATGATATATTTTTATAGTTCGGACATTTACTCATGCAGCGATACCACGTTTATTTTTATTATGGTTACATATTTGTATATGGAATTTGGGAAAAGGGGGGTGAATTAAACTTTTAATAAGGGGTTAATGGGTGTTTCTTTAAACTTTTTATTCAACTTTTTTTTTTTTTTTTACACTTTTAGTCCCCTTAGGGGACTTTAAGGAGGAATCATTAGATTCCTCATACAGATCAATGAGGTTTCGTAGAACCACATTGATCTGTGTGCTCAGCGCTCAATTGATAAAGCTTGGTCCTGCCAGGCTTTATCATTCACAGCGCCGCAGCCAGTATACGACGTGAGGTAAGCCCCCTGGCTACCTCAGCAGTGGATTGCCTATCCCCCCCCTCCCCCGCGATTGGCTGCGGGGGGTCGATCCACCCCTCTGGACCACCAGGGATGGTTTAAATGTCCCTTTATACGCCGCTGTCAAACAGTGGCGATCTAAAGGGTTAATAGTCGTCCGTTGCGATTGCGGCATGTCAGCTGGGGGCCGGCCAGTATGACAATACGATGGTTGCCGTCCTTAGACAGCAACCGGTTAATAAAGTGTCACTGCTGTCTAAGGGAAAAAGGTTTGGTTCAGCAGAATCAAATGAAATCTGATTGTTGCATGTTATAGTTGTCTGAATTTGACGTTAAGCTGTGTATTTGAGAGGTAGAGAGAAACTTAGGGTAAAATATAAGCTTGGGAAAATTATATTTGTGGGTCACAGTCCCCAACATTGCACAATATATGGTTTGGAATGAGTTTTGATGTCTGGTTTAGATATTGACTTCTGACTAAGGAAGGAAATAAAATAAAAAATAAACCTATACAACATTTACCAAAATTGTTTAAATACAATATATATTAAAAAAATACAAATGAACTGGTCTCATAAATAACAAGGGAGGAAATAATTGACCATTTGTTTATTTACTATTTATCCAAATTAGTAGCCATGTGGGCTCCTGAAGTGACATTAGTTAGGGTATTCATTACTGCTTCACACTTAGTTCTTCCACTGTGATTAATAGAAATACTAGTATCACAGATACCATAAGCTAATATTTCATTGACACAGAGACTGAAAGATATAAATGAAAATGTAGGAAGAACGTTCACTTGGACTATTGCTTTAGCTTCTTGCACATGTGAACAAATTCCTATCCGTCCAGCACCAGAGGAGATTAGCAAGAAGGAGCTATGAGGCATTCAGTAATTTACAATTTCTGGCTACGGTTTTCATTCATCACAAGCCTTGATTCACTACCTGCCATCTACATGGCTGCAGTTTGAAACCATGCAGCCATCAGTCTTTTTAAATGGAACAAGTAGCTTATTTGAAATAGTTTAGTTTACTGATGTTTTGTTTTATTTTAAATTTAAATTTCAGGTCCACATTCATCCATCAGTAGGACACTGGTGTTTTCGTTGTTTTGTCATTTTGAAAGGCTTGTGGCATTTTCTCTTTATCCAACACAATGTTCTACGATGGCGATGAGGACTGTATAGTTGTATATCAGGACAAGTTGCTTCTCAGTAATAGAATAACAGAATACCATTAGCAATGCAATATACATACATTTAGACAACTCATACTGGAGCATTTTTACTTATGTCATCTTCAACCATTTTAGTTAAAGGGGTACTCCGGCGCTAAGACATCTTATCCCCTATCCAAAGGATAGGGGATAAGATGCCTGATCGCAGGGGTCTCGCCGCTGGGGACCCCCGTGATCTTCCACCCCGTTAGAATCAGCCCCCGTGACGTCTGCATAGTGACGTTAGAATCAGCATAGTGACATCACGGCTCCGCCCCCATGTGACGTCACACTCCTCCCCCTCAATGCAAGCCTATGGAGGGGGCATGACAGCTGTCACGCCCCCTACATAGGCTTGCATTGAGGGGGCGGAGCGTGATGTCACACGGGGCGGAGCCGTGACATCACTATGCTCCGTCCCCGTGATCGCTAGTAATCAGACCTGGAGCGAGCACGCTCTGGGGACTGATTCTAATGGGGTGCGGCGTGGAAGATCACGGGGGTCCCCAGCGGCGGGACCCCCGCGATCAGGCATCTTATCCCCTATCCTTTGGATAGAGGATAAGATGTCTTAGCACCAGAGTACCCCTTTAATTAGTGGCCTGCTTCATCTTTGGTGGAAATTTTCTGTTTTCTGTCTATATGTACAGTATAATGAAAAAGGTAACATGTCTACATGTCTGTAGTTAATTTCTGGCGCAAATGCAATAAACCCTTTCTACATGGTCATAAATTTCTATTACATGGTTTGTGTAGATGACCAAAATCTCACAGGTTATCTTTTAAAGACACAAAAGGGGGAACTTATTAAGACCATGAAAAATGTCATATGCCCGTGATCAGACACTAAGATGTAAAATGATAAGATCAGATGTAAAATGATGGAGTACAACTTTAACACATGCATTTGACAAGTGGTGGTAGTGAGTTTCAAGGGTCTTTGGAGTGTGGTTTATGCTCAGTTTACAAGCCAAGTGCAAGAATAAGTTATAGTAAATAGATTATCCTCGTACAGTAGAACCAACAGTATGTGCTGGGGATGTATGTATGTGAATTACAGTATTGACTGTAGATATAGGCATTATAGTTACTAGACATAAACTGTTTGAATCAGTAACATATATATTTGTCAGGAGTCTGTAGGAATCATACACCTAGTGCAATATGTTCCTCCCATTATTAAAGCCGCACCAAGACTACAGCCTTCAGACAAAAAAGTATCTTGTGTAAACATTAAGTAAATTTATATTCTGGAAGAGGAACCATGGAAAGTCAGTGCTTTCTTGACAGGACTGCTTCGAGTGCAGTAGAATAACATATTCTTGTATAAATACAGAACTACCTTAAGCAATAGCTCAAAATGTTCCCCAACTTAAATTCCTCAACCTGACATACATTTAGAATTTCTTTAGTATTGCGATCAATGATATAACTGTTACAGTGAATCCAGAATTGGCAGCAGTATTCTCTTAATAAGTTATCCTAAAATCATGACCTATTGAAGGTACATGAGGACTTAAGTTGCAGTTCTAAACAATAAACCATTAAATAATGAAAGACAGATTTGAGAGACTGAAAAGATAGGACATTTTTGATTGTTGGTTAGTGTAACCACCACCAGCATACCATGTGTCCTGGTCATTACTAGCATCAGACAACATCCTCTGTGCCATATATCTGCCGTGCTTCCTGGTCTTGCTACTGTGAAGTGTCTCCCGCTGCAGTTCCTGCTCTGTCCTCTAGGGTCTACATGCAAGCACTGGTTGAATCTTATAGAAACAGTGTGCACTCACTAATGGATCCTTCTCCTATCCCTGCCAGGCACTTTCTATATAAACCTGCTCTTCCTGTCGCCTGATGCCTCAAAGGTTGTGTTTTCTGTATTGCTAAGGTCCCTCAACCCTGTCTTCTGAACCTGAGTTACTGATCCTGTCTGTCTGCTGTACCTGTGTTCCTGATCCTGCATGCATACTGAACTTGGCCAGCTGTTCTTACTACATCTGCTCAGCTAATATTCACCTGTTCAGCTCTGCTGCGTCTGATACTATCTTTAGTGTCAGTTTGCCCCATTCTGCCTGCTTGGCCGGCTGCCACTTGTGCACAGTGGGTCCACACCAGTGGGGTGTTACACTCAGAAGAACATCATCAACCATTATCCTTAAGGATATGTTGCCACATTTCTCCCTGTTTCATGAGACATGGAGTTCTGAAGGAAAACTGAACCTATGTCCTTTTGGGGGTATTGGAAAGACAAACGGTATTTTAGGCATCAAATATCTTTCCCATCAAATTATATTGATCTGATTACTGAGACACTTGTCTATACCAAAAATTAAGGGCCAGAACTATATCAGCTACTTCACTGGGCATTGTGGCACACATAAATGTGGTTGCATAGTAGGTAGCCAAGGGGCAAGTTCCTATCATCACCTATTGATGGCAGTCACTATGTCATAGCCAAATACCATGCACTATTTACAAATAAACCTTGAATTTTCAGGTCTGGTCCTTGCTTTCACCATTTAAAACTAAATGCTGACCAAAGACTTCATATACTTCTTCATTACAAAAGTATTTCCTTAGTTCAGGCTATAGTGTTAAATCGCATTGCTTACTGCTTCATCCAGCAAAATGTAATTACAGTATAAAGTTTTATAAAAAAAAAAAAAAAAAGGATCTAAGGTATAAAAATAATGAAATTGATTCCTATGAACCACAACTTGCTTGAGCTGCTGATTTCAGATATTGTGAAATAATAAGAAACTGTAAGAGAAAATACTTCAATGTAAAAGGTCTGAGAAGAAGCTGTAAATAGTCTTATAGCTCTCAGTGCCCTGTGGGTTGTCTTACAAACTTTTGCAAGCTTTTCTGTGATAAAAAGATTAGGAAGCATGGAAATTGTAAAATGCATTGATTTTCCAGGACATGAACTTTTTGCAAAACGGATGCCGAAATCTCAAACCATACAAAATATTCTTGCAATAATTTCACAGTTCTGATTTTAGTGTCATCTGCAGAGCGTCCTATGTTCTGGCAGCGAGCAGAAATGTTTTGGTACATGGATCATAGAAAAAAAATAAGGTTTCAGGATTATTAGCTATTCTATCGAATATTTGCTCTAAAAAATAGAAAGTAACTTTTTATAACATTACTCATTCACTGAAGTTATAAAATAATATGTTTATGCCTTTAGAACCAGAAACCACAAGAGAACAAATATATTTCTAACTGTGTATATGAATGGGCTACAAGGAAAAGGCAACTGCTGGCCATTCCTCTCTAGATTACCCACCGACTATTACCTGAGAGAAATGAAAACACAATTTCAGCCCAATATTGTCCTGCATGTCCTCCTACCCAATATTCACATACAGAATTATGATAATACTGAATAAGGCAGAATGTGCCATTGATCTCATTGTTTATTTCTTTTTAAAGGGTATTTTCACATTGAGCACCATTTTAGTATGATATATAAATCATTCACATAAAAAAGTAATGAGTAATAGGGATTAAAAAAAAAGTTGGCTGAAATTTGTTTCAGGAAAGATTTACTCAAATTATCCGGCAGATTTAGTTCTGGTTTAACATCCAATTTGGATTCGATCAGAAGCAGGGACTCCTGTCAAAAGGCAACAGGTCAAATTTGCTGGGCCAGGTACAGCACACCTGTCCCAGCAAATGTAGCATATGTAAGTGCAATGCATACAGCATCCCACCTTATCTCTGGGTGGCAAGCCCATAGAATTTATTTGAGTAGCAAGGCATAAGGCATATGCCTCTCCTGTCAATGTACAGGGTCAGGGACTCCTGTGAAATGGCAATAGGCAACATTAGCTGGTCCAGGTGCAGAGCGCCTGGCCCAGCCAATATAGCAAATGTAAGTTGCATTGCATACAGCATCACAGCTTACCTTCAAGTGGTCATTCCAGTGAAAGTTAACTGAGCAGTGAGGCACTCCTGACTATGAAAGGAGTCCCTGCTCCTGTACATGCTCCAAAAATTTTAATTTAGACAAATCCAAATTCTGAATAAATTTGAATCTATTACAATAAATTAACTTATCTCTAGTGAATTTGTGAATACACTGCATTATTTTATTTTTACTTTATTTATTGTTTTGCTGGTTTATATTGGAAACAGTCAACAAGCAGACATTGAACCAGCAAGAAATTGTGAGAGATCTGAGCACTGAAGATAGCAAAATTGTGAATATAATTCTGAACTATAATATAGGTATTAGTTTTGAATATATTTGACATTTAGTAACAAGCAAAATATTACATGTCTTAATAAATAATTTACTAAGGCGCAACTTAGAGGGGTGACCCAACATCAAAGGACTAAAACAATACATTACCATAAACACTAACATATATTATCTCCTGCAGTCTCTTATGTCTTATTTGTAATGTACAACATTTTTATTATAATAAAATTATGAGGGTCAAATGGTCAAATATTAAAGAGCTTTGCTGCTAGCTGCCATGTCCGAGGATTCCACTATGTCTTAATTCCCAGTTCTCCATTGACTTTATAATTTAATTAATCTCATGTTTGTGGGTTGGGAGACAACTCTCACTCTTCTGCAAGCTGCTATTTGTCTCTGTCTCTGTGTTTCCTTTTCCCTGTCTCTCTCCTCAGTCTGAACCCTTTGTCACCCTGCCTCTTGCTTTTTTACCAGTGAATCGACACATTTTTAATATGAACACATTGTTTTGGAATCAATACCCAATTTGTTTAGACTGAGACTAATGAACAATTCATTCTTCAATGTCTCTTGGCTCTATATTGCCTTACAGATTAACAAATATGCCTTCCTATTGCAATTGGGTTATAGCAATAATCAAGTTAAATGGTTGCAAGTTGATATACAAGTTAAGGTAGTTACATACAATTAGGTGGCCAGAAATGACCCCAACTATTTGTCCCATAATGTAGCACAGCGGTGTAGCTCTAAAGAGTACAAAGAGAGCAGTCACACCTAATGCAAGCCCCTCTGCCACACTGTCACAGATTACACCAGTACTTTAACTTATAGAGTGGGACAAAAAATGATTTAGTCAGCCACCAATTGTTCAAGTTCTCCCACTTAAAAAGAGGAGAGAGGCCTGTAATTTTCATCATAGGTACATCTCAACTATGAGAGTCATAATGAGAAAATTTTTTACAAATTATGGTGGAAAATAAGTATTTGGTCACCTACAAACAAGCAAGATTTCTGGCTCTCACAGACCTGTAATTTCTTGTTTAAGAGTCTCCTCTGTCCTCCACTCCTAACCTGTATTAATGGCACATGCTTGAACTTGTTATCAGTATAAAAGACACCTGTCCACAATCTCAAACAGTAACACTCCAAGCTCCACTATGGCCAAGACCAACGAGCTGTCGGAGGACACCAGAAACAAAATTGTAGACCTGCACAAGGCTGGGAAGACTGAATCTGCAATAGGCAGGCAGCTTGGTGTGAAGAAATCAACTGTGGGAGTAATTATTTAAAAATGGAAGACATACAAGACCACTGATAATCTCCCTCGATCTGGGGTTCTATGCAAGATCTCACCCTGTGGTGTCAAAATGATCAAAAGAACAGTAAGCAAAAATGCTAGAACCACTCGGGGGGACCTAGTGAAGGACCTGCAGAGAGCTGGGACCAAAGTAACAAAGGCTACCATGAGTAACACACTACGCTACCAGGGACTCAAATCATGCAGTGTCAGATGTTTCCCCCTGCTTAAGCCAGTACATGTCCAAATCTGTCTGAAGTTTGCTACAGAGCACCAGAAGAGGATTGGTAGAATGTCATAGGGTCAGATGAAACCAAAGTAGAGGGAGTGGAAACATCATGCTTTGGGTCTGTTTTTCTACTAAGGGACTAGGACGACTGATCCGTTTAAAGGAAAGAATGAATGGGGCCATGTATCGTGAGATTTTGAGTGAAAACCTCCTTCCATCAGCAAGGGCATTGAAGATGAAACGTGGCTGGGTCTTTCAGCATGACAATGATCCCAAACACACTGCCCAGGCAATAATGAAGTGGCTTTGTAAGAAGCATTTCAAGGTCCTGGAGTGGCCTAGCCAGTCTCCAGATCTCAACCCCATAAAAAACCTTTGGAGGGAGTTGAAAGTCTGTGTTGCCCAGCGACTGCGCCAAAACATCACTGCTCTTGTCATTGCCAACAAAGGGTATATACCAAAGTAATGAGATTAACTTTTGTTATTGACCAAATACTTATTTTCCACCATAATTTGCAAAAAAATTCTTTAAAAATCAGACAATGTGATTTTATGGATTTTTTGTCTCATTCTGTCTCTCATAGTTGAGGTATACCTATGATGAAAATTACAGGCCTCTCTCATCTTTTTAAGTGGGAGAACTTGGCTGACCAAATACTTTTTTGCCCCACTGTACATGTTAGTTGGGGGATCTGCTACAAATTTTACATCAGAGACCAAGTTGTGTCTCCCATTGTAGTGCCACTATATATTAAGTGGATAGGAGTGAAAAAGCAGAGTGATCTATGTTAACCAAAAATATCTGTATCACATAGAGATTTGTAGGTCCTGTGAATTTTCAAACAGGTCAACCAGAATAGAATTCCTCTGTGTTTTGCAAGTTACATTTATAATGGCAGCCAGAAAGATTTCAGTGATCCAATCTCTTCTATACACTAGTTTTGTAAAATGAAAGCCTATAACCCTTAAAGGGGTTATCCATTCATTTAATTTATCTTTCCATTCTGCCATTCTTTCCAAACTTTAACTCTTAACGTTCTGTGGCTCCCCAGATGCGGCAATATCGGTCACCTGTTTTCTGGGCACCAGTCTTCTTCTGCATTCTGTGGCCCAACACATCAGACTGTGAATTTTTTTTTTAAATAGGATTCGGCCGATTCGCCCAATTTTCCCCCAAAAATTGTTTCGGTCTGAATTCATTCAAGGCGAATCGTTATTGAAAACGGCAATTTCTGGCCTACAGAGAGCCTCAATACGGGTGTAGAACACTTTGTCTTGCTGTAACATGCATAGGGTGTGTGCTGGGTTAGTGAAATAATACTGTTATTCAGTATGACATGCAGATCAGAGGCGTCACTATTAGAATCACTGTCGCAGAGAGGCACAATGACAGAGCTTGAAGGTGGCATCAATATGTGAAGACCATATAATGGCTGAATAACACAGCGTGGAGGTGGCGGCAGTATTAGGAGATGATATAGTGGCTGAATGACATAGAGTGGAGGTGCCGGCAGCATGAGGAGACCATATAGGGGCTGAATGACAGCCTGGAGGTGGCGGAAGCATGAGGAGACCATATAGTGGCTGAATGACACATCGTGGAGTTGGTGGCAGCATGAGGAGACCATGTAGTGGCTGAATGACACAGTGTGGAGGTGGCGGCAGCATGAGGAGACCTTATAGTGGGTAAATGACACAGCCTGGAGGTGGCGGCAGCATAAGGAGACCATATAGTCACGGAATGACAAAGCAAGGTGGTGACGGCAGCATGAGGAGACCATATAGTGCCTTAATGACACAGCATGGAGGTGGCGGCAGCATGAGGAGACCATATAGTGTCAGTATAACACAGCCTGGAGGTGGCGGTAGCATGAGGAGACAATATAGTGGCTGAATGACACAACCTGGAGTTGGCGGCAGCATGAGGAGACCACATAGTGGCAGTATGACACAGCCTGGAGTTGGTGGCAGCATGAGGAGATCACATAGTGGCAGTATGACACAGCCTGGAATTGGCGGTAGCATATAGTGGCTGAATGACACAGCCTGGAGTTTGCGGCAGCATGAGGAGAACATATAGTGGCTGAATGACACAGCCTGGAGGTGGCAGCAGCATGAGGAGAACATATGGTCGCAGTATGAGACAGCTTGGAGCTGGCGTCAGCATTGGGAGAACATATGGTGGCAGAATGAGACACCCTGGAGAAGGCCTCAGCATGAGGAGACCATATGGTGGCAGAATGAGACAGCCCCGAGGTGGCAGCAACAGTATCAGGAGTCCTGAAAGTGACCCGGAGTCAAAGTGTCAGTGTGCACAAGTAAGTATTGATTATATGCATTACGTAAAACTAAACTTTTAATAATATTCTTAGGATAAAATACATGGACCCAAATTTTTTTCTAAATCAAACAAAAGGAAAGGTGTGCAAAAGGGAACAACGTACGGTCCATTGTAACCAGTGGGGGTAAAAACTTCCTCTGTAATGCCCTACACTCGCATTATTAATTCCTTTCTTGGCAAGTGTTATTCACCCTAAAAAGGGCGGCCCCACACAAGAAACTCTCTATTTCCACCTAAAAATCCTGGGAAATGGCAGTGTTTGTAGGGGGAAATAGGGAGAGGTTCCTGAGTGGGGCTGCCCTTTTTAGGGCAAATAACACTTGCCAAGAAGGGAATTAATAAGGAGGGCCTTACAGGGGAAGTTTTTACCCCCACCAGTTACATTAGACCATACGTTGTTCCCTTCCACCTTTTAGAGGTCTTTGCATCACATCAGTACTTGGTGGTGTAGGTGGCACATGGTGTTTTTTGCACACCATTCCTTTTGTTAGATTTCCCCAAAATTTTGGGTACATATATTTTATCCTAAGAATATTATTAAAAGTTAAGTTTTATGTAATGCATATCCTCAATAAGTACTTGTGGTCTGATGCGGAGGAATGTCTGTAACTGGGGAGCAGCGCCTTAAATATGTTTTGCACTATCCATATTTGTGAAGTGTTGGTGTGGCACCAGGGTCAATCTACTTTGATGCATCAGGCATTGGTGGGTGGAAATCCTGGCTGATCCATTCATCTTCATAAAGGTCAGTCTCTCCACATTTTTCGGGGACAGAAAGGTTCTCCTTGGGGTGACTATGGCCCCACTGAATTAACACCCGCTCTGATGGCACATTACTGGCCGGGCAACTCTGCTAGTTGCGGCCACAAATCAAGTTTGGCTGCCCAGAAGTCCAGCAGATCTTCAAGGTGTGTTGGCATGGTCATGTCAAGGTTTGCCACCACCTGCTGGTTCAGGTCCTGCTCCAGGTCTACCTGCTGATGATGAGTTGCTTTACTATGAGGGTAAAGAAAGCTACTCATCAGTGACTGTAGACTCAGGCTGCTGCTGATGGAGCTGGTACTGCTACTGCCACCCCACCCCAGCAGCCATGGCAGTGGAAGGTGAGCGCAGAGGGCCCCCTGAGTCAGACCTGCGAGAGGATGGACGATGGCGCAGATAGGCATCGGCCAACTTACTACATAGGATGTCTCTGTAGTAGGTGAGTTTGTCCTCCCTCTTAGTGGGTGTAAAAAAGGCCCCCATTTTGTGCCGATAGCGAGGGTCTAGTAGGGTGGAGAGCCAGAAATCATCCCGCTGCTGAATGGTAACAATTCAGCAGTCACTACACAAGCAAGTGAGCATGCATCATGCAATTTGTGCAAGTGACTCGGAGAGACTGCCTGCTTCCATCTCCACTGCATACTGCCACGGTGTGTCTGGGTCCTCTGTCTTGCCTTCCTCATAATTCTCTAGCTCCTCCTCTTGCTGCTCCTGCTTCCTCTGTCCAGTCAAATGACTAGAAAAACTGCCCATCTCGCGAAACCTAAACTGTGCTCCACTGTGCCCCTCCCCCTCCTACTCCAGTTCAGCCCCCACTGGGCTCATGTGGCCGTGAGATGTAGGCGCCATGTTTCCAGTGCCCTGATCAGCCTTCATTTCCAACACATGTTGTAGTAGATGAAGCAGTGGAATGACGTTGTTCATACCGTAACCCTGGCGACTGACTAATAATGTGGCTTCCTCAAAGGGCCTGAGCAAACGGCAGGTGTCACGTATGAGCTGCCACTGGTTGACATTGAAGTTTCACAGGGGAGTCCCCCTATCTGCTTGGATCAATAAGAAATCGGCAATGGCTTTTCTCTGTTCGTATAGTCGTTCCAACATATGGAGGGTGGAATTCATACATGTGGAAATTTCGCAAATCAGACTATGTTGGGGGATGCGGTTCTGATGTTGCAGCTCAAGGAGGGTGTGCTTTGCTATGAGTGGCTAAATTGCATGCAAAGTTTCCTTCCCATTGTTAGGATGTCTTGCAGATGGGAGTAACACTTCAGGAACCACTTGACAACCAGATTGAACACATGTGCCATGCAGGACGCATGTCTCAGGCTTCCTTGTCGCAGCGCAGACAAGATGTTCTTCCCGTTGTCGGTCACCATGGTTGCCATTTCCAGTTTTCGTGGAGTAAGCCATGATTTGATTTCTTGATGAATTACTTTTAGCAGTTCCTCCCCTGTATGACTCAGTTCGCCAAGGCAAACTATGTGAAGAACAGCGTGACACCGCCATGCCCTGCAAACATGTTATGCTGGAGGGGCATTGAGACTTGTCTGTGCAGTGGAGGCTGAAGACATGGTGGAGGATGAGTAGGCGGAGGTTCACACTGTTGCAGGACCAATGGCCTGAGAGCGTGGAGGCGGAAACGGCGTGATCTGTCCAAGTTGCTGTTGTGGCAGTTACAGCTTCCCATGTCGGTGCTGCCGTGCACACATCGACAGGCTGGACTGGTACAACCTTCTTCGCAAAGAAGTCATCAATTCTCTGAAAGGTGCAGAGTCCACCACTTGAAAAGGGAGAGACTGCAGCACCAGCAACTTGGACAGGAGCACATTCAGCTTCGGCATCATTGCATGAGTTGGCACATACTGTTGTTGTGTCTTGGACATGGCTTCGCCGATGGATTGCTGGCTTAATGACTGATTTGAAGTAGGAGGAGCAGGAGCATCTGGAGTGACAGAAGATGGGTATGACACACAGCTCCCTTTCAGCTGAGGTGGTGGAGCTTTGGCTGGCAGAAACAGGGAGCTGTGTGCCACTGGGTGATGCAGCAGGCTGGACCACCACATCGGAGCCACGATTCTCACAGGCCTCTTTATGGGGATGCTGCATATGTTGATGCAAGGCCGTGGTCCCAACATTGGGACCCTGACCATGCTTCACCTTCTGCCGACACTTTGCATGTGACCAGGTTAACATGCTCTGGATGCATGATGAAAAACTGCCACACCGCTGAGTAGCTGATTTTCCCACCAACAGTCCGCACCCCTGTTCCACTACCTCCCGGGAAGGTAGGCTGCAGCGAAGCAGGTAGTCTACCCCGGGCACGTTTGGCTCTAAACTTTCCACTTCTGCCTCAGCTGCTGCCTCAAGGGCAACCTGCAACCCTCTTCTCCTGATGATGATGAAGCCCCTTCTGCACCCAGCTCCAAAGTGTAATCGGCTTTATCATCATTGAGTTGTGTTTGCAAGTCACTGATGTCCTCCTCAGGTTCCTCAAAAGTGTCTGCTTCAGGAGCCTGAATGCTCGCAACACCAGCTCTCACGCCACTCTCCTCATCACTACTTGCCCCCCTAGCGGAGGAAGCGGCGGATGTCTCCTCCACTTCTTGGCTGGGTAGCAGCTGCTGACTGCTCTCTAGTAGATCGTCCTCACTAAATAGTGGAGCTGAACCCACAGAAAAAGATACTTCTGTGGGGGTTGGAACAGCATAGGACAGAGGCAATGGGAGGACAGGGACTGCTCCTGGGCTATGCCAACTGAGGGTTGTGTCTGAGGAACCCACCGACTGTTGACTGTGGGTGTCAGATGTCACTTGTGAAGAAGTGGATGACCATGTTAACCAATTGATGATGGCAGATGGGTTGCTGGTCGAGACATGACCGCTAGCTTATAACGGGAGCTCAGGCCTCTCGCCGTCACTTGCAGAAGAGAGCAGTGTGTTGCACAGAAAAGCTTTTACAGCAGCGATTCACCTCAATAGTGTTGGTCGCAAATATTCGCATTTTGTATTTTTATCGCGAATATCGCAAATTCGCGAATATTGCAAATATATTCGCTATATATTCGAAATTGCGAATATTCACTTTAGGAGTAAGATTGAGAGAGAAACTGCAATTTTGGGTGTAGTACACAGTGACTGTGTGCTGCAGCACTGGTGTGTACAACAACTGAAAAACTAATAGTAACTAGCCAGTTAGGATGAGCAGAGCACTAAAAGCATATTGTTCTCTATTAAGTGTAACCTCTGCGTACATCTAAGTGGTGTACTATTTTGTTCCTGTTAAAGTCTTTAGGGCCTAGATGCTGTGAAAGGCCAGCCAAAAGTACACACCTGCTAGTGTTGTAGACAAATACTGTTTTAAGAGTACTGGAGTGCATTGTCCTCCCCTCATAAGTGCATACTTCATACGTAAATCTAAGTGGTGTACTATTTTGTTCCTGTTAAAGTGTTAAGGGCCTGGATACTGTGAAAAAACAGCCAAAAGTACACACCTGCTGGTGTTGTAGACAAATACTGTTTTAAGCGTAGTGGAGCGAATTGTACTCCCCTCATATACGCACTAAGTATGTCAGGCAGAGAAGTGCCAGGACGTGCACAAAGGAGTGGCAGAGGCCTAAATTCATCAGGCAGAGGTCGCAGCAGACTAGGGACGAGTGGCAGCAGGAGTTACAGCGAGGGGAATCACTCCTGTAAAAATGCTTTTCTGTTCAACACACACTACTATTTGTCCCTCTCTCTCTCTCTGCATTAAAAGGCTGAAGTGACTGGCCGCGAGATGGCTGCCGATTATATAGGGCAGTGACATCACAGGGGTGGCTGGCTGCTGATAGGCTGCATGCTGCATGTGATTAAGGGTCATCCCACCTTCCCCCCTTCCTAGGATTCCTTGCCCCATGTCCTCACATGTGTATCCGCCACTTTAGATGCCCTGGAGCCTGGACTGCACTAAATGGAGTTAAATTAATCGATTCGCACGATCGAATCGTGGCGATATTCGCATTCGGAGCAAATCGAATTGCTCCTGAAATTTGTAATGAATTCGGATTGGTCAGATTCGATTTGCTCATCCCTAATTGCCAGCCACAGCGATAACCCGCTTCGGCCGGTAATAGGTTGAGCGGCAGTGTCATGTAATGTGTCATGTGTCCTTTTTATTACCTTTTTGACAAACAACATACACACAAAAACCATCCCTCCTCCCCAATAACACCACCACACCACCCTCCCCCTTCCCACATTTCCCCCCCCCCTACATTCACCAGGAGTTCAAATCCATAGGTACCATCCTGAAATGAGATCTGGTGACTATGGAGGCCATTGGACAACAATGAACTCATTGTCATGTATGAGATAATGTGAACTTTGTTACATGGTGCATTATCCTGCTGGAAGTAGTCATCAGAAGATAGGTCCACTATGGACAAGGTCAGCAACAATGCTCAGGTAGTATGTCACATTAAAATTATACTCAATTGGTACTACGGGGCCCAAAGTGTGCCAAAATCTCCCCCACACCATTGCACTACCACTACCAGCCTTAACTGTTGATATAAGGCAGGAAGGATCCTTGCTTTGAAGTTGTTTACACCAAATTCTGATCCTGCCATCCGAATTTCACATCTGGAATCAAGACCAGGCAACGTTCCTCCAGTCTTCTGGAATGCATCATTGGTAAGCCTGTGTGAATTTTACTGACTTAACCCCATATGTTTCAAGATTTGACATGTTGTACATTCAAAGATGGAATTCTGCATATCTTGGTTGTAGCAAGTGGTTATTTTAGTTAGTATTAACTTTCTGTCATCCCGAACCAAACTGCCAATTCTCCTCTCATCAACAAGGCATTTTTGTCTACACAATGCAGCTAACTGGATACTGTCTGTTTTTCGAACCATTCTCTCTCTTTCGAACTCTAGAGATGGCTGTGAGTGAAAATTCCAGTAGATCAGTAGTTTCTGAAATACTCAGACCAGTCCATCTGGAGCCATCAACTATGCCACGTTCAATGTCACTTAGATCACCTTTCTTCCCCATTCTGATGCTCGGTTTGAACTTCAGCAAGTTGTCTTGACCACTTCAACATTCCTAAATTCATTGAGTTTCTGCCATGGGGCTGAATAACTATTTTTGTTAACATGCAATCAGGGGTGGACTGACCGGCCGGTCCGATCGGACGTCGTCTGAGGGCTCGGCCGGGTTAAGGGCCCGCCGCCGCTACTGAGGATCCAGGACACTCGTCCCAGATCCCCAGCAGACAGTGCTGCCTTCTCCCCTATGTGTGATACATGCACATACAGGAAAAGGCATCCCCTCTGTGTGAGCCGCATCTGCAGCTTACACAGAGGAGACGTGACCTCCGCTCCTACGCAGCACACAGTACCGGCTCCGATGACGTCACTCATCGACGCCTGTACTGTGGAGGGGAGAATATGCGGGCCCCTGCCGCTGAGGAGATTGCTGCGTGGGATATCAGGTGAGCATAATTTATTTTTTATTTTTTAACTCTGCATATACCTATGGGAAAGAGTGGGGGGGGGGTGTAACTCTACATATACCGATGGGAAAGGGGGGGGGGGTGTAACTCTGCATATACCTATGGGAAAGGGGGTGTTACTCTGCATATACCTATGGGAAAGGCGGGTGTAACTCTGCATATACCTATGGGAAAGAGGGGAGTGTAACTCTGCATATACCTATGGGAAAGGGGGGATGTAACTCTGCATATACCTATGGGAAAGAAGGGGGGTGTCCCTGCTTATACCTATTGGAAAGAGGGGGGTAACTCTGCCTATAATTATGGGGAAAGGGGAGCATTACAGCTCTTTCCAGAAAAGAGGCACTTGATACCAAGAAATCCAAGAAATCTTCCAGTTTTCCACCCTTCAACACCTGCAAGAGAATATTGTATTTCCTACTTAGATTCTCAGTTAGAAGTCCCCAGAGTTCCCACAAAGTCCCCACAAATTTCCAGCAAATGTACCAATAAGAATGTTTGGAGCAGATAGAGGAACACAATAAGGAATCAAGGTCAGAAGTCAATAACGGCTGTAAGATCAGTGGTGCAAGAAACCATAGGGGTAAGCTGAGATGTAACCAGTAGATGGGTCAGAGATTAATAAGAATGAAGACAGCCAACTAGTACCATGTGATGGAACCAGAGGAAAGCAAGGCTAATGGCAAAATGGTAATTATATTTCTTAGGCAACTGGCCCATTGCTGAAATACCTTTTAAATCTGACTGCTATTTCAAGCAGAATACCCTAGCCACAAGTAGGAGATCAATAATGGATCAAGGATAATACCACATAGAGTCAAAGATAAAGTTTTGTCTGTTTGCAGCTATCACTAGAGGAAGCTTACTGTATATATTTATATACTGAACTCTATAATAAAAATGTATACAGTAAGTGCCTAATTTTTCCCCTTGTCGTGGCTGCATGCAGATAGATTTTTATGATTTTACTCTGTGTTTATGAAAACAATTCAGAACATTTAGTGTATGTGCACACGGCAGAAATTCTGCAGAAAGATGCAGAATTCCGTACAAATTAATGTGGCTGTGGAATTCTGCAGCTTTTTGCATCAATGTGGAATTTCCTTGTGAATGTCCACAGCGAAATTCTGCAATGTGAATGGGACTGCGGAAACCCATTGAAGTTAATAAGATCGTGCACTCTTACAACTTTGGACTTCCGCTTTAAGCAAAATCAAGCTTTAGCTGGTATCTTAATATATTAAGAATCTAACCAGTAAATAATATTGGATTTAAATACAAGTTGTTATTGGACCTGAAATTACTTTTAGAAGAAGTAGTAGCCATTCTGCAATCTCTGGTACAGTCATTTGTGTCCTTACATATACCCATTCTAGATAAGGAAATGATCTTTAGCAGTATATGAGATTACAGTCATATACTGGAGATGAGTGATCATCCTTTTGGCACTGGTTAGACCCTGGTGTGACATTAGGGGTGTGGACTGCAGGAGGATCTCCAGGTCTTGGTTGTAAGAATATTTATGGTTTAGCAGCAATAGTGTTAATGCAATAGTACCTTAGTCAAAAAATGGCAAAAGGGTAATTGCCAATAGTGAAGTCAGGTTACAAAAGACTAGAACAGGGGTCAGCAACCCCCGGCACGCGTGCCATGAGTGCTTTTGGGTGGCACGCGGGGCTCCGGCTCGAGATGCGCTCACTCCGCTAATGGGGATCCAAGACACTTGTCCATGATCCCCAAGCAAGCAAGTGCCGCTTTAAGCTGTGTGCGCACACACAGCTTAAGTGTCCTCTCAGTGTGAGCT
The DNA here is from genome assembly GCF_029499605.1 of Hyla sarda. Classification (NCBI taxonomy): domain Eukaryota; kingdom Metazoa; phylum Chordata; class Amphibia; order Anura; family Hylidae; genus Hyla; species Hyla sarda. Next base: position 60,101,081 of record NC_079196.1, read on the forward strand.
GCAGGACCTGCAGCTTCACTGAGAGGAGACATGTGACCTCTTCCCCCACGCAGCAAAGGCGCAGATTATGTCACTCATCGGCACCTGCACTGTAGTGGGAGAAAAACGCAGCCAGCCTGTGCTGCCCAGGAGATCCCTGCCTGCGTAAAGGTGAGTAAAAGCTTTTTTTTTTTTTTTTTTTTATGGGATGGGGGGGGGGTGCAAGTGATGATGGGATGGGGGTGCAAGTGATGATGGGATGGGGGTGCAAGTGATGATGATGGGGTGCAAGTGATGATGATGGGGTGCAAGTGATGATGGGGGGGTGCAAGTGATGATGATGGGGTGCAAGTGATGATGAGGGGTGCAAGTGATGATGATGGGGTGCAAGTGATGGGGGAAAGGGGGTGAAGGTGACAAGGGGGTGCAGGGGAGGGGGCGCAAGTGACAGGGAGGGGGATGATGATTTAAATGTGAAGGAGAACTGGCTACTTCTCTACCTCGCTACCTACACAATGATAGGGGTGCAAGTGATGATGAGGGGGAAGGGGGTGAAAGTGATGATGAGGGGGAAGGGGGGTGCAAGTAATGATGGGGGAAAGGGGGGTGCAAGTGATGATGGGGGGAAAGGGGGGTGCAAGTGATGATGAGGGGAAAGAGGGATGCAAGTGATGATGGGGATTGCAAGTGATGGGGGGTGCAAGTGATGGGGGGAAGGAGGGTGCATGTGACGGGGAGAGGGTGACAGGGAGGGGACTGATGATTTGGATATGAAGGAGCACTGGCTACTTACTTACCTAGCTACCTAAACAATAACCTGCCTGGCTACCTACATTATTAATTTCCTGGCTACATACCCACCAACTTAGCCACCTTGCTACCTACCTACATAGCTACTTATCTACATAGCAACCTAATTACCCAACTACTTAATTGCTACCTAACTACCTACCTATCTACCCAGGTACCTACCTACATACATACATAGCTACCCATTTACCTACCTTGCTGCCTACCTATGAACTTACCTCCATATCTACTTACCTACCTGCATAGCTACCTATCTACTTATATCAAAGGAAAATCATAGCTCACCAAAGTATAAAGTGCAGAATTCAGTGCAGTTTATTCCATTTCAAGCAGTGTTACAGAGCAGGCTACGTTTCGTCACCTCTCATTCTAGACAAAGGCGAAGACAGGTTGCTGAAACGTAGTTTGCTCTATAACGCTGTTTTGAATGGAATAAACTCCATCGAATTCGGCACCTCTGGAAACTACACTGGAAAAATGCAGAAACTAAGATGTTTGTCTTGCAGATGCTGCAGTGATGGGTTTTGGCTGGAAGAAGTTATCATGGTGGTCTGAGCCAGAAGGAGAACAGAAGGAAAGAGGACGACGCAGACCGTAAAAGATGTAAATTGTGAGTTAGTTAATGCAACTGTATGTATATTATTGCACAACACGACTGGGGTCTGACCCTGGGGTCTGTATTATGTAAAGGGGGGAGGGTCTGTATTGTGGGGGGGGGTCTGATTCTGGAGTCTGTATTATGGTGAGTGGTGATTCTGGGGTCTATATTATGGTGGGTGGTGATTCTGGGGTCTGCATTATGGTGGGTGGTGATTCTGGGGTCTGTATTATGGTGGGTGGTGATTCTGGGGTCTGCATTATGGTGGGTGGTGATTCTGGGGTCTGTATTATAGTGGGGTCTAATTATGGGGTCTGTATTATGGAGGAGTCTGATTCTGGGGTCTGTATTATGGTGGGTGGTTATTCTGGGGTCTGTATTATAGTGGGGACTAATTCTGGGGTCTGTATTATGGTGGGTGGTGATTCTGGAGTCTGTTTTATAGTGGGGTCTGATTATGGGGTCTGTATTATGGTGGGTGGTGATTCTGGGGTCTGTATTATGGTGGGTGGTGATTCTGGGGTCTGTATTATGGTGGGTGGTGATTCTGGGGTCTGCATTATGGTGGGTGGTGATTCTGGGGTCTGTATTATAGTGGGGTCTGATTATGGGGTCTGTATTATGGTGGGGTCTGATTCTGGGGTCTGTATTATGGTGGGTGGTTATTCTGGGGTCTGTATTATAGTGGGGACTAATTCTGGGGTCTGTATTATGGTGGGTGGTGATTCTGGGGTCTGTGTTATAGTGGGGTCTGAGTATGGGGTCTGTATTATGGTGGGGTCTGATTCTGGGGTATGTAATATGGTGGGTGGTTATTCTGGGGTCTGTATTATAGTGGGGACTAATTCTGGGGTCTGTATTATAGTGTGTGGTGATTCTGGGGTCTGTATTATTGTGGGTGGTGATTCTGGGGTCTGTATTATGGTGGGTGGTGATTCTGGGGTCTGTATTATGGTAGGGACTGATTCTGCGGTCTGTATTATGGTGGGTCTGATTCTGGGGGTCTGTATTATGGTGGGATCTTATTCTGTGGTCTGTATTATGGTGGGGTCTGATTCTGTGGTCTGTATTATGGTGGGTGGTGATTCCGGGGTCTGTATTATGGTGGGTGGTGATTCTGGGGTCTGTATTATGTATAGGGGGAGGGTCTGTATTGTGGTGGGGTCTGATTCTGGTGTCTGTATTATGGTGGGTGGTGATTCTGGGGTCTGTATTATTATGGGTGGTGATTGTGGGGTCTGTATTATGGTGGGTGGTGATTCTGGGGTCTGTATTATGGTGGATGGTGATTCTGGGATCTGTATGATGGTGGGTGGTGATTCCTGTGTCTGTATTATGGTGGGTGGGGATTCTGGGGTCTGTATTATGGTGGGTGTTGATTATGGGGTCTGTATTATGGTGGGTGGTGATTCTGGGGTCTGTGTTATAGTGGGGTCTGAGTATGGGGTCTGTATTATGGTGGGGTCTGATTCGGGGGTATGTATTATGGTGGGTGGTTATTCTGGGGTCTGTATTATAGTGGGGACTAATTCTGGGGTCTGTATTATAGTGTGTGGTGATTCTGGGGTCTGTATTATTGTGGGTGGTGATTCTGGGGTCTGTATTATGGTGGGTGGTGATTCTGGGGTCTGTATTATGGTAGGGACTGATTCTGCGGTCTGTATTATGGTGGGTCTGATTCTGGGGGTCTGTATTATGGTGGGATCTTATTCTGTGGTCTGTATTATGGTGGGGTCTGATTCTGTGGTCTGTATTATGGTGGGTGGTGATTCCGGGGTCTGTATTGTGGTGGGGTCTGATTCTGGTGTCTGTATTATGGTGGGTGGTGATTCTGGGGTCTGTATTATTATGGGTGGTGATTCTGGGGTCTGTATTATGGTGGGTGGTGATTCTGGGGTCTGTATTATGGTGGATGGTGATTCTGGTATCTGTATGATGGTGGGTGGTGATTCCTGTGTCTGTATTATGGTGGGTGGGGATTTTGGGGTCTGTATTATGGTGGGTGTTGATTATGGGGTCTGTATTATGGTGGGTGGTGATTCTGGGGTCTGTATTATGGTGGGGTCGGATTCTGGGGTCTGTATTATGTTGGGTGATGATTCTGGGGTCTGTAATATGGTGGGGACTGATTCTGAGGTCTGTATTATGATGGGGTCTGATTCTGGGGTTTGTATTATGATGGGGACTGTTTCTGGGGTCTGTATTATGGTGGGTGGTGATTCTGGGGTCTGTATGATGGTGGGTGGTGATTCTGGGGTCTGTATTATGGTGGGTGGTGATTCTAGGGTCTGTATTATGGTGGGTGTTGATTATGGGATCTGTATTATGGTGGGTGGTGATTATGGGGTCTGTATTATGGTGGGTGGTGGTTCTGGGGTCTGTATTATGGTGGGTGGTGATTCTGGGGTCTGTATTTTGGTGGGTGGTGATTCTGGGATCCGTATTATGGTGGGTGGTGATTCTGGGGTCTGTATTATGGCGGGGTCTAATTCTGGGGTCTGTATTATGTTGGGTGGTGATTCTGGGGTCTGTATTATGGTGGGGACTGATTCTGGGGTCTGTATTATGGTGGGGTCTGATTCTGGGGTCTGTATTATGGTGGGGACTGTTTCTGGGGTCTGTATTATGGTGGGTGGTGATTCTGGGGTCTGTATGATGGTGGGTGGTGATTCTGGGGTCTGTATTATGGTGGGTGGTGATTATGGGGTCTGTATTATGGTGGGGACTGTTTCTGGGGTCTGTATTATGGTGGGTGGTGATTCTGGGGTCTGTATTATGGTGGGTGGTGATTCTGGGGTCTGTATTATGGTGGGTGTTGATTATGGGGTCTGTATTATGGTGGGTGGTGATTATGGGGTCTGTATTATGGTGGGTGGCGGTTCTGGGGTCTGTATTATGGTGGGTGGTTATTCTGGGGGCTGTATTTTGGTGGGTGGTGATTCTGGGATCCGTATTATGGTTGGTGGTGATTCTGGGGTCTGTATTATGGCGGGGTCTGATTCTGGGGTATGCATTATGGTGGGGACTGTTTCTGGGGTCTGTATTATGGTGGGGACTGTTTCTGGGGTCTGTATTATGGTGGGTGGTGATTCTGGGTTCTGTATGATGGTGGGTGGTGATTCTGGGGTCTGTATTATGGTGGGTGGTGATTCTGGGGTCTGTATTATGGTGGGTGTTGATTATGGGGTCTGTATTATGGTGGGTGGTGATTCTGGGGTCTGTATTATGGTGGGTGGTGATTCTGGGGTCTGTATTATGGTGGGTGTTGATTATGGGGTCTGAATTATGGTGGGTGGTGATTATGGGGTCTGTATTATGGTGGGGACTGATTCTGAGGTCTGTATTATGGTGGGGTCTGATTCTGGGGTCTGTATTATGTTGGGTGGGTATTCTGGTGTCTGTATTATGGTGGGGACAGATTCTGAGGTCTGTTTTATGGTGGGGTCTGATTCTGGGGTCAGTATTATGGTGGGGACTGTTTCTGGGGTCTGTATTATGGTGGGTGGTGATTCTGGAGTCTGTATTATGGTGGATGGTGATTCTGGGGTCTGTATGATGGTGGGAGGGGATTCTGAGGTCTATATTATGGTGAGTGGTGATTCTGGGGTCTGTATTATGGTGGGTGTTGATTATCGGGTCTGTATTATGGTGGGTGGTGATTCTGGGGTCTGTATTATGGTGGGGTCGGATTCTGGAGTCTGTATTATGTTGGGTGGTGATTCTGAGGTCTGTATTATGGTGGGGTCTGATTCTGGGGTCTGTATTATGGTGGGGACTGTTTCTGGGGTCTGTATTATGGTGGGTGTTGATTATGGGGTCTGTATTATGGTGGGTGGTGATTCTGGGGTCTGTATTATGGTGGGTGATGGTTCTGGGGTCTGTATTATGGTGGGTGGTGATTCTGGGGTCTGTATTTTGGTGGGTGGTGATTCTGGGATCCGTATTATGGTGGGTCGTGATTCTGGGGTCTGTATTATGGTGGGGTCTGATTCTATGGTCTGTATTATGGTGGGGTCTGATTCTGGGGTCTGTATTATGGTGGGGACTGTTTCTGGGGTCTGTATTATGGTGGGGACTGTTTCTGGGGTCTGTATTATGGTGGGTGGCGATTCTGGGGTCTGTATGATGGTGGGTGGTGATTCTGGGGTCTGTATTATGGTGGGTGTTGATTATGGGGTCTGTATTATGGTGGGTGGTGATTCTGGGGTCTGTATTATGGTGGGTGGTGATTCTGGGGTCTGTATTATGGTGGATGTTGATTATGGGGTCTGTATTATGGTGGGTGGTGATTATGGGGTCTGTATTATGGTGGGGACTGATTCTGAGGTCTGTATTATGGTGGGGTCTGATTCTGGTGTCTGTATTATGGTGGGGACTGTTTCTGGGGTCTGTATTATGGTGGGTGGTGATTCTGGGGTCTGTATTATGGTGGGTGGTGATTCTGGGGTCTGTATTTTGGTGGGTGGTGATTCTGGGATCCGTATTATGGTGGGTCGTGATTCTGGGGTCTGTATTATGGTGGGGTCTGATTCTATGGTCTGTATTATGGTGGGGTCTGATTCTGGGGTCTGTATTATGGTGGGGACTGTTTCTGGGGTCTGTATTATGGTGGGGACTGTTTCTGGGGTCTGTATTATGGTGGGTGGTGATTCTGGGGTCTGTATGATGGTGGGTGGTGATTCTGGGGTCTGTATTATGGTGGGTGTTGATTATGGGGTCTGTATTATGGTGGGTGGTGATTCTGGGGTCTCTATTATGGTGGGTGGTGATTCTGGGGTCTGTATTATGGTGGATGTTGATTATGGGGTCTGTATTATGGTGGGTGGTGATTATGGGGTCTGTATTATGGTGGGGACTGTTTCTGGGGTCTGTATTATGGTGGGTGATGGTTCTGGGGTCTGTATTATGGTGGGTGGTGATTCTGGGGTCTGTATTTTGGTGGGTGGTGATTCTGGGATCCGTATTATGGTGAGTGGTGATTCTCGGGTCTGTATCATGGTGGGTGTTGATTATGGGGTCTGTATTATGGTGGGTGGTGATTCTGGGGTCTCTATTATGGTGGGGTCGGATTCTGGAGTCTGTATTATGTTGGGTGGTGATTCTGGGGTCTGTATTATGGTGGGGACGGATTCTGGAGTCTGTATTATGTTGGGTGGTGATTCTGAGGTCTGTATTATGGTGGGGTCTGATTCTGGGGTCTGTATTATGGTGGGGACTGTTTCTGGGGTCTGTATTATGGTGGGTGGTGATTCTGGGGTCTGTATTATGGTGGGTGGTTATTCTGGGGTCTGTATTATGGTGGGTGGTGATTATGGGGTCTGTATTATGGTGGGTGGTGATTCTGGGGTCTGTATTATGGTGGGTGGTGGTTCTGGGGTCTGTATTATGGTGGGTGATGGTTCTGGGGTCTGTATTATGGTGGGTGGTGATTCTGGGGTCTGTATTTTGGTGGGTGGTGATTCTGGGATCCGTATTATGGTGGGTCGTGATTCTGGGGTCTGTATTATGGTGGGGTCTGATTCTATGGTCTGTATTATGGTGGGGTCTGATTCTGGGGTCTGTATTATGGTGGGGACTGTTTCTGGGGTCTGTATTATGGTGGGGACTGTTTCTGGGGTCTGTATTATGGTGGGTGGCGATTCTGGGGTCTGTATGATGGTGGGTGGTGATTCTGGGGTCTGTATTATGGTGGGTGTTGATTATGGGGTCTGTATTATGGTGGGTGGTGATTCTGGGGTCTGTATTATGGTGGGTGGTGATTCTGGGGTCTGTATTATGGTGGATGTTGATTATGGGGTCTGTATTATGGTGGGTGGTGATTATGGGGTCTGTATTATGGTGGGGACTGATTCTGAGGTCTGTATTATGGTGGGGTCTGATTCTGGTGTCTGTATTATGGTGGGGACTGTTTCTGGGGTCTGTATTATGGTGGGTGGTGATTCTGGGGTCTGTATTATGGTGGGTGGTGATTCTGGGGTCTGTATTTTGGTGGGTGGTGATTCTGGGATCCGTATTATGGTGGGTCGTGATTCTGGGGTCTGTATTATGGTGGGGTCTGATTCTATGGTCTGTATTATGGTGGGGTCTGATTCTGGGGTCTGTATTATGGTGGGGACTGTTTCTGGGGTCTGTATTATGGTGGGGACTGTTTCTGGGGTCTGTATTATGGTGGGTGGTGATTCTGGGGTCTGTATGATGGTGGGTGGTGATTCTGGGGTCTGTATTATGGTGGGTGTTGATTATGGGGTCTGTATTATGGTGGGTGGTGATTCTGGGGTCTCTATTATGGTGGGTGGTGATTCTGGGGTCTGTATTATGGTGGATGTTGATTATGGGGTCTGTATTATGGTGGGTGGTGATTATGGGGTCTGTATTATGGTGGGGACTGTTTCTGGGGTCTGTATTATGGTGGGTGATGGTTCTGGGGTCTGTATTATGGTGGGTGGTGATTCTGGGGTCTGTATTTTGGTGGGTGGTGATTCTGGGATCCGTATTATGGTGAGTGGTGATTCTCGGGTCTGTATCATGGTGGGTGTTGATTATGGGGTCTGTATTATGGTGGGTGGTGATTCTGGGGTCTCTATTATGGTGGGGTCGGATTCTGGAGTCTGTATTATGTTGGGTGGTGATTCTGGGGTCTGTATTATGGTGGGGACGGATTCTGGAGTCTGTATTATGTTGGGTGGTGATTCTGAGGTCTGTATTATGGTGGGGTCTGATTCTGGGGTCTGTATTATGGTGGGGACTGTTTCTGGGGTCTGTATTATGGTGGGTGGTGATTCTGGGGTCTGTATTATGGTGGGTGGTTATTCTGGGGTCTGTATTATGGTGGGTGGTGATTATGGGGTCTGTATTATGGTGGGTGGTGATTCTGGGGTCTGTATTATGGTGGGTGGTGGTTCTGGGGTCTGTATTATGGTGGGTGGTGATTCTGGGGTCTGTATTTTGGTGGGTGGTGATTCTGGGATCCGTATTATGGTGGGTGGTGATTCTGGGGTCTGTATTATGGTGGGGTCTGATTCTATGGTCTGTATTATTGCGGGGTCTGATTCTGGGGTCTGTATTATGGTGGGGACTGTTTCTGGGGTCTGTATTATGGTGGGGACTGTTTCTGGGGTCTGTATTATGGTGGGGGGGATTCTGGGGTCTGTATGATGGTGGGTGGTGATTCTGGGGTCTGTATTATGGTGGGTGGTGATTCTGGGGTCTGTATTATGGTGGGTGTTGATTATGGGGTCTGTATTATGGTGGGTGGTGATTCTGGGGTCTGTATTATGGTGGGTGGTGATTCTGGGGTTAGTATTATGGTGGGTGTTGATTATGGGGTCTGTATTATGGTGGGTGGTGATTATGGGGTCTGTATTATGGTGGGTGGCGGTTCTGGGGTCTGTATTATGGTGGGTGGTTATTCTGGGGTCTGTATTTTGGTGGGTGGTGATTCTGGGATCCGTATTATGGTGGGTGGTGATTCTGGGGTCTGTATTATGGTGGGGTATGATTCTGGGGTCTGTATTATGTTGGGTGGGTGTTCTGGGGTCTGTATTATGGTGGGGACGGATTCTGAGGTCTGTATTATGGTAGGGTCTGATTCTGGGGTCTGTATTATGGTGGGGACTGTTTCTGGGGTCTGTATTATGGTGGGTGGTGATTCTGGGGTCTGTATTATGGTGGATGGTGATTCTGGGGTCTGTTTAATGGTGGGAGGGGATTCTGAGGTCTGTATTATGCTGAGTGGTGATTCTGGGGTCTGTATTATGGTGGGTGTTGATTATGGGGTCTGTATTATGGTGGGTGGTGATTCTGGGGTCTGTATTATGGTGGGGTCTGATTCTGGGGTCTGTATTATGTTGGGTGGTGATTCTGGGGTCTGTATTATGGTGGGGACTGATTCTGAGGTCTGTATTATGGTGGGGTCTGATTCTGGGGTCTGTATTATGGTGGGGACTGTTTTTGGGGTCTGTATTATGGTGGGTGGTGATTCTGGGGTCTGTATTATGGTGGGTGTTGATTATGGGGTCTGTATTATGGTGGGTGGTGATTCAGGGGTCTGTATTATGGTGGGTGGTGGTTCTGGGGTCTGTATTATGGTGGGTGGTTATTCTGGGGTTTGTATTTTGGTGGGTGTTGATTCTGGGATCCGTATTATGGTGGGTGGTGATTCTGGGGTCTGTATTATGTTGGGGTCTGATTCTATGGTCTGTATTATGGTGGGGTCTGATTCTGGGGTCTGTATTATGGTGGGGACTGTTTCTGGGGTCTGTATTATGGTATGGACTGTTTCTGGGGTCTGTATGATGGTGGGTGGTGATTCTGGGGTCTGTATTATGGTGGGTGGTGATTCTGGGGTCTGTTTTATGGTGGGTGTTGATTATGGGGTCTGTATTATGGTGGGTGGTGATTATGGGGTCTGTATTATGGTGGGTGGTGATTCTGGGGTCTGTATTATGGTGGGTGGTGATTCTGGGGTCTGTATTTTGGTGGGTGGTGATTCTGGGATCCGTATTATGGTGGGTGGTGATTCTGGGGTCTGTATTATGTTGGGGGGTCTGATTCTGTGGTCTGTATTATGGTGGGTGGTGATTCGAGGGTCTGTATTATGGTGGGTGGTGATTCTGGGGTCTGTATTATGGTGGGTGGTGATTCTGGGGTCTTTATTATGGTGGGTGGTGATATTGGGGTCTGTATTATGGTGGGTGGTGATTCAGGGGTCTGTATTATGGTCTGGATTGATTCTGGGGTTTGTATTATACAGGTCTGAGTTAAAATGGTTGTTCTCACTGTAAGGTCCTTGCAGCGAGAACAATATATAGGGACAATTCTGTAAAAAAAAAACACCTTGTGACAAGCCACACCCCTACAAACACCACCCACAGCAAGCCACACCCACAGCATGCCACACCCATGTTGCCGGCACACCAAGCAACTTCGGAAAAAAATTTGGGCACAGCACTACCAAAAGGTTGCCTACCCCTGGACTACAAGATAAGACATATTTAGAAATGGAGCCAAAGGTCAGACCCCCGAGTAAAAATCATACAAACAAGGGCAACAGTCACTAGAGGTGGAATGGTCAATGGCTGTATAGGGAAAATAGTTAGAGTAGGCAGTGGAGTCCTGATGGCAGCAGATAGGGGTCATCTTCTGTCCCTACAACTCAGGAGAATTAATAATGTGTGGTGTACCAATACCAAGGGGGGCAATGGCAGCCAGGGCAACCCTAAGAGCAGGGGACTACTGGAACACTGAATGATCAGAAGGTAATCCCTTCAGTATGAAGAACTCTTACTTGAAAAAGAACTAGGACTATACGCTGATGTGACCTTGAATAATTTGTGAGCAGTTGACTAAGGGAAGTGGTAGAAGAGGAATCCAGAGTTTCTTGGAAAGTGAGTGGTCTCTGAAATTTTTCCACAGCTCCTGAAGGCAAAGCAAAATACATGGAGATACTTGAAACAAAAATATGTAATCAAGGAAAGAAAATATTGGATCTTAGATGACTTCCCCACTCTCACCTAGGTCTTGGAGTTTTCCAACCAGATGGGGTGCATGGAGCAGCCTATCAATTGATCCTTGATGTGGGGGACAGTCCTTCATAAACAGCCATTTGTACTTTACATGTGAATTCTCTAAGCTGTACTCCATTTTTGCTGGCTAAACTGGGGCTAAAGGAACCTCTTTTCTTCACCCTTAATGCCCACAAAGAGATGTAAATTTAGAAGGATGCAGAAGGATCCCCAGGTTGCTGTTTTCAGAATAGTCATGCAGCAGTTGTACTGATGTTGTAGTAGCATACCTCCTGCCTCTGGTGTTTTACAATTTAAAGGGGTTATCCAGAGTTAGAAAAACTGAGCCAATTTCTTCAAAAGACAGAGCAACATCTGTTTGTAGGTTGTGTATGGTATTACAGCTCAGTTCCTTTGAAGTGAATGGAGCCACATTGTAATACCACACACAACCTGAAGATAGGAGTGGTGTGTTTTTTTGGAAGAAATTAGCTCTGTTTTTCTATTTTTGTTTAACCCCTTAAGGACTCAGCCCATTTTCACCTTAAGGACTCAAAACATTTTCCTTTTTTCACTTTCGTTTTTTCCTCCCCACCTTCGAAAAATCATAATGCATTCAATTTTGCACCTACAGACCCATATAAGGGCTTTTTTTTTTGCGTCACCAATTGTACTTTGTAACAGAATTGAATTTGGGTAGAAAACAGACATGGTGCACATCTACAATCTTGTATAATGATCTGATTGCTTCTCAGCATAATATCAAAAACTAACAGGTTGTTAGTATACATTTTTGATCAAAAATTACAAGCCCACTCGCCACGTCAAGGCCACCTATTCAGAGTGGGTCCCTAACGTCCCTAGCATAAAATGGCGTAGCACTGGGCAGCGACCACCACCGCCGCGACACCAGTGCCCACGGGGGGGAAACGACCCGCTGGCATTGCTTATTTTATAACATGATCAGCACTTCAATATACTGTCAATCTTAATTAAGATTGACAGTATATTGAAGTGCTGATCACATCATATTCTACAACCGTCACTATCCATTCTGACTATACAGAGAAGCTAACATCGTATTTAGCTATCTGAATGCTATTGAGAGACATTTAATATCAAGGACTTTTTATTTTAATAAGGACTATCTATTCCAACTATTTATTCACCATTATAGATGCAAGTTGCTGATTTTATCATTTTATTTGTTTTACCTATTATTCATACAATCGCTACATTTTGCTTTGTTCTATGTCCCATGCAAGGGCCCTGCAGGGAAAGCGAACAGTAGCTATTAACACACATAGTACCAAATAAATACTTTTATTACTAATACCTGGATCATCTATTACTGTCTATCTCTTTCTTCTTTATTTATACCTTGAGGACTGGCATTTTAGCTGTTTTATCAGCTTTATCCATAATCAATTTAATAGACCTTTGGGTGAAGGTAACACCAGTTAACCTCAGGTATTTATTCTACTGAGTGAGCTACACTAATTTTTACAGATTTGTAAATTACTTCTATTAAATAATCTTAATCCTTCCAGTACTTATTAGCTGCTGAATACTACATGGAAATTCCTTTCTTTTTGGAACACAGAACTCTCTGCTGACATCACAAGCACAGTGCTCTCTGCTGACACCTCTGTCCATTTTAAGAACTGTCCAGAGTAGGAGAAAATCCCCATAGCAAACATATGCTTCTCTGGACAGTTACTAAAATGGACAGAGATGTGAACAGAGAGCACTGTGCTTGTGATGTCAGCAGAGAGCACTGTGTCCCAAAAAGGAAAGGATTTCCTCTGTAGTTTTCAACAGCTAGTAAGTACTGGAAGGATTAAGATAGAAGTAATTTACAAATCTGTTAACTTTCTGGCACCTGTTGATTTAAAAACCCCTTTAAGTGTGTTTTTAGCTTAATGCGAATGGTACAATCTACATGGAAACAAAGATTGTTAAACATTGGACCAAGACAGTGAATTATAGTTAAAGTATATAGTTACAAGCACAAAAAAAGCCAAGGATGATATAGTCTGACAAGTCGCATACATATAGGTTAGTGTGAAATCAGCACAGGAGGTTAAAATAGCATTTTTAAACTAACATTAGAAAAACCCAGACAGTTTGGAGACAAAGAAGTAAGGAAATAGAAACGAGACACTGGAAAATGTCACAGATTTATGGGATGATTCTATTACATGTACAGAATATATATAGCCATAAAGCAATAATGTGAAATAAACAATATTTAGCTTTGGTCATAAACTGGAGACATAATCCTGAGACCAGCGTTGGTGCACAGACATGAAAGAACCATCTATATTACATGTATTTAGTTATGTGCATTAATAAAATCACTGGAGTGGCCTAAAGGGGTATTCCCATTACCAAGATCCTCAAAATAGATTTTAATAGGAAAATGTAGTCAAGACCTCAAATATAGTGTTGCTCGCCAATATTCGCAATGCGAATTTTATTCGTGAATATCGCATATTCGCGAATTTGCAAATATTCACGAATATAGCACTATATATTCGTAATTACGAATATTTGTTTTTTTTCTTATCACAGTACACATCACACTGATCATCCCTCTCTGCTTCCAGCTTGTGTGGTGTAAAGAAGGCTCTAATACTACTGTGTGAGACTGGCGTGTGAATTTTCGCTTATGCTAATTTTTATATATGCACATTTTCGCAGATGCTAATTTTCGCATACGCGAAGTTTCGCATATGCAAAAATAAAATGCGAATATTACGAATATGCTAATTTAGATAATATATGACGAATATTCGTCCATATATTCGCAAAATATCGCAAATTCGAATATGGCCTATGCCGCTCAACACTACTCAAATATTGTCTATTTGTTTTTCTAAGGTCTTGTTCACATGTTGCGGTCGCACTACTGCAAAATTATCTCATTTTTTTTAAACTGCTACATTTTTAACACAATTGTAGGGTTCCACCAAAAGAAGGGAAAATATTTGTATGTATAAACAATTTTGTAAGCCTGTACGTATATACAAATTTTAGTGGAGGAAAACTATAATGAAATATTTCCGATTTGTGCAACTTGGCAAAATGTGAATTTGTGTTCTGAGAAGTGGTAGGGTATGCAGGGATATGATGGCTGATCAAGTGAGAGCAGAAAGAAATAAAACTCAGCTCCAGAATTTTCCCTTTAACCCCTTGCAGCAAATGGATGTTTATGAACGTCCATTTTTCCTATCACTTAACGCAAATGGACGTTTATAAACGTCCCATACATTTTCTATCACCATGCCACCGGACATGTAATCGCAGCTGTTCTGAACAGCTGACTGATGCCATTATGCAGCTGGGGACCAATCAGAATGATCGTGCTGATCGTTGTCATTGGCCAGTCAGTGAGTTACAGACCAATGATAAGGGACTTGCGGGATTCAAGACGGTTCTGGGCTGATCGGGTCTCTGGTGAATAGGGATGATCTGAGCTGTCAGAGAAAGCCCCAATCATCCTGAGGGATAAGAGCGAGGTGGCAGCGGCCACCTCATCCTATCCCCTGCCATTGGTCGGTTAGGACTAACCGACACAATGGCAGTTGGGGGGGGGTTAAAGTTGAAATCCCTGCTCTGCCCGCCCCTGGATGTCGGGGCAGAGCAGGGGGAAGATGTCAGTGGTGCCGGCACCGGCGATCGCGGCGAGACCAGCGGCTGGCAGTGGCGGGATCGGCACCAGAAAGCGGAGGAGGCAGCAGTAAAGATCAGCGGTAATTGATCTTCACTGCTGCCTTCCAGGAGTTGCCAATGGCTGTCTGGGCATGCTGGGAGTTGTAGTTGTGCAATATCTGGAGGGCCACAGTTTGGAGACCACTGTGCAGTGGTGTCCAAACTGTAGCCCTTCAGATGTTGCAGAAATACAACTCCCAGCATGCCTGGACAGTCTGGGCATGCTGGAGGGCTACAGTTTGGACACCACTGCACAGTAGTCTCCAAACTGTTCTCCTCCAGTTGTTGCATAACTACAACTCCCAACATGTCCTTCGGCTGTCTGGGCATGTTGGGAGGTGTAGTTTTACAACAACTGGAGGCACCCTGGTTGGGAAACACTAAGTTAAGTAACAAACACTCAGTGTTTTGCAACCAGTGTTCCTCCAGCTGTTGCATAACTACAACCCCCAGCATGCACGGACAGCCAAAAGGCATGCTGGGAGTGTTAGTAGTATGCCAACAGCTGTTGCATAATTACAAGTCCCAGCATTCCCTTCAGCTGTCACTGCATACTGAAAGTTGTAGTTTTTGCAATGGCTGAAGGCACACTGGTTGCGAAACACTGAAAGTTTGTTACCTAAATCAGTGTTTCGCAACCAGTGTGCCTCCTGCTGTGGCAAACTACAACTCCCAGCATGCACTGATAGACTATACATGCTGGGAGTTGTAGTTTTGCAACAGCTGGAGGCACACTGGTTGCGAAACACTGAGTTAAGTAGCAAACTCTGTGTTTTGCAACCAGTGTGCCTCGCGCTGTTGCTTAACTACAACCCCCAGCATGCATGGACAGCCAAAGGGCATACTGGTAGTAATAGCTTTGCAACAGCTGGAGGTTTGCACCTCCCCCCCCCCCCCCCCCCATGTGAAGGTAAAGGGTACATTCACACATAATAATTGGTAAAACACTACATATACACATACCCCTACACAGTCCGTCCGTCCGTTCCCCCCCCCCCCCAATAAAAAAAAAAAAGTGTCTCGTATATACCAGTATTGACGGACAGCCATTGACTGTCCAGGCATGCTGGAAGTTTTGCAACAGCTGGAGGCACCCTGTTTGGGAAACACTGCCGTAGGGTATTTTTGGTATCGGAGGCAAGTCTAATTCTTGCATCCAGGTCCGTCCCTATGCAAATCCCTAATTTAGTCCTCAAATGCGCATGGCACTCTCTCACTTCAGAGCCCTGTCGTATTTCAAGGCAACAGTTTCACATATGGGGTATTTCTGTAGTTGGGAGAAATTGCCTAACAAATTAGTTTTTTTTTTTTCTCCTTTTACCCCTTATGAAAAGGTAAAGTTGGGGTCTACACCAGCCTGTGTGAAAAAAAATTCACTAACATGCTGGTGTTGCCCCATACTTTTCATTTTCACAAGAGGTAAAAGGAAAAAAAGACCCCCAACATTTGTAAGGCAATTTCTCCTGAGTGCGGAAATATCCCATATGTGGACATAAAATGCTCTGCGGGCACACAACAGGGCTCAGGAGTGAGAGATCGCCATGAACATTTGAGGTGATTTGCAAAGGGGTGGCTGATCGTTACAGCGGTTCTGACATAAACACAAAAAAAACCACCCACATGTGACCCCATTTTGGTAACTACACCCCTCACGGAACGTAACAAGGGGTACAGTGAGCCTAAACACCCCGCAGGTGTTTGACGAATTTTCATTAAACTTTTTTCACTAAAATGCTGGTGTTATCCCAAATTTTTCATTTTCACAAGGGGTAATAGAAGAAATTATGTTACAAATTTTGGGGGGCTTTTTTCCTGAGTATATAAATACCCCATATCTGGATATAAAGTGCTCTGCGGGTTAACTACAATGCTTAAAAGAGAAGGAGCGCCATTGGGCTTTTGGAGAGAGAATGTGTCTGGTATTGAAGGCCATATGTGTTTACAAAGCCCTCATGGTGCCAGAACAATGCTCTCCCCCCCCCCCCCCACATGTGACCCCATTTTGGAAACAACACCCCTCAAGGAATTGAATAAGGGGTGCAGTGAGCATTTACGCCCCACAGGTGTCTGACAGATTTTTTGAACAGTCGTCTGTAAAAATGAAAAATTCTATTTTTTATTTGCAAAGCCCACTGTTACAAAGATCTGTCAAAGGCCAGTGGGGTGTAAATGCTCACTGCACCCTTTATTAAATTCCGTGAGGGGTGTACTTTCCAAAATAAGGTCAGATGTGGGGGGGTACATTGTTCTGGTAGCGTGGGGGCTTTGTAAATGCACATGACCCCCGACCTCCATTCCAAACAAATTCTCTCTCCAAAAGCCCAATGGTGCTCCTTCTCTTCTGAGCATTGTAGTGCACCCGCAGATCACTTTACATCCATGTATGGGGTATTTCCATGCTCAGAAGAAACGGGGTTACAAATTTTGGCAGGCACTTTCTCCTATTACCTCTTGTAAAAATGGTAAGTTTGGGAAAAAAACTGCATTTTAGTGGGAAAAAAAATTTGTCAACACCTGTGGGGTGTTAAGGCTCACTATACTCCTTGTTACGTTCCTTGAGGGGTGTAGTATCCAAAATAGTATGCCACGTATTTATTTATTTTTTTATGTTCTGGTACCATAGGGGCTTCCTAAATGTGACATGCCCCCAAAAACCATTTCAGAAAAACTCACTCTCCAAAATCCCATTGTCGTTCCTTCCCTTCTGAGCCCTCTACTGCACCCGCCAAACACTTTACATACACATATGAGGTATTTCCTTACTCGAGAGAAATTGGGTTACAGTGATATTGCAGAGGTGTATTCACATGGACATTTTGAAGCCTTTAATCCAAGACGCATAAATTGGGCATATAGCTGCATGCATATATATGGAGAACTTCTGAGGCTACAAAAAAATCTGCTCTGAGTCTAGTCAAAACTGTGTGCGATCTGTAAGGAATAACACATAGTATGTACTGTCATGCAAGAACTCTGGTACCGCTAATACTTAAGTTGGAACAGATGTGGGCCCACAACTTCTGAGCGGAACTTTGTGACTGTTCTACCTCTGCTAAACAAACACAACAGATATGCACAGTGTTTGGTTGACATCCACATTGATGGACTGTTAATATGCTGCTGTTGTCTATAAATACCAAACGCAATTGATACGTATCAGATACATATAGTGCGTGACTGTTATCCATTGTGAATGACTCATAATATGTTGCCTGTATAGTTGTTCTTGATACAAGCAAAACGCAACAGATACGTGCAGTGTGTATCTGACGTTTGGTTGATGTGCTGCTTTTTGCAATAGATCTATAGATGCCCTTTTGTCAATGACGTGATTGGGTGGCTGTGCAGTAGGAATATTTTTCTACATTTTTCAATATTGGCTCAATGAGGGAATATCACGTATGTGACAAGTAATCATTAACACATGGTGATTAGCCCTCATCTGAACATATAGATTGTAGTGTAAAAAATCATTACTATCCCACATGCGTACAGTAATAAAGGGATAGGGGATTGCTTATGCGCTACAGTATGGCAATTCATACTTTGTGATATTTGCATCTGTGTCTTTTGCGGCCTTATGGTGTTTTTTTGTATTAATATTTTCTATATCTAATAATTTTTATCTGGTTGAATAAAGTTTAATTTTAAGGTTCCCTTTTCAGTCAAATTTCTTTTTTTTTTTGGTACATATTGATTTATCAATCAGCCTTAGCCACTACGATAAATCTTGTGTGTTAGGGTATGTTCACACTTACCTAACTTACTGCAAATTTCACAAAAATCCACAGGTAATTTCATAGCATGAAGTTATTGAGCTTTGTGCTTGAAATTTGGTCTGTAGGCAGTGTATGAGTGTGAGTATGATTTCATGTATGAAAACTGACTATATTCTTTGCTTGGAATCCACAGTGGGTAAATGTGAATGTACCTTTAAGGTGCCCTAAACCTTATACTTTGGTGGCTTTGCCCAACTTTCTAAGGTGTATGGCAGATGACATTGGTGTAGATAAGGGTTGAGCACGTTGGATTTTTACTACCCAACCCAATTTTTTCAAAAGGGATAAGCCAGAGGTGTCTGCTGCTTATTCCTCAACTTCCCATAGAGAAAACAAAAACGTTCAGCAGTGCCCTAACCTCCTGACCACCCAATCAGACAAACGTACGTTATTGAAAATGTATGGCCACCTTAAGTTTACATTGGCTTAGAATTAGACATTTTTAGTTAATTCATCTCCTACAATAGTATGCACCCACAGTTCAGCAGCCTACACAAGTGGTGTCCAACCTGTGGCTTTTTAACAGTCCAAGGTTGGAAAGGCATCCCGGGAGTCGTAACAGATGGAGAGAGAAAGGTTCAGAGACCATTGGTTTATGCTAAAGTACAGTCACTATAGTATTGAGGGAAAACCCAGCAATACCTGACAGTTGTGGAAGGTATCCTCTATACCTCTATACATCACACCAATGAACATACCAGTTTGCTTAGTACAAAGATCCATCTTGACTGCAAAGTCAATGCACAGCTGTGTACCTCATATAAGTAAATCATCATGATGGAATAACTTTCAAAAATGGATTTAGTCTACTGCCACAAAAATAGCTATTTAACAGTATGCAATAAGGCTGCTTGCAGAAGCACATCCATAATACACGGTATACACTTCTATTGCGACTCAATCTCAGAAATCAATCACGGAGACTTATGTGTGCAATAACCATAATGCTAATCATTATATGTAATAGATCAGCTACATTAGAAAATGCTAGATGACCTTTTAAATAAATATAAATCCTCCAAAGGTTCAAAATTACTTTCCCTTTCTTGCTGAACCCTAAATCATTTGTTGGCTCCTCGTAACATTTGTAATATGTTAATAAAAAGAGGGGGGGGGGGGAAAGAAAAACATTTCACCCTGGGTTCAAGGGCTAGAGTTCATTGATGAAAACAAGATATGAACTAGCAAATACAATTACTGTGGTCATCCCTTCCATGTGACTTTGTAATAGTTTTACAGACTGGAATGTCGGAGCCTTTTTTGAATATGAAATAAGCCTCGACAATCCTGATTACCATTTTATGACTTTCTGTTGACTTTGCTCAGAGTTCCATCCAATTACTCTGTCTTCCTATTTTGCATTACACTTAATTGCATTCCAAGGTCACTTATAGCCCCAGTATCCTCCGCCAGCAATTAACATGATAGTTTGTCTACAAGGAAGACAATAGCAACAAAACAAAGTACGTGACATCCGTCTGTTGCTAGAGGAACAATTCACACAGAATTGGATGATGACTTTCCTGAGTCTTATTTTTTTTTGTAAAATATATTGGATTGTTTTATATAAATGGACACATATCATATTTAAATATGATACAATTTTTCAGTTAATAATGTGCTGCTTAAATTAATGATTTTAAATGGACGGAACTGGTGGTCTTAGGATACATAAAAAAAACAATGTTTCATAAAAATCCTGCATTCAGCCACTTTGTTTCTTAAAGGTAAATCTTACTATAATCAAGTTTCACAGTCAGCCTCCTTGACAGTACAGTGACCCCCCGACCTACGATGGCCCCGACATACGATAATTTCAACATGTGATGGCCTCTCAGAGGCCATCGCATGTTGAAGGCAGCATCAACATACGATGCTTTTGTATGTCGGGGCCATCCTGTAAACGGCTACCCGGCAGCGCAGACTGCTTCAGCTGCCACCGGATAGCCGTTTACGGTGCCCCATGTGGTCCGCTGATGATCACTTACCTGTCCTCGGGGCTCCGGCGCGTCCTCTTCGGGATCCCCTGCATCGTCAGTGCTCTCCATCGTCGTCATAACGTCGCTGCGCATGCCGTCCCATCATCCAATAGGAGCGGCGTGATGGCGGCGACAGAGAGTGAGGATGCCGGAGAAGCAGAGGCCTTGCCGGAGCATCAGGGACACCCCGGGGACGCGGCAACAGCAATGGAAGGCGACATCCAGGGCAGCGGTGACGGTCCGTAGCGGCGGGGACAGGTGAGTACAGCTTCCAATACCAGTGGTCTTCAACCTGCGGAACTCCAGATGTTGCAAAACTACAACTCCCAGCATGCCCCGACAGTCAACGGCTGTCCGGGCATGCTGGGTGTTGCAGTTTTGCAACATTTGGAGGTCCACAGGTTGTAGACCACTGTCCTATACTTTACATTGCACGGATCCCTCAACATACGATGGTTTCAACAAACGATGGTCGGTTTGGAACGGATTACCATCGTATGTTGAGGAACCACTGTATATTAAAAGGGGTTTTCCCATTTGGCAAAGTTATCCCCCGTGCACAGGGCTCCAGCAGTCAGAACCACTGTGATTTCAAGAACAAGGACTCCAGTCTCCTGTTAGAATGTTGCAGCTGGTCCTACAAGGTGAACCACCACTCTATTCATTCTCAATGGAAACTGGGGAGACAGCCATTCGCTGTACTTGTGTGGATAGGAACTTTCAGATGGCAATTCCACTATGGTGCTTTCTATAAAGTTGGTAAAATCAGATGCGTACCAGGTACTGTAATGGGCTACACTTGTGGCCCTTCTATGCCACCTTACTGGTTTGACTGTGAGACATATCCAAAGGCACTGTCTAAGCAGCCCCATGGTTTTCGCCTTGTAACCCATATACAGGGATCTAAACTTTGCTGTAGGAGGCTTCCAGGTCCAAGTTAGGTAGCGGTCAGTACAGTGAACCGAGAGACATCAGGGGACACCGAGGGCAGGGGACATATCCATGGCAACAGATCCATGGCAACACATGTTCAATGTACAAAGTTTGGGTTATACTCTGGAAAGGCAAGGTAGGTACAAAATAGTTGAAAGGACACATAGTCAGGAAACAGGCTGAGGTCTGCAAGAGTGAAAAATGTAGTTTTAAATGTCTCACGTCATATGGTAATGAGGCACAAGTAGTCATCGGGGTGTACTGCATCAGTAGTCATCACACAGCTCTGGACTGTAATCACTCCTACTCATGCATGATTGACGGTCATGCAAGGCCGAAGCCATTGCTCTGCTCCCTCTCTTTACAGAAATCTCACACAGCTCCAAAAGCAGTGATATATCTGGGCATGAAGCAACTTCTGGGCCTGAGGGAGCAGAGTGGTGACGCCAACTGTGCCCAGGCTGTCAATCATGCATGAAGATTCGGGTGGTGCTGACGAACCCAGATCAGGCACAACAGGAACCATGACTGAGGAAGCTGCCATGCGCAGCGAAACTCATTGCATCTTGGTAAATAAATCCTTTGTATGTTTCCCGTTGTGTCTGATCTGGGTCTGTCAGCGCCACTCAAATCTTGCTGCTAACTACATAGAAGCCTACACTATTCGATTGCTGAATTGAAAAGCTTGAGGGCTGCAGACAGTTCCCTACCTGATATTTTAACATACGCTCATCATTGTTGTGTAGGATCTACACAACCACACTAGGTAAGCAGCCGTGATTCATATATCTTTACCCCGACCTCGGGTATTTTTATACACTATGGAGCGTTCCTCCTTTCTCTTTTAGATTAATCATGAGTATGGGTGATAACAACCCAAAGCTCCAAGACTATTTCAGAACGATGCACATCCCACATGCCACCAGTTATACAGGGTAAAATCTGGTAACAGGTTCCTTTTAAAGTTGGGTTAAAGGTCCCCAATCAGAATAATGGAACCAAACATTACTTCAACATGAACTATACACTATAATGCTCAATAGCTGAGAGCACCTACTAAGGCAAATAATTTCTGTTTAACATAGTGGGGAAAAACACACGTATTCCGGTTGTGTTTATTTAATAATTTAGCTCAGATTGCTGTAAAATAGATAAAAACCTATACTCACCTTCCCCGCTCCCTCCACTGCTGGCCTACTCAGCCAGTCAGTGATCAGAGGGTTGCTTACCTCGTCCGCTTATGTTAATTAGTTTTATATTCTTTATTTTAATACAGACAAAAGCTCTATTTTTAAAAACTGTGAATACCTCACCCTCCCTCCATATAGCGTGACACGTTGCCCGGAATAGCATCAACACTAAATGACCACATGATAATATCCAGTTCTACTACATTGAAAGAAAAACAGAGGAACATAAACATTTCTAACACTGTAAAACTTTTGTCTCAAACCAGAAGACATGTTTATAGTCGTTCTCCAATTAATTAATACAAACAGTGAAGAAGTTATAGTCGCCTATAATAATGATCATCATCGCTACCGTTCTCGCACTGGAAACTAGTAAATTCTAATAATTAACAATGTATAAATTCAAATGCACATTGAAAGTAATTTGCCTAGTCACTATGTTTAAGCAAAAGTTGTTCATTAAATTTGCCTGCAATGAATATGCCGAGCTGAATGCAGCACATCATTTAATTTATGGAGTATGCTGGCCTGTCTGCCAGGCACCAGGGCAAGGAATGAATCATTTGTTGAGAAGCTGGCACAAAACATATAAAGCATGTCTGTGTAGCTATGCCACATCCCTACTCTTCTACCTCAGCAGCCGAAGGTCATATACAGTTCACAATCTTATGTATGACATTCCCAATTATACTGATTCAGTGGCAGAAATTGGAGAATCTCAGCTGTGCATGCACATTTAAAGGCGCAGAATCCCGGCACACTGTAGCAGTACCCTGATATGTTTCCATCATTTTAGCATAGAGCTATATACACATACGAAAACATTAGGCAGTAGCTCTCCTTACCACAATTAAGTTACTCTGACTTATTAGCAAAAATATTAGAGATGAGCGAATCGAAGCTGACAAACCTGAATTCATTACGAATTTCATGAAATCGTCGCTTCATTAAACTCCATTTACTTCAGTCCAGGCTCCAGGGCATCTAAAATGTCAGTACATGGGGCAAGGAATGCTGGGAATCACATGCAGGATGCAGCCTATCAGCAGCCAGTCACAGGTAGTTTACTGTTAAGATCAACGGTCACTCACCCATGTCAGTAGCTGGATTTGCGTCTGGACCCCGAGCGCGGTTTCGCTCCTTCCTCAAGAAGGAGCGAAACCGCGCTCGGGGTCCAGACGCAAATCCAGCTACTGACATGGGTGAGTGACCACTGATCTTAACAGTAAACTACCGGGACAATAAGGGTGACAGTGACCCCTATTTGGGGATAGGAATATACCACGTGGTGCCTTTTCACGTTGCCTAGTCTCTGAGCTATATTGGATAGTTATGTGGTCACTGCATATGGATGTTTTGTACCCACTGGTATATACTATTGTAGCTGCTTTTGTAACTCTGGTATGTTTATGTCTGCAACTTTGGCTTACATCCTCATAATCATTGATACTGTTTTTTAAAGTGTACTTTAATAAAAGTTATTTTTTTATGATTCAAGTGAGAGTCAACTTGGTTTATTATATAGTATAAAAAAATACCTACATCTAAGTAGTGAACTATTTTGTACCTGTTAATCTGTCAAGGGCCTAGATACTGTGAAAGTCCAGGCAAAAGTAATCACGGGCTGGTGTTTTACTAAAATATGTTTTTTAAGCATACTGTACCACATTTTTCTGCCCTCTTAAGTGCATACCACATACGTACATCTAAGTAGTGTACTCTTTTGTACCTGTTAATCTGTCAAGGGCCTAGATACTGTCAAAGTCCAGGCAACAAGGGCGAGTGGCAGCAGGAGTTACAGCGAGAGGCCTGAGCTCCCGTTATCAGCTAGTGGTCGTGTATCGACCGGCAACCCATCTGCCTTCATCGATTGGTTAACAAGGTCATCCACTTCATCACAAGTGACATCTGGAGCGAAAGCCCGCTCGGGGTCCAGACGCAAATCCAGCTACTGACATGGGTGAGTGGCCACTGATCTTAACAGTAAAGTACCGGGACAATAAGGGTGACAGTGACCCCTATTTGGGGATAGGAATATACCACGTGGTGCCTTTTCACATTGCCTAGTCTCTGAGCTATATTGGATAGTTATGTGATCACTGCATATGGATGTTTTGTACCCACTGGTATATACTATTGTAGCTGCTTTTGTAACTCTGGTCTGTTTATGTCTGCAACTAAGGAGGAGTTAGCAGAAGAAGAAATCCACACAGGCACAGTAAGACGTGGAGAAGCAGAGTTCACACCTAGAGCTGTCTCACCTTTGTGCGGAATCGGAGTGCGTCTTTCCTGACGCGGAGGACGGATAGAACAATCCTTCAGGAAGTGTTCGGTACTGGCACAGTACAGGCATAGATTCTCATTGCGGCGTGTCCTCTCTTGTAGGGTCAGGCGAGACCGGTCTACTTGCATAGCCTCCACGGCAGAAGGCACAGGAACAGATTGCAGTGGACTTGAGAAGAGAGGATCCGGGGAGAGAAATTGCCTGGTGCGAACAAAGTCCATATCCTGACGGAGCTCCTGGCGTCTTTCGGAAAAACGCATGTCAATGCGGGGGGCCAAATGGATAAGTTCATGCAGGTTGGCAGGAATTTCTCGTGCGGCCAGCACATCTTTGATGTTACTGGATAGGCCTTTTTTGAAGGTCGCGCAGAGGGCCTCATTGTTCCAAGATAATTCAGAGGCGAGGGTACGAAATTGGATGGCGTATTCGCCCACTGAAGAATTTCCTTGGACAAGGTTCAACAAGGCAGTTTCGGCAGAAGAGGCTCGGGCTGGTTCCCCGAAGACACTACGAACCTCAGCGAAGAAGGACTGAACAGTGGCAGTGACAGGATCCTTGCGGTCCCAGAGCGGTGTGGCCCATGACAAGGCCTTCCCAGACAGGAGACTAACCACGAAAGCCACCTTTGACCGTTCTGTGGGAAATTGGTCCGACATCATCTCCAAATGCAGGGAACATTGCGAGAGAAAACCACGGCATTGTTT
Source organism: Hyla sarda (assembly GCF_029499605.1). Classification (NCBI taxonomy): domain Eukaryota; kingdom Metazoa; phylum Chordata; class Amphibia; order Anura; family Hylidae; genus Hyla; species Hyla sarda. Next base: position 60,126,554 of record NC_079196.1, read on the forward strand.
AGAGTCCCCATCAAATTTGTCCGGCAGGGACAAGCGGAGGCTGGAAGCAGCCACTCGCTGCGGAGGAGGTGCAGGAGCTGGCGGAGGAGATGGTTGCTGAAGCTGTGGTAAAAGTTGTTGCAGCATAACAGTCAGTTGAGACAGCTGATGTCCTTGTTGCGCTATCTGTTGAGACTGCTGGGCGACCACCGTGGTAAGGTCAGCGACAACTGGCAGCGGAACCTCAGCGGGATCCATGGCCGGATCTACTGTCAGGATCCGGGTACTGTGAGGATACTGGTGGTGGATCCTCTGTGTCAGTGGGGTGATGACGTGGGCCGTACCAGGGGAAGGGACTCTAAGGGGTTATTGGTATTCACCAGAGCCCGCCGCAAAGCGGGATGGACTTGCTGTGGCAGGTAACCCCCAGGTCGTTCCACCTGATAGCGACTCAACCCCGACTGACGGCTGAGATAGGCGCGGTACAAAGGATTAGGCAAGAGCAAGGTCGGAAGTAGCAGAAGGTCAGGGCAGGCAGCAAGGATCGCAGTCAGGGGCAACGGCAGAAGGTCTGGAACACTGGCTTGGGACACACAAGGAACGCTTTCACTGGCACAATGGCAACAAGATCCGGCAATACTGGGAAGGGGAAGTGAGGTAATATAGGCTAGGGCACAGGTGAAGTTACTAATTGGGCCAGGCGCCAATCAGCGGCGCACTGGCCCTTTAAATCGCAGAGAGCCGGCAAGCGCACCCTGGGGAGCGGGGCCACGCACGCCGGGACTGGACAAACGGGGAACAGGTCGGGTAAGCAGGCTGGGACTGCCAGAGACACTAGCGCAGCGCTCCCGGTCAGTAGGTCTGAACGGGACGCTGTGACAAGGTAAAGGAGGAGCGGGGACCCGGAGCGCTCGGCGTAACATATATACCACCACGGAGGACACGTACCAAAGTGTTCTAAGGCATCTGAGAATTATATTAACTATTTTGGGACAGTTAGGACTACTATTCCCATCATGGACAGACTCTGCCCATGATGGGAGTTGTTGTCCAGGGGCTGAGGTTTCAGATCGCACAGGGCCATTCTCCAGATACCCACTGCGATACGCATTTATTAACAGTAAAAGCCGGCAGTACATGCGGCTCCACTGCGCTGCCCACTGGCTCCTGTATACTGTATAACATTTCATAATCCCCGCCCGGGAGACGAGAACTCTGATTGGTGAAAATCTATTCACCAATCAGAGCTCCTGTCTCCCGGTGGGGATTATGAAGAAGGGGGCGAAAATGAGCAGGGGGAGGATGATGAGGCAGAGGGGGGTAATGATGAGCAGGGGGGATTATGAGCAAGGGGGGGAAATAATGTGCAGGGGGATTATGAGCAGCGGGAATGATGAATCAGAGGGGGGGGTGATGCGCTGAGGGAAATGATGAGCAAGGGGAATCACAGGGGAAAGGAGGCACACAGAGGATCAGAGGGGGGGTAAATGTGGCACAGGGGCTGATAAAAGGGGAGGAATGATGTGGCACGGGGAAGAGGGGGGTGGGCAAACTGAGGAGCAGGGGGAATCGAAGTTGGGGGAATGATGAGGCATATAGTTCAGAGCTTCCAAGTAATTAATTTTGCATACATTTTTTTTCCTCATATTTTCCTGTGAATATGAGGGTGTGTGTTATCCGCCAATAAAAGATGTATACAGTGGCCTGGAGCCGTCGGGCCGCGCAGTGGAGCCGCATGTGCCGCTGGCTTTTAAAGTTAATAAATGTGGATCACAGCAGGTCTCTGGAGAATGAACTGCTGTGATCCATTATGCAAAACACATAATGAGAACATAGTCAAGCCTGGACTGTGTAGCTCTGCCCCCTGATGAAGTCATCACTAGGAGGCTGAGCAGTAAAGGTCACAGGGGGGTCTCAGGAGTGACCCCCTTTCGATATGTCCCTCTGCCCTTTGACTACTACTCCCATCATGGGGCAGACTCTGTTCATGATGGGAGTTATAGTCCAGGAGCTGAGGGGTGGATTGAAAGGGGGCTCACTCCTGCAACCTTTACTGCTCTGCCCCCTAGTAATGATGTAATTAAGGGGTGGGGCTACACAGTTCAGACCTGACTATGTTCTCATTATGCGTTTTGCATAATGGGTACAGAGCCTTTCTGCCAGTGTGTTCCCAAACAGGGAGGCTCCAGTTGTTGTTTAACTACAGCCCCCCATGATAGGAGTTGTAGTTTAGCAAAAATTGGAGGCTCCCTGTTTAGGAACACACAGTATTATGTGCGCTCTCCAAAAATGTACTAACCTTTTTTTGTCTCTTCTTCTCATTTCAGATACGTGAATGCTGAAGACTACATCAGATTCGGTGGATTGCGATGATGACCAGCAATTTTTTTTTCAATAAAAGAGTTAATGAGGGCTGTGGGGGAGTGTTTTTTTTAATAAAATTTTTTTTTTCAATGTGTCTTGTTTTTTATAATGGAATTATTAGGCTTAGTAGTGGAAGCTGTCTAATAGACGGAATCCATAACTAAGCTGGGGCTTAGCGTTAGCCCCAAAAACAGCTAGCGCTATCCTCCTATTATTACCCCTTACCCATTGCCCCAGGGGTGCCCCGAAGAACCAGTATCAACAGGCCCGGAGCTTCAAATATGGAGCTTTTGGGTCTAGGCGGTAACAGGCTGTTGTTTTTTAGGCTGGGGAGGGCCAGTAACAATGCTCCTTGCCCACCCTGTTAACATCAGGCTGTTGCTGCTTGGTTGGTATCTGGCTGATACTGAAAATAAGGGGAACCCTTTGCGTTTTTTTTTGTAATATAAATAAACAAAAAACCTGTGTGGTTCCCCCTATTTTCAGTATTAGCCAGATATCAACCAGGCAGCAACAGCCTGACATTACCAGGGTGGGCAAGGACCATTGTTAGTGGCCCTCCCCAGCCTAAATAATGCCAGCCTGTTACTGCCTAGGCCAAAGAGTGCCATATTTGACACTCTGGGCCTGCTGGTACCGGCTCTTCCCGGCACCCCTGGGGCAGTGGGTACTGGGGTAATAATTGAAGGTCAGCGCAAGCTATTTTGGGGCTAACGCTAATTCCCGGCTTAGTAATGGATTCCGTCTATTAGACAGCTTCCACTACTAACCCTCATAATTTAATTATAAAAAAACACGACACACGAGTGGAGGACAGAGGAGACTCTTAAAAAAGAAGTTACAGGTCTGTGAGAGCCAGAAATCTTGCTTGTTTGTAGGTAACCAAACACTTATTTTCCACCATAATTTGCAAATAAATTCTTAAAAAATCAGACAATGTGATTTTATGGATTTTTTTTTCTCATTATGTCTCTCATAGTTGAGGTATACCTATGATGAAAATTACAGGCCTCTCTTTTTAAGTGGGGGAACTTGCACAATTGGTGGCTGACTAAATACTTTTTTGCCCCACTGTAGAATTGGACAACCTTTTGCACATAGCATAGCTAAATAAGTTAGCCACTTAGTGGCAAGCTGAGTGACAATCCAAAAGGAATCTGCAGTAATAGTCATATTAGTCTTCATCTAGTTTTCATAGAAACAACATAAAAATGTAATATTAAAGGGGTTTAATATGAATGTTTTTTTGTAGAGCAAAAAAATTTTTCGGTATATGCCTTCCTCTATGCACCTAGGATAAAAAAGCCTGCATACTCATCTACACCAATCCCCATGACTGCCCAGTCTCCTGATCTCCACTATGGTCCTCCTCTTTCTCTTTTCCATGATGCCTAGTGCCAATCACTAGACTGAGCATCCAGTTGCTGCCCGCACAAAACAAAATTAGGAGAAAGAAGAAGAGGACCACAGCAGGACCACGGGGGCAGAGCCGTGATGTCACAATGTTCGATGTCACACGCTCCGGGGTCTGATTTCAACGGGGTGCGGCATGCAAGATCATGGGGGTCTCCAGCGGCGGGACCCCCGCGAACAGGCATCTTATCCCCTATCCTTTGGATAGGGGATAAGATGTCTAAGCGCCGGAGTACCCCTTTTTAAATACTCTTCACCAATTCAGATTATTCAGCAGAATTTTTATATTCATATTATGGTGGCAAATGCCAGAGTCCATGGTGATCTAGGTCTATGGTGAGCCTGCTGCTCTAAAGTAAAAGAGGCTATGATTGGCACATAAAGGAAAGCAAAAACCCTCCAGTTATTTCATGTAAATTATTCAGCTCAGTAATACATAACACGTGAAATATATTCATGTCAAATACTGGCTTTACTAGCTCTTTAATATTACAGCATTCATAAATACGACACATAAATTAAATATATTCCTTTTTTTCCTTTGTCCCTCAGAGTCATTGCATATCTTAACTCATACATTACTGGATCTACTTGCATACTCACACATAAACACCTGGCAATAAATTAATAAAATATATATATAGATAGATAGATAAATAGAACACAATTTAGTTATATTTTTGCCTTTTTTACATACTTTTTACTGCTTATTATTGTAATGTTTCATATACCACTTTAAGGCTAGAATTCCACTGAGATTTTTGCCCTGCGATTTTATTGGCTTAAAAACGCCAGAAAAACTGCCACAGTTTTTCCCTGCGTTTTGGCGGTTTTTCTGGCATTTTTTCCTTTGTGTGGAATTTGCCTTTTTTGGCCCCTTTGGCTTTTTTTTACAAAATAGTTGGGCAACAAAAAATAAATAAAAGGATGCAGTAAATGTAAAAAAATGTATTTAACTAAATGTTTATTTTTTATAACAACATTTTAATAATTTTTTTTATAAAGTGTGTGTGTTTAACTTTTTTTTCTCTTTTTTTTTCTACATTTATGTAGTACTATTACTCCCAGCATGGAACACACTGTTCATGATGGGAGTAGTAGTACCTGTACTATAGACATATCGCTCCGGGTGTCCATTATATAGCAGAGATGGAGCCGCTCTATGCAGCGCTCACATCTCTGCTCTGTACTCCGGCCAGTGATGTGAATAGAACATCATTCATATTCTCCGCCCAGAGCTGTGATTGGCCGGATGGTTGCAGCCAATCACAGCTCTGAGGAAAATATGAATGAGTGAGTGGCCGGAGTATAGTGCAGAGATGCGAGCGCTGTATAGAGCCTCTCCATCTCTGCTATAGACAGGACGACCACAGCGGATGTCAGTAGTGATACCCGCTGTGATCTGTTCTTACCTGCAAGTACTACAACTCCCAACATGGATGCGATCTGTCTATTAATGCAGGTACTACATCTCCCGGCATTGAGCAGAGTGTGCTCCATGTTGGGAGTAGTAGTACTTGTAGTTAAAGGGGTATTCCAGGAAAAAACTTTTTTTTTTAGATCAACTGGCTTCAGAAAGTTAAACATATTTTTAAATTACTTCTATTAAAAAATCGTAATCCTTCCAATAATTATCAGCTGCTGAAGTTGAGTTGTTCTTTTCTGTCTAAGTGCTCTCTGATGACACATGTCTCGGGAGCTGTCCAGAGTAGAAGCAAATTCCCATAGCAAACCTGCTCTGTGCAGTTCCTATGGGAATTTGCTTCTACTCTGGACAGCTCCTGAGACACATGTCATCAGAGAACACTTAGACAGAAAAGAACAATTCAACTTCAGCAGCTCAAGTACTGAAAGGATTAAGATTTTTTAATAGAAGTAATTTACAAATCTGTTTAACTTTCTGGAGCCAGTTGATATATAAAAAAAAAAGCTTTTTTCTGGATAACCCCTTTAAGGAAAGATCACAGAGGATGTCACTACTGACACCCGCTGTGATCCTCCTGTATAATTTATAGATGCGGCGGCTCTTCTATGGTCCCCTGCACTGACGTATATATACACATGTTCCTATATCCCACAGAGAGCTGTGATTGGCTGGAACCATCTGGCCAATCACTGCTCTGTGGGAAATATGAACATGTGTATATATACGTCAGTGCAGGGAACCATAGAAGAGCGGCCGGCCGCATCAATACATTATACAGGAGGATCGCAAAAGGCGATCTGTCTATTAGTACAGGTACTACTACTCCCATCATGGAACAGTGTGTTCCATGCTGGGAGTAGTAGTACTACCTAAAATATGTAAAAAAAATAAAGTTAAAAACACACACACACACTACATTTTTATTATTGTCGTCTACATTTTTAGTGCTTTACCCGCCCACATAACTTGATCCCTGTTTAAAAATTAATGAACATTTCGTAATAAAAAAAGATACATTTCGTTAGATACAATTTTTTTTTTTTATGGTAACCTACAAAATTTTAATTAAAAAGCTATCTCCATCACTTTTTTGGATCGCTAAAGCCCAAAAAAGAATAAAAACCGCCTGCAAAAACGCTAAATTTAAAACCAACATGGAGTTTTTCTTGGTGTTTTTGCTCTCCCATAGACTTCTATGGGAGGAAATGCCACGATTTCAGGGCAAAAACGCCAAACTAGGTTTTGTCGGGCGTTTTGAAAAGGCAACCTCTGAGCCGAAATTGCTGAAAAACGCCAAAAGGATTAAAAAAACGCCAAACTGAAAAATGCCAAGTGAATCTGGCATTTTGCAGTTTACATTTTACTTGCAGCTATCATCTGGACACGGGGTTTTTTCGCTGAAAAAACGTTGTGTGGGAAAACTGGTGCAACTTTTGATAAATTAAGCGCACATACACATAACTTGTGCCTGGTAAGTTAGCTTTAAAAACATGTGCAGCTAAATACACACTGATAAATCTCCCCCTTTATTTATATTATTACCGTATTTTTCGCCATATAAGACGCACTTTTTCTTCCCCAAAACTGGGGGGGGAAGTTGGTGCGTCTTATACGGCGAATACACCCCTATCGCGGCGGTCCCTGCGGATAACAATGGCCGGGACCTGCGGCTAATACAGGACATCACCGATCGCGGTGATGCCCTGTATTAACCCTTCAGACGTGGCGATCAACGCTGACCGCCACGTCTTAAGCGAAAGTAACACTAACCCAGCTGCACCGGGAGGGACCTTACCTGCCTCCTCGGTGTCTGCTCCGTGCCGGGATCCCCTGCATGGCGGGCACTCTCCTTCGTCGTCATCACGTCGTCACGCACGCCACCCCATCATCCAATAGGAGCGGTGTGCATAGCGGCGTATGTAGCGACGTGATGGCGGCAACGGAGAGCGAGGATACTGGGCAGCAGAGACGTTCCGGAGCGACAGGGACACCCCGGGGACGAGGCGACAGTGATGGAGGGCGACATCCAGGGCAGCGGTGACATGTCCGGAGCAGCGGGGATACGTGAGTATTACCTCCTATACCAGTGGTCTTCAACCTGCGGTCCTCCAGATGTTGCAAAACTACAACTCCTGGCATGCCCAGACAGCAGCGTGCTGGGAGTTGTAGTTTTGCAACATCTGGAGGTCCGCTGGTTGAAGATCACTGTGACCTATACTTTACAATGTATTCTAGATTTTCCTCATTTAAAATTGGGAAATTGGGTGCGTCTTATATGCCGGAGCGTCCTATAGGGCGAAAAATATGGTATATCATTTTGTTCAGTAATTGATATGAATAATTAATAACAACAGAAAAGTTGAGCTACACAGAAATTATTTTCCCCTTTCCTGGACTTTTCTTATCCATGACACAATTTATACTCCATTGTTCCTCACCGTGACTGCAGAAGACACCTTATTACTAAACAGCAATGATTCCATTAGGGTATGCAGAAATAATAGTTCACATGGATTAAATGCATGCAAGCATACAGTGAATATTGCATCAGCTGCAAGATGTTACTTGGACAAATTAGGTGCAATATATGCAGCATGGTCACCACCATCATCTGTCACACACACTTTGTAAATGCTACGAAGTCATCAAAACACGGCAAAGTACTCTACCTAATCTGGCACAAGCAATATGGCAACAGGTGCCATGACTTACATACGTGTGCTCCATTATAATTCTAGATAAACAATTGCACACTAATTTAAACATTTTATTCCCAAAATTGTCATGGCTTCTGTTCATAATGGAACTGCAGCTATACGGGTCTTTTCTTAGTTATCCTATATTACCCATATTAATGTATTTTATTGACTTACTGTATATTACCGCATTTTTTGCCATATAAGACACACTTTTTCTTCCCCAAAACTGGGGGGGAAAAGTTGTTGCGTCTTATACGGCAAATACACATTAAAACCTGTCCTATCTCTGCGGTTCCTGCGGCCATCAACGATCGCGGTGATGCCCTGTATTAACTCTTCAGACGCGGCGATCAAAGCTGACCGCCGTGTCTGAAGCGAAAGTGACACTAACCCGGCTGCTCAGTCGGGCTGTTCGGGACCGCCGCGCTTAAACAGCTTATAGGACAACGGGAGGGACCTTACCTGCCTCCTTGGTGTCTGATCCGCGCCGGGATCCCCTGCAAAGCCGGCACTCTCCTTCATCGTCATCACGTCGTCGCGCACGCCGTCCCGTCATCCAATAGGAGCGGCGTGCATAGCGGCGTGCATTGCGACGTGATGGCGGCGACGGAGAGCAAAGATACCCGGCAGCAAAGACGTTCCGGAGCGATGGGGACACCCCGGGGACGCGGCGACAGCGATGGAGGGCGACATCCAGGGCAGTGGTGACGGGTCCGGAGCAGCGGGGACACGTGAGTACTACCTCCTATCCAGTGGTCTTCAATCCAGTGGCCAACGGCTGTCCGGGCTTGCTGGGAGTTGTAGTTTTGCAACATCTGGAGGTCCGCAGGTTGAAGGTTCAGAATCTTTTTTTCTAGATTTTCACCCTTTAAAATTGGGTGCGTCTTATATGCAGGAGCGTTTTACATGGTGAAAAATACGGTAGGTTTTGTCAGCTTTCTTATAGGGGCTGCCTCACCTGGTGGCCTTAAAGAGCCCTTATCCTGGCACAGATAGAGAGCAATAAAAAACATGTAGTACCGCACTGTACTCTAGAGAGGCGCTACTAGACACCCAATTACTGCATGACCTTCATTAACACAGCTGTTTTACAATAAAATGCCCATTCTGATTGGTCAGATCTTCTAGCCATTGGCACGTTTTGCAGATCTGGACTTTTTCTGGCATTGTATGTTAAGGATGGGTTTTAGTTACAATGGTCCAGAAAGCTGAAAATATTGTAAATACATATGTGTGTCTATATATATATATATGTTTATATGTATATGTGTGTATATGTTTGGACAGTATGGGGGAGATTTATGAAAACATTGCCCATAGCAACCAATCAGATTGCCTTTCCTTTTTCATAGGCCTTTTCAGAAATGAAAGAAGCAATCTGATTGGTTGCTATGGGCAACTCATGTGTATATATGTTTGTGTGCTTGTATCACTGTAAGTGCATTTATATGTGTGTGTGTATGTGTATTACTGTATGTGCATATATATGTATATGCGTGTGTAATATGTATGTGCAGTATATTTGTATATATATATATATATATATGTGTGTGTGTGTATCACTGTAAATACATACATCTGTGTGTGTATTACTGTATGTGCAGAGGAAAAATTGCTGAGTTGCCCATAGCAACCAATCAGATCGCTTCTTTCATTTTGCAGAGGCCTTTTTAAAAATGAAAGAAGCGATCTGATTGGTTGCTATGGGCAACTCAGCAACTTTTCCTCTGGACAGGTTTTGATAAATCTCCCCCTATGTGTATATATGTGTGTGTTAGAGTAAACAGTTTCAAAAGGCAAGAACAACCGTAATGAAGTGATTTACACATGCAACAAACCAGTCTCTTACCTGCAATAGCAAACATCACTGTTGAGTTTGTCATATTGATGTGTCCTGTCGAAATCCATTTTCCATGATAGTTTCTAAAAAACTTCAGATGGTTTTCGCATCTTTAACCACAAACTCATGTTGCCCCCTAAAAAAAAAAGTTTTTAATGCTGTTTTTCAGCTCTGTTTCATTTTTTCCAGTGTCAAGCAGTATCAGGTTCTGGTTCCAGTATCGAGTGTACATGATATAATGCGGCTCGGTTCAGCTCTACCTTGACTTCTCATGCCTTCATTATACATTCTCTCACATTAAACATAAAATGATATTTATGGATTTAAATGGCTTTACCGTATGATTGTCTCTTTTTTCTGGCTTAAGTGGCATGTTATTAGTTAGTAAGGTCATAAATCCATTTGGCCATTTCTACAATTCATGTGGAAGTGGTTGTGTGAATGACAATAAAAACTATAATAGACAGCATATTGGTCAATGGGAAATAAATTATTAAGCGCTGTTTTATGACTGTGTTTCCTGAACAATTACGCCAGCTGCATCCTACATAAAATAGAAATGTTCATGTAATGTTACCGTGGAACATGCTTTATAACAGGGGATTATTGCGTAATTGGGAGTCCTTCAACAAAAGTCTCTCCGCGTTACCTTTAAACTCCTGAAAATCCAAGAAAATCAGAAGGGATTAAGCAGAATTTTGCAAGGAGAGAAAAGCATTTGTCATAAAAGCAAGAATGTGTTTCAGTTTGGTGACGACCCATAATTCTTAGTGGTTGCACAAGTCTCAGTTGGAAACATTCTTTACATCCCCCAAAACATATGTTCTAAATTAGGCGGCACCAGATCAGGCTCAACGGCACGTTTATTTTACACCACTCTACTGGAAAACATTAATTTGTTAATAGTTTTCTTGCTCTATTGGTATAAAACAATACTTCTCACAGTGATCTCCAGCAGTCAGAGCAACGCTGAAGCCCGTTTATAATTTAGGCGGTTGTTCCTGGTCACATTCTATTTTTTAAATAAAATATTATAGCATGTTAAAGTAATAGGATGGATGCTCAATTGATATCTCTCCAAGTCAAAGCCAGTAGCCAGGACATGTAGAGTTCTCTTCTTTGTGGGATAATTAAAATCAATGGATAGATTTTTTATAACTGGGTCATATGGGATGGAAAATTAAGGGGGTACTCAGCCCCTAGACATCTTATCCCCTATCTAAAGGATAGGAGATAAGATGTCTCATTGAAGGGGTCCGGCCGCTGGGACCCCCTCCGATCTCCTGGCCGGCTCTGCAGTGTTCTGAACATGGAAGCTTGGAGCTATCTTTATAGACATCAATGGAGGGGGCGTGATGGCTGTGGTTGACCGTCATCTGGCACAGTGTGAAGTATGCTCCGGGCACCAGATGACTGGGGTGCCACGCTGGAGATGACATGGGGTCCAAGCTGCTGGACCTCCCCCACAATCAGACATCTTATCCCCTATCCTTTGGATAATGAATAAGATGTCTAAGGGCGGAGTACCCCTTTAACCCCTTAAGGACGCAGGACGTAAATGTACGTCCTGGTGAGGTGGTACTTAACGCACCAGGACGTACATTTACATCCTATGCATAACCGCGGGCATCGGAGCGATGCCCGTGTCATGCGCGGCTGATCCCGGCTGCTGATCGCAGCCAGGGACCCGCCGGCAATGGCCGACGCCCGCGATCTCGCGGGCGTCTGCCATTAACCCCTCAGGTGCCGGGATCAATACAGATCCCGGCATCTGCGGCAGTTTGCGATTTGAATGAATGATCGGATCGCCCGCAGCGCTGCTGCGGGGATCCGATCATTCATAACGCCGCACGGAGGTCCCCTCTCCTTCCTCCGTGCGGCTCCCGGCGTCTCCTGCTCTGGTCTGTGATCGAGCAGACCAGAGCAGAAGATGACCGATAATACTGATCTGTTCTATGTCCTATACATAGAACAGATCAGTATTAGCAATCATGGTATTGCTATGAATAGTCCCCTATGGGGACTATTCAAGTGTAAAAAAAAATGTAAAAAAATGTAAAAGTAAAAGTAAAAAAAAAGTGAAAAATCCCCTCCCCCAATAAAAAAGTAAAACGTCCGTTTTTTCCTATTTTACCCCCAAAAAGCGTAAAAATTTTTTTTTATAGACATATTTGGTATCGCCGCGTGCGGAAATGTCCGAACTATTAAAATAAAATGTTGATGATCCTGTACGGTGAATGGCGTGAACGAAAAGAAAAAAAAGTCCTAAATTCCTACTTTTGTAATGCATTTTATTAAAAAAAAAATTATAAAAAATTAATTAAAAGTTTTTCATATGCAAATGTAGTATCAAAAACAAGTACAGATCATGGCGCAAAAAATGAGCCCCCATACCGCCGCTTATACGGAAAAATAAAAAAGTTAGAGGTCATCAAAATAAAGGGATTATAAACGTACTAATTTGGTTAAAAAGTTTGTGATTTTTTTTAAGCGCAACAATAATAGAAAAGTATGTAATAATGGGTATCATTTTAATTGTATTGACCCTCAGAATAAAGAACACACGTCATTTTTACCATAAATTTTACCGCGTGAAAACAAAACCTTTCAAAATTAGCAAAATTGCGTTTTCCGTTTTAATTTCCCCACAAAAATAGTGTTTTTTGGTTGCGCCATACATTTTATGATATAATGAGTGATGTCATTACAAAGGACAACTGGTCGCGCAAAAAACAAGCCCTCATACTAGTCTGTGAATGAAAATATAAAAGAGTTATGATTTTTAGAAGGCGAGGAGGAAAAAATGAAAACGTAAAAATTAAATTGTCTGAGTCCTTAAGGCCAAAATGGGCTGAGTCCTTAAGGGGTTAAGTATCCACAATTCGTTTTTATAGGTGGATCTATTATCAAAGCCCTGTACAATCAGATGTAACTCCAGGGTCTTGCAATGTAAGGGCGCCATCACGAATATCCGGTGATCCAGCTCAAAAACTGTCCATACCCGATGCAGCAATTCATGGCAAGATGCATCAGTTGCTTATGGGCACAGCACCCAGTTATTTTTGCAGGCCCAAACAGGAGAACCCTGCAAGATGTGTCCCACAGTTTGGCTCCCCGATTGAGGTGGCGGATAGATAAATCTAAACAGTCCCATTCAAATGAATGAGATGAGTTCGATCAGCAGGTTCCCTCCAGCACATTTCTACATCACCAGAGGGAAAATGATCCGGCCTATATTGACGCACCCAAAATGGGAAGATGTTCCTTTTAAGTTGACAATATTACAATAGTAACACTAAAGATAATTGACTCTTTTAAGTCATCTAGAACAAACAATGATTCATGTAACAATGTATTTTTTCCTATTATTAAGTTTAATTTAACATAATGGCTATAATTACGTTAAATAATTGCCATGTGATCATTTCTTACGTGGATTCTGGATAACTAGTGCAACACAGGAAAGCAAGAGTCTAGGAGTGGACGTGTGGAACTTCATTGTAACAGGAGATCCTAATAACATTAGAATGTGACCTCATTGTGGATATTCTCTAAGTCAGCAGATGGAATTTCTTCAAATAATTTTACTCTAGCACAGCTAAAGGTGAATCCAGATTGATCAGCTTTCTATAATACTGTACAATGTATTGGGTAAATAGGAAGTTCACCTTTATATACAGTAGGTAGATAGATACTAGAAAAGAAAACAGCACAACATCCTGCATGATTTTCTCGTAATAGAGCTTCCAATGCACGTGTGACCATAGCCATATGGCCTACATGGTGTTAGATGAAAGAACATACCTCAAAGTAAATTTTGTGGCAGCATTTGGAGCTCATTGATGGGCATATACAGTACTTCTGATGCTAGATAATTCCCTATTTCTCCTTCTTATGAAATTAGAGGTAAACAACCTCTAAACTTCAACATGACGTGATGTTTTTTGGGAGCCAATTGTCTCAAAGATTTTTATAGTTATAGATCAACGCAAATGTATATAAAACTTTAGCAGCGCATATAATGAATAGTGTTAGGATAGCCATAAAGCTGTTACCACCCCCCATCGCCCCCATCATCCCAAGCAAAGCATTCATGTGTTCTCAATAAGCTGTAAAGGGAATAAGCTGCTGCTCGATCCCTCACTGTTTCCTCAAGAACCCTCTGTCTCTTCCAGACTCCTTGGCCCTCTACAATTTTCGCAGCCCCCTCTGTCTCCTGCAGCCTCCTCTAGTGGCAGCTTATGTCTTGGGAGCAACTAATCAAACATTTGTATTCCAACTCCCTAATCCTACTTAACCCTGAAATGTGCCATTAGGGGAGATTTAGGAGGCTCCATCAACATTAGTTGGTTGGCCAATCCTTCCAACATCATTAGGTTTGACTTACATTCATCAAACATGTCTGGCCAGCTTTAAAGGGGTACTCCGGTGTAAAGCAATTTTTTTCAAATCAACTGGTGCCGAAAAGTTAAACAGATTTATAAATTACTTTTATTTAAAAATCTTAATCCTTCCAGTACTTATCAGCTGGTGTATACTACAGAGGAAGTTGTGTAGTTATTTTCAGTCTGACTACAGTGCTCTCTGCTGACACCTCTGATCATGTCAGGAACTGTCTGGAGCAGGAGAGGTTTGCTATGGGAATTTTCTCCAATTCTAGACAGTTCCTGACATGGACAGAGGTGTCAGCAGAGAGCACTGTGGTAAGACAGAAAAGAACTACTCAACTTCCTCTGCAGCATACAGCAGCTGATAAGTACTGGAGGTATTAAGATTTTTTAATAGAAGTAATTTACAAATCTGTACATATAGAACACAAGCTGGCACTGCACTCCCTTGTTCACCCCCTTCCTCCGGAAAACGGCTCACAGGTTCCTAAATGATGATACAGCCACTTACACTCCCAGCGTATATCAACAGCGGCGCTCAGTCCTATATAGTAGATGTCCAACTTGTAAGTAATGGAAGGAAGAACGGGCGGCACTCACTGTAATAAATTCCACCAAAAGCTTTATTATTCGGAGTGGCAAGTCACAAGCAGTTGCAAATGAAGTAAGTGACAATTGTTTCCCGCTCCACGCGCTTCTTCTCGGCTCACTCAGAGAACAATTGTCGCTTACTTCATTTGCAACTGCTTGTGACCTGCCGCTCCGAATAATAAAGCAATGCTGGAATTTATTACAGTGAGTGCCGCCCATTCTTTCTTCCATTACTTACTAATTTACAAATCTGTTTTAACTGTTTAATCTGTTTAAAATTCCACTGGAGTACCCCTTTAATATTGTACCTTACTTAGGCCCTCAGCCGTATAAGAGAGCTGTCGTGAATCCCTCCACTCCCTAAAAAATTAGATTTTCCCAATTGTGTCCCATGCTACACAGCAAAGCTGAGCTGCGAGCTGCAGAGATCTGCTGCTGCAAGAAATATCAGTGGCTGCTCTAGGGCAAGTTTGAAAACTAGAATATGTCGGGGGGAAAAATTGTGGATAGTTACATACAAATATTTAAAAAAAAACACTTAAAAGTTTAAAAAAGGAGGTTTTATGTCAGGAGCCTTTCCCAAACAATACTTTTGATCAAATACTCCAATGTATGCCATTGTATAGGTATATATATGTATATGTCATTCATAGGCTTCCATGTTATGTATGCAATATACATATTTATGGGATGCCTTTGCATAGAACAGGGTAGTCTACTATACTATTCTATACAGGGTAACCAAAGCATACCACCCCAACAGCTGCCAAAGGACATTTTTTTTAGCATCAGTCGGGTGACTGGAGCCCTATGGACATGCTTTACCTATATATTGGAAACTATAAAACTGACTAATAAATTCATGACTTTACCTGCTGTTTTTTGACATTAGAAATGTTTTGAGAAGGCAGAAGAATACTTAATATCAAGAGACCACAAGGGAGGTATATTTAGGTGAACTGCCACAGCGTTCTGTCGTTTGTTTTTATGACTATGCATTAAAATTTAGTTCTATAGATAATTGTTCGTCTCTCCTCAATAAACCGCAGCAAAATGAAGGGGTTTTAATAGAAAAAAAGAGAAAAAAAGGCCACATGGGGACAATTAAAACGGTTGATGTTTCATTGTCAGATTACATTTACAAAAAAAAATCATAAAATATCAGCAAGAATTAACAATTATTAACATGCATGGCTAAAATACAGCAACTCGGTAAGAAACATTTATTGTTCAGTAAGTTAAATGAAAATATTGTGGTTCCAGATTTTTTTTATTTAGTCATGTGCCATGCTGGTACTCACTAATAATTAAAGGAAGAAATTAGTAAGAGTCTATGACATGAATTTAACTGAGGCCAAGATGCCTTCCACACAGTAGTATCTGTCAACCATATGGGCCAATGGTTAATAAAAGTTGGGGGGAAATTTATCAAGACCTATGCAAAGGAAAAGTGGAGCAGTTGCCCATACCAATCGGATTGCTTCTTTAACTTTTAAAAAGGCCTCTGAAAAATGAAAGCCCTCTGACTGCTACAGTATGCTATTTCATTCCTTTTTTGCAGTGTACTCACTTAAAGGGGTATTCCGGGCAAAAACATTTTATCCCCTATCCAAAGGATAGGGGATAAGATGTCTGATCGCAGGGACCCGCTGCTGAGACCCCCCGCAATCTCCCTGCAGCACCAGCTTTCTATGCGGGTGCTGAATCTCCAGTTTCGGAAACCTCCGGGTGTCCTGGACTGGGGACGTGACGTCACGCCCCCTCCATTCATGTCTATGGGAGGGGGCGTGACAGCCATCACGCCCCCTCCCATAGACATTAATGGAGGAGGCGTGGCGTGACTTCACGTCCACAGTCCCGGAAACCCTGAGGTTTCCGAAACTGGAGATTCAGCACCCGCATAGAAAGCGGGTGCTGCAGGGAGATTGCGGGGGTCTCAGCAGCGGGTCCCTGCGATCAGACATCTTATCCCCTACCCATTGGATAGGCAATAAAATGTTTTTGCCCAGAATACCCCTTTAAATTGGCCAAATGGAGGGCAAAAGAAGTCAATGCTAAATGTATATCACAGACATGAGGTGAACAGCCCCTAAATGACATCTGTGTACACATTTTGATGACAGCAGCTTTACATAGGTGCGCATATCTTCTTTCAAAAGTCTTCTTAAACAAATCAGGCTACATTCCTATCTCATTTTCGGCCTACGCCCGCAGTACACGTCAGCAACTTGTCAAAAAAGGTTGCTGGTGTACACCGCTATGCTATTGAGTCCTGCAAAAGTAATGTATACAGTATAATGTATACAGTAATGTATTCAGTTGCAAAATGGACCAAACGTATTCTCTAGTTTACCATGTCAGTCCAATAAAGTCTATGTGGCATACCCCAGTAACCTTTATTTTTTTTCACAGGTTGCAGATGTAAGTAATGTAGAGCATCATGGAAAGTATGTAAGAAAGGTATCACATAATCCTACCGTAGAAGTGAATATATGAAGCCATATAATATACATATCATTATTTAAAGCATACACTAAGGGTGAAATGGCCCAGTACAATTAGTTGTATTCACCTGGTGTGGCAGTGACCTTTTTCCTAGAACTACATAGCAATAACCTTAGAAAATTGCTAAAAGAATTTTGGTTTTGCTCTGCTTTTTGCAGTAGCCACAGAGTTGGTCCATTATAGTCAATAACCTACCATGTGGCTTCCCAAAAAAAGGCACTTTCCCACTAACTGGGAATTATAAGCATATTCAAGGAATATGCCATCAATATTTCAGTTTACTTGTGAAGTAATGGGTCCATAGTCCTAGAAGAAAACCAAATACAAAAGAGAAACTATTCTGTTTTCTTCCTATGGACTGTTTTTTCTAAAACTGATTTTGCATTTCAAATAACAAAATGTAACCTATTTATAAATTAAGTTTTAATAGCAAAAAATGTTCTTCTTAGGAATGACTTGTACAATCTCCATCTACTTAAAGCGTACCTGTCAGACCCCACAAAAAAAAAATATTACTCAGTACCTAATCCTGACCATGTACATATTATTTTAATGCGTCTATCACCTTTATTATAAAAATACCTATTTTTTATTAGCTCACAGTGTTAGAAATTCTCTCAGGGGAAGGGGACATGCCCCTCCCTAGTGGTGGTGGGAGGTGATTGGTGTGTCTGCTCATGCAGCCTTGTCTATGAGTCATCTCTTGTCCATGACTCAAGGACAAGCTAATGCTTCTGCAGGACTGATTAGTGTCCCAGTAGGTATTGGAACCCCTACTAGTGGGATTTTCAGGAGACATTTTCTTTATTAAATATTCAAAACATTTTAAACAACCATATTAAAAAGGTCTTTGATTTTCATCAGTTACAACATATAAAAAGTTTTTGGATCTGACTGCCCATTTAAAGGGGTACTTCGCCCCTAGAAATCTTATCCCCTATCCAAAGTATAGGGGATAAGATGGCCGATCGTGGGGATCCCGCTGCTGATCTCGACTGCCGCTTTAATCACAGCACAAAGCAAACTCGCTCTGTGCATAATGACGGGTGATACAGGGGTCGGAGCATCAATACTCAATACAAATCTATGGGAGGGGGCGTGACAGCGGTCACACCCCCTCCCATAGACTTACATTAAGGAGGCAGGCCATGACACCATGAGGGGTGTCACGTTCTGCCCCCTCACACCCCTTCCCATAGACTTGCATTAAGGAGGCGGGCCATGACACCATGAGGGGTGTCACGTTCTGCCCCCTCACACCCCTTCCCATAGACTTACATTAAGGAGGCTGGCCATTACACCAAGAGGGGTGTCACGTTCTGCCCCCTCAATACAAGTCTATGGGAGGGGGCGTGGCAGCCGTCACACCCCCTCCATAGACTTGAATTAAGGAGGTGGGCCATGACACCACAAGGGGGCGGAGCCATGACATCACGATGTTCCGGCCCCTGTATCGCCCGTCATTATGCACAGAGTGAGGATGTTTTGTGCAGTGATGACAGCGGGGTGCCGCAGCCGAGATCAGGGGGATAGGGGATAAGATGTCAAGGGGCGGAGTACCCCTTTAAGCAGTGTCAGTGTCTTCTATACAACATTTTTATAAACCTCATAGGTAGAAGTATGCTCACCTTCATTGCCAGTAGCAGGCTTCCTACTTACAAAAGTTCTGTTCTCTTAGTAAATTTGTTTTTAATTATGTCACAAAGGCCGAAATACTTCAGCTGTTTGCACCATCTCTAGAAGGTTAAAGGTAGACATTACACAGGCTTTGAGGAAGCTTCGGGAAGCCCAAAAAAATTATTATGATTTAAGAGCAGAAATGCTTGGCTTTGGATAAGTTGTCTAGAAACACAATATTATTGGATAAACTGGAGTCTACAAGAATTAATTGCCACTCATAAAATACCTGAAATGCTGCTTCAAGAATGTAAGCTATACTTCTAAACTTCATTTTAAGGGAAATTCAGAATTATTTTGTCATAATATCTCTACAGCATTGTGTTTCACTCAGTATTCCCTCACATGTTGAAGGTAATAGTATGTTTTTAGTATGCCCATAAATTCTTTAAATTGACTTATTCTTATATCCTGTTTCCTGAACTTAACAAGTACTTCTGCATCATTAGCAAACACATCAACTGCTGTAGGATCAAAACAAGTCAGGCTGACATTATTTCATTTTGATTTGAGGTATTCCAGATGCGATTTTTTTTCTATGTATTCCTGCAATTGTATTGCTTGTGAGTGTTTTGCGAGTCTTTAACAGAGAATAGGGATAAACAAGTTGATTTGTTTAAAGAGTACCTCCCATGATCTTATTAAATTTCATAATCCTCATGGTTTACTGCCCCCATCATGATAAACCACTGCCTGCCTTTATTTTTATTATTATTTTTTGTTTTCTACCTTGATTTTGCTCTGTATTTTCTTCTCAGTCTGTCAGATTTACAGACTGGGAAGGGGTGTTCCCCAGCAGGCGTGACATCATCTGAAGCCATACAGGGGAGAACTTCCTCCCTCACTCTGCTACACACAGCCCAGAGCAGTTCAGTGTGAGATGAGCTATGATTGGCTAAGGCTGAACACACACCCCTCAGCACTCTAGGCTGCATTTCCTGATTTTGGACTTCTGCCAGGCCAGCAGGAATCCAAAGTTGGTGGGGAAATGTGCTCTGGACAAGTAGGAAGAAACCTAGTGGCAGATTTTTTAAACAAAGTACATTTGAAAGATTTTTCATTTACCATAAGGAGTGCAATAGCAAAAAATAGTTAATGAGAGCGCCCATTTAAGCCCACTGGGGGCAGACTGCATACAACAAAAAACTGCCATACATGTTAGATCAGTGGTCTCAAACTGTGGCCCTCCAGATGTTGCAAAATTTCAACTGCCAGCATGCCTGGACAGCTGTTGGCTGCAGCTAACAGCTGTCCGGGCATGCTGGGTGTTGAAGTTTTGCAACATCTGGAGGGCCACAGTTTGAAACCACTGCATAATATGGTGGTTGAACAACCACTGAATAAACAATCAACTGGTGAACAATTGTTTAGCCATAGCAGCCAAACACATTTTAGAGCATATTGACCATTGCTGTTGTTAAAACTGGCCATACTGTACATGATCAATGATACGGAATGAAGGATCTTTCAGAGTATGTTTTGAAAATCTTATTTCAGGAAAAGATTGTTGGTAGATGAAAGATCTTACAACCAGCTATTGGACAAAAATTCAAATCATGGCCGACTTCTTTCTAAATAATGTCAATTATTCGGCTAAAATATTCAATTATTTGGCCTAAATTTCCCCCAATAATTGTTCATTATTGTTGAAATCATCCATTTTGGTCAACTTTAATCTAATGTGTAAGACTGGGGAAGCAGGAACAGTGCCAGGGGGGCTAGATGATAGAGTTGATAGATGGTGGTTTAGAGAAAGCATTGCTGCAACAAGACATCCCATAAAAGTCAGGGGAATTTCTGATAGAACAATAGCCGTAAGGAGCAGACCAGGAAGGTGCTGGTATTGGGGGATTATTAGGCGATAGGGCGATTCGTAGCAAAGATCAGGATTGCTGAAGAGAGTAGCATAGACCTCAAGTTTGACGTATCACAAATCAGTTTAGTAGGTTACACAGAAGAGCAGGTGATAAGGCTGGGTTCATATATATCAGTCATCCGGCACAGTTTCCTTCCAGCATGCACCGGAGGGAAACTGATGCTAGAACTGATCCCATTCATTTGAATGGTACAGTTCACAATTAGAGATGAGCGAACTTACAGTAAATTCGATTTGTCACGAACTTCTCGGCTCAGCAGTTGATGACTTATCCTGCATAAATTAGTTCAGCTTTCAGGTGCTCCCGTGGGCTGGAAAAGGTGGATACAGTCCTAGGAGACTCTTTCCTAGGACTGTATCCACCTTTTCCAGCCCACCGAAGCACCTGAAAGCTGAACTAATTTATGCAGGATAAGTCATCAACTGCCGAGCCGAGAAGTTCGTGACGAATCGAATTTACTGTAAGTTCGCTCATCTCTATTCACAATCATCCAGCGTCTCAATTTTGACGCTGGATGGTTGGACATGCCGGAGGGCACCGGACAGGGGAACGCAGCTTGCTGCGTTCCCCGGTCTGTTGCCCAGAAAAAATGGACGCCGCATGCCATACAACTGACGACAAGTTGTCATCAGTTGTGGCATCAGTTGCGTCGAGATTTAGGCTGAGTTCACCTATGCCGGATGCCGGACATATGTGAACCCAGCCTAACCGAGTAGTATTTTCTTAAATAATATTTGTACTGCATGCCACACCGTAAAGTAAGCAGGACATGGGGGGAGGGGGGGGGGTGAATAAGTGGAATAAAACTGGTATTGAAAGGAGAGGTATTGGTTCTTACAAAACTGGGCTTGTGCCCAAGTTTCAGTCAGGACAATAACTGGAAAGTCAGCCTTTTCACCATGAGTGCTGTGATGTATAATGCGCTGAGTGCCAAGTAGTGATCTCTCAATCAGACACCCCATATATTTTGCTTGCACCCAGCTGATTGAGAGATTGCTATTTGGCAACCAGAATTTTATACACCACAGCCGCCATGGTGAGAAGGCTGACTTTATTGTTCTTGGATATGATTTTTCAAACCATAACCTATCTTGTGGATTCTGAGACAACCTGGCATGGTGCAGCAGCAAAGACTGATATTCAAGCTTCAGTATTGTTGTATTTATAGCACAGATCTAAAAGGTTATTGGCCTTTTTGTTGTCCTTTGCTGGAATAGGAACACGTATGTTATTGTACTAGAAGGAGCCCCTCTAATATTTTTCAGAAATAAGAAAAACAATGGGCTGACCTCTGTGTTGGCTACAGACTTTTTAATAAGGATGGGCATGTTGCTTGGGTATTGCAGGTTGCTGAAAGTGCATGCAAAAGAGTGCAGAATACAGAAGGCGACATTGAAGAACTAACTTAGATGAGCGGTTGAAAAGACTGCAGTAAAAAGGATCTAGAATTGAGAGTGTGAGAAAGTATAGGAGAGACCAGTGGGATAATTGAAGCCTTCTAGCGCCTTTAAGAGATGCATGAGATAGTCTGCAGACCCCCAAGGGACAAGGCCCCAGAAACATTAGGGGGCATCCCAACACTGTGGGATTCAGTGGTCAGGGCCTGGTGAAGTGTCCACTGAACTGAAAACTTTGCACGGGTGCACTCCAAACTAGACCTTCTGTTCAGTCAAGAGGCATACTTTGTGGCAGGATTTGTCTTGTTAGCACACTTTTCAGATCAAGCAGCGAGACAAAGGAGGTGCTGCTTTATTGGCTGCGTTAGGTAACTTTTGGCAACATCTTAGGCCCCTGCTGCTTCAGACTGTCACATTGGAACTGTGAACTGCTGCCAAATCTGCTGTCTATGACCATGACAGAGCTACTGAGAACTGTTGCCAAATTGACTGTTAGAGACTTTGTGCTACTGCTAGCCTTCTACTCCGTGCTATATTTGGTGTGAGTTGGTTCCAAGCCTGTTCCTGGAAGGATTACTAAGCAGTCTGCTTTGCATGTCCACTGTCAGCTGGATTCAAGACACCTGCTGCAACCATGATCCATAGTCTTGAATACAGGTCACAGCCCTACAGAGACCCATTGAGCCACTGGGCTTAATAGACAAATGTCTAGACACAAACTAGGTGGGATCCTATGCAGTGGTTAACATTACCTGGGTTTGGAATTGAAAACAGGGCTAACCATCCTGCCTTTCAAAGGCCTACACATTTCAGGTTGCCCCTTAATAGGGAGTATGCATGAGTGTTTGTATATAAGATAACTAGGTTAGCAGAGTGTTGAAAGTAGAGATTAGGGTTGGAGCTAGCTTGACACTGCTTTACACAGTGTGCATTCAGGCTTACTTTGTTAAATATTTAGACAGATTTTATTTATTTGCTCCACTGTCCTCAAAAATAGAAAAACAAATACTAAATGGGGTATTTTTCAAAGCATCTTATATTTTCATCGTTAGAAGTACGTACCTTATAGGAATATAAGAGATAGTAACAGAAGAAAGCCAAGGTGTATAAATAACGTAAAGAGGGCAATAAATAACAAACCTTTTAAGTTACTTAAACATCAGGCTGAGAAGAAGCACTAAAAAGCTATCAGTAAAAAAAAAGAAAAAAAAAACAGATAAAGCTAAGAACAGAAAGACTCATTGCTAAAGCAAGAAAAACCCTAATAGGTTCTTCATTTATATAAATAGTACAAAAGGTTAAATCTGAAAGTGCTGTCCCTTTAGTTAATGGGGTATGTCATTACCTGAATATAGTTAAAGCACTTTACAAATCACTAGTCAGAACGCACATGGAATATTCAGGCGAGGATTATCATCAAAGCTCTTGGTGCTCCAGCTCATATTCCTGCTCTCCCTGTGGCTTAGGGGGACACCCAATTGGGTCCTAGCCCCCACACTGCCACTGGCTCAGTGGGAATTGTTCCCTAACACAAAACCTAGTGGCTGTAGGTTGGCAGTGGCAGAGAATTGGACTGAGATGCAAATTGCCACTGGAAAATGTTATAATAAAAGTGTTGATGTCCCTTAGAAAAATCTTTGACATGTCATAGAGACCTTTTAAAAGTTTTCATTGGTCGGAGTCTGGGTGCTGAGGCTCTCACTGATCAATGGAATGAGCAGGGAGAAGCTCTCAGCTAAGAATTCTATAGAAAGCCTTTGCAGCCTGACAGTAACACTTTACATTTATCCAATGTGTTTTGGCAGACAGTGTGAGTAAAGTGATTTTTTAAAATGCTACAGCTAATCACTGTAAAGACTCACTTACAATATTACTGCTCTCCTGGTCTCTTTAGAGAGGGAGGAAATTATATTCTGTACCACTCTGTGTATGGAGGACTGTAAAGAAGAACATGGAGGTCTGGGCCTGGTTGGGGGGGGGGGGAAATCTGATAGGTGATTATATAATCCTGTAGTTCACAGGAAGTCAGCTACAAAGAGATTGACATCCTATCTACACAATGATGAGCAGTGATGGCAAACCTATGACACACGTAGCCATTTTCGATGACACACGGCCCCATGCCGAAAAGGAAGTTTCATCCTCTGCTCCTGCACGAGGATGAAACATTTGCTGTAGTGTAGTGCAGACACTCTGTGACGGAGGTCTGTAGGCCAAAACAACAGAACTGCGGCACAGAGCGCCTAGTTCTGGGACTTCCAGTTAAGTCGTTAGGTGATCTTTGACCTCACTTCAGCCTGCAGAGCAGGGAGCAGCAGAATGCAGCGGGGGATACATCTTTGGGGGCCCTGTGATCGCCATTACCAGCAACCACATAACCACAGCAACCATTATCCAATCTACTGTTCTGGGGTGTTGTTGATTTCTAATTGAGCATCATTACAGATATAAGTGAGGCTGGGAAAGGCTAGGGCCTGGGCTATGGGTGCCGTTTCCCGCTTTTAGAAACAGCAGCAGCCATCTCAATTTACATAAGGAATGCCATCTTTCTCCATTTCACCACTATTACTGTTGTGCATCCTTATTAACCCCTATTTCTGCTTATTAACCCTGCCCTTTCTTAAAAGACAGTTACATGCACCATCTTGTGGTTAGTTAGGCTAGTTAACCCCTAATTGTCTGCAGGGCTAACAATCTATCTATAATTCTATCTACTGTCAGTAAAGGAAGTTGTAGTAGCAATGGCTGGCCCTTTCAAGAGACATGGACCGAGACATATGGCATTATAGAAAAAAATGGCAGATCATTTTGCATTCTATGTACTGAAACGGTAGTAAGCAGAACGTGCTATAAATAGACATTTTTAAACTAATCATTCGCAGCTCTTGGAAAAAAAAATGAGGATGAAAGGAAGGAATACATTTCCAGGCAGCTACACCTTTATAAGAGCCAAACTAATTCCATCCTTAAATTTATAAAAGGCTCTACAAATTTAACATCTGCAAGTTTGAGCATTGCTCACTCCATAGCTAAGCATGGGAAAGCGCTCAGTGAGGGAGAATTTATTAAAGAAACTCTGCTAAGATGTGCACCAGTTCTATTTCACGATATGCAGAATAAAGATACAATTATTAAAAGAATATCTGAGTTACCACTCAGTAGAAATATCATAAAAGACCGAATAATGAGACTAAACACAAACGTATAACATCAATTAAAGAGAGACATAAGGAATTGTAAATATTTTCCATCTCTCTTGATGAAACTACTGATGTCACATCACATGCTCAGTTGGCCATTATTGGTCAATATTCTGATGGTCTCACAATGAGAGAAGAGTTGATAAAGTTAGTATCAGTGCCAACAAGTACATCAGAAAGCGAAATATCTAAGGTTGTTATACAAACATTCCCTGACCTAATCATTGATATCTCTATGTCATATGCAAGTGACGACAGATTGGGCACCAAACATGGTGGGGGAAAAAGTTGGATTTGTCAAATTATTTTTAAGGAAGCTATTGGACATCTGATTGTGCCTTTTCATTGTATTATCCTTCAGGAAGCGTTATGTGCTAAGGCAGGACTTAACCTCTTAACCCCTTAAGGACTCAGCCCATTTTGGCCTTAAGGACTCAGACAATTTAATTTTTACGTTTAAATTTTTTCCTCCTCGCCTTCTAAAAATCATAACTCTTTTATATTTTCATCCACAGACTAGTATGAGGGCTTATTTTTTGTGTGACCAGTTGTCCTTTGTAATGACATCACTCATTATATCATAAAATGTATGGCGCAACCAAACAACACTATTTTTGTGGGGAAATTAAAACGAAAAACGCAATTTTGCTAATTTTGGAAGGTTTTGTTTTCACGCTGTACAATTTATGGTAAAAATGACATGTGTTCTTTATTCTGAGGGTCAATACGATTAAAATGATACCCATTATTATATACTTTTATATTATTGTTGCGCTTAAAAAAAATCACAAACTTTTTAACCAAATTAGTACGTTTATAATCCCTTTATTTTGATGACCTCTAACTTTTTTATTTTTCCGTATAAGTGGCGGTATGGGGGCTCATTTTTTGCGCCATGATCTGTACTTTTTTTTGATACCACATTTGCATATAAAAAAATTTTAATACACTTTTTATAATTTTTTTTTAAATAAAATGTATTAAAAAAGTAGGAATTTTGGACATTTTTTATTTTTTTTCGTTCACGCCGTTCCCCGTACGGGATCATTAACATTTTATTTTAATAGTTCAGACATTTACGCACGCGGCGATACCAAATTTGTCTATAAAAAATGTTTTTTACGCTTTTTGGGGGTAAAATAGGAAAAAACGGACGTTTTACTTTTTTATTGGGGGAGGGGATTTTTCACTTTTTTTTTACTTTTACTTTTACATTTTTTACATTTTTTTTTACACTTGAATAGTCCCCATAGGGGACTATTCATAGCAATATCATGATTGCTAATACTGATCTGTTCTATGTATAGGACATAGAACAGATCAGTATTATCGGTCATCTCCTGCTCTGGTCTGCTCGATCACAGACCAGAGCAGGAGACGCCGGGAGCCGCACGGAGGAAGGAGAGGGGACCTCCGTGCGGCGTTCTGAATGATCGGATCCCCGCAGCAGCGCTGCGGGCGATCCGATCGTTCATTTAAATCGCGAACTCCCGCAGATGCCGGGATCTGTATTGATCCCGGCACCTGAGGGGTTAATGGCGGACGCCCGCGAGATCGCGGGCGTCGGCCATTGCCGGCGGGTCCCTGGCTGCGATCAGCAGCCGGGATCAGCCGCGCATGACACGGGCATCGCTCCGATGCCCGCGGTTATGCTTAGGACGTAAATGTACGTCCTGGTGCGTTAAGTACCACCTCACCAGGACGTACATTTACGTCCTGCGTCCTTAAGGGGTTAAAGGGGTATTCCAGGATTTATTTAATTTTTTTGACTATGCTACAGGGGCTGTAAAGTTAGTGTTGTTCATAATATAGTGTCTGTACCTGTGTGTGATGGTTTTCTCACAATTCTTATGTGATTTTCACTCCAATATTTCTTTTAACAGCATACAAAATGACTCTTGTCTCAGATTTTTCCCAGTTTGCAATGCGGCCGAGACCTGACTCACTAGTCAGCTGATGACAGGGAGCCTGTCTGCTTCAATGTGTGGAGCAATCGCTTGGTGGGAGAGAGATCAATCTGCAACTAATGCAACAGCTGTAGGCACCCTGATTGAAAACCACAGGTCTTTTGAATGGATGCAGCTCATGTATGTTTCAATGGGTGGGGTGGCTGATGTGTGGGAGGGAGAAAAATTTAATTATGGGATTTGTAGGCAAAAGAAGACTCAAACAGGAAATACCAGTTCACAAAAAGCTAGACACAGTGCTATGGTATTCTCACAACATAGCCATTTAGCCCCAAGACAAGCGCAGATCCTTCCTAAGCATGTCCATTACTGTCTGTCAGGTACGTACTAAAATCCCCTTATGGTGGAGAACCCCTTTAAGGACTCAGCTCATTTTGGCCTTAAGGACTCAGACAATTAGATTTTTACGTTTTTGGCTTTTTCATTCTCGCCTTCCAAAAATCATAACTCTTTTATATTTTTATCCACAGACTAGTATGAGGGCTTGTTTTTTGCACGACCAGTTATCCGTTTTAATGTCATGACTCACTTTATCATAAAATTTAAAAGAAAACCGCAATTTTGCTAAATTTGGAAGCTTTCGTTTTCACGCCGTACACTTTATGGTAAAAATGACGTGTTCTTTATTCTTTGGGTCAATATGATTGGGTCAATACGATTAAAAGATTACATACTTTTCAATTAAATACTTTTCTATTACTGTTGCGCTTAAAAAAAATCGAAAACTTTTTAACCAAATTAGTACGCCTATTAAAAAGACCTATAACTTTTTAATTTTTCTATATAAGCGGCAGTATGAGGGCTCAACTTTTGTGCCATGATCTGTACTTTTTATTGACACCATATTTGCATATATAAAACTTTTAATACTGTCACGATTCGGCTTACGGGTTGTGGATCCGCTGTGTCAGCGAGGGATTGGCGTGGACCGTGCTAGTGGACCGGTTCTAAGAGGCTACTGGTTTTCACCAGAGCCCGCCGCAAAGCGGGATGGTCTTGCTGCGGCAGTAGCAACCAGGTCGTATCCACTAGCAACGGCTCAACCTCGCTGACTGCTGAGAAGGCGTGGGACAGAAGGACTAGGCAGAGGCAAGGTCAGACGTAGCAGAAGGTCGGGGGCAGGCGGCAAGGTTCGTAGTCAGGATGGATAGCAGAAGTTCAGGTAACACAGGCTTTGGACACACTAAACGCTTTCACTGGCACAAGGCAACAAGATCCGGCAAGGGAGTGCAAGGGAGGAGATCAGATATAGCCAGGGAGCAGGTGGAAGCCAATTAAGCTAATTGGGCCAGGCACCAATCATTGGTGCACTGGCCCTTTAAGTCTCAGAGAGCTGGCGCGCGCGCGCCCTAGAGAGCGGAGCCGCGCGCGCCAGCACATGACAGCAGGGGACCGGGACGGGTAAGTGACCTGGGATGCGATTCGCGAGCGGGCGCGTCCCGCTGTGCGAATCGCATCCCCGACGGCCATGACAGTGCAGCGCTCCCGGTCAGCGGACTGACCGGGGTGCTGCAGGGAGAGAGACGCCGTGAGCGCTCCGGGGAGGAGCGGGGACCCGGAGCGCTAGGCGTAACAGTACCCCCCCCCCTTAGATCTCCCCTTTTTTTTGTCCGGTAACTGCCTCCCCTGGGATGAGGACACCGGGAAAGAATGGAGGGTTTCCTCAACGGCAGGCAGTACAGCAGGAGTTGGAATGGGGAGGGAGGGCAGAGGGTGAAGCTTGGCACGGGGCAGGGTGACACAAGGACGGGAGCCATGAGGAGGCACAGAGGCTTGCCTGACGGGACTGGGAGGGGGGGAGAGGCACTTCCTATGGCAGGCAGAGTCCCAGTTCTTGATCTCCCCGGTGGTCCAATCAAGGGTGGGAGAATGAAGCCGGAGCCATGGCAGACCGAGGAGGACCTCAGAGGTACAGTTGGGGAGAACGAAGAGCTCAATCCTTTCGTGGTGGGGTCCAATGCACATCAGGAGGGGTTCTGTGCGGTAACGCACGGGGCAATCCAATCTGACTCCGTTGACCGCGGAAATGTAGAGCGGCTTGACGAGACGGGTCACCGGGATGCGGAATTTATTCACAAACGACTCCAAAATAAAATTCCCAGAGGCACCAGAGTCCAAGCAGGCCACGGCTGAGAGGGAGGAGTTGGCTGAAGGAGAAATCCGCACGGGCACCGTGAGACGTGGAGAAGCAGACTTAGAACCAAGAGACGCCACACCCACGTGATCTGGGTGCGTGCGTGCGTTTCCCAGACGTGGAGGGCGGATAGGGCAATCCACCAAGAAATGCTCGGTACTGGCACAGTACAGACAGAGATTTTCTTCCCTACGGCGATTCCTCTCTTCCTGGGTCAGGCGAGACCGATCCACTTGCATGGCCTCCTCGGCGGGAGGCCCAGGCGTAGACTGCAAAGGATGCTGTGGGAGAGGTGCCCAGAGATCTAAGTCTTTTTCCTGGCGGAGCTCTTGGTGTCGCTCAGAAAAACGCATGTCAATGCGGGTAGCCAAATGGATGAGTTCTTGGAAGTTGGCAGGAATCTCTCGTGCGGCCAGCACATCCTTGATGCGACTGGATAGGCCTTTTTTAAAGGTCGCGCAGAGAGCCTCGTTATTCCATGATAACTCGGAAGCAAGAGTACGAAATTGGATGGCGTACTCGCCCACTGAAGAATTACCCTGGACCAGGTTCAACAGGGCAGTCTCGGCAGAAGAAGCTCGGGCTGGCTCCTCGAAGACACTCCGGACTTCAGCGAAGAAGGACTGGACTGTGGCTGTGGCAGGATCATTGCGGTCCCAGAGCGGTGTGGCCCAAGACAAGGCCTTTCCTGAAAGAAGACTCACTACGAACGCCACCTTAGACCGTTCTGTAGGAAACAAGTCCGACAACATCTCCATATGCAGGGAACACTGAGACAAAAATCCACGGCAAAGTTTAGAGTCCCCATCAAATTTGTCCGGCAGGGACAAGCGGAGGCTAGGAGCGGCCACTCGCTGCGGAGGAGGTGCAGGAGCTGGCGGAGGAGATGGTTGCTGCTGTAGCAGAGGCAGAAGTTGCTGTAACGTGGCGGTCAACTGCGACAGCTGCTGTCCTTGTTGGGCAATTTGCTGCGATTGCTGAGCGACCACCGTGGTAAGGTCAGCGAGACTTGGCAGCGACACCTCAGCGGGATCCATGGCCGGATCTACTGTCACGATTCGGCTTACGGGTTGTGGATCCGCTGTGTCAGCGAGGGATTGGCGTGGACCGTGCTAGTGGACCGGTTCTAAGAGGCTACTGGTTTTCACCAGAGCCCGCCGCAAAGCGGGATGGTCTTGCTGCGGCAGTAGCAACCAGGTCGTATCCACTAGCAACGGCTCAACCTCGCTGACTGCTGAGAAGGCGTGGGACAGAAGGACTAGGCAGAGGCAAGGTCAGACGTAGCAGAAGGTCGGGGGCAGGCGGCAAGGTTCGTAGTCAGGATGGATAGCAGAAGTTCAGGTAACACAGGCTTTGGACACACTAAACGCTTTCACTGGCACAAGGCAACAAGATCCGGCAAGGGAGTGCAAGGGAGGAGATCAGATATAGCCAGGGAGCAGGTGGAAGCCAATTAAGCTAATTGGGCCAGGCACCAATCATTGGTGCACTGGCCCTTTAAGTCTCAGAGAGCTGGCGCGCGCGCCCTAGAGAGCGGAGCCGCGCGCGCCAGCACATGACAGCAGGGGACCGGGACGGGTAAGTGACCTGGGATGCGATTCGCAAGCGGGCGCGTCCCACTGTGCGAATCGCATCCCCGACGGCCATGACAGTGCAGCGCTCCCGGTCAGCGGGACTGACCGGGGTGCTGCAGGGAGAGAGACGCCGTGAGCGCTCCGGGGAGGAGCGGGGACCCGGAGCGCTAGGCGTAACAAATACATTTTTTATCAATTTTTTTTAAATAAAATGTTATTAAAAAAAGCTGCAATTTTGGACTTTTTGTTCACCGTATGGTATCATTAACATTATATACATTTAATAGATCAGATATTTATGCACGTGGCGATACCAAATAGGTTTATTAAAAAATGTTTACACTTTTTGGGGGTGAAATTGGGAAAATGAGACAATTAAAATTTTTGTTGAGGGAGGGAATTTTACAAGTTTTTTTTACTTTTCATTTTACACTTGAATAGTCCCCATAGGGGACTATTTATAGCAATCATTCAATTGCTAATACTGTTCAGTGCGATGCATAGGGAATAGCACTGATCAGTGTTATCTGTGATCTTCTGCTCTGTCTGCTTGATCTCAAACCAGAGCAGAAGACCCCGTGGAAGGCAGCGGAGGCAAGTGAGGGGACCTCCGTCTGCCGTTCTGGATGATCAGATCTCCGCGGCAGCACTGCGGGCGATCCGATCATCCATTTTAGTGACCGCAGTGCTGCAGATGCCGTGGTCTGTATTGATCACGGCATCTGAGGGGTTAATGACCAACATCCACGATCGCCATCAACCACTCAGATGCCGGGATCAATACAGATCCTGCGCATGACCCGAGCATTGTTCCTATGCTCACGGTCAAGTATAGGATGTAAATGTACATCCTGGTGTGTTAAGTACCACCGCACCAGGATGTACATTTACGTCCTGTGTCGTTAAGAGGTTAAACAACTTAATGTCAGTTGTTACAAAAATTGTAAATTTAATAGCTGCTCGCCCCCTTCACAAGTGAGAAATTTCTGCACTACAGTGGACTGCTGATGTACAATAATGTAAGATGGCTGAGCCGAGGCAAAGTTCTTGAGCGATTTGTGGATCGCTTTGAAGAAATTAAGGTATTTCTTGACGATAAGGATCTGAGAAACTTTTCTCAGCTCAATGATGATAAGTGGGTCAACACCCTGATGTTTTTTACAGATCTCTCTGTTCATATTAATGAACTGAACTTAAAGTTACAAGGTTTTGGCAAAAGTATTGACGTTATGTTTGGATACATAAAAGCTTTTGAAAGTAAAGTTAAAATTTTCAAGCAAGATGTGGAAACCAAAACTTAAAAGTATTTTCCTTGAGTAACAAAGTATTTTGAGAAGGCCAGTGCAGCTGTACAAAATTAAATGGAACTCTTGCATATGAAGTATAGCATGTCTTAGACTCGTTACTTGACCAGTTTAGTGATAGATTTAGTCAATTTAGAAGCCTAGAACAGACCATGAAAATAATTAAGTATCCTGATGTAGTAGTCTACAGTAGTTTGAAATTAAATGGTTTCCAATGGATGCAAATTGATGATTTGGAGATGCAACAGATTTTCAAGACAGCATCTGGGCTCAGGTGTTTGTCGACTTGAGTTCAAAGCTTGAGAATCTGGAAAGATGCCACTTGGAGAATCAAGAAGAGTGCTACTACGAACAGGACATTTGGAGTGCCTGGAATTGACTACCAGACACTTTTATCACCCTGAAAAATATAGCAATGGCTTTGCTCCCAATTTTTCCCTCTACGTACTTTTTTGAGACTTTATTCTCAGCGTTAAATAATATCAAAACCAACAATAGAAACAGATTGACAGATGAAGTTAGTAGCGCTTGCTTGGGCTTGAAGTTTATCAACAAAATACCAACCTTCAATTGAATATTTAGAATATTTAGCCAATGAAATTCAGCAACAAAAAAGTCACTAATAGGCAGGTTAGATAAATAATTCCCCTTCACTTATCTTAGTTCACGTAAAATAATATCAAGACCAACAAAAGAAACCGACAACAAAGATGAACAAAGAAGTCACTAAGCAGGTAAGTTAAATAATTAGTTTTTGGTTTATTAAATACAGTTATATATTACAATTACACATTTTTGTTATTTAACCTGTAAATATCACAAAATTATGTTTTTTTTTTCTCGAAGTGACACATCAACCGATTTATGTTTGTTTTTTTGGCGAATTTTGACACTCCAAGCTCAAAAGGTTGCCCATCACTGCAATAGAGCATCTAAACTGTTAGTTGTTAGACTGAGGATTACATAACTAAACTAAGGGCTAATAATGTATGGATAGAAGTTAGCTTGAATAAAACAGTTGTCCATTCAAACTCCCATTGGGCAAAAAGAAAGCATGTGCCATTTCCCCAATAGAGACTGTGGAAATGTGGTTAAGGACGGTCACCTTATGGTGACACTGATGACAGCCTATTAAATATTAGGGATGCAGCATTTACCTGGACCAATGCCCAGTCAGGCTTCAGTTGAAGATACAGTAATGTAAGATGTTGAGAGAAACTCCTGGTGAAGACAGTGTAACGGAAGAGATTTTTTGTGTCAGCTACCACACCACGAAGCAGGAGACTGAGGCTGGATAATGAAAAATAATAAAATGTATCTTTATTTGCAAATGAGACAACATGTTTTAAGAGGGTCAAATGGACCCAAGGACGGGAGGTTTTAACTCTTATGAAATACAGCACATTTTATTATTTTCATTGTCCGTTCTTCTGCTTTGCAGCTAGGTAGGCCTTTCTCGGTCTGCATCATGGATGTATGAAACCTTGAGTGACTCCATTGAGAACTGGGATATGCATTTTTAATTAACTAAAATTAATTATCTGTTGTGGCATTGGTTGGGTGAGGTCTATCTGTATGTTTCACTGCTGTATACCATTGGTTTTTTATTAATGTTTCTGGATAGTTGATTGTATACTGTACAAAATAAATGACA
Organism: Hyla sarda; assembly: GCF_029499605.1. Classification (NCBI taxonomy): domain Eukaryota; kingdom Metazoa; phylum Chordata; class Amphibia; order Anura; family Hylidae; genus Hyla; species Hyla sarda. The sequence continues at coordinate 60,160,543 of NC_079196.1, forward strand.
TCATTGTAGCATACTGAACTTTTTTCCCCAGATGTCCCCTGAAGATCCCGGTACTCTCCGGGGGAAACGCGTTGGGACGGTTGTACACTTGTTATTTTCTTGGACTCAGTTACTTTACTATGGATCCAATTTGTTTTTCTTTTACTGTTAAATGTTTCATTATCTTGTTGTTGACACCAGGCTTTTGGGTACTCCTTAACAAATGGGGTTTGCCCTGTTGTCCATGTAATTTTGCTTTCTTGTTAGAATGGTGTGTGAGTGAGAAACTGTTGGTGGTCAGTGCACTAAGGTCACATTGGGTTATAACTTTATTATTTGAAATGGAGTGACACTTTACATTGTTGACATATTAAAAGTTAAGTTTTTAATACTGTTGCTACAGTGATATTTTTGCAGAGGGAGGCTGGCACAGAGAAGCACCGCTGTTACACTACCTTCACCAGCTTACATCTCCAGAAGATAGAAATTACTATTAGTCCACACACATTAATGATCCTTGTTTACACTAAGAAAACCCTTTGTTATAAGGTTTTCCAATATGTTTTTCCCTTAAGCATAATAATTACATTAAGATTTTATGAGTTTTTTCTGAATGATTCATTAATTGGGATATACATTTCTTTCTGACGCTTATTTTATATATTTGCCCTTGGACATGATTAGATTTATGCATTATGTTTGTAAGTTTTTATTTATGCCCAACAGCAGACAAAAAGTATATTTTCTTTTAGTAATGACACAAAGGCAAAATAAAAATAGCAGGTGGCAGGTATACATATGCTTTGTACTTTCAATAACTGTACATCATGCTGGGCATTCACCTAGCAATTTTACATTTATAATGTAGATATTGTCTACAGAAATCTCAGAGAAGGTAAAGGCTATAAAAGCCGTGTACACGGAGATTGCATCTGTTCTGCACATTATTTGGCAAGATAAATGCACAGAAGGTGTGATTAATGGTCAGCCTACATGAAGAAAGCATTGCTTACTGTGGTGGTGAGCTTACAGAATATTCCATGAAAGACTAAAGGAATTAGTTGTGCTGTCAGTCTGGAATCATTTTATTTCTACAGTGCATCTATCATGAGAAAGATGAAATTAATTTGTAAACGGGAGTTACATAAACAGCGGAGATCACAGGGCTACGCCATATACGCAACTCCCATTTAAAGTGTGCCTGTCAGATCCCGCAAAAAAAAACAAAAAACTGTTATATGTTACTCAGTATCTCATCCTGATATTGTACATGTATCTATCTATCTATCTATCACCAATATTTCACTAAACAATAGCATATTACAGGTGCTCGCTGTCTTTTCCATCTTGTTAAAGGGAGGGGGCGTATCCTTCTCTTGCCTGCACTGTGATGACTCCTCCCCCTCCCTCAGTCTGTTGACTCACTGCTCTAGGGAGCCAAGCACCCTGCTCTGTAACTCTTTCTTCTCTGGTTTCATGCTGTATACATACACACAGTGATTATTGGGGATTGCCTGTACTCTACCAAAGACAATATGGTGAGTGTATAACTTACATCTTCCTATGTCATTCATATGTATCATCCTTAGACAGTCCTGTAATGCTGGAACTTGTAGTTTTGGAATAGTAGGGGGTACAGTGCTTGGATAACTGGAGTTGTAGTTTTGCAACAGCTGGAGGCACATGTTTGGTAAAACTCTGTGTTACAGCAGTATTGCTGCAGGCTGTGTTCCTCCTGCAGCCTTGTCAATCAGCCATCTCGTGTCCATGACCCTTGGACATGCTTATGCTGCTGTTTGACTCATCAGTGTCCCAGGAGGTATGGAGACCCCTAGTGGTGGGATTTCCAAAGGCAGTTTTCTTTAATAAAATACATATTTTATATTTAAATATATATTATTAAAACTCTTGTTTTGCCAGAATGTGCAACATATAAAAAGTTTTTAATATCTGACAGTGCCCATTTAAGTCAACCAGATTTATGTAAATTGCTAAACTTTCCAGCTTCGACTTCCTGACCACCTCCAGCAGTTGCAAACAGGTTGAAGGGGTTTTGGAAACTGATGTTTTAACCCCTTCAGGACCGAGCCCATTTTGGCCTTAAGGACCGGAGCATTTTTTGCACATCTGACCACTGTCACTTTAAACATTAATAACTCTGGAATGCTTTTAGTTATCATTCTGATTCCGAGATTGTTTTTTCGTGACATATTCTACTTTAACATAGTGGTAAATTTTTGTCGATACTTGCATCCTTTCTTGGTGAAAAATCCGTAAATTTGATGAAAAATGTGAAAATTTTGCATTTTTCTAACTTTGAAGCTCTCTGCTTGTAAGGAAAATGGATATTACGAATGAATTTTTTTTTGGTTCACATATACAATATGTCTACTTTATGTTTGCATCATAAAATTGACGTGTTTTTACTTTTGGAAGACACCAGAGGGCTTCAACGGTCAGCAGCAATTTTCCGATTTTTCACAAAATTTTCAAACTCTGTATTTTTCAGGGACCAGTTCAGGTTTGAAGTGGATTTGAAGGGTCTTCATATTAGAAATACCCCATAAATGACCCCATTATAAAAACTACACCCCCCAAAGTATTCAAAATGACATTCAGTCAGCGTTTTAACCCTTTAGGTGTTTCACATGAATAGCAGCAAAGTGAAGGAGAAAATTCACAATCTTAATTTTTTACACTTACATGTTCTTGTAGACCCAATTTTTGAATTTTTACAAGGGGTAAAAGGACAAAATTTTTACTTGTATTTGTAGCCCAATTTCTCTCGAGTAAGCACATACCTCATATGTCTATGTAAATTGTTCGGCGGGCGCAGTAGAGGGCTCAGAAGGGAAGGAGTGACAAGGGGATTTTGGAGAGTAAGTTTTTCTGAAATTGTTTTTGGGGGGCATGTTACCTTTAGGAAGCCCTTATGGTGCCAGAACAGCAAAAAAAAAACACATGGCATACCATTTTGGAAACTAGACCCCTCGGGGGATAAAGTGAACCTTAATACCCCACAGGTGTTTCACGACTTTTGCAAATGTAAAAAAAAAATAATAATTTTTACCTAAAATGCTTGTTTTCCCAAAAAATTTTTATTTTTAAAAAGGGTAATAGCAGAAAATACCCCTAAAAATTTGAAGCCCAATTTCTCCCGATTCAGAAAACACCCCATATGGGGGTGAAAAGTGCTCTGCTGGCGCACTACAGGTCTCGGAAGAGAAGGAGTCACATTTGGCTTTTTGAAAGCAAATTTTGCTCTGGGGGCATGCCGCATTTAGGAAGCCCCTATGGTGCCAGGACAGCAAAAAAAAAACCACATGGCATACCATTTTGGAAACTAGACCCCTCGGGGAACGTAACAAGGGGTTAAGTGAACCTTTATACCCCACAGGTGTTTCACGACTTTTGCATATGTAAAAAAAAAATTTTTTTTTTACCTAAAATGCTTGTTTTCCCAAAAATTTTACATTTTTAAAAAGTGTAAAAGCAGAAAATACCCCCCAAAATTTGTAACCCAATTTCTCCCGAGTACGGAGATACCCCATATGTGTCCCTAAACTGTTGCCTTGAAATACGACAGGGCTCCAAATTGAGAGCGCCATGCGCATTTGAGGCCTACATTAGGGACTTGCATAGGGGTGGACATAGGGGTATTCTACGCCAGTGATTCCCAAACAGGGTGCCTCCAGCTGTTGCAAAACTCCCAGCATGCCTGGACAGTCAACGGCTGTCCGACAATACTGAGAGTTGTTTTGCAACAGCTGGAGGCTCCGTTCTGGAAACAGTGGCGTACCAGACGTTTTTCATTTTTATTGGGGAGGGGAGGGGGGCTGTGTAGGGGTATGTGTATACGTAGTGTTTTTTACTTTTTATTTAATTTTTTGTATTCGTGTAGTGTAGTGTTTTTAGGGTACAGTCGCACGGGCGGGGGTTCACAGTAGTTTCTCGCTGGCAATTTGAGCTGCAGCAGAAAGTTTGCGGCAGCTCAAATTTGCAGCCAGATACTTACTGTAATCCTCCGCCCATGTGAGTGTACCCTGTACGTTCACATTGGGGGGGACATCCAGCTGTTGCATAACTACAACTCCCAGAATGCCCGTTGGCTGTCGGTGACTGCTGAGAGTTGTAGTTTTGCAACAACTGTAGGCACACTGGTTATGTATCACTGAGTTTGTGACCTAACTCAGTGTTTCACAACCAGTGTGCCTCCAGCTATTGCAAAACTACAACTCCCAGCATGTACAGTGCATGGTGTACGGTGACTGCTGAGAGTTGTAGTTTGCAACAGCTGGAGGCACACCGGTCGTGAAACACTGAGTTAGGTAAAAAAAAACTCTGAGTTTCACAATCAGTGTGCATTCAGCTGTTGCAAAACTACAACTCTCAGCAGTCACCGACAGCCAACGGGCATGCTGGGAGTTGTAGTTATGCAACCAGCAGATGCACCACTACAACTCCCAGCATGCACTTTAGCTGTTTGTGCAAGCTGGGAGTTGTAGTTATACAACAGCTGAAGGTACACTTTTCCATAGAAAGAATGTGCCTCCAGCTGTTGCAAAACCATAAGTCCCAGCATGCCCATAAGGGAATGCTGGGAGTTGTGGTGGTCTGCCTCCTGCTGTTGCATAACTACAGCTCCCAGCATGCCCTTTTTGCATGCTGGGAGCTGTTGCTAAGCAACAGCAGGAGGCTGTCACTCACCTCCAACGATCCAGACGCTGCAGGTCAGTCCCGTCGCCGCCGCTGCTCCTGGGGCCCCGATCCCAACATTAACGCCGGGGATCGGGGTCCCCAGCACCCGGGGTGCACGTCCCGCACCCGCTCACGTCCTCCAGAAGAGGGGCGGAGCGGGTGCGGGAGTGATACCCGCAGCAGGCGCCCTGATTGGTCGGCCGACCAATCAGGGCGATCGTGAGGTGGCACCAGTGCCACCTCACCCCTGCAGGCTCTGGCTGTTCGGGGCCATCAGAGACAGCCCCGAACAGCCAGTAATTCCGGGTCATCGGGTCACTGGAGACCCGATTGACCCGGAATCGCCGCAGATCGCTGGACTGAATTGTCCAGCGATCTGCGGCGATCGACGACATGGGGGGGCATAATGACCCCCCTGGGCGATATGCCGGGATGCCTGCTGAACGATTTCAGCAGGCATCCGGCTCCGGTCCCCAACTGGCTAGCGGTGGGGGCCGGAATTCCCACGGGCGTATGGATACGCCCTCGGTCCTTAAGGACTCGGGATGCAGGGCGTATCCATACGCCCTATGTCCTGAAGAGGTTAAGAGGGAATTCCCCTTTAAAGGGTCAAGCCAGCAAGAATAAAAACTTAAGTTCATCTTTGGACCTCTTTAGTTTATATATGTAGTGTGGGAGTTTAGCTCTGAGACATAGGCAAATAGCATAAAACACCAGTCTGAGACAGTGACACAGTTCAAATGCAGGGCTTTTTGTGGATATTATTATCCAAAAACAAAATATAGCTGTATTCACATTGGCATCAAAACAAATCAAAACCCGCTAGTCCAGCTCTAGTTAAACACTTCAACTTCCAGCTCTAATTAAACACTTCAACTTCAATTAAACACGTCACTATATAAGTGGCTTACTACAGGCCACTTAGCAAAACAAACTTTAAAAGGTGTTACCTCACCCCACTGGCACTTGTCAAAAAGTCGGTTTTTAGAGGTTGCAGCCTTCTAGAGTACAACTCCCATCAGAGGGTCAGGGTCATCTCAGCCTCTCTAGCAGAGTAATTTCAAGCTAGTTTTAGCAGCCAGTATCCAGTTGTCTGCAGCACCTGTGCTGATCTGGGCTGATCGGCAACACTAGGGTGACCCAGGAAACAGAATGAAAGACCTCTGAATTCACAATATTTCACCAAGCTTTGCCTGTATAGGATATGCCCTTCCTGAAACCTAGGGGGTCATGTACTAACCCTTACAACCTCTTGATAATTAAATATCACCTACATCAATAAGAATAAATCAATAAAAAAATTATTTTAAGGGAAAAGATTAAATAAAAAATTGATAGGTAAGCAAATACCATACATAAATCAACCTACAAAAACTTACCAGCACCCGTTAGCTGCGGCTGTGGCCCCGCTCTGACGGCTTGAATGACGGCTCGCGTCATCGCTCTGCTCCCTAAGCAGACAAAGCAGAGCAGGGACAGGAGCCGTCATTCAAGTCATCGTGGCGGAGTCACGGCCGCAGCTAACGTAGCTTGTAAGTGTAAGTCCCTGCCCAGGGGACTACTTGCTGGGCAGCGGGGGGGGGGGGGGGGGGGGGAATTGGGACTTTACAACTTAATATCTTCACCATTCCTGGGGGCATAAACGTCCCCCGAAGTTGGTGAGAATAATGATTTTTGCATATATAATACATTGTCAAGCGTTATATAAGCTAGAATCTGCTGATTGGTTCCCTTCAAAAGGCAGTCCTCTCACTTCCTCTCATTAATGAGACTAACTCTAAACTGAATGAACTTTCTTCCCCTCACAAGATGGACAGGCTTTGAGCAAGCTTCACCTTTCTCTTTGGAAAGTTCCCTGACTATGTCTATGCATGTTTGTGCGCATTAAAGTGTACCTGTCATCAACAAAAACTTTTTATACAATGTAGATAATACCATTCTATGTATATTTTAATATATATATATATGTGTGTGAATTCGGGTAGAAAAACAGACATGGTGCACATCTACAATCTTGTATAATGATCTGATTGCTTCTCAGCATAATATGAAAGACTAACAGGTTGTTAGTATAAATTTTTGATCAAAAAGTACAAGCCCACTCGCCACGTCAAGGCCACCTATTTAGAGTGGGTCCCTAACGTCCCTAGCATAAAATGGCGCAGCACCGGGCAGTGACCACCACCGCCGCGACACCAGTGCCCACAGGGGGGAACGACCCACTGGCAGAGCGGCCCCAATGCCACTCAAAGCAGTCTATGGGCCGCACTTCCCCGCAGACACGGCGCCACGGCAGCTACGGACGCCGCACAGCATCACACCAGTGTGAACAAGGTGTAACAGCACACTTACCATGCTCTCCCAGTCAGACTGGAAGGCTGCTAGGAAAGAAATGGCCCATGTGTAGCTAACTACTACTTATATAGGGTTGGGCTGAGGGGGTGGGGAAGAGTGCAGCACATGTTCAAACAAAAAAAGGAGGGGATAGAAAACACAGTGGGAATTCGGGTAGAAAAACAGACATGGTGCACATCTACAATCTTGTATAATGATCTGATTGCTTTTCAGCATAATATCAAAGACTAACAGGTTGTTAGTATACATTTTTGATCAAAAAGTACAAGCCCACTCGCCACGTCAAGGCCACCTATTTAGAGTGGGTCCCTAACGTCCCTAGCATAAAATGGCGCAGCACCGGGCGGCGACCACCACCGCAGCGACACCAGTGCCCACAGGTGGAACGACCCACTGGCAGAGCGGCCCCAATGCCACTCAAAGCAGTCTATGGGCCGCACCTCCCCGCAGACACGGCACCACGGCAGCGACGGACGCTGCACAGCACCACACCAGTATATATATATATATATATATATATATATAGATGTTAAAATTGTGTATATTTTGGGGCAAAAAAAATACTGTCCTGGAAGCTATTGCCTGTGTATGTGTCTAAGAGGAGTCCAAATACAGGAAGTGAGGGTAGGACAAGCGGGGCTCTGTGCAGGCTCCTGGCTTGTCAATCATCCTTATGTGTGAGCTGGCAGCATGTCACAGAGCCTCAGTGCACACTGTCCTGCTTGTCCAACCTCACTTCCTGTATTTGGACTCCTCATAGAGACACACATGCAGGAGCTGCATGGAAATAAAATATACACATTTTTTATCAATGTATTATACAAATATATAAATAATGGTATTAGCTACATTATATAAAAAGTTTTTGTTGACGACAGGTACACTTTAACCTTTCAACTTCCAGCCATATCAGAGACAAATACAATTTCAGTGCAAACCATGCTAAAACAGTATAAAACATTATTGACATTTTAAATACACATGAAATAAAACACAAATAAATGAAAGCCAACAACAGGCCATGTAGGGTTCACATTGTACACATTTCTGTGCACCTAGATACTGCTGCGAAGATTTGTTAAAAGTGATATTTCTAGCAGGCCAAGCCCCTGCAATGCTGAACATTAGTGTTTAAAGGGACTATGTCACCTCCAAAACCCCTCTAAACTACAGTAATCAGTAAACAGTCTGTAAGCCTGCAATTGGGGGTGCACTGCATGATGATACATAGACACTTATGCTTGGCAATAAATAGAGGATTATTAAGACTCCTAATTTTGAAGACATACAGAGGGCGAATCCAAGTAGAAAGATAAAATTACAGATTTTGTATCAGCAACTTTAAGGGTATTTACTGATCACTGTAGTTTTGGGTGATTTTAAAGGTGATAGAGAATTTTTAATAAATAAGATCACAGTAGCGTGCCTGGTATGAAAATACCTTTCTAGAAGGCAAATCAACAAACAATACTTTGTGAAAACATTGGACCTCATTTACTAAAAGTAGAGTGCAGTTTTCTTCATGGATTTTTGTTTCCAACAGGTATTTTTGCACTGTATTTACTATTGTATCTTGCATTTGGTGATTTTCCCTACATTGTGCTTTTTTAACACATTCACTGAGCTGTCGGGTTTTCCAGAGCTCAAATCCACTACATTTCATGTGTAAACATTAGTTAATTTGTAGGTTTCTTTTAAAAATGTGTTTTTTTTTTTTTGTTTGTTTTTTTGGGACACCCCCATTTTACCTTAACCCCTTAAGGACGCAGCCCATTTTCACCTCTAGGACGAAGCCCTTTTTTTGCAATTCTGACCACTGTCACTTTAAACATTACTAACTCTGGAATGATTTTACTTATCATTCTGATTCCGAGATAGTTTTTTTGCGACATATTTTACTTTAACATAGTGGTAACATTTTATGGTAACTTGCATCCTTTCTTAGTGAAAAATCCCCAAATTTGATGAAAAAAATGAAACTTTTGCATTTTTCTAACTTTGAAGCTCTCTGCTTGTAAGGAAAATGGATATTCAAAATACATTTTGTTTATTCACATATACAATATGTCTACTTTATGTTTGCATTATAAAATTTATGAGTTTTTACTTTTGGAAGACATCAGAGGGCTTCAAAGTTCAGCAGCAATTTTCCAATTTTTCACAAAATTTTCAAACTCAGTTTTCAGTTTTAAAGTGTATTTAAAGGGTCTTCATATTAGAAATACCCCATTATAAAAACTACACCCCCAAAGTATTCAAAATGACATTCAGTCAGTGTTTTAACCCTTTATATGTTTCACAGGAATAGCAGCAAAATGAAGGAGAAAATTCAAAATCTAAATTTTTTTACACTCACATGTTCTTGTAGACCCAATTTTTGCAAGTGGTAAAAGGAGAAAATTTTTACTTGTTTTTGTAGCCCAATTTCTCTCGAGTAAGCACATACCTCATATGTCTATGTGAAGTGTTCGGCGGGCGCAGTAGAGGGCTCAGAAGGGAAGGAGCGACAAGGGGATTTTGGAGAGAACATTTTTCTGAAATGGTTTTTGGGGGGCATGTCACCTTTAGGAAGCCCCTAGGGTGTCAAAACAGCAAAAAAAAAAAAAAAAAACACATGGCATACCATTTTGGAAACTAGACCCCTCGGGGAATGTAACATGGGATAAAGTGAGCCTTAATACCCCACAGGTGTTTCATGACTTTTGCAAATGTAAAAAAATATATATATATATTTACCTAAAATGCTTGTTTTCCCAAACATTTTACATTTTTAAAAAGCGTAATAGCAGAAAATACCCCCAAAATTTGAAGCCCAATTTCTCCCAATTCAGAAAACACCCCATATGGGGGTGAAAAGTGCTCTGCTGGCGCACTACAGGTTTCAGAAGAGGAGTAGTCACATTTGGCTTTTTGGAAGCAAATTTTGCTCTGGGGGCATGCCGCATTTAGGAAGCCCCTATGGTGCCAGAGAAGCAAAAAAAAAAACACATGGCATACTATTTTGGAAACTAGACCCCACGGGGAATGTAACAGGGGGTTAAGTGAACCTTTATACCCCACATGTGTTTCACGACTTTTGCATATGTAAAAAAAATTATTTTTTTTTTACCTAAAATGCTTGTTTTCCCAAAAAATTTACATTTTTAAAAAGGTTAAAAGCAGAAAATAGCCCCCAAAATTTGTAACACAATTTCGGCGATACCGAGTACGGCGAAATTTGTAACACAATTTCGGCGACACCGAGTACGGCGATACCCCATATGTGACCCTAAACTGTTGCCTTGAAATACGACAGGGATCCAAAGTGAGAGCGCCATGCCCATTTGAGGCCTAAATTAGGGACTTGCATAGGGTTGGACATAGGGGTATTTTACGCCAGTGATTCCCAAACAGGGGGCCTCCAGCTGTTGTAAAACTCCCAGCATTCCTGGACAGTCAGTGGCTGTCTGGTAATACTGGGAGTAGTTATTTTGCAACAGCTGGAGGCTCCGTTTTGGAAACCGTGGCGTACCAGACGTTTTTCATTTTTATTGGGGAGGGGAGGGGGGCTGTGTAGGGGTATGTGTATATGTAGTGATTTTGTGTTAGTGTAGTGTAGTGTTTTTAGGGTACAGTCACACGGGCAGGGGTTCACAGTAGTTTCTCGCTGGCAGTTTGAGCTGCGGCAGAAAAATTCCGCCCATGTGAGTGTACCCTGTACATTCACATTGGCGTGGTGGTGGGGGGGGGGGGGGGACATCCAGCTGTTGCAAAACTACAACTCCCAGCATGCGGTGACAGACTGTACATGCTGAGAGTTTTAGTTTTGCAACAGCTGTAGGCCCACTGGTTATGTATCACTGAGTTTGTGACCTAACTCAGTGTTTCACAACCAGTGTGCCTCCAGCTGTTGCAAAACTACAACTCCCAGCATGTACGGTGCATGGTGTACGGTGACTGCTGAGAGTTGTAGTTTGCAACAGCTGGAGGCACACCGGTCGTGAAACACTGAGTTAGGTAAAAAAAAACTCTGAGTTTCACAACCAGTGTGCCTTCAGCTGTTGCAAAACTACAACTCTCAGCAGTCACCGACAGCCAACGGGCATGCTGGGAGTTGTAGTTATGCAACCAGCAGATGCACCACTACAACTCCCAGCATGCACTTTAGCTGTTTGTGCAAGCTGGGAGTTGTAGTTATACAACAGCTGAAGGTACAATTTTACATAGAAAAAATGTGCCTCCAGCTGTTGCAAAACTACAGCTCCCAGCATGCCCTTTTTGCATGCTGGGAGCTGTTGCTAAGCAACAGCAGGAGGCTGTCACTCAGCACCAACTGCTGATCCACGCCGCCGCTGCAGGTCAGTCCCTCGCCGCCGCCGCAACTCCTGGGGCCCCGATCCCAACAGGGACGCTGGGGATCGGGGTCCCCAGCTGCCGGGGTCCTCTTCCCGCACCCGATCACATCCTCCGGAAGAGGGGCGGAGCGGGTTGCGGGAGTGACACCCGCAGCAGGTGCCTTGATTGGTCGGCCGGTAAACCGGCCGACGAATCAGGGCGATCGTGAGGTGGCACCAGTGCCACCTCACCGCTGCTGGCTATGGCTGTTCGGGGCCGTCAGAGACAGCCCCGAACAGCCTGTAATTCCAGGTCACTGGAGACCCGACTGACCCGCAATCCGCCGCAGATCGCTGAGCTGAATTGTCCAGCGATCTGCGGCCATCGGCGACATGGGGGGTCATCATGACCCCCCTGGGCGATATGCCGCGATGCCTGCTGAACGATTTCAGCAGGCATCCGGCTCCGGTCCCCAACCGGCTAGCGGTGGGGACCGGATTTCCCACGGGCGTATGGATACGCCCTGTGTCCTTAAGGACTCGGAATGCAGGGTGTATCCATACGCCCTGTGTCCTGAAGAGGTTAAGGACTCAGCCCATTTTCACCTTAAAGGGGTACTCCGGAGAAAATCTTTTTTCTTTTAAATCAACTGGTGGCAGAAAGTTAAACATATTTGTAAATTACTTCTATTAAAAAAATCTTAATCCTTCCTGTACTTATTAGCTGCTGAATACTACAGAGGAAATTCTTTTCTTTTTGGAATGCTCTCTGATGACACCACGACCACAGTTCTCTCTGCTGATGTCATTATAATAATAATAACGCTTTATTTATTGTTGTGCTTAGTGCTAACCACTGAGCCACCATGCTACCCTCAGCAGACACCTGCTATGCATGGTTGCTAAAATGGACAGAGATGTCAGCCGAGAGTACTGTGTTCATGATGTCATCAGTGTTCCAAAAGAAAGGAATTTCCTCTGCAGCATTCAGCAGCTAATAAGTACTGGAAGGATTAAGATTTTTTAATAGAAGTAATTTACAAATATGTTTAACTTTCTGCCACCAGTTGATTTAAAAGAAAAAAGGTTTTCACTGGAGTACCCCTTTAAGGGCTCAAAACAATCTTTGTTTTTTCACTTTCGTTTTTTCCTCCTCACCTTCTAAAAATCATAATGCGTTCAATTTTGCACCTACAGACCCATATAAGGGCTTGTTTTTTGCATCACCAATTGTACTATGTAATGACATTACTTATTTTAAAACATAATCTGCAGCAAAACCAAAAAAAATTATTTGTGGGGATAAATGAAAAAAAAAAACTCAATTTTGCTAATTTTTAGTGCTCTCGTTTCAACGCAGTAAATTTTTTGGTAAAAATGACACCTTATCTTTATTCTGTAGGTCCATATGGTTACAGGGATACCCAATTTATGTAGGTTTTATTTTTTTTACTACTTAAAAAAAATGTATTTAACCTGTTAAGGACCCATGACGTATTGGTACGTCATGAGTCCGCTCCTGTTCTATAACGCGGGGCCACGGCGGGTCGGGTTGTTAGAGGCCGGGACCCATGGCTAATAGCGCTATTAACCCTTTAGACACGCGTTCAAAGTTGATCGCCGCGTCTAAAGTGAAACTAAAACATTGCCGGCTAGCTCAGGGAGCTGTTCGGGATCGCCGCGGCGAAATCGCAGCATCCCGAACAGCTTACAGGACAGCCGGAGGGTCCCGACCTGCCTCCTTGCTGTCCGATCGCCGAATGACTGCTTGAGATCCAGGCATGAGCAGTCAAGCGGCAGAATCATCGATCAATGGTTTCCTATGAGAAACCATTGAAAGATGTAAAAGATCAGTGTGTGCAGTGTTAGGCTAGGTTCAGACTATGGAATTTCCGACAGAAATTCCGTTTTTAAATTTCCGTTTGAAATTCCGCTTGCTAAAAAGTACATGCGAGTCAATGGGATTTCCGTGCACCTGTTCATACTTCGGATTTTTTCTCTCGGAATTTGTGTGCCTAATTTCCGCTAGAAAATTTCAGCACGAAGAAAGGAGGTGCTCTTTCTTCAGACGGATTTCTGCTGCAGAATCCCATTGACTTCAATGGGACTCTCATTGCCTGGCAGATTTTTTTCTGAATGCGGAACGTAGGCAGATTGCAAGAGAATTCCATGCGGAAAATCCGTACGGATTTGAGTCAGAAATTTAAATATGATCAGCCCACTGGTTCTTGGACTATCCCACATTCTTCCTTACACATAGGTCGGGTCATGTGATCACATGGTCCAAAAGGGGCTGAACTTGGCTCTCAGTGCACTCCCACTGTTTTCGGCATCGAATTTAAGCGGAAATTTAAGGCGGATTTGGTGGCGTCATTTCCGTTTGGAATAGATGACAAAATTACACATGAAACTGAAAAACGCCTTTGGAGGCGGAAAATAGTAGAGGAAAATTTTGCAGGCATACAGACGGAAATTCCGTAGTCTGAACCTAGCCTTATAGCTCCCTATGGCAGCTATAACACTGCAAAAAAAAGTGCTAAAAAAAAAAGTGAATAAAGAGCATTTAAAGCGCAACTGTCATGGAAATTATACCCCCCAGACTAATACCATGATAGTATAGATGATGATACGTGTAATGCAGCTGTACTTTTGGTTGCTGTTTATCACTCTTTATCAGCAGGAAAATAGTTTTATCGTGCAGTCAGCAACAGTCGGATAGGCGTGGCTGGGGATCGTAATGCCCCGCCTCCGCCCCACCTATCCCCTGTAAGTGAACGCTGGACCACTGTGTGATTGACACACAGGTCCCCACCCCCTGATGTCCATGATGTGCGGGGCGGCGTGACTCCATTGAGCATTTACATATAATGTGCACCTTTATGTTATCTGAAATACAGTGCCCGTACTCCTCTTCTTTCTTCTCATTGTGCCGGAAACGCACTGCTTCTGCTTTCACTACAGGCAGTGAGCTCGCTCCCGTTGTCTGCCGCCAGCTCAGTGCGCCTGCGCAGTGCTAGAGGCAGGGAGCGAGCTCACTGCCTATAGTGAAAGCAGAAGCAGCGCTTCTCCGGCACCATGAGAAGAAAGAAGAGGAGTACGGGCAGTGTATATATAAAGGTGCACACTATATGTATAGGCTCAGTGGAGTCACGCCGGCCCGCACATCATGGACATTGGGGGGGTGGGGACCTGTGTGTCAATCACACAGTGGTCCCAGCGTTCACTTACAGGGGATAGGCGTGGCGGAGGCGGGGCATTACGATCCCCAGCCACGCCAAATGACTGTTGCTGACCGCACGATAAAACTATTTTCCTGCTGATAAAGAGTGATAAACAGCAGCCAAAAGTACAGCTGCATTACACGTATCATCATCTATACTATCATGTTATTAGTCTGGGGGGTATAATTTCCATGACAGTTGCGCTTTAACCCCTTCGCTAATAAAAGTTTGAATCACCCCCCTTTTTCCCATAAAAAAAAACTGTGTAAATAAAAATAAACATATGTGGTATCGCCGCGTGCGGAAATGTCCGAATAATAAAAATATGTCATTCATTAAACTGCACGGTTAATGGCGTACGCGCAAAAAAAATTCCAAAGTACAAAATAGTGTATTTTTGGTCACTTTTTATATCATGAAAAAATGAAGAAAAAGCGAAGAAAATGTCCAATCAATACAAGGTTCCGCTTTAAACTTCAGATCACGGCACAAAAAAATTTCCCTCATACCGCCCCATAAGCGGAAAAATGTAAAAGTTATAGGGGTCAGAAGATGACAGTTAAAAACGTATAAATTTTCCTGCATGTAGTTTTGATTTTTTCCAGAAGTCCGACAAAATAGGGTATCATTTTAATTGTATGGACCTAGAGAATAAAGAGAAGGTGTCATTCTTACCAAAAAATGTACTGTGTAGAAACGGAAGCCCCCAAAAGATACAAAATGGCTTTTTTTTTATTTTGTCTCACAAGGATTTTTTTTTTCATTTCGCCATAGATTTTTGGGTAAAATGACTGACGTCATTACGAAGTAGAATTTGTGACGCAAAAAATAAGCCATCATATGGATTTTTAGGTGCAAAATTAAAAGAGTTATGATTTTTTTAAAGGTAAGGACAAAAATGCAAAAATGTAACACAATTTGTAACACAATTTCGGCGATACCGAGTACGGCGAAATTTGTAACACAATTTCGGCGACACCGAGTACGGCGATACCCCATATGTGACCCTAAACTGTTGCCTTGAAATACGACAGGGATCCAAAGTGAGAGCGCCATGCCCATTTGAGGCCTAAATTAGGGACTTGCATAGGGTTGGACATAGGGGTATTTTACGCCAGTGATTCCCAAACAGGGGGCCTCCAGCTGTTGTAAAACTCCCAGCATTCCTGGACAGTCAGTGGCTGTCTGGTAATACTGGGAGTAGTTATTTTGCAACAGCTGGAGGCTCCGTTTTGGAAACCGTGGCGTACCAGACGTTTTTCATTTTTATTGGGGAGGGGAGGGGGGCTGTGTAGGGGTATGTGTATATGTAGTGATTTTGTGTTAGTGTAGTGTAGTGTTTTTAGGGTACAGTCACACGGGCAGGGGTTCACAGTAGTTTCTCGCTGGCAGTTTGAGCTGCGGCAGAAAAATTCCGCCCATGTGAGTGTACCCTGTACATTCACATTGGCGTGGTGGTGGGGGGGGGGGGGGACATCCAGCTGTTGCAAAACTACAACTCCCAGCATGCGGTGACAGACTGTACATGCTGAGAGTTTTAGTTTTGCAACAGCTGTAGGCCCACTGGTTATGTATCACTGAGTTTGTGACCTAACTCAGTGTTTCACAACCAGTGTGCCTCCAGCTGTTGCAAAACTACAACTCCCAGCATGTACGGTGCATGGTGTACGGTGACTGCTGAGAGTTGTAGTTTGCAACAGCTGGAGGCACACCGGTCGTGAAACACTGAGTTAGGTAAAAAAAAACTCTGAGTTTCACAACCAGTGTGCCTTCAGCTGTTGCAAAACTACAACTCTCAGCAGTCACCGACAGCCAACGGGCATGCTGGGAGTTGTAGTTATGCAACCAGCAGATGCACCACTACAACTCCCAGCATGCACTTTAGCTGTTTGTGCAAGCTGGGAGTTGTAGTTATACAACAGCTGAAGGTACAATTTTACATAGAAAAAATGTGCCTCCAGCTGTTGCAAAACTACAGCTCCCAGCATGCCCTTTTTGCATGCTGGGAGCTGTTGCTAAGCAACAGCAGGAGGCTGTCACTCAGCACCAACTGCTGATCCACGCCGCCGCTGCAGGTCAGTCCCTCGCCGCCGCCGCAACTCCTGGGGCCCCGATCCCAACAGGGACGCTGGGGATCGGGGTCCCCAGCTGCCGGGGTCCTCTTCCCGCACCCGATCACATCCTCCGGAAGAGGGGCGGAGCGGGTTGCGGGAGTGACACCCGCAGCAGGTGCCTTGATTGGTCGGCCGGTAAACCGGCCGACGAATCAGGGCGATCGTGAGGTGGCACCAGTGCCACCTCACCGCTGCTGGCTATGGCTGTTCGGGGCCGTCAGAGACAGCCCCGAACAGCCTGTAATTCCAGGTCACTGGAGACCCGACTGACCCGCAATCCGCCGCAGATCGCTGAGCTGAATTGTCCAGCGATCTGCGGCCATCGGCGACATGGGGGGTCATCATGACCCCCCTGGGCGATATGCCGCGATGCCTGCTGAACGATTTCAGCAGGCATCCGGCTCCGGTCCCCAACCGGCTAGCGGTGGGGACCGGATTTCCCACGGGCGTATGGATACGCCCTGTGTCCTTAAGGACTCGGAATGCAGGGTGTATCCATACGCCCTGTGTCCTGAAGAGGTTAAGGACTCAGCCCATTTTCACCTTAAAGGGGTACTCCGGAGAAAATCTTTTTTCTTTTAAATCAACTGGTGGCAGAAAGTTAAACATATTTGTAAATTACTTCTATTAAAAAAATCTTAATCCTTCCTGTACTTATTAGCTGCTGAATACTACAGAGGAAATTCTTTTCTTTTTGGAATGCTCTCTGATGACACCACGACCACAGTTCTCTCTGCTGATGTCATTATAATAATAATAACGCTTTATTTATTGTTGTGCTTAGTGCTAACCACTGAGCCACCATGCTACCCTCAGCAGACACCTGCTATGCATGGTTGCTAAAATGGACAGAGATGTCAGCCGAGAGTACTGTGTTCATGATGTCATCAGTGTTCCAAAAGAAAGGAATTTCCTCTGCAGCATTCAGCAGCTAATAAGTACTGGAAGGATTAAGATTTTTTAATAGAAGTAATTTACAAATATGTTTAACTTTCTGCCACCAGTTGATTTAAAAGAAAAAAGGTTTTCACTGGAGTACCCCTTTAAGGGCTCAAAACAATCTTTGTTTTTTCACTTTCGTTTTTTCCTCCTCACCTTCTAAAAATCATAATGCGTTCAATTTTGCACCTACAGACCCATATAAGGGCTTGTTTTTTGCATCACCAATTGTACTATGTAATGACATTACTTATTTTAAAACATAATCTGCAGCAAAACCAAAAAAAATTATTTGTGGGGATAAATGAAAAAAAAAAACTCCATTTTGCTAATTTTTAGTGCTCTCGTTTCAACGCAGTAAATTTTTTGGTAAAAATGACACCTTATCTTTATTCTGTAGGTCCATATGGTTACAGGGATACCCAATTTATGTAGGTTTTATTTTTTTTACTACTTAAAAAAAATGTATTTAACCTGTTAAGGACCCATGACGTATTGGTACGTCATGAGTCCGCTCCTGTTCTATAACGCGGGGCCACGGCGGGTCGGGTTGTTAGAGGCCGGGACCCATGGCTAATAGCGCTATTAACCCTTTAGACACGCGTTCAAAGTTGATCGCCGCGTCTAAAGTGAAACTAAAACATTGCCGGCTAGCTCAGGGAGCTGTTCGGGATCGCCGCGGCGAAATCGCAGCATCCCGAACAGCTTACAGGACAGCCGGAGGGTCCCGACCTGCCTCCTTGCTGTCCGATCGCCGAATGACTGCTTGAGATCCAGGCATGAGCAGTCAAGCGGCAGAATCATCGATCAATGGTTTCCTATGAGAAACCATTGAAAGATGTAAAAGATCAGTGTGTGCAGTGTTAGGCTAGGTTCAGACTATGGAATTTCCGACAGAAATTCCGTTTTTAAATTTCCGTTTGAAATTCCGCTTGCTAAAAAGTACATGCGAGTCAATGGGATTTCCGTGCACCTGTTCATACTTCGGATTTTTTCTCTCGGAATTTGTGTGCCTAATTTCCGCTAGAAAATTTCAGCACGAAGAAAGGAGGTGCTCTTTCTTCAGACGGATTTCTGCTGCAGAATCCCATTGACTTCAATGGGACTCTCATTGCCTGGCAGATTTTTTTCTGAATGCGGAACGTAGGCAGATTGCAAGAGAATTCCATGCGGAAAATCCGTACGGATTTGAGTCAGAAATTTAAATATGATCAGCCCACTGGTTCTTGGACTATCCCACATTCTTCCTTACACATAGGTCGGGTCATGTGATCACATGGTCCAAAAGGGGCTGAACTTGGCTCTCAGTGCACTCCCACTGTTTTCGGCATCGAATTTAAGCGGAAATTTAAGGCGGATTTGGTGGCGTCATTTCCGTTTGGAATAGATGACAAAATTACACATGAAACTGAAAAACGCCTTTGGAGGCGGAAAATAGTAGAGGAAAATTTTGCAGGCATACAGACGGAAATTCCGTAGTCTGAACCTAGCCTTATAGCTCCCTATGGCAGCTATAACACTGCAAAAAAAAGTGCTAAAAAAAAAAGTGAATAAAGAGCATTTAAAGCGCAACTGTCATGGAAATTATACCCCCCAGACTAATACCATGATAGTATAGATGATGATACGTGTAATGCAGCTGTACTTTTGGTTGCTGTTTATCACTCTTTATCAGCAGGAAAATAGTTTTATCGTGCGGTCAGCAACAGTCGGATAGGCGTGGCTGGGGATCGTAATGCCCCGCCTCCGCCCCACCTATCCCCTGTAAGTGAACGCTGGACCACTGTGTGATTGACACACAGGTCCCCACCCCCTGATGTCCATGATGTGCGGGGCGGCGTGACTCCATTGAGCATTTACATATAATGTGCACCTTTATGTTATCTGAAATACAGTGCCCGTACTCCTCTTCTTTCTTCTCATTGTGCCGGAAACGCACTGCTTCTGCTTTCACTACAGGCAGTGAGCTCGCTCCCGTTGTCTGCCGCCAGCTCAGTGCGCCTGCGCAGTGCTAGAGGCAGGGAGCGAGCTCACTGCCTATAGTGAAAGCAGAAGCAGCGCTTCTCCGGCACCATGAGAAGAAAGAAGAGGAGTACGGGCAGTGTATATATAAAGGTGCACATTATATGTATAGGCTCAGTGGAGTCACGCCGGCCCGCACATCATGGACATTGGGGGGGTGGGGACCTGTGTGTCAATCACACAGTGGTCCCAGCGTTCACTTACAGGGGATAGGCGTGGCGGAGGCGGGGCATTACGATCCCCAGCCACGCCAAATGACTGTTGCTGACCGCACGATAAAACTATTTTCCTGCTGATAAAGAGTGATAAACAGCAGCCAAAAGTACAGCTGCATTACACGTATCATCATCTATACTATCATGTTATTAGTCTGGGGGGTATAATTTCCATGACAGTTGCGCTTTAACCCCTTCGCTAATAAAAGTTTGAATCACCCCCCTTTTTCCCATAAAAAAAAACTGTGTAAATAAAAATAAACATATGTGGTATCGCCGCGTGCGGAAATGTCCGAATAATAAAAATATGTCATTCATTAAACTGCACGGTTAATGGCGTACGCGCAAAAAAAATTCCAAAGTACAAAATAGTGTATTTTTGGTCACTTTTTATATCATGAAAAAATGAAGAAAAAGCGAAGAAAATGTCCAATCAATACAAGGTTCCGCTTTAAACTTCAGATCACGGCACAAAAAAATTTCCCTCATACCGCCCCATAAGCGGAAAAATGTAAAAGTTATAGGGGTCAGAAGATGACAGTTAAAAACGTATAAATTTTCCTGCATGTAGTTTTGATTTTTTCCAGAAGTCCGACAAAATAGGGTATCATTTTAATTGTATGGACCTAGAGAATAAAGAGAAGGTGTCATTCTTACCAAAAAATGTACTGTGTAGAAACGGAAGCCCCCAAAAGATACAAAATGGCTTTTTTTTTATTTTGTCTCACAAGGATTTTTTTTTTCATTTCGCCATAGATTTTTGGGTAAAATGACTGACGTCATTACGAAGTAGAATTTGTGACGCAAAAAATAAGCCATCATATGGATTTTTAGGTGCAAAATTAAAAGAGTTATGATTTTTTTAAAGGTAAGGACAAAAATGCAAAAATGTAACACAATTTGTAACACAATTTCGGCGATACCGAGTACGGCGAAATTTGTAACACAATTTCGGCGACACCGAGTACGGCGATACCCCATATGTGACCCTAAACTGTTGCCTTGAAATACGACAGGGATCCAAAGTGAGAGCGCCATGCCCATTTGAGGCCTAAATTAGGGACTTGCATAGGGTTGGACATAGGGGTATTTTACGCCAGTGATTCCCAAACAGGGGGCCTCCAGCTGTTGTAAAACTCCCAGCATTCCTGGACAGTCAGTGGCTGTCTGGTAATACTGGGAGTAGTTATTTTGCAACAGCTGGAGGCTCCGTTTTGGAAACCGTGGCGTACCAGACGTTTTTCATTTTTATTGGGGAGGGGAGGGGGGCTGTGTAGGGGTATGTGTATATGTAGTGATTTTGTGTTAGTGTAGTGTAGTGTTTTTAGGGTACAGTCACACGGGCAGGGGTTCACAGTAGTTTCTCGCTGGCAGTTTGAGCTGCGGCAGAAAAATTCCGCCCATGTGAGTGTACCCTGTACATTCACATTGGCGTGGTGGTGGGGGGGGGGGGGGACATCCAGCTGTTGCAAAACTACAACTCCCAGCATGCGGTGACAGACTGTACATGCTGAGAGTTTTAGTTTTGCAACAGCTGTAGGCCCACTGGTTATGTATCACTGAGTTTGTGACCTAACTCAGTGTTTCACAACCAGTGTGCCTCCAGCTGTTGCAAAACTACAACTCCCAGCATGTACGGTGCATGGTGTACGGTGACTGCTGAGAGTTGTAGTTTGCAACAGCTGGAGGCACACCGGTCGTGAAACACTGAGTTAGGTAAAAAAAAACTCTGAGTTTCACAACCAGTGTGCCTTCAGCTGTTGCAAAACTACAACTCTCAGCAGTCACCGACAGCCAACGGGCATGCTGGGAGTTGTAGTTATGCAACCAGCAGATGCACCACTACAACTCCCAGCATGCACTTTAGCTGTTTGTGCAAGCTGGGAGTTGTAGTTATACAACAGCTGAAGGTACAATTTTACATAGAAAAAATGTGCCTCCAGCTGTTGCAAAACTACAGCTCCCAGCATGCCCTTTTTGCCTCCAGCTGTTGCAAAACTACAGCTCCCAGCATGCCCTAAGCAACAGCAGGAGGCTGTCACTCAGCACCAACTGCTGATCCACGCCGCCGCTGCAGGTCAGTCCCTCGCCGCCGCCGCAACTCCTGGGGCCCCGATCCCAACAGGGACGCTGGGGATCGGGGTCCCCAGCTGCCGGGGTCCTCTTCCCGCACCCGATCACATCCTCCGGAAGAGGGGCGGAGCGGGTTGCGGGAGTGACACCCGCAGCAGGTGCCTTGATTGGTCGGCCGGTAAACCGGCCGACGAATCAGGGCGATCGTGAGGTGGCACCAGTGCCACCTCACCGCTGCTGGCTATGGCTGTTCGGGGCCGTCAGAGACAGCCCCGAACAGCCTGTAATTCCAGGTCACTGGAGACCCGACTGACCCGCAATCCGCCGCAGATCGCTGAGCTGAATTGTCCAGCGATCTGCGGCCATCGGCGACATGGGGGGTCATCATGACCCCCCTGGGCGATATGCCGCGATGCCTGCTGAACGATTTCAGCAGGCATCCGGCTCCGGTCCCCAACCGGCTAGCGGTGGGGACCGGATTTCCCACGGGCGTATGGATACGCCCTGTGTCCTTAAGGACTCGGAATGCAGGGTGTATCCATACGCCCTGTGTCCTGAAGAGGTTAAGGACTCAGCCCATTTTCACCTTAAAGGGGTACTCCGGAGAAAATCTTTTTTCTTTTAAATCAACTGGTGGCAGAAAGTTAAACATATTTGTAAATTACTTCTATTAAAAAAATCTTAATCCTTCCTGTACTTATTAGCTGCTGAATACTACAGAGGAAATTCTTTTCTTTTTGGAATGCTCTCTGATGACACCACGACCACAGTTCTCTCTGCTGATGTCATTATAATAATAATAACGCTTTATTTATTGTTGTGCTTAGTGCTAACCACTGAGCCACCATGCTACCCTCAGCAGACACCTGCTATGCATGGTTGCTAAAATGGACAGAGATGTCAGCCGAGAGTACTGTGTTCATGATGTCATCAGTGTTCCAAAAGAAAGGAATTTCCTCTGCAGCATTCAGCAGCTAATAAGTACTGGAAGGATTAAGATTTTTTAATAGAAGTAATTTACAAATATGTTTAACTTTCTGCCACCAGTTGATTTAAAAGAAAAAAGGTTTTCACTGGAGTACCCCTTTAAGGGCTCAAAACAATCTTTGTTTTTTCACTTTCGTTTTTTCCTCCTCACCTTCTAAAAATCATAATGCGTTCAATTTTGCACCTACAGACCCATATAAGGGCTTGTTTTTTGCATCACCAATTGTACTATGTAATGACATTACTTATTTTAAAACATAATCTGCAGCAAAACCAAAAAAAATTATTTGTGGGGATAAATGAAAAAAAAAAACTCCATTTTGCTAATTTTTAGTGCTCTCGTTTCAACGCAGTAAATTTTTTGGTAAAAATGACACCTTATCTTTATTCTGTAGGTCCATATGGTTACAGGGATACCCAATTTATGTAGGTTTTATTTTTTTTACTACTTAAAAAAAATGTATTTAACCTGTTAAGGACCCATGACGTATTGGTACGTCATGAGTCCGCTCCTGTTCTATAACGCGGGGCCACGGCGGGTCGGGTTGTTAGAGGCCGGGACCCATGGCTAATAGCGCTATTAACCCTTTAGACACGCGTTCAAAGTTGATCGCCGCGTCTAAAGTGAAACTAAAACATTGCCGGCTAGCTCAGGGAGCTGTTCGGGATCGCCGCGGCGAAATCGCAGCATCCCGAACAGCTTACAGGACAGCCGGAGGGTCCCGACCTGCCTCCTTGCTGTCCGATCGCCGAATGACTGCTTGAGATCCAGGCATGAGCAGTCAAGCGGCAGAATCATCGATCAATGGTTTCCTATGAGAAACCATTGAAAGATGTAAAAGATCAGTGTGTGCAGTGTTAGGCTAGGTTCAGACTATGGAATTTCCGACAGAAATTCCGTTTTTAAATTTCCGTTTGAAATTCCGCTTGCTAAAAAGTACATGCGAGTCAATGGGATTTCCGTGCACCTGTTCATACTTCGGATTTTTTCTCTCGGAATTTGCGTGCCTAATTTCCGCTAGAAAATTTCAGCACGAAGAAAGGAGGTGCTCTTTCTTCAGACGGATTTCTGCTGCAGAATCCCATTGACTTCAATGGGACTCTCATTGCCTGGCAGATTTTTTTCTGAATGCGGAACGTAGGCAGATTGCAAGAGAATTCCATGCGGAAAATCCGTACGGATTTGAGTCAGAAATTTAAATATGATCAGCCCACTGGTTCTTGGACTATCCCACATTCTTCCTTACACATAGGTCGGGTCATGTGATCACATGGTCCAAAAGGGGCTGAACTTGGCTCTCAGTGCACTCCCACTGTTTTCGGCATCGAATTTAAGCGGAAATTTAAGGCGGATTTGGTGGCGTCATTTCCGTTTGGAATAGATGACAAAATTACACATGAAACTGAAAAACGCCTTTGGAGGCGGAAAATAGTAGAGGAAAATTTTGCAGGCATACAGACGGAAATTCCGTAGTCTGAACCTAGCCTTATAGCTCCCTATGGCAGCTATAACACTGCAAAAAAAAGTGCTAAAAAAAAAAGTGAATAAAGAGCATTTAAAGCGCAACTGTCATGGAAATTATACCCCCCAGACTAATACCATGATAGTATAGATGATGATACGTGTAATGCAGCTGTACTTTTGGTTGCTGTTTATCACTCTTTATCAGCAGGAAAATAGTTTTATCGTGCGGTCAGCAACAGTCGGATAGGCGTGGCTGGGGATCGTAATGCCCCGCCTCCGCCCCACCTATCCCCTGTAAGTGAACGCTGGACCACTGTGTGATTGACACACAGGTCCCCACCCCCTGATGTCCATGATGTGCGGGGCGGCGTGACTCCATTGAGCATTTACATATAATGTGCACCTTTATGTTATCTGAAATACAGTGCCCGTACTCCTCTTCTTTCTTCTCATTGTGCCGGAAACGCACTGCTTCTGCTTTCACTACAGGCAGTGAGCTCGCTCCCGTTGTCTGCCGCCAGCTCAGTGCGCCTGCGCAGTGCTAGAGGCAGGGAGCGAGCTCACTGCCTATAGTGAAAGCAGAAGCAGCGCTTCTCCGGCACCATGAGAAGAAAGAAGAGGAGTACGGGCAGTGTATATATAAAGG
Organism: Hyla sarda; assembly: GCF_029499605.1. Taxonomy (NCBI): domain Eukaryota; kingdom Metazoa; phylum Chordata; class Amphibia; order Anura; family Hylidae; genus Hyla; species Hyla sarda. The sequence goes on from NC_079196.1 coordinate 60,185,570, forward strand.
TGCACACTATATGTATAGGCTCAGTGGAGTCACGCCGGCCCGCACATCATGGACATTGGGGGGGTGGGGACCTGTGTGTCAATCACACAGTGGTCCCAGCGTTCACTTACAGGGGATAGGCGTGGCGGAGGCGGGGCATTACGATCCCCAGCCACGCCAAATGACTGTTGCTGACCGCACGATAAAACTATTTTCCTGCTGATAAAGAGTGATAAACAGCAGCCAAAAGTACAGCTGCATTACACGTATCATCATCTATACTATCATGTTATTAGTCTGGGGGGTATAATTTCCATGACAGTTGCGCTTTAACCCCTTCGCTAATAAAAGTTTGAATCACCCCCCTTTTTCCCATAAAAAAAAACTGTGTAAATAAAAATAAACATATGTGGTATCGCCGCGTGCGGAAATGTCCGAATAATAAAAATATGTCATTCATTAAACTGCACGGTTAATGGCGTACGCGCAAAAAAAATTCCAAAGTACAAAATAGTGTATTTTTGGTCACTTTTTATATCATGAAAAAATGAAGAAAAAGCGAAGAAAATGTCCAATCAATACAAGGTTCCGCTTTAAACTTCAGATCACGGCACAAAAAAATTTCCCTCATACCGCCCCATAAGCGGAAAAATGTAAAAGTTATAGGGGTCAGAAGATGACAGTTAAAAACGTATAAATTTTCCTGCATGTAGTTTTGATTTTTTCCAGAAGTCCGACAAAATAGGGTATCATTTTAATTGTATGGACCTAGAGAATAAAGAGAAGGTGTCATTCTTACCAAAAAATGTACTGTGTAGAAACGGAAGCCCCCAAAAGATACAAAATGGCTTTTTTTTTATTTTGTCTCACAAGGATTTTTTTTTTCATTTCGCCATAGATTTTTGGGTAAAATGACTGACGTCATTACGAAGTAGAATTTGTGACGCAAAAAATAAGCCATCATATGGATTTTTAGGTGCAAAATTAAAAGAGTTATGATTTTTTTAAAGGTAAGGACAAAAATGCAAAAAGGGAAAAACCCCGGGTGCTTAAGGGGTTAATAAACTACATGCACCAAAGTTAGTATGTTTAAAATTGTCATCTTCTGACCCCTATAACTTTTTTATTTTTCCACGTACGGGGCTATATGGGGCTCATTTTGTTGTGCCATTGTCTGTAGTTTTTATCAGTTTCGTATTTTCCACCTCACCTTCTAAAAATCTTGTTTGTTGCGCAACCAATTTTACTTTGTAATAACATCAATCATTTCACCCAAAAATGTAATGGCAAAACCAGAAAAAAAAAATTTGTGGTGAAAAATTGGGAGAAAAAACGCTATTTTGTAACTTTAGGGAGCTAACGATTCTACACAGTGAACTTTTCGGTAAAAATGACACCATATATTTATTCTGTAGGTCCATAAAGTTACAATGATACCCAATTTATATAGGATTTATTTTTATTTTACTACTTTAAAAAAATTATAACTACATGCACCAAAATTAGTATGTTTAAAATTGTCATCTTCTGACCCCTATAACTATTTTATTTTTCCGTATCGTGGCATTATGGGGGCTCAAGTTTTTATTGGTATAATTGTTTGATGGGACTTTTTGATAGCTTTTTATTAATATGTTTATGGTATATAAAGTGACCAAAAATGTGCAATTTGGACTTTGGTATTTTTTTACGTGTACGCCATCGACCACGCAGTTTAGCTAACCTTATATTTTATAGTTCGGACATTTACGCACGAGGCGGTTCCACATATGATTTTTTTTATTACATTATTTTATTTATAAAATAGTAAAAGGTTGATGATTCAAACTTTTATTGGGGGGGGGGCATATTCACATGTATTCTCTTTTTTTCTAACACTTTTTACTTTTTTATATTTTTTTTAGCCCCATATATACCATATAGTCTTCTGATTGCATACACTGATCACTGCTATGCCGTAATGTTTATATTTTGGCAGCATAAAATAAAAATTATTTGTCAAGACTGAAGTCTTCAAGCAGGTGAATAATCTGCTCTTGTTGCTTCTTTCTCTCTGGGTTTTCTAAGCTTCATGCAACTAAAACCTAAACACCGGCATCAAGCTATTTCATTGAGGTATTGCATTACTGAACAAGACACTGAAACTTTACTAAGCCATAAAAATAAATGACCTCTGTGTATTGCAATATTCTTGATGTGTGTGTCAATGTCTTTCTATTCCGATATATGTTTGAAGGGATGCCAGCCAATAAAACAAATTATTGAAGCAGATAAAGAGGATCATATGGAATTTATCAACTAAAGGTTGGTGGGAGACATGATGAAAAGCCGGTGCTGTCCTCATCATTGCTCCTCTTCTGCCTTGATGTGGCGTATTACACTCAGCTCAGCTTTGGTTTAAATACAATAATATTCCTGGAATTATTTAATGTCTAATGTAAAACAGGTCATATCATAAAGGAGTGTTTACTCATCACATACTGTGATTGTTGACTTCATCTATCTCTCGATATTTTCTTTGGCTAGCAGCCAAGCAATTCAGCAAAAGAAAACAATACATATATAGATGTACAACTAGGGGTCACAATAAAGGATAAAGTGTCTGTATTGTGATAGGATTACTCAAGAAAAGTTAAGCAAAGTGGACTATTAGAAGTTAACTCAGGAGATATGCAAGAAATGGCCAAAGAAGATGTTACAACAGTAAATGTTCATAACTCTTTCTTTGAATCTGGAATTGCCCAATGATCTGGAATTGTCTATAATGGAGAACGTGGAGGTACCCTGTGGAGGTCTAAAAAAAAAAAGTCCCATGCCCTTGCATTGTGATTACCTTTTTTTAACTTCCAATAGTCTGAAAAATGTTTTCCCAACAAGGGACTTATTCAGAAATAAAGTTTGGTATTGATATGGTATTGATATGATAAGGGCCTGATTATAAAGAAAGGGGCAAGGCTTTTTAAGAAGGGGTTTCATTAAAAATCCACCAAATTTGTTGCCCTTGCTGGCATGGGGTGTTGCGTCGCCCCGGCCTTAGACTACATATATATATTGATTATTTCCCCATTTTTTTGGTACATAAAACCACTCAAGATTGTGCATAAAGCAAATATGCAACAGTTTAAGATCCTCTAGTACATCAGTTGTGGAACAGGACTGTAGGGGTTTTCCACAATACAGTGGTCCCTCAAGTTACAATATTAATTGGGTCCAGGATGACCATTGTATGATGAGACCATAACTCTATGGAAACCTGGTAATCTTTATATATAAAATTCAATGGCCGTCACATGTTTTGTTGGGTTGTGCGCCAGAAATTGAGCCAGAAATTCTGTCTGAGCCAGATTGTGCGGCAGAATTGAAAAAACCCTGACTAACTCTCCTTTTTTGCTTAGAAAACACCGAAAAGGGGGCGTGGCTGCCTGGGAAATGGGCGTGGTCTCCAAAAAGGGGCGTGTTCCCGACAACATATTTACTAAGGTTTCCACATAAAATGTGGTGGATTTGAGCTGAGGAAAACCGACAGATCAGAGCATGTGTAAAAAAAAAAAGCGTGTAGGGAAAGTGGAAAATAAAGGGAAACCTTAGTAAATACCATGGAAAATAAATTGTAGGGAATTAAAACCCACAAAGAAACCTACACAACACTCTTAGTAAATCGGGGCCATTGTGTGTGTGTGTGTGTGTGTGTGTATGTTCCAGCATCACATCCAAAACAGCTAAAGATATTAACATGAAACTTGGCACACATAGAAACATAGACTGTGTCGGCAGATAAGAACCATTTAGCCCATCTAGTCTGCCCAATAATCTGAATCCTATCAATAGTCTCTGGCCCTATCTTATATGAAGAATAGTCTTATGCTTATCCCATGCATGTTTTAACTCCTTCACTGTATTTGCAGCGACCACTTCTGCAGGAAGGCTATTCCATGCATCCACTACTCTCTCAGTAAAGTAATACTTTCTGATATTACTGCATAAACCTTTGCCCCTCTAATTTAAAACTATATCCTCTTGTGGTAGTTTTTCTTCTTTTATATATACTCTCCTCCTTTACCGTGTTGATTCCCTTTATGTATTTAAAAGTCTCTATCATATCCCCTCTGTCTCTTCTTTCTTCTATACATGTTAAGGTCCTTTAACCTTTTCTGGTAAGTTTTATCCTGCAATCCATGTACTTCTGAATAGTGTTGCTTGCAAATATTCGCAATGCGAATTTTATCTGCGAATATCGCATATTTGCAAATTCACGAATATTCGCGAATATAGCAATATATATTCGCAATTACAAATATTCGTTTTTTTTTTTCACAGTACACATCACAGTGATCATTCCTCTCTGCTTCCAGCTTGTGTGGTGTAAAGAAGGCTCTAATACTACTGTGTGAGACTGGCGTGCAAATTTTCACATATTCGAATTTTTGCATATGCAAATTTTTGTATATGCACATTTTCGCATATGCAAATTTTTGTATATGGTAATGTTCGCATATGCGAATTTTTGCATATGCGAAAATAAAATGCGAATATTAAGAATATGCGAATTTAGCGAATATATGATGAATATTCATCCATATATTCACAAAATATTGCAAATTCGAATATGGCCTATGCCGCTCAACACTACCTCTGAACTCTCTCTAGAGTATGTATATCCTTCTGGAGATACGGCCTCCAGTACTGTAATACAATAATCCAAGTGAGGTCTCACCAGTGTTCTGTACAGCGGCATGAGCACTTCTCTTATTCTACTGCTTATACCTCTACCTATACATCCAAGCATTCTGCTAGCATTGCCTGCTGCTCTATTACATTGTCTTCCTACCTTGTTCTGACCATTCTTCTAGTTTGCCTAAATCCTTTTCCATTTGGCATATCCATTCATTCATTTGGAACATCAATCCTGTTACATATCTGTGTCATCAGCAAAAAGACAGACCTTACCATCAAGACCTTTTGCAATATCACTAATGAAGATATTAAACAAAATTGGTCCCAGTACAGATCCCTGAGGTACGCCACTGGTAACAAGACCTTGCTCTGAATATTCTCCATTGACTACAACCCTCTGTTGTCTGTTACTCAGCCACTGCCTAATCCACTCAACAATATGGGAGTCCAAGCTCTATGACTGTAGTTTATTGATAAGTCTTCTATGTGGGACAGTGTCAAAAGCCTCACTAAAATTCAGATATGCAATGTCTACTGCCCCTCCGCCATCTATTATTTTTGTCACCCAGTCAAAAAAATCAATAAGATTTGTTTGACATGATCTCCCTGAAGTAAACCCATGTAGTTTTTCCTCTTGCAATCCATGGGGTTTTAGATGTTCTACAATCCTATCCTTTAGTAGGGTTTCCATAAATTTCCCCACTATTGATGTCAGACTTACTGGCCTATAGTTGCTTGATTTCTCCATACTACCTTTCTTGTGAATGGGCACAACATTTGCTAATTTCCAATATTCCATGACGACTCCTGTTACCAGTGATTGGTTAAATAAATCTGTTACAGGTTTTGCTAGCTCACCGCTAAGCTCTTTTAATAATTTTGGTTGTATCCCATCAGGCCCCTGTGACTTATTTGCCTTCACTTTAGACAGCAAGCGTAGAACCTCTTCCTCTGTAAAGACACATGCACCAAACGATTCATTAGTCTTTCTCCCTAATTGAGGTCCTTTTCCTTCTTTGTCTTCTGTAAAAACTGAACAGAAGTATTCATTAAGGCAGTTGGCTAGCCCTTTATTCTCTTCTACATACCTTTCTTCCTTTGTTTTTAATTTAGTTATTCCTTGTTTTAATTTCCTTTTTTCATTTATATATGTGAAGAATGTCTTATCACCTTTTTTCAGACTGAGCTAGTTTTTCTTCTGCCTTCGCTTTAGAAGTTCTTATGACTTGCTTGGCCTCTTTCTGCTTAATCTTCATTGCTCTGGGTTGTTTTATAATTACTAAATGCTAGCTTTTAGTTTTTTATGATTGTGGCCACTTCTACTGAGTACCACAGTGGTCTCTTCTTTTTTCTGCTTTTACTGACAAGTCTAATGCAGTTTTCTGTTGCCTTCAATAATGCGTCTTTTAAGTCGTCCCATTTCTCCTGGACCCCATGTAATCCGTCCGAGTCTGATAGGGATTAATTTATGACTAATCTCATTTTTGAAAAGTCTGTTTTTCTAAAATCTAAAACTTTCGTTTTTGTGTGATGTGACTCCTTCACTGTTCTTATATTAAACCCCACTGACTGGTGATCACTAGATCCCAAGCTTTCGCCTACAATAACATCATATACCACATCCCAATTTGTGAATACCAAATCAAAAATGGCTTCAGTCCGGGTTGGTTCCTCGACCACTTGTTGTAGAGATAATCCCACATGTTGTAGAGATATGTCAACAACAAAAATAGCATAGGAAATGTAACCCTTACTCACCCCCATTTGCCAGGGTCAGGGTTTTTGTTTAAAGTCCTATAAAAGTCTATGGGAAATATATGTTACTGCATAACTTCCAAATGGCTGGGGATATTTCGATAATACTTGGTCATACGTTACTTATATGTCAGCTTAAAATATAGGATAGTTAATTGAACCCTTAACTACCCCCATTTGTGAGGGATGGGGGTTTTGTTTAAAGTCCCAGGCAAATCAATGGGAAATGTATGTTCCCACATAACTTCCGTACGGCTGGAGATATTTCAATAATACCTGGTACACATATTACTTATATGTCAAATAAAAATATGATAGTTAAATTAACCATTACCTACACCCTTACATAAAAGATGGGTTTTTGTTTCAAGTCCCATGCGAGTATATGGGACTTCCAGTACCTTACTCCACAAGCTCCGCTCTGCATCTCCTGGTGAATGTGTCAATTCGGCTTGCAAGCCACACCCCATCTCACAAAGATACGACCATATTTTAAGCCCCACCCCTTTTATTATCTACCCTTTTTTGTGCATCGGTCTGGCTTGCAAATCACGCCCAGTCCCACAATGCCACGTCCCCTTCTATTTTCAGCTTACAATATCTTCATTACAAATCAGTCCCACCTGAGGACAGGATATGTGTGTGGGACAAAAAGACGGGATATGAGGATGGGATATGAGATCGGCATATGAAGACGGGATAAGAGGTCGAGATATGAGGACAGGATATGAAGATGAGACACAAGGATGGGATATGAGGTTGGGATATGAGGACGGGATAGGAGGTCAGGATATGAGGACGGGATATGAGATTGGGATATGAGGACAGAATAGGAGGATGGGATATGAGGACAGGATATGAGGAAGAGACATAAGGATGGGATATGAGGTCGGGATATGAGGACGGGATATGAGGTCAGGATATGAGGACGGGATATGAGGTCGGTATATGAGGACGGGATATGAGGACGGGATATGAGGTCGGGATATTAGGACGGGATATGAGGTTGAGATAGGAGGACTGGAAATGAGGTTGAGATAGGAGGTCGGGATATGAGGACGAGATATTATAATAGGATATGAGGTCGAGATATGAGGACAGAATATGAGGATGGGATAGGAGGTCAGGATAGGAGGTCGAGATATGAGGATGGGATATGAGGTCGGGATATGAGGGTGGGATAGTAGGTCGGAATGGGAGGTCAGTATGGGAGGTCGGGATAGGAGGTCGGGATATGAGGAAAAGATATGAGGTCGAGATAGGAGGACAGGATAGGAGGTCAGGATATGAGGACGGGATATGAGGATGGGATATGAGGTCAGGATATGAGGACGGGATAGGAGGTCGGGATAGGAGGTCAGTATGGGAGGTCGGGATAGGAGGTCGGGATATGAGGACAAGATATGAGGTCAAGATAGGAGGATGGGATAGGAGGTCAGGATATGAGGACGGGATATGATAATGGGAGATGAGGTAGGGATATGAGGACGGGATAGGAGGTCGGTATGGGAGGTCGGGATAGGAGGTCGGGATATGAGGACAAGATATGTGGTCAAGATAGGAGGATGGGATAGGAGGTCAGGATATGAGGATGGGATTTTAGGTCGAGATAGGAGGTTGGGATATGAGGTCGAGATATGAGGATGGGATAGTGAAGGATGCAAGGATCCTGATAAATTAGTATTATTTTATATACAGATTGTTATTCTTGTATGACATATCATAGTTCTGCTTTCTAGTAACCGCAAGGCATAAGTTACACCAATCCATATAAGGGTACAGACCTTAAGTCACGTACGTCCTGTTATTCTGCTTTTGCTTAAATGCTGACGTGTAACTATTGTACAACTATGATGTTTGCAAGATATATATACAGGAATATTGGTAATAGTAAAACAGAGCGATCTTATACGGTATCCTGTGTGCTTGTATTCTTTCCACACCCGACAAGACGCTCTCCTGGCGCCAGTACAAGACTTAAGCCAGGGGTACTGAGTAGACAGAACCTTTCAGCTGGGGGCTCGTCCGGGATCGAGAGGGTCATCCTCCGGACCTGTAAGAACCATATCCTTGTGTGGTATTGTCGACCCAGGGGGCACTGGTCATGTCTCGATCCCAGTAAGTATAACAATTACTTACTTTCATATCGTGTCTGAGACACAGTATTGACTTCTGTTCAGGGAACAAAGGAAATGAGGAACTAAGACTAATCTGAAAATCCAGGGAGATTGTTATGTCCTAATTTGGCTTAACGCTTAAGGAACTTCTTGCATTTCTGTTTAGTGTTGTAAGAAATTCTCTTGTAACTTCCTTTCTTTCCCATAAACTTAAGAGGAAACGTGAGTATACTAGCCATTGCCTTAATGTATAGAGTATACATATACATTAAGTATGCAGATAACTGTTATAATAATAATAATAATCTGCTGGTTCTCAGAACATCTGTAAGATGCCCCACCCTCCTGGCTAGAGGTAACTTGTTGACCCGGGATGTGGTGAAAGCAAGTGACAGTTTGTTCAGAGATACCGTGCATGCTCAATGATTGGTGCAATTAAATCAGAGAATCCCTACTCTGTTGAGAGGAATTGTCGGAGCCTTCACGGTTCAGTACAGCCAATCCCGAGACTGTGGTTTTGCACCAATTAACCCCTTAAGGACCGGAGGTTTTTTCGTTTTTGCATTTTCGTTTTTTGCTCCTTGCCTTTAAAAAATCATAACTCTTTCAAATTTACACCTAAAAATCCATATGATGGCTTATTTTTTGCGCCACCAATTCTACTTTGTAATGACATCAGTCATTTTGCCCAAAAATCTATGGTGAAGCGGGAAAAAAAATCATTGTGCGACAAAATTGAAAAAAAAAAACGCTGTTTTGTAACTTTTGGGGGCTTCCGTTTCTACGTAGTACATTTTTCGGTAAAAATGACACCTGATATGTATTCTGTAGGTCCATACGATTAAAATGATACCCTACTTATATAGGTTTGATTTTGTCGTACTTCTGGAAAAAATCATAACTACATGCAGGAAAATTAATACGTTTAAAATTGTCATCTTCTGACCCCTATAACTTTTTTATTTTTCCGTGTATGGGGCGGTATGAGGGCTCATTTTTTGCGCCGTGATCTGAAGTTTTTAACGGTACCATTTTTGCATTGATAGGACTTATTGATCACTTTTTATTCATTTTTAAATGATATAAAAAGTGACCAAAAATGCACTATTTTGGACTTTGGAATTTTTTTGCGCGCACGCCATTGACCGAGCGGTTTAATTAATGATATATTTTTATAATTCGGACATTTCCGCACGCGGTGATACCACATATGTTTATTTTTATTTTTATTTACACTGTGTTTTTTTTTTTATTGGAAAAGGGGGGTGATTCAAACTTTTAATAGGGGAGGAGTTAAATGATCTTTATTCACTTTTTTTTTCACTTTTTTTTTGCAGTGTTATAGGTCCCATAGGGACCTATAACACTGCACACACTGATCTTCTATGTTGATCACTGGTTTCTCATAAGAAACCAGTGATCAACGATTCTGCCGCATGACTGCTCATGCCTGGATCTCAGGCACTGAGCAGTCATTCGGCGATCGGACAGCGAGGAGGCAGGTAGGGGCCCTCCCGCTGTCCTGTCAGCTGTTCGGGATGCCGCGATTAGCCGCGGCTATCCCGAACAGCCCGACTGAGCTAGCCGGAAACTTTCACTTTCACTTTTAGCCGCGCGGCTCAGCTTTGAGCGCGCGGCTAAAGGGTTAATAGCGCGCGGCGCCGCGATCGGCGCTGCGCGCTATTAGAGGCGGGTCCCGGCTTCACTATGACGCCGGGCCCGCCATGATATGACGCGGGGTTACTGTGTAACCCCGCGTTATATCAGAAGAGCAGGACCAATGACGTACCGGTACGTCATTGGTCCTTAAGGGGTTAAAGAACATGGGTTCCAAATCATCTAAGTCATATCCTCCTCCCCTTCCTGGGGAAGCATGTAAGGATTATGTGGCCTGAGTTAGCCTTACAGGATGGAACTTAGTGAATCCGTGGGTAGATGATATAGCTGGTTGGTCAGAATTCATGGAGGACTCCAGCCCATTCCCAAGGGAGGGGGCCAATGATAAATACCACCTGACCCCCACGCTAACAACTACATTTGTAATCTCGAGAAGGGTAGAGAGCGTATATGGAGAGAATTAGAAGAGGAACTTAAGTTAAGGGATCTCACCCTATTATGGGCAAGATTTATTGACGATATTTTTATATTATGGCAGGGCTCAGAGGATGAATTCAAGACATTTATAAAATCTCTCAAAACTAACTCTATTGGTTTATTCTTTACCTTTGAGATTAGCAGTACCAAATTAGCTTTTCTCGATTTGAACATTGAAAAAGGATGAGGGGGGAATGCTGCGTACAACCGTGCATCATTAAAAGACAGCAACTAATAGCCTCTGGAGGTGGGAGAGCTGGCACCTGGCCAGCCTAAAAAGAGGGACACCGAGGGGCCAGTACCTCACCTTCAGGAGGAACTGCTCCCAGACTGAGGATTTTATAGCACAGGCTAAAGACCATATTCTTAGGGAGGCCTTCTAATATGCCCGATGGACCCCTAGAGACGAATTACTTATCCCGTGCAGAAAAGAGGAATCGAATAGTCCAGTGAGAGTGATTGGCACATTTAATGAAGCATCTGATCCGATAAGAATGATACTTGAAAAGCATTGGGGGATCTTGCAAATGGACCAGGATCTAGGTGACGTTATAGGTGAACGGCCACAGATCACCTATAGAAGAGGTAAAAGTTTGGGAGACATCCTTACTCAGAGCCATTTGGCCCCTGATACACGATCAAGAGATACATGGTTGGTTAATGTCACTAAACTTAAAGGCTGCTTCAAATGTGGCAAGTGTAAAGCCTGTCCCTTCATCAAGAAAACTCTGATGTTTATTGACAACAAATCTAACACGTGTCTAACTGTGTGTCCAGTGGGATTATCTATGTAGCCACCTGCCCGTGCAACATGAACTATGTGGGTAAAACCAAAAAAGCTTTAAAGCGAAGGGTCCTGGAGCATCTAGGCGACATCTGGAACAACAGGGAAACTTCCCTGTCGGTACACATGCTTCCCTGTCGGTACACAAAGCCCTCCACAATGCTGCACCTCCCTATATCTCCTCTCTCATCTCTGTCTACCATCCTACATGTTCTCTACGATCTGCTAATGATCTCACACCAACATCTTCTATAATCCGAACTTCTCACTCCCGTCTCCAAGACTTCACTCGTGCTGCACCGATTCTCTGGAATGCTATCCCTCAGATTCAACAACAACATCCATAGTTTCAAACGTGGCCTGAAAACACATCTCTTCAGACAGGCCTATAACATTCTTTAATTGGCCTCAACATATCCTCAACATATCCCCACACCTCTTGTTTGAATAGTTATTGTGTAATATTATGTCTGATACTTGTCTTTGTGTGTACCCCATAATTGTAAGCTCTGCGAAATCTGTAGGCGCTATATAAATAAATTATTATTATTATGAGATACATGGAGGTCGCTTAGAGGGACTTTTCTTTATAGCCATGGCATAGATTAAACCCTCCCCCCGTGCCGGTGACATTTATCGGATATTATTGCCGAAGGAGTGTCGATGGCTCCCTCCAACCCCAGTAATGACATGCTAGGCAGCTAGTGTAACCCTTAGTAGGTGCTCTGAGACTAGTGTCATTACTTAGGCAGAATAGAGAAGGGGTGGATAGGAGGTTCCGGAGCGGGACCGCCCTTTTTAGGCCAGCACCCTACCTATGTGTTAGGGTTCCATCTTAGGGTACATTGGGGACTTAGTCAGGATCCTTAGGTCCCTGTTTGAATACCCCTTCCCTCTTGTACCTAGGGAACCCCCTTGTTGAGGTGGGAGGAGCCATTAAATTACTGGGTTGTGGTTCCCGTTTCTTACCCCTTTGTGGTACGTTATAATCCTTTCTAATTTATGAATTAAGCATGTTAGAATGTTGAATTCACCAATCCATCAATAGCACTGTTGTGACAGTTGACCCGCCCCTTTTCAATCCGAGATGGCAGCTATCTGTTTGAATCAACTTGCACATGCATTGTAATGTATATGAGAAGCACTTACATCTTCTGTACATTGATAAAGTTTAACATTTACCAGCCAAAATCACGTTTATACACGTCTGTGCTACATACATTATCAAACAATCTGCTTGATTGGTATGTGCCGAAGGGTGGGACTATACCCACGGCATCAAGCATTGCAGAGCGGATGCAGTACCATGTGATCAGACCTGATTACGTGGGAACTATCGCAAGATCGCGGCACAGCGATCTACGGCACTAGGATGCGTGTCAAATGACGCGCATCACCTGACAGCGGTGTTCTGGCTATGAGGTTACCACTGTAGGTTGCGCTCATGCCCATATTCAAGTCCCAGACTTCTAAACTGTAAGTAGCCAGTCTCTGGCAAAGCCTTTCTCTTTCAGGTACTGTGCTACCAAGGATACACCCCTAATGGGGATTTTTTCTTTTGCAGTTTAGGTTTCCTAGGTGACGGAAGGTATTGAGCATACACACTATGAACATTATGCCATTTTAAACACTGACTGTGCCGTATGTAAATGCGGCCTTCTTTTCTATTTGTTTCTTTTAGGTTGCCATCAAGAAACAAGCCAGTCCGGAATCTTGTACTGTTTCTATACTATTCACATCATCTTCACTGCACTATGTTAGACTAACACTTTGGTCTATATTCATCATTCTTTGTAGGTAGGTGATTTTCAAACAGTGGTTCAAGACCCCATAAATGTATTTTATTATCTGGTTATCTAACCTAATACACAGGTGATAATTGATTGTGCCAATGCTATCCTCCTGAGGAAACTACTTTACGCAGTAGAAACGCGTTGGACATTTTGGATATCTGTCTTGGTACACCCTTGATACAGTGGTTTTGGAACAGTCAACAAGCACTGCACTTTCAGAAACCTTCAGGTCCCAAAAATCTGCCTGAAGTCACCATAATTACCCACAAATATTGTCTTGTGCAGAGGAGAGCTCAACACATTATCTGAGAGCCAATAATGATGCAGCAAACACATCTGATGCCATCTGTTCCTAATTTAGTGGTCATTCGGTGTATATAAATTCTGACAGAGGAGGATAACTGGACTTTCAGCACTGAAGCAAGTTTTTACTTTTTTTTACTAGCTGAGTACCCGGTGTTGCCAGGTTTTTCCTTCCTAATCCTTGTTGTGGAGGAAAATCAACAGAGGAAGCTTTTGACTTCATATCCCGTCCTCATATATTGTTGTCATATCCCAACCCCATATCCCTTCCTCATATCCCGACCTCATATCCCGACCTCCTATCCCGACCTCCTATCCTGACCTCCTATCCCATCCTCCTATCCTGTCCTCCTATCCCGTCCTCCTATCTTGACCTCCTATCTCGACCTCCTATCCCGTCCTCCTATCCCGTCCTCCTATCCTGTCCTCCTACCTCGACCTCCTATCCCGTCCTCATATCCCGTCCTCCTATCTCAACCTCCTATCTCGACCTCCTATCCTGACCTCCTATCCCGACCTCCTATCCCGACCTCCTATCTCGACCTCCTATCCCGTCCTCATATCCCATCCTCATATCCCGTCCTCATATCCTGTCTTCCTATATCGACCTCCTATCTCGACCTCTTATCCCGTCCTCCTTTCCCATCCTCATATCATGACCTCCTATCATGACCTCCTATCTTGACCTCCTATCTTGACCTCCTATCTCGACCTCCTATCCTGACCTCCTATCCTGACCGCCTATCCCATACTCATATCCCATACTCATATCCCGTCCTCCTATCTTGACCTCCTATCCCGACCTCCTATCTCGACCTCCTATCCCGACCTCCTATCCCAACCTCATATCCCGTCCTCATATCCCAACCTGTAATATGTGTACCAGGTATTGAAATATCTCCAGCCGTACGGAAGTTATGTGGGAACATACATTTCCCATTGATTTGCATGGGACTTAAAAAAAAAAAAAAACCTGACCCTCACAAATGGAGGTAGTTAAGGGTTAAAATAACTATCCTATATTTTAAGTGGACATATACGTAACATGTGACCAAGTATTATCGAAATATCTCCAGCCGTTTGGAAGTTATGCAGTGACATATATTTCCCGTAGACTTGTATGGGACTTTAAATGTCAGATACAAAAACTTTTGATATGTTGTAAAGCATGTATAACCAATAGGTTTTGCAATTGCTTTCATTAGAACATTTTCAGTATTTCATACTGAAAAAGACAGTCAAACAACTGCCCCCCCCCCCCCACCTGCTTGGACACATACCAGTCCTGCTGTGTCCATGCGTCATCATTGACATACTTCCTTGATTGACAGCTGTAAGCACAGGGCTCACAACTGGAGGAAAAATCCTCCCACTGTCAGCTTGTGTCCCGCTACTGTAAGTGAGGACAAGCTTTGAGTTGTAGTTTTGCTAATGCTAGGGGAGAGAGCATACTGATGGAGGGGGCGGAGACCTGCACAGTGAGGCCACGCCCACTCCCTTTTAAAGGAATTCAGACTAGTGAGCTAAATTAAAAGTGTAATAAAAAAATAAATAAAGGTGCTAAACACATAAACATTAGATGTTCATGGTCAGGATTAGGTACTAAGTGATATATTAAAAAAAAAAAAATTGTTAGATCTGACGGGTACACTTTAAACAAAAACCCAGACCCTGGCAAATGGGGGTGAGTAAGGGTTAAATTACCTATCCTATGTTTGTTGTTAACATATAAGTAACATGTGCTGGAACATACACACACACGCATACACACACATACACACATACATACATACACACATACATCCACACACATACATAGAGTTTCATATATATAAAGATAAAAAAAATATTGAAAAAAATGGAAATAGAAAAAAGATTAAAAAAACTAAAAATAATTTTCTACATCTGAATAATTCATAATCTATATTTATTCATTTTAAAGCTTTATCTTAGATATTTGGTTATAAAGTATGTTGCTATAAAGCTTTGGACTAAAGCACAGGACTAAATAATTACAAAAAGTCATTTCATAGCAGATTTCACAAATCCTTGGTTTAGTCCTCCAGTCACTACTAGGTTACGTTAATTGCTCATGAAATTTGTACACATATTGGGGCATAAAACCACTTTATTTTGTTTGCTAATATAGAAAAAATATAATTCCTTATAAAATGTCACACTTCAAAGGTTTTGGAAATAGGGCTCATTATAGAGAGAACTAGGCCTTTGAGACATCCCCCTAACATGTGGAGTTTTATAGAACTGTACAGCAAAGCACAGCATACATTAACAGGAAAAGGAAGTGAAACTTTTATTCCCATTCAATTATATTTATATTTTTGCTCTTATGTTTTTTTTTATTACTTTCTTTAAAGTGCAGCCTACCACAGGAGAAACTTAAATGTCACCTAAGTTCATTTCACACTGTTTGAATGCTACAATCCATCACAGAGGCCGAGTAACAACAACATATTCATTCCCATTTATTTGAAAAATATAACTAGGCAGAATGAAAACACAAAATATCACAGTCTCACTACACAACCATATGTTATAGAATCTTTATTATTTTTTTATTTATTTTTTTGCCATTGTTGAGTCTAAGAGCATAAAAAACATAAGATAATAGTCTTGTTTTACCGCTTTGACGAGGTTTTTGTGGTATTCACAAGACTATGGAATTACAAAAAAAATGGAATTTAATTTAAAAAAAAAAATAAAACAGATATAAAAGAATTTGTCAGACAATTGGCACAGAATGTTTATCAAAATTATGCTGTTGTGATATTTAATTAGTCGTGAACAATATTGCATAGAATTTCATTGGTAAAACAAGTATATTCACAATGATTGACCTTCCTACAAATGATAATTTACTGTATAATATGCTCTGACAAAAATTGTGCTTTAACCCCTTAAGGACACAGGTTTTTTCATTTTTTGTTTTTGCATTCATATTTTCCACCTCACCTTCTAAAAGTCAGAACGCTTTCAATTTTGCACCAACAATCCCATATGAGGGCTTCTTTGTTGAGCCACCAATTGTACTTTGTAATGACATCAATCAATGCACCCCAAAATTTAATGGCAAAACCAGAAAAAAATTATTTGTGGGGAAAAAACGCTATTTTGTAACTTTAGGGAGCATACAATTCTACGCAGTGAACTTTTTGGTAAGACTGACACCATGTATTTATTCTGTAGGTCCATATGGTTACAATGATACACAATTTATATTGTTTTTTATTTTATTTTAACACTTTAAAAAATTATAACTACCGTATATACTCGAGTATAAGCCGACCCGAGTATAAGCCGAGACCCCTAATTTCAACCCAAAATCCCAGGAAAAGTTATTGACTCGAGTATAAGCCTAGGGTGGGAAATACATCATCCCCCCCCTGTCATCATCCAGACCCGTCATTAACATCCTCATCATCATCACCGCCTGTCATCATCCAGAACCTCATCATCATCACCTGTCATCATCCCCTTGTCATCATCCCACACATCCCCCCTTCATCATCCCCTTGTCATCATCCCCACCCCCTTCATCATCCCCTTGTCATCATCCCCACCCCCCTTCATCATCCACTTGTCATCATCCCACACCCCCCCTTCATCATCCCCTTGTCATCATCCCCACCCCCCTTCATCATCCCACACCCCCCTTCATCATCCTCTTGTCATCATCCCACACCCCCCCTTCATCATCCTCTTCTCATCATCCGCCCTCAGTGGTCTTCAACCTGCGGACCTCCAGAGGTTTCAAAACTATAACTCCCAGCAAGCCCGGGCAGCGATCGGCTGTCCGGGCTTGCTGGGAGTTGTAGTTTTGAAACCTCCGGAGGTCCGCAGGTTGAAGACCACTGCGGCCTTCGACATCATCCAGCCCCCTCTCACCCCCTTTAGTTCTGTACAGTACTCAACTCTGCTCGGCGCTGGTCCGGTGCTGCAGGGCTGTCCGGAGAGGAGGTGGTCCGGTGGGATAGTGGTTCCGGGCTGCTATCTTCACCGGGGGCGCCTCTTCTCCGCACTTCCGGCCCGGAATAGAGGCGTTGCCTTGACAATGACGCAGAAGTACGTTGGCAATGAACGTACCTCTGCGTCGTTGTCAAGGCAACATGACTATTCTGGGGCCGGGCCCGAAGCGCTTAGAAGAGGCCTCCCCGGTGAAGATAGCAGCCCGGAACCACTATCCCACCGGACCACCTCCTCTCCGTACAGTCCTGCAGCATCGGACCAGCGCCGAGCGGAGTTGAGTACTGTACAGAACTAAAGGGGGGTGAGAGGGGGCTGGATGATGTCGAAGGCCGCAGGGGTCTTCAACCTGCGGACCTCCGGAGGTTTCAAAACTACAACTCCCAGCAAGCCCGGACAGCCGATGGCTGCCCGGGCTTGCTGGGAGTTGTAGTTTTAAAACCTCTGGAGGTCCGCAAGTTGAAGACCACTGCGGGTGGAGAGTTCACTCGAGTATAAGCCGAGGGGGGTGTTTTCAGCACGAATACTCGAGTATATACGGTACATGCAACAAAATTAATATGTTTAAAATTGTCATTTTCTGACCCTTATAACTATTTAATTTTTCCGTATCAGGGCGATATGAAGGCTCAAGTTTTTATCGGTACCATAATTGTTTTGATGGGACTTCTTGATTGCTTTAAAAAAAAAAAAAATGTTAGGGTATACAAGGTGGCCAAAAATACACAATTGTAGACTTTGGAATTTTTCTACGTGTACGCCATTGACCGTGCAGTTGAAGTAACATAATATTTTTATAGTTTGGACATTTACGCATGCAGTGATACCACATATGTTTATTTTTGTTTACATATAATTTTTTTAACCCCTTAAAGGGGTACTCCGCCCCTAGACATCTTATCCCCTATCCAAAGGATAGGGGATAAGTTGTCAGATCGCCACGGTCCCGCATGCCGTGTACCCCTGGGATCCCCGCTGCGGCACCCCGCCATCATTACTGCACAGAGCGAGTTCGCTCTGTGCGTAATGACGGGCGATACGGGGGACGGAGCAGCGTGACGTCATGGCTCTGCCCCTCGTGACATCACGGCCCGTCCCCTTAATGCAAGTCTATGGGAGGGGGCGTGATGACGTATAGAAAAGGGCGGGCCGTGACGTCACGAGGGGCAGAGCCGTGGCATAACGATGCTCCGGCCCCTGTACTGCCCATCATTACGTGCAGAGCGAGGACCGCGGCGATCTGACATCTTATCCCCTATCCTTTGGATAGGGGATAAGATGTCTAGGGGCGGAGTACCCCTTTAAGGACCAAGCCCATTTTCACCTTAAGGACAAGAGCATTTTTTGCACATCTGACCACTGTCACTTTAAGCATTAATAATTCTGGGATGCTTTTACTTATGAATTTGATTCCGAAAATTATTTTTCATGACATATTCTACTTTAACATAGTAGTAAATTTTCATTGATACTTGCATCATTTCTTGGTAAAAAAAATTCCCAAATTTCATGAAAAATTTGAAAATGTAGCATTTTTCTAACTTTGAAGCTCTCTGCTTGTAAACTTATAGATAGCTTGGGATATGCATTAACTTATAATACCTCACAAGCATTCTCTCAGTAGGACCCTAAAAAGACAAGACGGGAGATTTATCAAAACCTGTCCATAAGGAAAATTTGCTGAGTTGCCTAAGATTAAAAGATGAATTTTCAAATTTAAATTGAAGATTTATGGTAGCTAGTGCTGCCATAAATTTTTTTAAGTAATGTCCTAGGCCCAGCAGCATGAGTAAACCATATAGTGGCTGAATGACACAGCCTGGAGGTGGCGGAAGCATGAGGAGACCATATAGTGGCTGAATGGCACAGCCTGTAGTTGGCAGCAACATGATGAGAACATATAGTGACTGACACAGCCTGGAGTTTGCCACAGCAAGAGGAGACCATATAGTGGCTGAATAACACAGCCAGGAGGTTGCGGAAGCATGAGGAGACCATATAGTGGCTGAATGACACAGCGTGGAGTTGGCAGCAGCATGAGGAGAACATATAGTGGCTTAATGACACAGCCTCGAATTTGTGGCAGCAAGAGCAGACCATATAGTGGCTGAATGACACAGCCTGGAGGTGGTGGAAACATGAGGAGATCATATATTGGCTGAATGACACAACCTGGAGTTTACAGCAGCATGAGGAGACCATATAGAGGCTGAATGACACAGCCTGGAGGTGGTGGCAGCATAAGGAGACCATATAGTGGCTGAATGGCACAGCCTGGAGGTGGAGGCAGCATGAGGAGAACATATGGTGGCAGAATGAGACAGCCTGGAGGTGGCAGCAGCATCAGGAGTCCTGAAAGTGACCCGGTGACAGAGTGGTGCAGTGGATGGCAATGCCAGTACCCGGTAACGAACGTGGGTGAAAAAAGTTCTCATGCGGAGGAATGTTTGTAACTGGGGAGCAGCACCTTAAATCGGTTTGGCACTATCCAAATTTTTTACGTGTTGGTGTGGCACCATGGTCAATTTACTCTGCTGAATAAGGATTGGTGGGTGGAAATCCTGGCTGATCAATGCCTGATTCATCTTCACAAAGGTCAGTCTCCCCACATTTTTCGTGGACAGACGAGTTCTCCATGGGGTGACTATGGCCCCCGCCGCACTAAACATCCACTCTGATGGCACACCACTGGCCGGGCAGGACAGCTTTTCCAGGGCTTTTCCAGGGAAGTCCAGCGGATCTTCAAGGTGTGCTGGCATGGGCATGTCAAAGTATGCCACAACCTGCTGGTTCAGGTCCTGCTCCAGGTCTACCTGCTGCTGGTGAGTTGCTTCACTATGCAGGTGAAGAAAGGTACCCATCAGCGACTGTAGAATCAGGCTGCTGCTGATGGAGCTGGTTCTGCTCTTGCCACCCCACCCCTCCCCAGCAGCCATGGCAGATGAAAGTGAGTGCAGAGGGCCCCCCGAGTCAGACCTGCAAGAGGATAGACGATGGCGCTACAGGCATCGGACAACTGACTACATAGGATGTCTCTGTAGTAGGTCAGTTTGTCCTCCCTCTCAGTGGGTGTAAAAAAGGCCCCCCTTTTGTGCCGGAAGCGAGGGTCCAATTAGGTGGAGAGCCAGAAGTCATCCCACTTGCCGAATAGTGAAAATTTGGCAGTCACTACGCAAGCAACTGAGCATGCATTGTGCCATTTGTGCAAGTGACTCGGAGGGACTCCCTGCCTCCATCGGCACTGTATACTGCCACGGTGTATCTGGGTCCTCTGTCTCGCCTTCCTCATAACCCTCTAGCTCCCCTGGCTGCTCCTGTTCCTCATCTCCTGTCAGATCTGTCTGACTATAAAAAACACCCATTTCACGAAACCTAAACTGTACTCCGCTGTGCCCCTCCCCCTCCTCCTCCTCCTCCTCCTCCAGTTCAGCCCCCACAGGGCTCATGTGGCCATGAGATGTAGGCTCCACGTCTCCAGTGCCCTGACCAGCCATCTTTTCCAACACATGTTGTAGGAAATGAAGCAGTGGAATGACGGAGTTCATCCCGTAATCCTTGCCACTTACTAATAATGTGGCTTCCTCAAAGGGCCTGAGCAAACAGTAGGTGTCACGTATGAGCTGCCACTGGTTGACATTGAAGTTACACAGGGGAATACCCCTATGCGCTTGGATCATCAAGAAATCGATGATGGCTTTTCTCTGTTCGTATAGTCGGTCCAACATATGGAAGGGGGAATTCCAGCGCGTGACAACATCCCAAATCATACTATGTTTGGGGATGCCGTTCTGACGCTGCAGCTCAAGGAGGGTGTGCTTTGCGGTGTACGAGTGGCTGAAGTGCATGCAAAGTTTCCTTCTCATTGTTAGGATGTCTTGCAAATCGGGGGAACACTTCATGAACCACTTGACAACCAGATTGAACATGTGTGCCATGCAGGGCACATTGCTCACCCTTCCTTTTCGCAGCGCAGACAAGATGTTCTTCCCATTGTCGGTCACCATGGTTCCCATTTCCAGTTTCGTGGAGTAAGCCATTTTCCGCTTTCTTTATGAATTACTTTTAGCAGTTCTTCCCTGTGTGACTCCGTTCGCCAAGGCAAACCATGTGAAGAACAGCGTGACACCGCCGTGCCCTGCACACATGGCATGCTGAAGGGCCACTGAGACTTGTCCGTGCAGTGGAGGCTGAGGACACGGTGGAGGATGAGGTGGCGGAATCGCACACTTTCACAGGACGAATGGCCTGAGAGCATGGGGGAAGAAGCGGCGTGACCTGTCCAAGTTGGTGTTGTGGCTGTGCAGGAACCACATTCACCCAGTGGGCTGTAAAGAACATGTATTGTCCTTGACCATAGTTACAGCTCCAGATATCGGTGCTGCCATGCACTTTGGTACACACCGACAGGCTCAAGGACTGGCCCACCTTTTCTTCCACAAAATTGTGCAATGCTGGTACTGTCTTCTTTGAAGAAATGACGGCTTGGGACTCTCCACCTTGGCTCGGCACAAGCTATCAATTCTCTGAAAGGTGCAGAGGCGCTGGCAACACTACCTCCCACGTCACTCTCCTCATCACTATTTGCCCGCCTAGTGGAGGAAGTGGCCGATGTCTCTTCCACTTCTTGGCTGGGCAGTAGCTGCTGACTGTCCTCTTTTAGATCATCCTCAGTGAATTGTGGAGCTGAGCCCACAGCATAAGATACTTATGTAGGGGAGGGAACAGCATTGGACATAGGCAATGGGAGGACAGGGACTGCTCCCAGGCCATGCTAACTAAGGGTTGTGTCTGAGGAACCCACCGACTGTTGACTGGGAGTATCAGATGTCACTTGTGTTGAAGTGGATGAGCATGTTAACCAATTGATGACGGCGGATGGGTTGCTGGTCGAGACATGACCGCTAGCTGATACCGGGAGATCAGGCCTTTCGCCTCGACTCCTCCTGCCACTCGCCCCTAGTCTGCTGTGATTTCTGCCTGCGCCTGATGAATTTAGGCCTCTGAATGAATTTAGGCCACTTCTCTGTGCACGTCCTGACACTCCTCTGCCTGACATACTTAGTGCGTATATAAAGGGAGTACAATACGCTTCACTACGCTTAAAACGTTTTTTGTCTAAAACAGCAGCAGTTGTGTACTTTTAGCTGGTCTTTTACAGTAACTAGGCACTTAAGACTTTATCAGGAACAAAATGGTACAATACTTAGATGTACATATGTCATATGCACTTATGAGGGCAGAAAAATGTGCTACAGTACGCTTAAAAATGTTTTTGTGTAAAACACCAGCTGTTGAAAACTTTTGGCTGTCCTTTCACAGTATCTAAGCCCTTAAGACTTTATCAGTAACAAAATGGTACAATACTTAGATGTCCGTATGTGGTAGACACTTATGAGGGAAGAAAAATGCGGTATAGTACGCTTAAAAAAGTACATGTACAAGAACTGCCGGTGAGTACTTTTGGATGCCCTTTTACAGTATCTCGGCCCTTAAGACTTTATCAGGAACAAAATGGTACAACACTTGGATGCATGTATGTGGTATGCACTTATGAGGGCAGAAATATGCGCTACTGTACGCTTAAAAAAGTTTTTGTGTACAACACCAACCGGTTAGTACTTTTGGCTGTCCTTTCACAGAATCTAGGCCCTTAAGACTTTATCAGGAGCAAAATGGGGTTAACACTTCGATGTACATATGTGGTATGCACTTATGAGGGAAGAAAAATGCGGCACAGTACGCTTAAAAAAGTACATGTACAAGAACTGCCGGTGAGTACTTTTGGATGCCCTTTTACAGTATCTAGGCCCTTAAGATTTTATCAGGAGAAAAATGGTACAACACTTAGATGTACGTATGTGGTATGCACTTATGAGGGCAGAAATATGCGCTACAGTACGCTTAAAAAAGTTTTTGTGTACAACACCTGACGGTTAGTACTTTTGGCTGTCCTTTCACAGTATATAGGCCCTTAAGACTTTATCAGGAGCAAAATGGGGTTAACACTTCAATGTGCATATGTGGTATGCACTTATGAGGGAAGAAAAATGAGCTACAGTACGCTTAAAAAAGTTTTTGTGTACAACACCAGCCGGTGAGTACTTTTGGATGTCCTTTCACAGTATCTAGGCCCTTAAGTCTTTATCAGGAACAAAATGGTACAACACTTAAATGTACGTATGTGGTATGCACTGATGAGGGAAGAATAATGCGCTACAGTACGCTTAAAAATGCATGTCTACAAAACCAGCCGGTGAGTACTTTTGGCTGTCCTTTTACAGTATCTAGGCCCTTAAGACTTTATCAGGAACATAATGGTACAACACTTAGATGAACGTGTGTGGTATGCACTTATGAGGGCATTAAAAAAGTTTTTGTACACAACACAAGCAGTAGACACCAGTGCTGCAGCACACAGTCGCTGTGTACTACAGCCAAAATTGCACTTTCTGAATCTCACTACCTTCCCTATCAGTGCTTCTAGGCAGGATTTGTGCTTGAGCAGAGCACACATATGAATGTGGTTCTATGAAAATATATTGATTTGAATGAGGAATCAAATTATTCCTCCTAAAAGTCCCCCAAGGGGACTAAAAGTGTCCCCCTTTTCCCAAATTCCATATAAAAATATATTAACATAATTAAAATAAACATATGTGGTGTCGCCGCGTGTGTAAATGTCCAAACTATAAAAATGTATCGTTAATTTAACTGCACAGACAATGGTGTAGACGCAAAAATACCAAATTCCACTTTTTATACCATAGAAAAATGTATAAAAAGCGATCAAAAAGTCAGATCAAAACAAAAATGGTACCTTCAGATCATGGCACAAAATATGAGCCCTCATACAGCTCCGTACATGAAAAAATAAAAAAATTATAGGGGTCAGAATAGGACAATTTTAAATGTATTAATTTTTGTGCATGTAGTTATGATTTTTTCCAGAAGTACGACAAAATCAAACCTATATAGGTAGGGTATCATTTTAATCGTGTGGACCTACAGAATAAACATAAAGTGTAATTTTCACCGAAAAATTTACTGCATAGAAAAGGAAGCCCCCAAAATTTACAAAATGGTGTTTTTTCTTCAATTTTGTCATAGAATGATTTTTTTTCCGTTTCTCTGTAGATTTTTGGGTAAAATGACTAATGTCATTACAAAGTAGAATTATCGGTGCAAAAAAAATGCCCTTATATGTTTTTTTAGGTGCAAAATTGAAAGGGTTATGATTTTTAAAAGGTAAGAAGAAAGAACGAAAGTGCAAAAACAGAAAAACGCTTGGTCCATAAGGGGTTAAGTAACATTATCTTTTTTTGGTATTGTGAACCTGAAGTGTTCCCCTTTATCATCATGAGGAATGGGAAACTACCCTTCTGCCACTACTGCCTTTTGTTCCTTTAAATGAGTGGTCTCCAAACCGTGGCCCTCCAAATGTTGCAAAACTACAACTCCCAGCTGGCCATGACAGTCGATTTTCCAGGCATGCTGAAAGTTGTAGTTTTGCAACATCTGGAGGGCTACAGTTTGGACACCACTGCTTTCAATGATAGGAGAAGGAACATAAGTGCACAAAGCACATTTGCCCCAGGATTGGGTGGGTATTGGGTCCAATTTTTATACAGTATTTGCTCTCCTTATACACTTACAAAAGCAAACGTACAAATACTTTTTTTGCACACTTACAAAAGGGTATGCGTTACAATGGGGTTCCCTTTATGTATTTTTATATACAGCATATTGGATGAGCGCTCAACAGCTCTTTCCATTAGCAACACTTAGGCTAGGTTCACACTGTGGAATCTCTGGGCAGAAAATTTCCGCTGGAGATTCCGAGTGAATCAGTCAGTGCTAAGACCGTGCAGACACTGCAGTCTCCAATAGACTGCAATGTGTTCCGCGAGTATTTCCGCCTGAAGAATGAGCAACGCCATTCTTCAGGGGAAAATTTTAAAGCGGATTTTCCGTTCACAAATTCCGCTTCACAAATTCCAAAGTGTGAATTTGTGAACGGAAACCCAAGTGGAATTTCTGCCTGTAATTTCAAAGCGGAATTGCGGGCGGAAACTCCGTAGTGTAAACCTAGCCTTAGGGACTATTCCCACGGCAGAATATCCACTTGCGGAATTCTGCCTCAAACTAAAGCCCATAGACTTCTATGGGATTCTGCACTCCCATTCACACTTCTGAATTTCCGCTTGCAGAATTCTGCTAGCGGAGTGGGCTTTAGTTTGAGGTGGAATTCCGCAAGTGGAAATTCTGCCATGTGAATAGACCCTTACATTTGCCTATGGCTGTACATATTTAATATCTTTTGTATATCATATAGATAAACAAAATCTTATTTTTGTTATAGTGATACATCCTTCCCAAACAGTGTAGTACAAAGCGCTGTTAGAAGACAACTTTACTTTCTCACAAATACAGTTTGTACTGTTCATACTTGCAGAATCTATACTCGTATCTATTACTTTGATTTATCTTAAAATATAGAGACATTAATTTGTGCAATTCACAAACTGAAGTTATTTCATAGAATTAGGTCAGTGAGAGCACTTCCAATGACTCGGATATAACCTTCCTTCAGCGGCTATCAAGAACGGTCCTATGTCTAGAGCTTATGTCATTATTCTCCAACTTAAGATCACTTTACTACCTATCAGGACGATATTTGTACCCTGGGCCTGTAGCAAGGTCAGGGTTACAAGGAAAAGAATGAATTCAAATATTGCACCAAGGAGTCGGTTTTATTGTAGCCTGGGAACACTTGCTAGTTCACAGGAATCACATTAAGGAAATAAATTAAAGTTCAACTGCCCTTGTCTTGTGGTTCTGCCTCCCAGCCTACTGCAACAAACTTTATGGCTGTACTCAGACAGTCATTTCTTCCTGGGTCTGAGTCAGTGTGGACTGGCCTGTGGCTAATGACTAAATCATCAGAAGTAATGTCCTGCAGGATTTACTGGGCAATCTGTGAATTCGGACAAAGATCGGATACAGAAATACACAATGTAGCATCCTAAACTGTTCATGTAAGTATGGCATCATTAGTATACACCACATTCTATCTATGTATTTTTCTTTTACAATCAATGTATTTGTCTTGTACAATCCACCTCACTGCGCACTTCGTGGGTATATATTAGATGATGCCTTAACCAACTATAGTGAAAACTGATTTACCGGTACATTAATAGGCTTTATCAAGAGATATTACTCCAATGGAGATTTATGTGTCAATTAACTACATATTTATTGAAAAAGGCTCTAAGAGGGAGCAGAAATGTTGCTGTTGTTTTTGGCACTTGAAGGAATAAATCTAATCACTGCAAACTTCTCACAACTTCTGGAGTGCTGCAGGTTTTTTTTAATGTGTTGATTTGTCTTACTATCTATCTTGATCTAATTGCATTTGTACATCTGGCTGTAAGTCCTTACTAAAGTCCCTACTAAACAACTGATGGGAAACAAGGGGAAAAAAAGTATCATTTATAAATATCAAACAAATATCAAACAACTGTGGTCCTTGCTAGATTTCTTCAAGACTGTTTGTTTAAGAATTTGTCTGGAACCACAAAACTAAATCCCACCTTTATTAAACTATTAAATATACAAAAATTACAAACAATAGCCATGTCTAGGGACTTGGTTACACACAGCCCGGGGTCAGGAGCCGGAGCAGGATAACAGAAAGCAACGTAGTCAGAACCAGGATAAGGAACCAAAGTGGATATCAGCCAGGCCAGGGCTAAACATGGAATAACAAACAGGAACACAGAAATGCGCTTGGAGATCAGAAAACATGCAAGGGCAGGGAATGACTGAACTGTTGCAGTTTAAATAGCCAGGTCCCAGCAGGGAAGGGGCTGGCTGATTATTTAGGGAAACAAGGATCTTCTTTTTAGTATCAGCTGAAGTCTTGCTGTCTTACTGAGAATCAAGTATTAGAGCAGAGGAAGGGTGAAAACTCTCACAGAATTATCCAGAAAAGGCTGTTAGCTGTCATAAAACAAGGGCAATAGTATTTCTAGATAAAGTGCTCCTGAAGAAGTTGTGTCTCTTCTTTCTTCGCGAGTCCTATAAAACAACTGGTGTACAAGAGATGAAGGGGAAAGGTAAATTTGAATCTTCTAGTTGTTCCTTCATACCAGTTAATGTATATATCATAGTATTTTATTTTTTCCATTTGGTATTTCACAGTTGCTATACAGTCGTAAAATCTTTTTTTTTACCATCCTAAATATTGTTGATTAAAAATTGTATATATATATATATATATATATATATATATATATATATTGATGATAAGTGCAAATAAAAAGTGAAAAAAGACAAGCATAGGCCAGCTAAAAGCTGGTAACTTGCATACATTAAAAATGACACAATTACTATCTATGGGAGGACATGCACATGATCATCATTAGTCTGATTTCCTCCAGTCCCTTAGCTTCATCTTGAAACAACCTGGATACTGTTGACACTGGAGGAAACTATCAGTGAAAAATAGCATGTAACATTCACAGTAGGACATTTTCTTTTTATAGAGTTGTGGAGTATGTTGACCTTCTTAAAGCATCTGGTTCCCAGCTTTTAGCTGGCAGGGGGTGTGAAAGGAACAGTGAAGCAGTAGTCTTAAGAAGAAACTCATTTATAGTTCTCTACATACAATGCAGTTTGTAATCTGCTAGATCATGCATTGAGGAGGACTAAAATGTCAATGCATCTAACACTTTTTAATCTTTAATTTACAGACGTGATCCCCTCACATCATGGTATACAGTTCATGTGGTTTTATTCCTCTTCAGGCACTGTTCACATATGTTCAGTGTAAGCATTTCCATTTTTTCTGCTCTATCATAGGAATATAAAAAACAAAATGGAAGTAGTGCCTGATCCCAAAGTGCAACTGATAAACCCCATTAAAGGGGTACTCAGCCCCTAGACATCTTATACCCTATCCAAGGGATAAGGGATAAGATGTCTGATTGTGGGGGTCCCGCTGCTAGGAACCCTCGCGATCTCTCCTGCAGCACCCTGTGTCATCTGGTGCATTGAGCAAACTTCGCTCCGTGCCTGATTATGGGTGATACAGGGGCCAGGGTATCATGATGTCACGGCCCCGCCCACCATGACTTCACACCCCTCAATACAAGTCTATAGGAGTGGCGTCACGAGGGGACGGGGCCATGATGTCACGATACTCCAGCCCCTGTATCGCCCATCATCAGGCACGGAGCAAAGTTTGCTCCTTGCAGCAGATGATACAGGGTGCTGCAGGAGAGATCGCGCAGGTTCCTAGCAGCGGGACCCCCGCAATCAGACATCTTATCCCCTTTGGATAGGGGATAAGATGTCTAGGGGCGGAGTACCCCTTTTATTTTAATGGTGTCCATCGGGGTTCTGTCATGGTGTTCTTGCTGAACAATTTTAGAATTGGTCAATAGTTGTGATTGTGACTGAACTTTTCTTATCTATATAGTAATACTGAGGTTCTGTGACAGTACAAATTTTACCAGAACGGTCAAGCAACTGAAAGTCTGAAAGTCACCATGAAGTCAAGGCTGTAAAGATATAGCTATCATGTGTAACAATGCTAGTTATAAATGCTGATTTATATAAGTTGTGGTACAGCATTATTTGTTAAAGGGGTACTCCATGGAACTGTACTTATTAGACACCTGTGGAGAGGGGATAAGTGTCTAATCGCAGGGGATTAAACCGTTTAGGCCCTTAGCGCACTCTGGGCCCCACCTTTCTGGGGGAAAGTGATGGCCCACTCAGCCAATTACTGACAGGACTTAGCTGCTGCCGGTGACTGGCTGAGCAGGCCATCAGTTAACCACATCCAGGAAGGTGGGGGCCAAAGCATGGGCCCTGTACAGGAGATCGTGGAGGGGCCCCAGTGGTCATAAATTTGACTTATCAGCTTAAATCAGCTAATAAATAGGTTCTTAAATTGATGTATTATCCTAAGGATAACCCCTTTAATTATATTGTTGGTAAAAGTAGTTACCAACACCGCAGTCTTACAAAATGTTGCACAATATACCACAAACAGTTAATGATAAAATAGGACAATTATAATAAGTCAAGGTTTTTTCTAAATTTAGAAATCACAGAAAAATTTGAAAAAAGTCATTCAATCATTGAAGTGCATAACACATAAAAAAATCTGACTATTATCTCCCATAGATAACAATCACAGTTCAAATACGTCACTGAAAGCTGAGCTGTGATTAGTTGCTGCATGACAAATATGAGTTTGTCTATATAAATATTTAAACAAACAGTACACAGTGCCAGAAAACACAATACAACAATATAATGTAATTCCAGCTCTGATGTCAATAAATGGGGTGGGTTATTAATAGCAGTTACAAGGATATACAGTATCACCCATAGTTGTCAAATGTAATGACCCTATGAAAAGTTAAAGCCAGAATGTACCACAAAAAAATTTGTAAAGACAGGTCGAGTCCTTTGGGATGCTGCACAGATCATAGGCTGTAATAAAGAACGTTCAAAATGTGGTGCTATATACAAGTATCTGACATATCTATACACAAGTATCCATTATACAAGTATCTGACATGTTTTAAGGGTGTTAGTATAGCCCATGGGTAGTGGATCTAATAAACCTGAGATTAACAGGTTAACATAAGTTGAACTGTCATGAAAACCCTCCCAGTGTATTCCTTAAACAGATCCTATATATGTTTTTGAGTGATGGATGACATTAGGCAATCATCACTGTCTCAATTTAATGTGTATCCGCACGCAATTCCCTGAGTAAGGATTAAAAAATGTCATAAGAACACTTTACTATATTTAAATGTATAAAAGTCACACAGAAACATTAAAAACATGTAAGGAAACACTTACAGGAATACCCCAAAGCTCAAAGACTTGCTCATTCTGTTTACTAGTCTGCTTGTCACCAAGGATATCCTTTGAGGCGCTTTAATTTTTGAAGAGCTGATTTTCTCACATGTTGTTGTGTGTGCAGGGACAAAAACATGCCCTGAAATCAATACTTCATCAATACTTGTCTACTTTTTTTTACTATTTTAGTCATGAAAAGCCATCTTGTTTTTTAACTCCCTATGCCAAATTCATGAAAAGTCTTGATGAAACCTCTTGATGAATTTGGTGCTCGTGAACATTACAGAAAATTTTCCTCACAATTCTCCTAAAAGTTCCACCTGTTCAGGCACAGTGAGTAATTCTATGATCACCTGTCCTTTCTGGGGATTGAACCCAGAACCTTATGGGATCAGCTAATCAAAGCACAAAGTGCACCTACCCTCTGCGCCACTGCTTCTGGTTCCATGTTGAACTTTAATAAGTGTTAAAGGCAGCTCTCCAGCCATTCATTCTGTCCATGAGAACTCCCTCTTCCCAAGCATGTGCAACCCCGGGACTCGCGGTGCGGAACGCTCCTGCATCCGTTCAGTCCGGCCGTGAGAGCACCCCTTTCCCTACCAGCGGTGGCTCCGGGACTCGCTGTGCGGGATGCGCCCGCATACGAGTTCCGAGCATCTCCTTACCCCTTTTTCTCCCGGTCCTTGTCCTTCTGCTTATCACTGGAACGCACATCCCACCTCCTTAGGGTGCGCATGCACCGACGATTCTAGATTTAAAGGGCCAGTATGCCCATAATTGGTCTGCTGCTGGGCAGACCTTATATTAGTCTGGCACCTCCCTATCATGGTGCCGGATCTTCGTGCTTTGTGCCTTAGAGAAAGTGTTTCTCTGTATGTGCCTTATTAGTATTCCTGACCTCCTGCTTGTGACCTGACCTTGCTTCTTGCCACCTGCCTCCGGACCCTGTGCCTGTGACCTGACCATGCTTCTTTGCTGCCTGCCTCCTAACGCGTGCTTTGCCTGACTACACCTTAATCTGTGCCAAGTTTCATCTCGGCAACCTGTGTGAACGGATCTTGCCAGGGGTAGCGATCTGGGTGCCGCCTGCCGCAGCAAGTCCATCCCACTTCGCGACGGGCTCTGGTGAAAACCAGCGGCACCTTAGACTCTGCTCCCCTGTATGGTTCAGTCATTGTTCACACAGGACAGTGGATCTACTCAGCCGTTACGGACCCGTATATGCCCGTAATTCATTACGGACGTGATACAGTGACGGGACATTGTGGCGGAAAAATTACTGCATGCAGTAAGTTTTCCGCCACGATGTCCCGTCACTGTATCACGTCCGTAATGAATTACGGGCATATACGGGTGCAAACGGGCAGTTACAAAATCCCATAGGCTGCAATGAGATTTAGTCTCGGCCGTCAGGTGTTTTGTAACGGCAGTTCAATAACGGAGAAATCACTAGTGTGAAAGGAGCCTTAGTGTGTTACTGGGCTAGGATTTTTATAGTGAGGCTGTGAGGAACCTGCAGCACTGATAAGAGTTTAAATGGAGAGGTTTTCAGCCTCACATAGGAGACATTGTGACCTGTGTGAACAACATGTGTTGTCTACTTTGTTGGGGGGTTGGCACTGGACATGCAGAATTTATTCCTGTCTTTATGCCGGAGTATGAATAAAGACAGCAGAAGACCAGTTTAAACATTTCTGTATCTCTGTCTCTGACTGCTATTTTGCCTCTATTTGACTAGTTCTATGGAGATAATCTCCAATATATATATATATATATATATATATATATATATATATATATAGATGCAAATCAAAAAATGTTGCAGTATCTTGTAATACCTTTTTTATTGGACTAACAGCATTTTGTAGAGACAAGCTTTCTGGATTCCTCCCTTTAGCTTATGTTTTTGCAAAAGCAATAAAAGTACAGCTTCCTAGGCCTATATTCTGCAAATCCTGCTACAAGTTTTATATTTAAAATTGAAATAGGGTAGGTGCACTGACACCATGATGGTAAGTGACATATAGCGCATTGAGAGGAAGAAAGGTGTATACCATACTAAAATATTTTAATTAATCCGGTAAAAACACTGCATTGGGCCAGATGTCACAGTTCTGATGTGCTTCAGGTTTATGTGACCCTTATGTATAGACTGTTGGTCAAGGAAAAACTAAATAATTTAAAAACAAACACTGAGCAATTATTACCAAGTGTACAAACACATAACTAATCTATTAGACTAGACAATAAGCCAGCTAGTAACTACGTGGGACCATGTAGTTGATAACGTTAAACATGAGACAAGAGTCCATAAAGTTAAATTTATTATCCTATTGTGTTGATCCATGGGAAGGCAAAAAACTATTATAAGGGAGATGTCAATTGCCCCATACTAGGAATTCCCACTTTCAGAAATTTAGAACCCATAATTTACCACATAAAATATTCAGAGAAAGGCATTTAGGCCACCCTTGAGGAAACGATCATAACTTCATGTTGTAAAGAGTTCCATAGTCCCACTGCTTTTACAGTAAAGAACCCCCATCTGTGATCATGTTGAAGCCTTTTTCCCTCCAAACATAGAGGATAACCTATTGTTATAGTTACAGGCCTATGTGTAAAAGAATTGCTAGAAAGATTTCTGTATTGTAAGTGACAAAAGCAACTGGAAGAGAATAGGGAGCAGCTGAAGAAGAAAGAGTAGCCAAAAAGACATACAAATTTTAAAAACTACATTTTGTTGCCCTACCTACAAGATCTCACTAACAAGTGTTCAGTCTAGGACTATGTGTATTGTAGGCATTTGACATAATGACACAGAATGCATCAGGGACTTTCTGCACAGATGCTTAGGGATGATTTAGGTGCAAAGT
Source organism: Hyla sarda (assembly GCF_029499605.1). NCBI lineage: Eukaryota > Metazoa > Chordata > Amphibia > Anura > Hylidae > Hyla > Hyla sarda. The sequence goes on from NC_079196.1 coordinate 60,218,808, forward strand.
CGCCTTATGTACATAAAAGTCACACGTCATAAAAAGTCTTATTGCCTAGTCAATTTGTTGATTGTTTTTTCTGTAAGAACATGTTTATGAAACTATCTGGTGGTAAGTCCTGGAAAATGTAACATCAAATAAGAAGAAAATTAGTGATGTCGCCCACTATGCTAAAATGAAGAAGTGTTATGCCGAGCGCTCCGGGTCCCTGCTCCTCCCCGGAGCGCTTGCGGCGTTCTCCTCTCTGCAGCGCCCCGGTCAGACCTGCTGACCAGGAGCGCTGCACTGACACTGCCGACGGGGATGTGATTCGCATAGAGGGATGCGCCCGCTTGCGGATCACATCCCAATCCACTTACCTGTCCCAGTCCCCGGCTGTCACGTCCTGGCGCGCGCGGCTCCGCACTCTAGGGCGCGCGTGCCAGCTCTCTAAGATTTAAAGGGCCAGTGCACCACTAATTGGTGCCTGGCCCAATCAGTGTAATTAGCTCCCACCTGCTCCACGCCTTTATAACCTCACTTCCCCTTCCCAGCATTGCCGGATCTTTTTGCCCTTGTGCCTAGTGAAAGCGTTTCCTGTGATTGCCTTACCAGTGTTTCCAGACCTTCTGCCGTTACTATTGACTACGAACCTTGCCGCCTGCCCTGACCTTCTGCTATGTCTGACCACTCCTCTGTCTAGTCCTTCTGTTCCATGCCTTCTCAGCAGTCAGAGAGGTTGAGCCGTTACCGGTGGATACGACCTGGTTGCTACCGCCACAGCAAGACCATCCCGCTTTGCGGCGGGCTCTGGTGAATACCAGTAGCAACTTAGAACCGGTCCACCGGTACGGTCCACGCCAATCCCTCGCTGACACAGAGGATCCACATCCAGCCTGCTGAATCCTAACAAGAAGAATGCCAATGATCTGAAGATATTCAGAAATGACTCGGTTGTCAGTCACACAAATGAGAAATGATAAGTGCCACGACTGGAGTCATTTATGGTCCATGAGTATTTTCCCAAGGTACTAGATTACTCTTCTTTATAGAACGGTATGTGTTATGATCATTTGTTTCCTCCTGCTGAGTCTTAAAAAAATGATACAAATCTAATATTAATTATGAGGTCGGACAGCGAGCTGTCAAATAAAACTTTATCAAAAGCATTTCCCACCTATCTAAACGATATTGTGTCTTGAGAAATCACAAGGATTGTTAGCATCAGCCATAAAACAGCCAGGTTCATCTAATAAAGTGTGTTAGTATCTAGGTTTATTTAGTGGGTTAACAGTGATTCAATATATTTAGTGCTGCAAGCGACTCTTCTTCAGCCTAAGCATTTGAATGAAAAATGACCACTCAAGGAACATATCCCTTGGCAAAATGATCCATTTAATCAGTGTTATTGTTTATATCGAGACAGTGAGTTTTAATCTGTTCTCCGCTAATTCTAAGTGGAGGGACAGATACACGGAGTATCTTGCTGAGTCGGTTCTTCTTGAAACTATCTATCATGGTTGTAGTAACATCCAGCAGGTGCAGGGTCTCTCCTCAGTCGGTTGCTAAATCCTTTGGGGATTCGAGTTCAGGATGTAGAAAACAGCTGTCCTCTATTCCAAAAGGTCTTGCTACTACATCATTTATAAAACTGATTTTATTTTGTTAACTAGCAGGGGCAATATTTTATGAACTTGTATCATACATATATGTGTGGCCAATGTCATAGATTACAAAAGTCCAAAATAAGATTACAGGATGTTTTAGGGGATCTTTTTGAGGGGGAAATCCAAAATGTTGAAAGATTTAAAATAGAACACATCATCAATTGTAAAATTTTATAGAAAACTATAAAGCATCAGGCTCTATTTCTCCATCTCCGTCAAAGGTGCCATAAAGGTTCTCCTATTTCTGATGGCAAGTCTAGAAAATATGCAGAACAATTCTCACTATGAATACTAAAACTGCTTCTTTTCCTTCTTCCATTCAGAGAGCTATTACAAAGCATGACTTGTTTTCTTTTTGTGCAGACGTTCCATTTCATTTTTACAAGAAATAGTACATCACATGATCTCTACTGGCCAATCAGCTCAAAAGAGTATGCTGCGTAGAGTACAATATACGCTCTATCACAGCCGATTATTTAGCAGGTAAATTATAACTAAAGCTTTTTATTTTAAAAAACATCTATTAGATCTAATTGTCAGGCCCAAGGCCTGATCATGGAAACATACATGTGTTTTATAATTGTATCTGTGTATAAACTAAGACCTGGGGGTGAGGGGTCATTCAGACTGTGTGTTTGTGTATTGCATTTTATTGGGGGTCTGGCTGTTTGGGATCTCCTTTGAAGTCGTGCACTCTGATCCCATCATATAATCAAACAGATAAGGGGTCAGGAAGAGAGATGCCCCACCTGGTGGGATCAGAGGGGAGGGGGGAATGGAATTTCCCTCCAAAGAAGCAGAGATAAGATTTAAAATGCTGGACTCAACTGTTGTTCAAGGCTGTGCCAAAAGCTGACAAGAGCTGGACTCTCACTGACAAGGACGGCTATACCATCATGCTGTAAGAACTTCATTTTTGTTTTCTGAACTTGTCTTGCCAAACTCTTTTATATATTTTTATACCTGTATGTCATTTGTTTCTGTATTTATATATATATATATATATATATATATATATATGGCACTGTGATACCTTTTATCAGATTAAATGTTTAATTAATCAGCTCTGGTCTTTGATCTCTAAATATATGAGCTCACCTTTCTGAAGGCAGCTCTGGTGGAAACACGTCTATCTAAGGGTTAATTTGGTGACTTGCTGGGACTAGTAGTGGATACCCAGAGGTCTGGCGGCTTTAACCCTGGCACCATCACACTCTCTCTAGTGTCTTAGCCGGACCGATAGGGTGTGATCGTGACACTAATAATGTAACACTTTTCAGATATTAGATGTACATGTACATCATAATACCAGCTAGGGAGAATGGAACAGCGTAGGAGCTGAAATTGCTCTAGACATGGTGGGTGCAGGCTGTGTATTACAGCTGACACCTGCTGCCAACATACAAGTTAAGAGATAATTCTGATGGTCTTTTAACACCCTAGCTGCCAAATCAATAGTGGCCATTGAAATGTAAGCAATTGGGCAAGGGTTTGAAGCCCCTCTGTCATCCAATGTCCCCCAAAAATGAAATTGTTGTGTGCCAAGCGGTTAAAATGATAGCTACAGAGGTTAGTAAAGTGCCCAAGACTTTTCAAGTAGTAAAATATAAAAGTAGTACAATATAAACATCTGTCAGGGTCTTGGAGACATGAAAACTGCCATATTTGTCAGTCTCCCCCTACTCTTTATTCACTTTAGACATTCGAAAATTAGTTGGTGACTGGTTCACCCACCTTTATGTATTCTGTATTTATACCCTCAATCAATAAATAAAAATGTAGGAGATGGAGTCCAGCTCAGTGTGCAAATAAAATCCAGATTTATTGACAGACAAATGCAGGAACACAAGGGTTACGCATTAAAGTGGCAGAGCGCTCTTAGTCATACACTTAAAACGCGTAACCCTTGTTGCTTGAAACGCGTAACCCTTGTGTTCCTGCATTTGTATGTCAATAAATCTGGATTTTATTTGCAGACTGAGCTGGACTCCATCTCCTGCATTTTCCGTTCTCCGTGCCGTTGTCCAGCGTCGGAGTCCGTGCTCCATCTGTCCGGGCGGGGTGAGCTGGTTGGACTAGTTTTCTCTTCCAATCAATAAATAAATATTATTATTATTCAAAGCTATAAAATTCACCAAACTCCTCCCCCTCCCCGATATTAAAAAAAAAAAGATTTTTCACAGGCTGAGAAAATAAATCAATGCGGGGGCAGGGAGAGGGCATGGCAGCACTGCTGCAGTGAGGAGTACAGGGAGGATGAGCAACCTATCATTGCTGGGGCTTACGGAGACTGGGAAATGTAGGTGGCACACAGTATGTGTGCTGCCCAGCTTTCCCAGTTGACTGAAAAGCTCCAAAATGTCTGCTTTACCAGACAAATAGTATTTATATATGATTGTTGTTTTTCCTCTCCCACAAGGTTTAGGTAAAAAGACTGGGCAACACCGGGTACTCAGCTAGTATATGATAAAATTAAGGCTTGCTCTGGTCAATGGGAAAAAAAAAACTGAAAAAGTTAAGAAGAAGGAAAAAAAATCTCTGTTTTGAGAAGGGATAGTGAGGACTATGACATACTGTTTGTATGGGCTACTGCTCATGGCTAGTCTATATATTCTATTTTCATATTAAAGGAAAACAGTAATCCTGTTCACTCACCCAATACAAAGGGTTATAGTGCGGGTGAACAGGAGACCGATGCGGGGTCTCTGACCAATATACATACCTTTAGTCCAGCACCCGGTCCTCTGAAGATCCTCTTCTATCTTCTTTGAATTGCGCACTGGAGGCAGGCTCGCCAGGTGAATTTGAATATTTATGGCCGCTGGTCACGTGAGCGATTGTGCCTACTTGAGCGCTCACGTGACCAACGACCATGAATATTCAAATTCAGCCAGCGGGCCCGCCTCCAGAGCGCATTTCAGTTAAGACAGAAGAGGATCTTCAGAGGGACTGGGCGCTGGACAGAAGGTATATAAATTGGACAGAGACCCCGCATCGGTCTCCTGTTTACCACTATACCCCAATGTATTGGGTTTAGTGTGGGTGAACAGGATAACTGTTTTCCTTTAAAAAGTATTGCGCATCTCTGCAAATCCATAAGGATCTGTTGGACAGTGTGATGACTGTTCCCAATGACAACCAGCAGAAATCTGATCGCAGCTGTGCACTAAAATACAGAATGTAAATCGGCATCAGTACAAGATAAGTGATTACATTTATTTACAAAGAGCCCCAACCTTTTAAGCAGATTGTATATAAACTCTAAAGTGGTATTCAGAGGTGTAATACCCTTTAAATATTACAAATCACATACATAATGCATGTGAGCATTAAAAGCATTAAATAATGTATAGAGACAGGCACTGGGAGCTTTCTAACTATTAACTTATCATGTTAGCCAATGGAGTCATGCCTGCATACAGGGGATTAACATCATCTTCATTCCTAAAAGCTAATTTTATATTCCACCTTACCTCCAGCATGGACCAGAGGCCTTGACCAAGGCAAAAGAACATAATGGAAAGAAAGAGCAGTCTAGCGAGGTGCTTGGAGAACATTTTTAAAAAGACAGGCAATGGTGATCTTGCACATAGGTAGAAACCAACGCATTTCAACAGCGACACGCAGCCTTATTTGTGGCTATTAAACACAGTTAAAGGACTGTATTCAAATATGAGATATGTATTAAAATGATTGGCAGTACGAAGTAACAGTAAAATAAAGCATCTATAGCAAGTTGATACATAATATATATTACAATGTTACGCACATGTGTTGTCCCGGCACCAGATTGCATCCGTTGCCTTGTGGTGAGGTCCCCAAAGTCAGAGTCCCTAGGTGTAGGTGGGGTCCTTATCCTTAGCTAGCCCCTTGTCACCCCTTTTGTATTCAAAATTATTTAAATTGAATGTGTATATATTTGTATAGTAAGTGTACTTACCTAGTTAGTGTCGCAGGACCTGCGGGTCACGTGATGCGTTCCAAAGACTCTATGGTTTCTGTGTATAGGACCTTTGGAGGGAGTCAGGTGTTCACCCATCAGGCTATGTAACGGCTGACCATGGACCAATCCAAAAAGGCCCCGCCCTGCCATGGCTAGCACTCTTGTTCCTGGGCTGTTGACAGGGAAGGATCTGTGCTACTGTCATCAGTGAGTTTAGGCCCGAGCCTTGCGGCGACGGCTGATCTTTACTAAACTGTGAGTGTAATCAATCCCAAGCACTCTGCAAGATTACCGGACCCTATCTAACCCCTAAATCCAGACGGATCTTCGCAAATTACCCTAAATTCTGAGACTTATATCAAAAGTCAAGGTCCGCAATAACTGTCAGTGACTGAGGTGTACGGAGACTGTATTAATGAGACTGTTACTGTTCATTGGATGTACCGCAAGTCTTTAAGTAAAGTTTATCCAAGTTCAAGTTCAACTACCTTGTGGACCTTCAGTCATTATATGCATGCACCTATCGTTACTGGGAAGGGCGGCAATAGGCCGGAGAATTACCTCAGCATACTAGCCCTCAGCCTGGCATCACGAGTGACAGGGTTAACCTTAACCCCTGATATACTGAAGCAACATCCTGACTACACTACCCCTACCCCAGAGGCCTACCACACACATCTAAATAACAATGATATGTCAAACTTGTATACATAACATGGCCATCAATAATGAAACATAATTTCACATCTCAAATTGAAACTGGCTGGAAACCAAGAATAAAGGTCATATATCCAAAAGCCTCTCTGCCTAAAAGAAGACAGGAGACATCAACTCCTCTGGGTGGTTTCCTATCCTGTTCAATGATGCACCTTCTGAATGGATCCAACAACCCATTGTGTTTGTCAACAAAGGTTTTTATTGCGTTTAGTGTGTGAGCAAATACCATGTAAATGCTCAGAAATCTGCACCTACTGGTATTATGCAATGATGCATCTACTGGTGCAACCTACATAAACAAGTTTATACTGAGCACATTCTATTTGGTACATGGCATTTTTAGAATTGACTAAACTTTTAATTAGAAACATGGAAGATTTACAAACAGTAAAAAAAAATGCCTTGATCTTTATAAGGAACTGATACACACTGCAATGGGGCAAGCAATATTTAGATAACCCTGGAAATTTTAGTTGCTAGTCTAGTTACATTTTGGTGTGTAAACACTCGGGGAAATAACATTACCAAGCGTGATTGCTCTATGAGAAACTACACATCACCCTTTAATAAAAAATTTTGAGAGCTTACTATCTTCTTGTCTTTTCTCCATCAACTGATACTGTACCTAACCCTGACATTTCCATCCCGGTATGTGGTACTACCATAACTCCCGGGCAACAGGTTCGCTGTCTTGGAGTTATACTTGACTCTGATCTGTCTTTCACTCCCCATATTCAGTCTCTTTCACGTTCTTGTCACCTGCATCTCAAAAACATTTCAAGAATCCGCCCATTTCTCACTACTGAAACTGCTAAAACTTTCATTATTGCTTTGACTACTGTAACTCTTTACTAATAGGCCTTCCTTTCTCCAAACTCTCTCTTCTCCAGTCTATCCTTAATGCCGCAGCCAGACTCTTTACTAATAGGCCTTCCTTTCTCCAAACTCTCTCTTCTCCAGTCTATCCTTAATGCCGCAACCAGACTCATCTTCCTCTCCAGCCGCTACACCGACGCCTCCTCCCTGTGCCAGTCACTACACTGGTTACCAATTCTGTCCAGAATACAGTACAAAATCCTCAGTAACACACAAAGCTCTCTACAATGCTGCACCTCCCTACATCTCCTCTCTCATCTCTGTCTACCATCCTACACGTTCTCTCCGATCTGCTAATGATCTCACACTAACATCTTCTATAATCCGAACTTCTCACTCCCTTCTCCAAGACTTCACTCGTGCTGCACCGGTTCTATGGAATGCTATCCCTCAATCCCTCATACTCAACAACAACATCCATAGTTTCAAACGTGGCCTAAAAACACATCTCTTCAGACAGGCCTATAACAGTCTCTAATTGGCCTCAACATATCCCCAACATATCCTCAACATATCCCCAACATATCCTCAACATATCCCCAACATATCCCCAACATATCCCCAACATATCCCCAACATATCCTCAATATATCCCCACACGTCTTGTTTGAATAGTTATTGTGTAATTTTATGTCTGATACTTGTCTTTGTTTGTACCCCATAATTGTAAGCGCTGCGGAATCTGTAGGCGCTATATAAATAAATAAATAAATAAATCTTCATATGGAATGGGTAGGTTGCATTAAATAATGTTCTTGATTTAAAAAAGTTGATTGCTGAATTGTAAGACTACAGTATGTATAGTAATATCACTCGTATCTATTAGTTTGTCCGAAAGAAACGAGCCACTTAAATCTCGGAGATGAGAAATCACTTTTGTCTCTTCTCAACTCTTATCAACTATTAGGGGGAGATTTATCAAAATCTGTCCAGAGGAAAAGTTGCTGAGTTGCCCATAGCAACCAATCAGATCGCTTCTTTCATTTTGCAGAGTCCTTGTTAAAAATGAAAGAAGAGATCTGATTGGTTGCTATGGGCAACTCAGCAACTTTTCCTCTGGACAGGTTTTGATAAATCTCCCCCTATATGTTTTAATCTGTTGAGCATCCAATGTGGATAGCCTTAAGATTTAGGACTTTGACATCATACCTGTGCTTCCATTTCATACTGGTCAGTATCAAAACAATTACATTTAACAGTCAAACCAAGAATCTTTTATTGAAAAGAATAATGATAGCAGTACAAAAGGCAAAAGTTAAATAGTAAAATGCCTCTTCAGGCATTAAATCACATAATAACAGATAAAACAGAGAACATGGAGGTTACATCATCTCGTTGCTTCGCACAGAAACAAAGAATAAATCACATACGTATGGAAAACAATACAGATACAAGTTAATGGCAGGATCGGTCGTCCACAAACAGTCACCTCAAGCACATATAAAACCTAGGAAAATTCCCCGCCCCCTAGTTCAGTATAGAGAAATGCAATTCTGTATAGGTGGGCAATAAGAGGAGGCCTGCCATTCTTCCCATAATTTATCAAAATATTCCACCCTGTTCTCACAAAAGGCAGACAGTTTTTCACAAAGCATAATAAAGTTAACTCTATCTATAACCTTCTGAAATGACAATAACGGGGACTTCCATTGGGATGCTATATGTATCCTGGTAGCCATAAGAATGAATTGAGCCATTCGAAAGGTGCTTAAAAGACAAAAAGACGGGGAACTGGGCATGCGTTCACCAAATAAATCCACCAGGACCGTGTGAACCCTTCTCCACAATTGTGCTACCGTAGGGCAGCTCCACCAAATATGATGCATAGAACCATTAGTCTGACATCCCCTGAAGCAAAGAGGAGACACCGATGGGTAAAGTGTGTGCAATTTAGAAGGGACCATATAGACTCTATGTAGGATTTTAATAGATGTCTCCATTAAGGAGACCTGCCAACTACCCTTACTAATAGCCGTGCAACAAGCATGCCATTGGGGCAAAAATAGGGTCACACGTAGGTCACGTTCCCAGGCTACCATGAAGCGCAGTTTATTATCAGTAGGGGGGGCATTTAGATGAGCATAAATGCGAGAAAGCATGCCTGGCAACGTAGGACCATAAAGCAAGGCCGCTTCAAAGAAGAGCAGAGTTGTGTTATGGTGATCAATTGTTTACCCACCAGCAGGTCAGATAATTTAGTTAGTTTAGCAGAGCGCCACCAGGAATATAAGGCAGTGGAAATGCCAGGTTGAAAAGAAGGATTAGAAAGAAAGGGGAGGAGGGGAGGTATAGGGGACTGCAGACGGAATTTGAAGCGGACCAGACGCCAAAGAGACAAGGAAAATAGAGTGATTTGCGCCAAAGAGGAAAGAAGAGCTGAGACAGGACAAGGGGACCACATCAAGGCGGAAAAAGAGTAGGGAGAGATAAGGGATGCCTCCAACCCCACCCATCTAGGGGCATTCTGTGTGGCGTGTGTTAGGTCCAGTTGGGCTAGGCTAGCAGCATAGTAATATTTCAGTAGGTTGGGAACCGATAGACCACCCACCCTTTTATGATAATGCATAACAGTCTTATTAATGCGGGGTCGTCTACCATTCCAGATGTAATGGGAAATAGTGTGTTGAAGAGAGCATATGTCTTTTTTCACTACCGGGATGGGAAGGGAGCGGAACAAGTACAGGATGCGTGGAAGGATAACCATTTTGTATACATTTATGCGACCTATCCATGAGATATGGGGTACTGTCCACTTAGTGAGATCCGCTCTAATAGAGCGAAATAGTGGAGGATAGTTCGCTGCATATAAAGTTTTAAGGGATGTAGTAAGATTAACACCCAGATAGGACAGGCCCTGGGAGGAGTCGTGAAACCCAAAATTTAATTAAATCAATTGACGTGTCAAGGGTGGGACATTGCAATACATAACCTCCGATTTAGCCACATTCACCTTCAACCCCGACAGCCCAGCAAACCTGTCCAAGAGAGTGAGTAAATTAGGTAAAGTAACTAAAGGATTCGTTAACGTCAGGAAGAGGTCATCTGCAAATAGACTAGTTTTATATTCCATCGAACCCACCACAAGGCCCTTAATGTTAACATTGTCTCTAATAGCAACCGCCAAGGGATCCATCACGAGCGCAAAAAGCGCCGGTGAGAGGGGGCATCCCTGGCACGTTCCCCTCCCTATAGATATAGATGACGGTGAAGTGGAGGGCAGCTTCAAGTAGGCCGTCGGGGCCGAATAAATGCTACGCAACATGCTAACAAAGGGACCAGAAATGCCAAATTTCGACAATACCTGAAACAGGTAGGGCCACGAGACCGTATCAAAGGCCTTTTCTATATCTAGCGCTAGGGCAAGCATGGGAGTTTTAGTTACATCTGAATAGTTGATAAGGTTCAAGATCTTCCTAATATTATCTGGGGCATGTCGGCCTGGGATAAATCCCACCTGGTCTTGGTGGACAAGAGAGGGCAAATAGGAATTAAGTCTAGAAGCAAGAATAGAAGTAAGTAGTTTAGAATCGACATTAAGAAGAGAGATCGGATGATAGTTAGAGGGTATAGTGTGGTCCTTAGAGGGTTTAGGCAAGACAGTGATCAAAGCATCAAGAAATTCAGAGGGAGGTCTGGCGCCAGAAAAAAGAGAGTTGAAAAAGAAAACAAGATGAGGAATTAGCAAAGAGGAAAAGGTTTTAAAGTAGGAGGCAGAAAATCCGTCCGGGCCGGGAGACTTGCCCAGTTTAATATGGTCAATGGCCCGTTCTACCTCCTCCACCGTGATGGGTCCGTTCAAGGCCTCCCGGTCCAAAGCAGATAAAGATGGGAGAGACAATTGAGAGAAAAAGGCATTGAAAGAAGCACAATAATTAGGGGTAGAAGGAGGGGCCGAGTAGAGGTGAGTATAGAAGGAAGAAAAAGCCTCATAAATACGATCAGGGTGGGATGTGCGGAGGCCAGGTCTCAACTGAACACTATGTACCTGGTTAAACGAGGAAGTTTTCTTAAGCATAGCCGCGAGCAACCTGTCAGGTTTATTAGCCAACCTATAATAGGTTGCACCTGTCCACCTCAAAGCTTTCTCAACCTTAGTAGAGAGCAGGGCATCCAATTGCAACATAGTATCCGCAATAGACTTATAAGGAAAGGGGGTAGGATCCTGCTGATGGGCAAAAAACAATCTAGACAGTCTGGCCTCCAAGGCCGCCTGGACTCTAGACCTATCTCGTTTAATACCCGAGGCCGTAGAGATCAGGCGTCCGCGGATGTAAGCCTTATGGGCCAACCACGTCCAATGTGGAGACGATTGCGGGGAGCTATTTAAAGAGAAGTAGGAAGCTATATCACTCTCCAATTGGGTTTTGATTCTAGGCATAGTCAATAAAGACTCGTTAAGTCTCCACCTAAATGGTAATATGAGAAGGGACATAAAATTAAAGACTGACAATACCAGATCATGGTCCGACCATGACACGGGGACATGACGAGCATAGACCAGCTGAGACACCGTCGCAGCGTTGACCAAGATGTAGTCTATCCTCGTGTAGTGGCGTTGGACCGGGGAATAATAGGTGTAACCTCTACTGGTACCGTTATGTTCCCTCCATGTGTCCACAAGAGAGTGCATAGCAAACAGACTGGATAATAGGCGTTGTTGAGTCCCCGACCTACGAAACTGAACCGTATTAGAACGGTCTATCTTGCCATTATAAACAAAGTTAAAATCACCGGCCCAAAACAATGTCTCATATGTCAGGGAGTCAAGAATGGAACACATATCCCTAAAGAATAAAATAGGGTTGTCGGTGGGGGCGTAAGTATTCACAAGACAGATGTTCTTCCCATACAGAGTGCCTAAAATGATTAGATAACGACCTTCAGGATCATATTTCGCCCCCGGCACCTCAAGTGGAAGGGAGTTGTGCAAGAAAATAGCAACTCCTCTACACTTAGTGGTAAAGGACGCCCTGTACATTCTTACAAAAGATTTATGAATAAAACTAGGGTAACAAGTCACAGTAAAATGCGATTCCTGTATACAGACTATGTCAGGCTTGAGGTGGAAATATGCATGGAAAGCTTTTTTCCATTTGTTAGGGGAGTTAAAACCGCTAACGTTATGTGATATTATCCTACACATAATGGGCAAAATTTAAAAAAAGCAGAATATAAAAAGAGAAGGCAAACTATCACCCACATATACTTTACAATAGGCGACGACCGATCCTGTTACACTGTTTCCATCACAAAAGAAAGGCGTAGCTGGTAAACCTCCTGGAACAAAAGAAAAGACAAAAACAAACCAAATAAAACAAATCAAAACAATACAATACTCAGGAAAGGTGGTCCAGGATATTATCCGAACCATCGTACTTCCTGTGCCCCAGTCGGGACAGGTGAGGCGCAACAGTCCACATTGCGTCTAGCCAGCTAAATAGGTGACCCAAGTAAAGGTACCAGATCAGCCAAGAGAGGAGCAGGAAAGGTAAGGGCAAGGGAAGAGACGAAAAGCAGGATGATGAAGAGAGAGAAGCAGGAGCAGTTTAGAGAGGAGGACAAGGGAACCTAGAGGGAAAAAGGTGGAGGGAAGAAAAGAAAAGAAAAGGAGAAGATCAGAGTGGGGGTAAAAGGCAACAGAGACTAAGTCTCAAGTACACAGGTCCCGGGTAGCTCGGCAAAAAATAGGTGCAGAGCCAACAGTTAAAGTCTCGCTGAGCAGGAGAGTTCTCATATGCTTAGTAAACATCGTAGAAAAATGGAAATTAATTGAATATCCACAGTCAGGACTAGAGGCCCTTCTGAAAAACAAACAAAAACTCAATCAAAACAGGGGGCAAAAAGCAATCCACAACTTGCCAATGGGGGTGCACATGTCACTTCAAGTAGGTTGGCGTGGCTCCTGTGAGGGGAGTTGGTCCCGCTTAGCCTGCAGTGCCGGAGTTCAGGTTCTCGACGGCCGAGGCGCTCTTGGAGGTAAGGGGGGATTCTCCACTTGCTTGCAGCAAAATATCCTGTGCTTCTTGCAGGGTACGCACGGTATGTAGCTTGCCTTTCATCTGGAACGAAATGGAAAGCCCCACTTGTACTTTATTTGCTCACGTTATAAAGCGAGGGTGACAGGACGGAAGTCCCTATGGCGGGCCAACGTGGATGGAGCCAGGTCCGAGTATATATGTACCGAGGGAGGCATCCCAGGGAGAACCGGCAAATTACGGGTCGCGGACAGCAGGACATCGCGGACCTCGGGGTAGTGTAGCTTGAGGACCACATCCCTAGGTAAGTCAGGGCCCCTTGGTTTAGCTAGGGCACGGTGAATGCGGTCAAAACGGAGCATTTCTGGCTCCAACTATGGGGCAAGCTCAAAAAATAAAGTTGTTACCGTTTTAGTAAGGTCCACATCGGGTTCAGGGAGACCACGTATCCGCAAATTAGCCCTCCGTGAGTGATTTTCGAGGTCCTATAATTTGAGCTCAAAGTCCCGCAACTGTGTCGCGTGGTCATCAATGTCCCTCCTGTCCTCCTCCGCTGCGTCCGCCAGCACGTCCAGTTTAGCCTCGTTGTCTGAAACTCTCCTGCCCAAGTCCTGCAGCTGGGAGCTAAAATCACCTACGTCCTACTCCGTGAGCCACGCGCATGCGCCCATCAAACAATTATATTTAATATGTGTGAGCTCTCCCACCAGTATACCTTTTTAACAGTGGTCTCCAACCTGCGGACCTCCAGATGTTGAAAAACTACAACTCCCAGCATGCTGGGAGTTGTAGTTTTGCAACATCTGGAGGTCCGTAGGTTGAAGACCACTGCTTTATAGCATGCATAATAGTGTTTACAGCAGTTTGCTTGCAAAATAATCCCTGTATTAGTATTCTTTTAATAACCTCTGTATTAGAACTGGATAAATGCAAATAAATAAAAATAAAAAAGCAAAGTGTGAATGATCATTGATGGTAAACGGTAGAGATGAGCGAATTTACAGTAAACTCGATTTGTCACGAACTTCTCGGCTCGCCAGACCAAATGGGTTATTGTTCAAGTAGCATTAAAATGCTGGTATACCAGGGAAAATCACCTATGTACCTGCCATACCAGCATATCTGATTTAAAAAAAAATTCATAAATGTACATGATTTGCCAATAGGCCATGACAAGATTAGCCACATAAGGTGAATATTTGGCTCCCATAGGGACTCCTTGAATTTGTAAATTAAATTTACAGTTGAAACTAAAATAGTCATGGCCCATTAGAAAGTTGGTGATGTCCAAGATGTAAATTTGCATTTCAACTCCAAAAGTGCTATGTTTATTTAAATGGGTACTCCGGTGAAAAACTTTTCCTTTTTTAAATCAATTGGTGCCAGAAAGTTAAACAGATTTGTAAATTACTTCTATAAAAAATATTAATCCTTCCTGTACTTATTAGCTGCTGAATACTACAGCGGAAATTATTTTCTTTTTGAAACACGGAACTGTCTGCTGACATCACGAGCACAGTGCTCTCTGCTGACATCTCTGTCCATTTTATGAACTGTCCAGAACAGCATATGTTTTCTATGGGGATTTCCTTTTACCCTGGACAGTTCTTAAAATGGACAGAGATGTCAGCAGAGAGCGCTGTGCTCATGATGTAAGCAGACAGCTCTGTGTTTCAAACGGAAAGGAATTTCTACTGTAGTATTCAGCAGCTAATAAGTACAGGAAGGATTAAGATTTTTTAATAGAAGTAATTTACAAATCTGTTTAACTTTCTGGCACCAGTTGATTTAAAAAAAAAAAAAAAGTTTTTCACCCGAGTACCCCTTTAACCCCTTAAGGACGCAGGACGTAAATGTACGTCCTGGTGAGGTGGTACTTAACGCACCAGGACGTACATTTACGTCCTAAGCAGAACCGCGGGCATCGGAGCGATGCCCGTGTCATGCGCGGCTGATCCCGGCTGCTGATCGCAGCCAGGGACCCGCCGGCAATGGCCGACGCCCGCGATCTCGCGGGCGTCCGCCATTAACCCCTCAGGTGCCGGGATCAATACAGATCCCGGCATCTGCGGCAGTTCGCGATTTAAATGAACGATCGGATCACCCGCAGCGCTGCTGCGGGGATCCAATCATTCATAACGCCGGACGGAGGTCCCCTCTCCTTCCTCCGTGCGGCTCCCGGCGTCTCCTGCTCTGGTCTGTGATCGAGCAGACCAGAGCAGGAGATGACCGATAATACTGATCTGTTCTATGTCCTATACATAGAACAGATCAGTATTAGCAATCATGGTATTGCTATGAATAGTCCCCTATGGGGACTATTCAAGTGTAAAAAAAAATGTAAAAAAGTGTAAAAGTAAAAGTGAAAAAAAAGTGAAAAATCCCCTCCCCCAATAAAAAAGTAAAACGTCCGTTTTTTCCTATTTTACCCCCAAAAAGCGTAAAAAACATTTTTTATAGACATATTTGGTATCGCCATGTGCGTAAATGTCCGAGCTATTAAAATAAAATGTTAAAGATCCCGTACGTTGAACGGCGTGAACGAAAAAAAAAAAGTCCAAAATTCCTACTTTTTTAATACATTTTATTAAAAAAAATTTATAAAAAATGTATTAAAAGTTTTTTTATATGCAACTGTGGTATCAAAAAAAGTACAGATCATGGCGCAAAAAATGAGCCCCCATACCGCCACTTATACGGAAAAATTAAAAAGTTAGAGGTCATCAAAATAAAGGGATTATAAACGTACTAATTTGGTTAAAAAGTTTGTGATTTTTTTTAAGCGCAACAATAATATAAAAGTATATAATAATGGGTATCATTTTAATCGTATTGACCCTCAGAATAAAGAACACATGTCATTTTTACCATAAATTGTACGGCGTGAAAACAAAACCTTCCAAAATTAGCAAAATTGCGTTTTTCGTTTTAATTTCCCCACAAAAATAGTGTTTTTTGGTTGCGCCATACATTTTATGATATAATGAGTGATGTCATTACAAAGGACAACTGGTCGCGCAAAAAACAAGCCCTCATACTAGTCTGTGGATGAAAATATAAAAGAGTTATGATTTTTAGAAGGCGAGGAGGAAGAAATGAAAACGTAAAAATTAAATTGTCTGAGTCCTTAAGGCCAAAATGGGCTGAGTCCTTAAGGGGTTAAATGATATTGGATAGCTACCGAGGCCACCTGGTGAGGAATGGATGTATAAAATGGAAATATACTTGTTTTATTTTACTATTACTTCTTACTGCTTATCATTTTAATACACATCTGCATTTTATTTGTAAATGAGTATCTTGAATGGAGTTCAGGTTTACCATAACACTTCCCCACTCTTATTTAAACAATTGTTCAACTGTGTTTGGTAGCCGTGATGCGGTTAAAACTCGTTGGTTTCTAGCTATGGGCAAGATCACCATTGCCTGTCTTTTTAAAAGTGTTCTCTCAAAGATCCTTGTTCCATGCTGACACGCACCAGACTGCATTTGCTTTCCAATTTTACAGGACCTAATTTTAATATAGGCTCTTATATATATATATATAAATATGGCATTTAAGGCATTTCTACATGCTATGTAATAAATGCCAGATAAATGTAGGTCCCACCTCTGGGACCCTCACTTATCAGAACCAGCATCTGGTGACCCCCATTCACTACTTGCCAATTCTTGGCCAACACCTTCTCCATGTTCATTCTCCACGAACATGTCTTAGACCCCGGTCCTCCTAAAACATGAGGGTGTCAGCATTAAGACATTTCATGTGGATGTGCCATAATTGCCTAAGATCGAAATTCGCAACTCATGTACACATTGTATAGCCCTGGGATGTAAACGTACACATTCTGGTATGTTTAGGCCGACTGCAGATAAATATTGGGTGTTTGGTGGTCAGGGATGGCTGGGCAGCCAGG
This sequence comes from Hyla sarda, assembly GCF_029499605.1. Taxonomy (NCBI): domain Eukaryota; kingdom Metazoa; phylum Chordata; class Amphibia; order Anura; family Hylidae; genus Hyla; species Hyla sarda. Next base: position 60,235,873 of record NC_079196.1, read on the forward strand.
AGAGAAGACTGTAGCAGTTTACTGACACTTCTGTCTTCTTACATTTTATATGCATAGCGTTCAGTACAAGCCATGTATATAATACAGGTAACAGCAGATGAGCTCCCTATTCAAGCTGAGATACCCTTCTCCTAATTTTTTTATTAATATATGTGAATGGCAATAAATTATCTATAAATTATGACTTAGCTGGGATTCTTCTACTGAGTCATCATTTATACATATGGCAATCATTCCCAAGGGAAGACGACTCCTCTGTCTTGAGAAACGAGAAGTTTAATGTGGCTGTTGTGCTTTTAAGACTTTGGCAAAACAACTGTTAACTCAGGGTGACATTGTACCCATTGTAGTTTATCTTCTTGTGTTGTCATTTGGGCATATAAAGCAAAAAAAAGTTATAAAAACACTCTAAAAGGTATAAAAAGTCTCTGCAATTAAAAACAAAATGATCTTAAGATTTTCAGGAGCAGTGTATCTTAGCTCTTCAAATAATATAGATTGGGATGAAATATAAAGAGTTTATAGTGTACCTGTTGTTTAAAAAAAAAAAAATAAAAACCTGCATGATTTTCTTACCAGTGACAAAGTGATTTTTGGGCTTTCACTGTTGTGAGACCCTGAGAGGCCTATGGTACTAGCTGTTTTTCATTTTCTTCATTTTTGGCAAAAACTGATGCAACGGATAGAACCGTACGGGGAAAAACCGTATACGTTTTAATTTGGAGTCATACGGTTGTATAAGGTTGCATACGGTTTTTGTCATACGTTTTTTTAGCGGAAAACCGTATACGGTAACCGTATTTGAAAACCGTGGTGTGAACCCAGCCTTAGGCTGGGTTCACACCACGTTTTTCAAATACAGTAACCGTATACGGTTTTCCGCAAAAAAATATGTGCAACTGTATCTGAAACCGTATGCATAGAGAATGCATTGTAAACCGTATTCCAAATGTTGTGTATGGTTGCATCCATTTTGCCTCGGATACGGTTTTGCCGATTTTTCAACCGTAGGCAAAAACGCTGACGACCACGTTTTTGCCTCCGGTTGGAAAACCGTATGCGAACCGTATGCGGTTCTTTTAACATTGTTGTCTATGAGAACCGTACACAGAATTTCAGAATACGGTTGCACACGGTTTTTCCAATCCGTTTTTGGAGTTGACACATGCGCAGATTGGAATTTCAATAGAACAATAGTAACTTTATTAAATTGCTGGAAAACTAATTCCAACAAAATAGCAAAACCTTTGGCAAAAACTGATGCAAACGGATAGAACCATACGGGGAAAAACCGTATACGTTTTAATTTGGAGTCATACGGTTGTATAAGATTGCATACGGTTTTTGCCATACGTTTTTTAGCGGAAAACCGTATACGGTAACCGTATTTGAAAAACGTGGTGTGAACCCAGCCTTAGAGACACAGTACACTACACAGTAGACACAGTACACTACTATAACTGGCACGTGAGTGAGAAGGGGGCTAGGAATACACATATGTTGTAAGTTGCTGTATTAGCAGAAATGAAAGAAAAAGCAGCAACAAAGGAAGAAGGGGTTAACCTAAGCATCAAACATCTTCTGAAGACAAGTTTGCTGAGGGGAGGTTAGATAAAGGAGGCAGCACAGTGCACATCCTTAAAGAGGTACTCTACTGGAAAAAAAAATTATCAACGGGTGTCACAAAGTTAAACAGATTTGTAAATGACTTCTATTTAAAAATCTTAATCCTTCCAGTACTTATCAGCTGCTGTATAATACAGAGGAAGTTCTTTTCTTTTTGAATTTCCTTTCTGTCTGACCACAGTGCTCTTTGCTGACAACTCGGTCCATTTTAGGAACTGTCCAGAGTAGGCGCAAATCCCCATAGCAAACCTATCCTGCTCTGAACAGTTCCTGACATGGACAGAGGTGTCAGCAGAGAGCACTTGTGGTAAGGCAAAAAGGAAATTCAAAAAATAAGTACTGGAAGGATTAAGATTTTTTTTAACAGAAGTAATTTACAAATTTGTTTAACTTTCTGGCAGCAGTGGAGTACCCCTTTAAGGAGCACTGTAAGGAAGGTGTTAAACTAGGCAATGAAACTGCCTTGATTTACCTTTCAGGGCCATTGTAGGTCCTCTGAAGAACAGACACTTGCAAGTACACAGTTTCTATCTTTCCCTCTCTCCTGCACATTGTACTTGCTAAGCCTTTACTACTTTGCTGTGTCTCTTTAGAACAGTGGTCCCCAAACTGTGGCCCTCCAGATGTTGCACAACTACAATTCCCAGCATCCCTGGACAGCCTACGGCTGTCCAGGCATGCTGGGTAATTGTAGTTTTGCAACATCTGGAGGGTCACAGTTTGGGGACCACTGGTTTAGAACTTAAAAACAGGCAGTGGACAACAGACTTCAAGGAAGTGAGACACCTAGTGGACAAGACATTTGAGCTATTTTTTCTAAGATAAGGAGTCATTTTTGGTAAATGAAGTAATTTACAGAAATGTTAGGAATTACAAATGGAGAAAAGTTCTTTGAAAGAACAGCAACCATTTAACACATTATATTATTTTGTTAGATTTTCTATTTTGTCCACACTTGTGAGACTGTGCCCTGCAGGGAACATACACTACCATGTTTAGTGGTAGAGCAGAAATGATGCTCCTAGTGGCCACTTTGAGGTAGACACCTTCTTCTTAGGTTTTTCTTGGGATTAAAGCTGTAGTGGCATCCCTGTCTATGTTATAGGAAGCATCACTATGTTGCAGCTGTGTACCTCAATGGCCACCAGAGAGAGTGGTGAAGGAGGCCGGTGCCATTAGGAGCCTGTGAGTCAAGAGCCTTTTATGCCACAGCAATGTTGAATATTATATTAGATGCAAGGGCGAAAGCTTCAGGGGTGCAGGAATGCAGGCGCTGACCAAGAAGGGGACCAGTGAAGCCAGGTAGGTAACAAACAGCTTTAACCCAATGCGACGCGTTTCACCGCGCTTGCGCGGTTTCATCAGGCATAGCCTGATGAAACCGCGCAAACGCGGTGAAACGCGTCGTATTGGATTAAAGCTGTTTGTTACCTACCTGGCTTCACTGGTCCCCTTCTTGGTCAGCGCCTGTATTCCTGCACCCCTGAAGCTTTCGCCCTTGCATCTCTGTCGATTCCAGGAAGGCTGCAGATCTAGTTCACTATACCACAAACGCAGATCCTTGTTGTGTGGGAATTTGCACAACTTGGCAGGGGGAACCTTCATTTTTACCCTCCCTTCTCACGCACCTGTGATCCCGTTGATTCTTCACAAGGGAGCGCCTGTTCTTCTTTTGTTTTACAGAATATTATATTAGGGACTGGTGGATGTGTGGCCAGAGAGATTGCTAGAATCTGAGGATATCGAGAAAGGGAGGTAGACGCTTCATTTAGCCATGTGCCACCTCAGTAGATGCCTAGAATCAGCTGTGCCTAGAATCATTCCCTGTGGGAATCCTAATCTTTAGCTGGAGAGAACATACATACAGTAGTGTGAGAGGGTTCCCCTAACCTAGAGAAGTAAGCGTGAAAATACTGCTGGGCACAGGTGCCAATTGCTTGTAGGAATCACAACTTGTTACGCGAGTGGACAGATTGTGTGGTAGACTCAAAGTCATGAAATAATGATAAAATGTAAACTGTGGTGTCTAATGTCTATATAAAATCTATCTATCGTTATCGTGTTTCTGATTCTATTGATTATAAGAGCCAGTGATATGAGTACCCCATCTTAGAAGCAGGCTCCTTTAAAGGGGAACCAATTATTAAATTCCCAGATTAATTTAAAAAGTACTAAAAAGGCTGTCTCGTCCTTTTTTTCCAACAATTTCCAAGAAAGTTCTGGTTTGTGCATCTATGTCAAGGGGAAAAGTTACCTATTCCAAACCCTACCGTATGCTACAGTCAGGAGTGGGACAATTACATTTGGTTGCATGGCAATCTGTATAGATTAAAGAGGTTATTCAGGGAAAGAAACACGCAGCTAATTTTTCCAACAGCGCCATCTCGGTCCTCAGGTTGGGTGTGGTATTGCAGCTCAGATCACAACATACAGCCTGAGAACAGGTGTAGTAACGTTTTTGAAACTGACTCATAGATTGAACAGAGACATTTTAAATAAATAATAGCTAATTAGATAGATAGTTCTTAAATAGTTCTTAACCCCTTAAGCACACAGCCCATTTTGGCCTTAAAGGAGTACTCTGGCCCTAAGACATTTTATCCCCTATCCAAAAGATAGGGGATAACATGCCTGATCACGAGGGTCACGCTGCTGGGACCCCCCGCAATCTTTCATGCAGCACCCCGCTGTCATCAGCCACCGGAGCACACATCGCTCCGGGTCTGATGAATCACGATCACAGGGCCGGAGTATCGTGATGTCACAGCTCTGCCTCCGTATGAGTACCCCTTTAAGGACACAGGAAATTTTAGTTTTGCATTTTCATTTTTTCCTCCTCGCATTCTAGAAATCATAACTCTTTTATGCCCAATTGTACTTTGTAATAACACCTTTTATTTTACCATAAAATTTATGGCAAAACAAACAAAATAACATTTGTGTGGGGATATTGAAATGAAAACTGCAATTTTGCACATGTTTTCTTTATTCTGTGGGTCAATACGATTAAAATGATACCCATAATTACAGACTTTTCTATTACTGTACTGCTTTTAAAAAAAACTAAACATTTTTTTACAAAAAAAAATTTAAAAATTGCCCTATTTTGACCATCTACTATATAACATTCTCATTTTTTCATATAAGGGAATGTATGAGGGCTCATTTTTTGCGCTGTGATCTGTAGTTTTTATCGTACAACGTTTGCGTACATGTAATGTATTAATCTTTTATAAAAAAAAAATTGGAATATAATGTGACAAAAAAGCAGCAATTTTGGACTTTATTTTTATTTTTTTTTACGTTTACGCCGTTCACCGTACAGGATCATTATCATTATATTTTGATAGTTTGGACATTTACGCACGCAGTGATAACAAATATGTTTTTTAAAAAATGTTTACGGTTTTTGGGGGTAAAAATGGGAATAAGGGACTATTTACATTTACAATAAAGGGGGCATTTTTCTTTTTTTTAATACACTTTTTATGTCCCCATAGGGGACTATTTATAGCAATCGCTTGATTGCTAATACTGTTCAGTGCTATGCATAGGGCATAGCACTGATCTGTATTGTCGGCGATCTTCTGCTCTGGTCTGCTCGATCTCAGACCAGAGCAGGAGACCCCTGTGGATGGACAGAGGCTGGTGAGGGGACCTCCATCCACCATTATGGATGATCAGATCTCCACGGCAGCGCCGCGGACAATCCGATCATCCATTTTAACACTTGCACTGCCGCAGATACTGTGATCTGTACTGATCATGGCATCTGAGGGGTTAATGGCACGATCGCTGATGTCCGCTATTATTGGCGGTTCCCTGGCTGCTGATAGCAGTTGGGACCTGCTGCGCACGCTGCGAGCACCGTGCCGGTGCACCTGTCATGTATAGGATGTAAATGTACGTCCTGGTGTGTTAAGTACCAGGGCACCATCGTTAAGGGGTTAAGGAGTGACTGATAGTTCAACTGCTCAATTTGGTTCCCAGTTCCTTATCTATCTATCTATCTATCTAGAGAAGCTGGTGGAGCAGCACTCTCAAGTTGAACTAGGTGCAGTGGGTGCAGGCTGTGGATGGGCCCTGGTCCTCGGGCCCCGATTAGATACAGCAACCAAGTAAACGCAGCAGCACTCCAGCGTAGTGAAGAATAGTGACTTTTATTTATCACCAAAATGCAATAGCGACGTTTCAACCACCTCACGTGGCCTATCTATCTATCTATCTATCATCTTTCTATTGTCCATCTAAAATCTATCTTGCAGTTGTACACTATGGTTGTAGTGTTTCCAATTCTAACAATTCGGGAAGGAGTCGGTAAGGAATTTTTACCTCTAGTATGAGGTTTTTTGCCTTCCTCTGGATCAACTCAGTAGGGACTCATTAGGGATATAGGTTGAACTTGATGGACTTTGGTCTTTTTTCAACCTTATGAACTATGTTACTATGCTACTATATGATTATCAAATAATATTTTATATAGCACTTTTAATCTAGAACACAGTTCTCCCCTTAGTAGTAGATCAGATAAGTAGTTGGACTGGGGAAACATCAGTATGGACAAAAGCTCAGTATGTTTAGAATCCTTCCGAACATCTTTAGACAATGATGCAAACATCTCAGAAATTTACAAATGCAAATTGGGAGTATAAAGGCCTAGGTAAATCATTGCAGACATTTGGCTTCTCAAGCAAAAGGTTATTCATATAAATTACTGCTATGACGAAAAGCCTATTCCAGCCAGTCTCCATCAGGGTGACATCATTGTGAAATAACACTTTGGCATTACCTAACTAAGGATGGGATCATTTTACATTTATTTATCTCTATAAACTAAATACTAAGAAAAAGACATTTTTAATTACATAGTTTATAAGGTTGAAAAAAGACAGTCCATTAAGTCATCAAGTGCAAAGAACCCTTATAAGGCTGGTGCCTATTGCCCTATACCAGGGGGAAAATTCCTTTCTGACATAAATTATACAAGTATATTAAAATAGATGGTTTATTCCATTATATAGAAACATGGTTTATTCTGTTTTATAGGAATAACAAAGTTATATAACAGTGGTTCTTAACCTTGTTGGAGGTACTGAACCCCACAGAACCCCTCTTAATTGGAAAAATAAAATATGATTTTTTCAAATTCAAAACATAGGAGGTATATATTTAAGTATATATTTATACATAGGTGCACAGAATGAACAAAACCATTAAGAACAAAACCATGAAAACAGGATTTTCACACAAAAACAAAAACATAATGAATATTTACTGCAAATCAGTGTTACTTCTGCTGTTGTCTTTCAGAGACCAGTTCAGAAATGCGTGGCTTTACCTTGGCAAGTGCCACTCTCATGTCATTTTCGCAACAAGGGCAGTGTTCCCCCACATTAGGCAGGCAGTGTTCCCCCACATTAGGCAGGCAGTGTTCCCCCACATTAGGCAGGCAGTGTTCCCCCACATTAGGCAGGCAGTGTTCCCCCACATTAAGCAGGCAGTGTTCCCCCACATTAGGCAGGCAGTGTTCCCCCACATTAGGCAGGCAGTGTTCCCCCACATTAGGCAGGCAGTGTTCCCCCACATTAGGCAGACAGTTCCCCCACATTAGGCAGACAGAGTTCCCCCACATTAGGCAGGCAGTGTTCCCCCACATTAGACATGCAGTGTTCCCCCACATAAGGCAGACAGAGTCCCCCCACATTAGGAAGGCAGTGTTCCCCCACATTAGGCAGGCAGTGTTCCCCCACATTAGGCAGGCCGTGTTCCCCCACATTAGGCAGGCAGTGTTCCCAGCACTTTTCCAGCACTGAGATATAAACCTTTTTGCTAACATATATAGTTCAGGCTCAAGTACCCAGAGGGCAGATTTGTAAATTACTTCTATTAAAAAATCTTAATCCTTTTTGTACTTATTAGCTGCTGAATACAACAGTGGAAATTATTTTCCGTTTGGAACACAGAGCTGTCTGCTGACATCATGATCACAGTGCTCTCTGCTGACATCTCTGTCCATTTTAGGAACTGTCCAGGGTAAAAGGAAATCCCCATAGCAAACATATGCTGTTCTGGACAGTTCATAAAATGGACAGAGATGTCAGCAGAGAGCACTGTGCTTGTGATGTCAGCAGACAGCTCTGTGTTTCAAAAAGAAAATAATTACCGCTGAAGTATTCAGAAGCTAATAAGTACAGGAAGGATTAAGATTTTTTAATAGAAGTGATTTACAAATCTGTTTAACTTTCTGGCACCAGTTGATTTAAAAGAAAAAAGTTTTTCACCGGAGTACCCCTTTAACATCTCAACGCAAGCAAGGAAAAAAGGTATGCCTTGATTCCCCACGAAAATCCCTATCTAGCCATTACAATGTTGTGTGACCTTAGTAGAATCAAAGGAACGTGGACCCTTGCGTCAGTGTTGGTCAAATATCACAGACTTCACCAATTTCCTCTTCTCGCATGTATCGATGATCTCAGAGAACATCAATTCACATTACACATTGCAAACGTTACCCTTGTATGCTGGGTTTGCATTTCCATGTACTGTAATACATTCTAGCAAAAGTGATCAGGTCAATATTAGAATTTTCATACGGTCAGAGAACCACAGTTAATAAGTAAGACGTGACATTAGGGACGCTCAATGCATTTCATAAGGATAAGGTATTTGTTTCGCTGTCTGGAAATCAATGGGGTAATCAAAGTGAATGTTTTTTACCTTCTACACTGGCTGACTGGCAGAGGATGGGAGTCACAAAACCATGTCTTGACTTCAAATGACCTTTTCCTCTTGACCTGCTTATCCTTATTAAGTTATACAGTATCTGCAGTCTTGTTTCTTAATGATATCACCAATGCTGTAATATAGCTTGCCTAGAGTTTATATTAACTCCTTCAGGAGCAGGAAAATTTTCATTTTTGCCTTTTTGTTTTTTCTCCTCGCATTCTAATAGCCATAACTCTTATATTTTTTGTTGGACTAATTGTACTTTGTAATGACTTCCTTAATTTTTCTTATGAAATACACTGCAAGACCCAAAAAATATTTTTTTTGAGATTTTATCACGGTAGCAATTTAGCAAATTTGGGGAGCTTTCTTTTTTACGCCATTTCTTTTGTGGTCAAACTGATACGTTATATTGATTCCTCAGGTCAGTACAATTATTATGATACCCAATATATATATAAAGTTTTTCTGATTTACTAGTTTAAAGAAAATATAGTATACTGAAAATTGCCCTTGTCACGATTCGGCTCACAGGTTGTGGATTCACTGTGTCAGCGAGGGATTGGCGTGGACCGTGCTGGTGGACCGGTTCTAAGAGGCTACTGGTATTCACCAGAGCCCGCCGCAAAGCGGGATGGTCTTGCTGCGGCAGTAGCAACCAGGTCGTATCCACTAGCAACGGCTCAACCTCGCTGATTGCTGAGAAGGCGTGGGACAGAAGGACTAGGCAGAGGCAAGGTCAGACGTAGCAGAAGGTCGGGGGCAGGTGGCAAGGTTCATAGTCAAGATGGATAGCAAGGGTTCAGGTAACACAGGCTTGGACAACACTAAACGCTTTCACTGGCACAAGGCAACAAGATCCGGCAAGGGAGTGCAGGGGAAGTGATCAGATATAGTCTGGGAGCAGATGGAAGCCAATTAAGCTAATTGGGCCAGGCACCAATCATTGGTGCACTGGCCCTTTAAGTCTCAGAGAGCTGGCGCGCGCGCGCCCTAGAGAGCGGAGCCGCGCGCGCCAGCACATGACAGCAGAGGACCGGGACGGGTAAGTGACCTGGGATGCGACTCGCGAGCGGGCGCGTCCTGCTGTGCGAATCGCATCCCCGACGGCCATGTCAGTGCAGCGCTCCCGGTCAGCGGGACTGACCGGGGCGCTGCAGGAAGAGAGACGCCGTGAGCGCTCCGGGGAGGAGCGGGGACCCGGAGCGCTAGGCGTAACAGTACCCCCCCCCTTAGGTCTCCCCCTTTTTTTGTCCGACAAGTGCTTTACCTGGGACGAGGACACCGGGAGTGAATGGAGGGTTTCCTCAAAGGCAGGGAGTACAGCAGGAGTGGGAATGGGGAGGGAGGGCAGAGGGTGAAGCTTGGCACGGGGCAGGGTGACACAAGGACGGGGGCCATGAGGAGGCACTGAGGCTTGCCTGACGGGACTGGGAGGGGGGGAGAGGCACTTCCTATGGCAGGCAGAGTCCCAGTTCTTGATCTCCCCGGTGGTCCAGTCAAGGGTGGGAGAATGAAGCCGGAGCCATGGCAGACCGAGGAGGACCTCAGAGGTACAGTTGGGAAGGACGAAGAACTCGATCACTTCGTGATGGGGTCCAATATACATCAGGAGGGGTTCTGTGCGGTAACGTACGGTGCAATCCAATCTGACTCCGTTGACCGCGGAAATGTAGAGCGGCTTGACGAGACGGGTCACCGGGATGCGGAATTTATTCACAAAAGAATCCAGAATAAAATTCCCAGAGGCACCAGAGTCCAAGCAGGCCACGGCTGAGAGGGAGGAGTTGGCTGAAGGAGAAATCCGCACGGGCACCGTGAGACGTGGAGAAGCAGACTTAGAACCAAGAGACGCCACACCCACATGAGCTGGGTGCGTGCGTGCGTTTCCCAGACGTGGAGGACGAATAGGGCAATCCACCAAGAAATGCTCGGTACTGGCACAGTACAGACAAAGATTTTCTTCCCTACGGCGATTCCTCTCTTCCTGGGTCAGGCGAGACCGATCCACTTGCATGGCCTCCTCGGCGGGAGGCCCAGGCGTAGATTGCAGCGGATACTGTGGGAGAGGTGCCCAGAGATCTAAGTCTTTTTCCTGGCGGAGCTCTTGGTGTCGCTCAGAAAAACGCATGTCAATGCGGGTAGCCAAATGGATGAGTTCTTGCAGGTTGGCAGGAATCTCTCGTGCGGCCAGCACATCCTTGATGCGACTGGATAGGCCTTTTTTAAAGGTCGCGCAGAGAGCCTCGTTATTCCATGATAATTCGGAAGCAAGAGTACGAAATTGGATGGCGTACTCGGCCACTGAAGAATTACCCTGGACCAGGTTCAACAGGGCAGTCTCGGCAGAAGAAGCTCGGGCTGGCTCCTCGAAGACACTCCGGACTTCAGCGAAGAAGGACTGGACTGTGGCTGTGGCAGGATCATTGCGGTCCCAGAGCGGTGTGGCCCAAGACAAGGCCTTTCCTGAAAGAAGGCTCACTACGAACGCCACCTTAGACCGTTCTGTAGGAAACAATTCCGACAACATCTCCATATGCAGGGAACACTGAGACAGGAATCCACGGCAGAGTCTAGAGTCCCCATCAAATTTGTCCGGCAGGGACAAGCGGAGGCTAGGAGCGGCCACTCGCTGCGGAGGAGGTGCAGGAGCTGGCGGAGGAGATGGTTGCTGCTGTAGCAGAGGCAGAAGTTGCTGTAACATGGCGGTCAACTGCGACAGCTGCTGTCCTTGTTGGGCAATCTGCTGCGATTGCTGAGCGACCACCGAGGGAAGGTCAGCGAGACTTGGCAGCGGCACCTCAGCGGGATCCATGGCCGGATCTACTAGCAACGGCTCAACCTCGCTGACTGCTGAGAAGGCGTGGGACAGAAGGACTAGGCAGAGGCAAGGTCAGACGTAGCAGAAGGTCGGGGGCAGGCGGCAAGGTTCGTAGTCAAGATGGATAGCAAGGGTTCAGGTAACACAGGCTTGGACAACACTAAACGCTTTCACTGGCACAAGGCAACAAGATCCGGCAAGGGAGTGCAGGGGAAGTGATCAGATATAGTCTGGGAGCAGATGGAAGCCAATTAAGCTAATTGGGCCAGGCACCAATCATTGGTGCACTGGCCCTTTAAGTCTCAGAGAGCTGGCGCGCGCGCGCCCTAGAGAGCGGAGCCGCGCGCGCCAGCACATGACAGCAGAGGACCGGGACGGGTAAGTGACGTGGGATGCGACTCGCGAGCGGGCGCGTCCCGCTGTGCGAATCGCATCCCCGACGGCCATGTCAGTGCAGCGCTCCCGGTCAGCGGGACTGACCGGGGCGCTGCAGGAAGAGAGACGCCGTGAGCGCTCCGGGGAGGAGCGGGGACCCGGAGCGCTAGGCGTAACAGCCCTGTTCTGACCCCAATTATTATAATTTTTTTTCCACCTATGGAGCTGTGTTGAAGCTCATTTTTGTGTCCTGGTCTGTAGTTTTTAATAGGTACCAAATTGGCATAGATATGACATTTTGATTGCTTTTTATTCACAGACACGGATAACGCGTTTTAGGGCTAAAGCACCTCTTCCTCAGTTAAGACCTGAGGAAGAGGGGTTACACCCCTCAAAGCACGTTGTCTTTTAAAAAAAAAAAAATGTTTTAATTATTTTCATCTATATGTGAGCCGGTCTTTTAAATTTCAATGCCTTGATCAGCACCAGAAAGTGTCTAAATTGTTACGCCGTGAGCGCTCCGGGGAGGAGCAGGGACCCGGAGCGCTCGCGGCGTTCTCCTCTCTGCAGCGCCCCGGTCAGACCCGCTGACCGGGAGCGCTGCACTGACATTCGCGATGGGGATGCGATTCGCATAGCGGGACGCGCCCGCTCGCGAATCGCATCCCAAGCCACTTACCTGTCCCGGTCCCCAGCTGTCATGTTCTGGCGTGCGCGGCTCCGCTCTCTAGGGCGCGTGCGCGCCAGCTCCCTAAGATTTAAAGGGCCAGTGCACCAGTGATTGGTGCCTGGCCCAATCAGTCTAATTAGCTTCCACCTGCTCCCTGTGTATATTACCTCACTTCCCCTGCACTTCCTTGCCGGATCTTGTTGCCTTGTGCCAGAGAAAGCGTTTAGTGTTGTCCAAAGCCTGTGTTCCAGATCTCCTGCTATCCTCATTGACTACGAACATTGCCGCCTGCCCCGACCTTCTGCTACGTCTGACCTTGCCTCTGCCTAGTCCTTCTGTCCCACACCTTCTCAGCAGTCAGCGAGGTTGAGCCGTTGCCGGTGGATACGACCTGGTTGCTACCGCCGCAGCAAGACCATCCCGCTTTGCGGCGGGCTCTGGTGAAAACCAGTAGCAACCCTAGAACCGGTCCACCGACACGGTCCACGCCAATCCCTCGCTGACACAGAGGATCCACATCCAGCTAGCCGAATCCTAACATAAATCTGCTCTGCTGCATTCGATGAGTAGTTTCCACTTTGCTGCATCCCTGTGTCGGATACATGGCTGGACGCTGGCTGCAATTGTTATCCAAGCTACGAGCTAGAAGTCCTTTGACTATATTTTTTCTTCGATGTTGCACTCATAGCTGCCGTTTATCAGATTACGACACATAAAGCATAACGACATGCTAAGGAGTAATGTGCGTGGTCATACATGGTTCCATGTTGCATGGATCATTAAAGGGGTATTCCAGCTAAATACATCTTATCCCCTATCCAAAGGATAGGGGATAAGATGTCTGACCGCGGGGGGCCTGCCACTGGGACCATCCGCAATCTCCGTGCAGCACCTGCCTTCTATGCAGGACTGCTTCTCCAGTCTTGTAAACCTCTGTGTTTCCGGGACTGGGGACATGACGTCACACCACATCCCCTTGTGATGTCACGCTATGCCCCCTCCATTCATGTTTATGGGAGGGAGCTTGACGGACATCAATCCCATAGACATTAATGGAGGGGGCGTGATGTCACGTCCCCAGTCCCGGAAACATACAGGCTTCCGTGACAGGAGAAGCAGCCCGAATAGAATGTGGGTGCTGCATAGAGATAGCAGAGGGTGCCAGCAGTGCCCCCCCGCGATCAGACATCTTATCCCCTGTCCTTTGGATAGGGGATAAGATGTATTTGGTCGGAATACTCAATACTTTATATGGTATAATCCCTATAATCTCATACTGCACCTTTGTGCGACTATATGCAAAGGGATATAATGTGTATGTAGAAAAAATGGTGGAATGTTCTATCTCATGCCATATTGTTTATTATTCCTTAAAAACATTATGGTGTCAAATAAAATAACGAGAAATAAAGAGACACTGTATGCTGCCATTCAGACTTTGCTGTGTGCATAAGAACTTTAATGGTAAGTTCACAAGTTCGTTAAATGCTGCAGATTTCCTGCAGGTAGCTTAAAGGGGTATTCCCCTAGGGCATGACTGTGACGTCACATCCCCTTCTGAATGCAGCGCCCGGTACAGAATGCCGGAGGCTGCACTGAGATCGCAGGGGGTCCCCAGCGGTCGGACCGCTGCGATCATACATCTTATCCCCTATCCTTTGGATAGGGGATATGTTTTATGAAGCTGGAAATCCCCTTTTAATGAAATGTACTCAGCATGTTTTAGTGCATGAAATTTGCATGATTTTATGTGCGAAAACTTGCTGATTACGTGCTATGAGAATTCGCACAGATATTCATGCAAATCCGCAGCAAGTAAAGTACGTGTGAACATACCCTATAGAGTATTATAGCCATAGCAATGGGTGACATAGGATATAGGATATGAGTTCTTTTTCTGACAGATCTCCATCAATCTCCATAAATGGTCATGATCCCAATAAATGGCTAGAATGTAGAGAACCACACCTATCTTTCCATCATACACACACACTTCCAGCCCTTGCATCCAGAAATAAACATAAGGGGGCCTCCTTCCTTTCATTCTTATTACTGGTAGGGTCTCTGTGGTGCTACACAGTATAGGGACATACCATTAGCCAGCAACAACAAGTTGACTTTTTGGTCATACTGTTCTAGTAAGAATAACTGAAGAACAGCACAACACAGAGTAATAAGAAAAAATGTCCCAGATTTGCTATTTTATAAGGAATGTAAGCATTTACTGCAACAAATAGTTTAGACACCACAGGCCCTCTTGAGGCTGTTTCAACTTGTTTTTTTTTTTCTGGCAGCTTTTAGAAAAGTACCACTGCAATTTTTGAGCAAAAGTCAGAAGTGGATCCATAAGGAAGGAGAAGTATAAGTCCTTCCTTTATATGTCCCATTCCTTTTGAATACATTTCTGGCTTTGGCTCAAAAACTGCAGAGGCAGTTTTTCTAAAAACTGCCAGAAAAAAACCAATTGGGGACTTAGCCCTATGGTGTAAAACGCCACTTTATTTGAAAAAAAATATATAATAATTTTAAATAACTTGGCGCAAGGTTGTTGTTTTTTTGTATTTTTATTTTTTTTTGATAACATGATGATTCTGATTACCGTATATTCTTCTCTATATGTTAACTTTTATTAGAAAGAAAAAACTGAGAGAAGCCTATGCCTTTACAAGTAGAATACTATTTATGGGAAGTGTAGGTGGCTGCTTCCTCCTGCAGAAATGCTGGAAACGAAGACCACGAGTGTTACACAATTAAATTACAAATGTGACAAAAAATCATTACTGTCGTAATGTTTATCACCTGCACCACAAAACTCTCCATTGCCCTCAAGTAATTAAGAAATCGTCAACTTGTCAAAGGGGAAATAATTAGCATTCGATAAATGGCAAATACAAGTCAATTGCTGTATTAAATTACCATTATTAATAAATTTGCTCTTGAATTACCAATTTTGATTTGAAGATTGAGGGTGATGGCTTATTATATTTCAGATGAGGTTCATAGAGTCAAGGATTACCATATTGAATGGTAGACATCAAATATTTAATCTACAGTACAATCATGTTCGGCTAATAATAATAGAAGAACAGTAAAAGCATCTGCTCGATTGTTAATATGTCCTTAAATATAGATGTAGCATATAAATAGAGTCATTTTATTCTTGAATTGTTTCCTGTATGGTATTCTTGTATTGATGTAAAAGTAATCATAGCTGACGATCCTTTACAGTGGGAAATTAGGAACATATTTGTACATTCTCACCTTAACATGGTTTAGTAGCACAGTGGGACCATGTCTTCAAACCCAACCCGAAGAACATCTGCATGGAAAACAGGTGGCTCTGTGCGACAGAAATTCAGTTTGGGCCAGAATTGAAAAAAAACCCGACTAACTCCCCATTTGACTGAGAAAAGCCAAAAAGGGGCGTGGCCATCTGAGAAAGTAGGTGTGGCCGCCATTTTCTCAAAAACTCTCAAAAACATATTGGCCCTCATTTACTATTCTAAACCCGACCTCTTTTGTCGGGTTTGTTTGTCGCATCTTTGTCTGCGCCATGTCGCAGACATCGTGCGCCAGTCTGCGACACGATGCAACGTTTTTTCCCGACGGACCCGATGTGGATTCTCCCAAACCCGAAAAAGGGGCATTACCCGACATTTCTGAGCTTTCCCTCGTATTTATAAAGGTTTCCAACCCGAATTTGTTGTATTGTTGTGGATTTTTTCCCGACAGCTCAGAGGAGTTGGAAGCCAAAACCAACAAAACCCACGTGCGACAAACAGGATGCGACATAATAATAAATACCAGGGGAAAAAAGCAGTCGGGTAAGAAAGCAAGATAGACTTACAACCCGATTTTCTTAGTAAATGAGGGCCATTTACTAAGGTTTCCACCGAAAATGAAGTGGATTTGAGCTAAGGAAAACCCGACAGATCAGAGCAGGTGTAAAAAAAAGCAAAATGTAGGGAAAAGTGCAAAATGTAGGGAAACCTTGGTAAATACTGTGGAAAAAAATTTGTAGGGATTTAAAGCCCACAAAGAAACCTACACTCCACTCTTAGTAAATCAGGGCCACTGCGTTTTTGTTTATGTTTAACGAATATGTTTATACTGTCGAAGGGTATAAAAAACTGTTATGTTAATAGATGCTTAATATGGATGTTGCTGTACACCATACTGCAGAATTTGTTTCCTAAGCTTTTGATCTTCGACAAAACTCGGGATATGATTTGGAGATTTCTTACACAAAGGTGAAGATTTATCAAAACTTGTCCAGAGGAAAAGTTGCTGAGTTTCCCATAGCAACTAATCACATCACTTCTTTCATTTTTCAGATGCCTTTTCTAAAAAGAAAAAAGCGATATGATTGGTTGCTATGGAGCAACTCTTCCTCTGGACAGGTTTTGATAAATCTTCCCCAAAGTGCTTAGTTATTTTTAGCCAAAGCCAGAAGTGGATCTATTAGGGGGGGGCAAGTATAAGTTTTTCCTTATATATCTTTAATAATTTTAACTCACTTCAAAGAAACTGAACCAAAAATTGCCATAAAAAGCTGTGTGTGACACCCCCTTAAGCTTTACCATCCATTTAGATCAAACACAGTGAATTCATATTCCAGTTCAGAGGCCAGAACATGACATTTACAGCATCTTTACTAACAATGCCTTAAAGGGGTACTCCAGTGGAAACATTTTTTTTAAATCAACTGGTGCCAAAAGGTTAAACAGATCTGTAAATTAATTCTATTCAAAAATCTTAATCCTTCCAGTACTTATCAGCTGCTGTATGCTCCCCAGGAAGTTGAGTAGTTATTTCCAGTGTTACCACAGTGCTCTCTGCAGACAACTCTGTCCATGCTAAGAACTGTCCAGAGCAGGAGAGGTTTGTTATGGGGATTTGCTCCTGCTTCGGACAGTTCCTGACATTGACAGAGGTGTCAGCAGAGAGCACTGTGGTCAGACTGGAAAGAACTCCTCTGTAGTATACAGCAGCTGATAAGTACTGGAAGGGTTAAGATTTTTTTAAAGGAGTAGTCTACTGCAGATTATTTTCAGGCTGTTGTGCCCGGCTGAAAAAAACAAGAAAATAAACTTTCATTCACCTTCCTCCGTTCCCCCGTAGTGCCACTACAGTTGTTCAGTCCTCTGGTCTTCTGCCTTCTTCCATGTGCATGTATCGTCACTTCCATGTGCACGTGTCGTGCTTAGCCTATCACCGGATGAGGTGGTAGCACCGTGTGACGATCCGTGCACATGGAAGAAGGCAGATCACTATGAGGACTGAATAGCTGTAGCGCCGCTACGGGGGAATGGAGGATGGTGAGTTAAAGTTTATTTTCTTTATTTTTCAGCCCAGGAACAACGGACTAAAAATAATCTGCAGGAGACTACTCTTTTAATAGAAGTAATTTACAAATCTGTTTAACTTTCTGGCACCAGTTGATTTGAAAATATATATATAAATTGTTTTCCACTTGAGTACCCAGCAGGATATTGTCATGTATCAAAAGAGGCATGGACTCAAGGGACAGGGACATAATACACCCCCTCTATAAAGCATTGGTACGGCCTCACCTGGAATATGCTGTTCAGTTTTGGTCGCCTGTACATAAAAGGGACACTGTGGAGCTGGAAAGGGTGCAGAGAAGCGTGACTAAACTAATATGGGGCATGGAACATCTTAGCTATGAGGAGCGGTTAAAGGAGTTACAATTGTTTAGTCTTGAGAAGAGACATTTAAGGGGGGATATGATAAACGTATATAAGTATATTAATGGCCCATACAAAAAATATGGAGAAAAACTGTTCCAGGTTAAACCCCCCCAAAGGACGAGGGGACACTCCTTCCGTCTGGAGAAGAAAAAGTTTAGTCTCAAGGGGCGACACGCCTTCTTTACCATGAGAACTGTGAACTTATGGAACAGTCTACCTCAGGAACTGGTCACAGCAGGAAAAATTAACAGCTTTAAAACAGGATTAGATACATTACTGGAACAAAATAACATTAATGCTTATGAAGAAATCCCATCCCATCCCCAATATCGCGCCACACCCCTACCCCTTAATTCCCTGGTTGAACTTGATGGACCTATGTCTTTTTTCGACCGTACTAACTATGTAACTATGTAACTTACAAACATGACTTCTGTGAACAACTATGTTAAATTTTCCTGGATAATATTTCAATTATACACAAAATCAGTATTTCAGAAACAGATGTTTTGCAAAAGTGTAAAATATGGGTATACACAATAACTAAAACCCTAGTTAGATGCCACAATTAATCAATAAAGGCTTAAAAAGTACTTAAAATTTTTTTTATATGTTGCAAAATAAGCAATCTGTAACAAGTTTCTAAATGTATGTTATTAAAAAAAAAATTATGTTTCCATGTTTATTTTTATTATTGAAAACCCACCACTAGGGATCTCACTACATACCCCGGCCGCTAGTCTCTTATTGATTTCGGACTTATGCTGGCCTGGCATGAGTTCCAAATCTCAGACTGTAGTCGGGACATGTGATGAGCACAGTGCTGCTCCCTGCCTATCAATCAGACAGGCGGCAGCGAGCACTGTGCTCATAGCAGCTCTGGAAAGGAGATCTGTCTACAGCTGTCAACCCTGCACTCCGCTGCCAGTTACCGCGGCTGTCAGCCCCACTGTTGCTGGAGGCAACGAGAAAGCATCTGTGCACAATCTGAGCAGAGAGTGGGGCTATGCGAGCAAGGCTGCAGGGGGAGGGAGTGAGAATGAGGCAGCAGGAATGGCAGGTGTCACTTTACTAAATATAAGTCTACAGGGAGTGTAAGCAGTAAGCGGGCTATGCGAGTGAGGCAAAGGGGGAGGGGGGTTGGGGGTTGCGGTAAAATACTGAGTCTGCCGGCTCCTCCTCGGTGAAGTGTGGGCGGAAACGGTCCCCTCCCAGCAGGCTTCAGTGAGTTAGCGCCTGCTGTGGCCCACCACATCCTCCTGCCAGCAGCTCACACTATGTGAGTAAGAAGATAAGTAAGAAATAGAGCTTTTTAAAGCTCTTAAAACATTTTTAAGTGGGGGGAGGGTGTTAGGTAGGAAGATAGCCCGAGTTAGTTTAGAAAAGTTTATTTAATGACAGGTACTTTTAAATATTGAATATAGCAAAGTGTAAATGAAAGCTTTTTGATCTGCAAAAACTTTTCTTCCAGCTTTATTCTTGAAATATACTGCACAGAGGAAGTGAGGGTGCAGGGCGGCAGGATGGTGTAGGCAGTGGAAAAGGACAGGACACCGGGTCAACGTTTCACACCAAACAATGCTTTCTCAAGCCCTCAATGGCATCAGTCCTTCTCACCTGTGTAAGTACAGGAATAGGTGGGGGAGGGAAAGTGGGTGTTGCTAAACTGCAACTACATAATACATACAGAGTAGAGACAATTGTTCCTCCCCGGAGCGCTCGCAGCATTCTCCTGTTCGCAGCGCCCCGGTCAGACCCGCTGACCGGGAGTGCTGCGATAATGTCCCTAGCCGGGATGCGATTCGCGATGCGGGACGCGCCCGCTCGCGGTGCGCATCCCGATCCGCTTACCAGACTCGTTCCCCATCTGTGCAGTCCCGGCGCGCGTGGCCCCGCTCCCTAGGACGCACGCGCACCGGCTCTCTGCGATTTAAAGGGCCAGTGCGCCACTGATTGGCGCATGGTTTTAATTAGTGTGTTCACCTGTGCACTTCCCTATATTACCTCACTTCCCTTTCACTTCCTTGCCGGATCTTGTTGCCATTGTGCCAGTGAAAGCGTTCCTTGTGTATCCCAAGCCAGTGTTCCAGACCTCTTGCCGTTGCCCCTGACTACGATCCTTGCTGCCTGACCTGACCTTCTGCTACGTCCGACCTTGCTCTTCCCAATCCCTTGTACCGCGCCTATCTCAGCAGTCAGAGAGGTTGAGCCATTGCCGGTGGATACGACCTGGTTGCTACCGCCGCTGCAAGACCATCCCGCTTTGCGGCGGGCTCTGGTGAAAACCATTAGCAACTTAGAACCGGTCCGCCGGCACGGTCCACGCCAATCCCTCTCTGACACAGAGGATCCACCTCCAGCCTGCCGAATCCTGAGGTCCCGCTGAGGTCCCGCTGTCAGTTGTCGCTGACCTTACCACGGTGGTCGCCCAGCAGTCGCAACAGATAGCGCAACAAGGCCATCAGCTGTCTCAACTGACTGTTATGCTACAGCAGCTTCTACCACAGCTTCCGCAACCATCTCCTCTGCCAGCTCCTGCACCTCCTCCGCAGCGAGTGGCCGCATCCAGCCTCCGTTTATCATTGCCGGACAAGTTTGATGGGGACTCTAGACTTTGCCGTGGTTTTCTCTCGCAATGTTCCCTGAATTTGGAGATGATGTCGGACCAATTTCCAACTGAACGGTCAAAGGTGGCTTTCGTGGTTAGTCTCCTGTCTGGGAAGGCCCTGTCATGGGCCACACCGCTCTGGGACCGCAATGATCCTGTCACTGCCTCTGTACACTCTTTCTTCGCAGAGATTCGAAGTGTCTTCGAGGAACCAGCCCGAGCCTCTTCTGCCGAGACTGCCCTGCTGAACCTGGTCCAGGGTAATTCTTCTGTTGGCGAGTACGCCATCCAATTCCGTACTCTCGCCTCCGAATTATCTTGGAATAACGAGGCCCTCTGCGTGACCTTCAAAAAAGGCCTATCCAGTAACATCAAAGATGTGCTGGCCGCACGAGAAATCCCTGCCAACCTGCATGAACTTATTCATTTGGCCAACTGCATTGACATGCGTTTTTCCGAAAGACGCCAGGAGCTCCGCCAGGATATGGACTTTGTTCGCACTAGGCGGTTTCTCTCCCCAGCTCCTCTCTTCTCTGGTCCACTGCAATCTGTTCCTGTGCCTTCCGCCGTGGAGGCTATGCAAGTAGACCGGTCTCGACTGACACCACAAGAGAGGACACGCCGCCGCAATGAGAACCTATGCCTGTACTGTGCCAGTACCGAACACTTCTTGAAGGATTGTCCTATCCGTCCTTCACGTCAGGAAAGACGCACTCCGATTCCGCACAAAGGTGAGACAGCTCTAGGTGTGAACTCTGCTTCTCCACGCCTTACTGTGCCTGTGCGGATTTCTTCTTCTAACTCCTCCTTCTCAGCTGTGGCCTTCTTGGATTCCGGATCTGCAGGAAATTTTATTTTGGCCTCTTTCGTTAACAGGTTCAACATCCCAGTGACCAGTCTCGCCAGACCTCTCTACATCGCCTCAGATAATGGTGAAAAATTGGACTGTACTGTGCGTTACCGCACAGAACCCCTCTTAATGTGCATTGGACCCCATCCCGAAAAGATTGAATTTCTGGTACTTTCTAACTGCACTTCTGAAATTCTTCTCGGACTACCCTGGCTTCAACGCCATTCCCCTACCCTTGACTGGACCACCGGGGAAATCAAGAACTGGGGTACTTCTTGCTACAAAAAATGCCTTATGTCTGCCCCCAGTATTGCCAGTCAAAACCCTATGGCTCCTCCGATACCAGGTCTCCCCAAGGCCTATCTGGACTATGCCGATGTTTTTTGCAAAAAACAAGCAGAGACTTTGCCTCCTCACAGGCCTTATGACTGCCCTATTGATCTCCTCCCTGGTACTACTCCACCCCGGGGCAGAATCTATCCCCTGTCTGCTCCTGAAACACAAACCATGACGGAGTACATCCAAGAAAATATAAAAAGGGGATTTATCCGCAAGTCTTCCTCCCCTGCTGGAGCAGGGTTCTTCTTTGTCTCCAAAAAAGACGGTTCCTTACGACCATGCATTGATTACCGCGGTCTTAATAAAATCACTATAAAAAAACGCTATCCCCTGCCTCTTATCTCGGAACTCTTTGACCGCCTACGTGGCGCCAACATCTTTACCAAATTGGATTTAAGAGGTGCATATAATCTCATCCGCATCAGGGAAGGGGACGAGTGGAAGACCGCATTTAACACCAGAGACGGACACTTTGAATATCTGGTTATGCCCTTTGGGCTTTGCAACGCCCCTGCCGTCTTCCAGGACTTTGTAAATGAAATTTTTCGTGATTTATTATATACCTGTGTTGTGGTCTACTTGGACGACATTTTGATTTTCTCTTCTAACCTCGAAGAACACCGCCGTCAGGTCCGCCTGGTTCTTCAGAGACTCCGGGACAATCAGTTATATGCCAAGATGGAGAAATGTCTCTTTGAATGCCAATCTCTTCCCTTCCAAGGATATTTAGTCTCTGGCCAGGGACTTCAAATGAACCGGACAAACTGTCGGCCGTGTTGGATTGGCCACGTCCCTCCGGACTCCGAGCTATCCAACGTTTCTTGGGGTTTGCCAATTACTACCGACAATTTATTCCACATTTTTCCACCATTGTGGCCCCAATTGTGGCCCTAACCAAGAAAACGCCAACCCTAAGTCCTGGCCTCCTCAAGCGGACGAGGCGTTCAACCGTCTCAAAACTGCCTTTTCTTCTGCTCCCGTACTCTCCAGACCTGATCCATCTAAACCCTTCTCACTGGAGGTAGACGTCTCCTCGGTGGGTGCCGGAGCGGTACTCCTACAGAAAAACTCTTCTGGACATGGCATTACTTGTGGTTTCTTTTCTAGGACCTTCTCTCCGGCGGAGAAAAATTACTCCATTGGTGATCGAGAACTACTGGCCATAAAACTGGCCCTTGAGGAATGGAGGCACCTGCTGGAGGGGTCCAAATACCCAATTATTATATACACTGATCACAAGAATCTCTCTTATCTTCAGTCTAACCAACGGCTGAACCCTCGCCAGGCTAGGTGGTCGTTGTTTTTTGCCCGTTTTAACTTTGAGATTCATTTTCGCCCTGCTGACAAGAACATCAGGGCTGACGCCCTCTCTCGTTCCTCGGATGCCTCTGAAATGGAAGCCTCCCTGCAACACATTATTCCTCCTGAGTGTCTGATCTCCGCTTCCCCAGCTTCCATCAGACAAACTCCTCCTGGAAAGACCTTCGTCCCTCCACGCCAGCGCCTCAGGATCCTCAGGTGGGGACACTCCTCACACCTCGCCGGCCATGCTGGCGTCAAAAAGTCCATCCAGCACATCTCTCGTTTTTATTGGTGGCCTACCCTGGAAGCAGATGTTGCTGATTTTGTTCGGGCTTGTACAGTCTGTGCCCGGGACAAAACTCCTCGTCAGAAGCCTGCCGGCCTCCTTCATCCTCTGCCTGTTCCTGAGCTACCATGGTCTCAGATTGCTATGGACTTTATAACAGACCTGCCTTTATCCCATGGCAACACAGTCATTTGGGTGGTCGTTGATCGTTTCTCCAAGATGGCACATTTTATTCCACTTCCAGGTCTTCCTTCTGCGCCACAGTTGGCGAAACACTTTTTTGTACACATTTTTCGCCTTCACGGGATTCCTACGCATATCGTCTCGGATGGAGGCATTCAATTTGTGTCGAAATTCTGGAGGGCCCTCTGTAATCAGCTTAAAATCAAATTAAACTTCTCGTCTTCCTATCATCCCCAATCCAATGGGCAAGTGGAGAGAGTTAACCAGGTTCTTGGTTACTATTTGCGACATTTTGTTTCCTCCCGCCATGGTTTATTGGGCCGATCTTCTACCATGGGCCAAATTCTCGTACAATTTCAAAGTCTCTGAGTCCTCCGCTAAATCCCCGTTCTTTGTGGTGTACGGCCGTCACCCTCTTCCCCCCCTCCCCACTCCCACGCCTTCTGGTTTGCCCGCTGTTGATGAGGTTACCCGAGACTTCTCCACCATCTGGAAAGAGACTAAAAAATCCCTCATACAGGCCTCATCCCGGAGGAAGAAACATGCCGACAAAAAAAGAAGAACTCCTCCTGTCTTTGCTCCTGGAGACAAAGTGTGGCTCTCCGCCAAGTATATCCGCTTCCGTGTCCCCAGTTATAAACTGGGACCACGTTATCTTGCACCCTTTAAAATCAAGTGCCAAATCAATCCTGTCTCCTACAAACTCCTTCTTCCCCCTTCTCTCTGTATTCCCAATTCTTTTCATGTCTCTCTCCTTAAACCGCTTATCCTTAACCGCTTCTCTCCCAAGGTTGTTGCTCCTACTCCTGTCTCCGGGTCCTCAGATGTCTTCTCGGTTAAAGAAATTCTCGCATCCAAGACGGTCAGAGGTAAAAAAAAAAATTCTTGTAGATTGGGAGAATTGCGGCCCTGAGGAGAGGTCATGGGAACCCGAGGATAACATTCTCGACAAGGACCTTATTTACAAATTTTCAGGTTCAAAAAAGAGGGGGAGACCCAAGGGGGGGTACTGTTACGCCGAGCGCTCCGGGTCCCCGCTCCTCCCCGGAGCGCTCGCAGCATTCTCCTGTTCGCAGCGCCCCGGTCAGACCCACTGACCGGGAGCGCTGCGATAATGTCCCTAGCCGGGATGCGATTCGCGATGCGGGACGCGTCCGCTCGCGGTGCGCATCCCGATCCGCTTACCAGACTCGTTCCCCGTCTGTGCTGTCCCGGCGCGCGCGGCCCCGCTCCCTAGGGCGCACGCGCGCCGGCTCTCTGCGATTTAAAGGGCCAGTGCGCCACTGATTGGCACATGGTTTTAATTAGTGTGTTCACCTGTGCACTTCCCTATATTACCTCACTTCCCCTTCACTTCCTTGCCGGATCTTGTTGCCATTGTGCCAGTGAAAGCGTTCCTTGTGTATCCCAAGCCAGTGTTCCAGACCTCTTGCCGTTGCCCCTGACTACGATCCTTGCTGTCTGCCCTGATCTTCTGCTACGTCCGACCTTGTCTTGCCTAATCCCTTGTACCGCGCCTATCTCAGCAGTCAGAGAGGTTGAGCCGTTGCCGGTGGATACGACCTGGTTGCTACCGCCGCTGCAAGACCATCCCGCTTTGCGGCGGGCTCTGGTGAAAACCAGTAGCAACTTAGAACCGGTCCGCCGGCATGGTCCACGCCAATCCCTCTCTGACACAGAGGATCCACCTCCAGCCTGCCGAATCCTGACAACAATATAGTCTTACTACAGAAAGCAAAAAAATCTTGACAGGATCTGTCAATACAAACAAATGTGTTGCAGCTTTTCAGAGAAAACATAGTAGGAAAAACGGAACTGGGTTAAGTGCCATCCAGGTGGTCTTACCAGCTTGGTATAGCTAACAAGTCTCTCACTCCATGCCCCAGCTTGGTTTTGAAATAGGTTTTCTCTGAAGAGCCATAGTGTTTAAGAGTAAAACAAAGTTGGTAGCAGCAAGGCAGTT
The DNA here is from genome assembly GCF_029499605.1 of Hyla sarda. Classification (NCBI taxonomy): domain Eukaryota; kingdom Metazoa; phylum Chordata; class Amphibia; order Anura; family Hylidae; genus Hyla; species Hyla sarda. The sequence continues at coordinate 60,261,333 of NC_079196.1, forward strand.
TGTTTCATGCCACCTGTGGTGTGGGCAGTACCAATCTACTGACAAACTCATTTTAAGAGCATCCCAATAGTCACCATAAATAAATGTTCTAAACCATTGGTTTGTTATAAATTCACAGCAACATGCACCTGAATACAACACCATATTATTCGAGATTGTTAAATTCAAAGCAGTTCATTGCCAGGGTGAAACTTGCTGGGCACAGATTATTTTCCTGTTTATTAACTTTCAAAGTAAAAACTTCCTTAACAGTGTGGTACACATTTTACTTCAAGTGTTATAAAGTACCCAGTGGACATTCATTTCAATAGCTGTTGTTTTTCATAAAAGAGTTGAAAACAATTTGTGTGATTTTCTTTTTATTCTAAAAATAACGCAACATTAGTTGGCAACAATGTGGAATTTAAATAATTGCCATGTTGCCGGAAAAGAAGTCTGGTCCTTTGTAAAGGTTCTTTTTCTTTTAGATAAGAGATCTTGTTAAGGGAGGGCAAAACAAGATTCAGAACGTGGACATCGCAAAAAAGAACATGTCAAGAAAATTTTTTGCTATTGTATTAGGTTGCATGGGTTGATTTAAAGCATACCTGCCATTTCAGGCAACTTTTAACCCTTTTAAGACCAGGTTTACTTTCACTTCTGAGATTACATTTTTTTTTCCTCCTCGTCTCCTAAAAGTCATGTGAGTGTTTTTTTTTGTAGGACCAAATGTATTTTTAATAACACCTTTCATTTTACCATACATTTCTCTATGTATAGAGAAACTTAAAAACAGAATTATATGCTGGATGAAATAAAAAATAGCATTTTTCCAAATTTTGAGAGCTTTCTGTCTTCATGTGATGCAAGTTACAGTAAAAGTGACATGTAATCTGTATTTTGTGGGTCAGAATTAGAGATGAGCAAATTTTAGAAAAATTTGATTCGGCCAATTGGATGAATTTTGCGGGGAAAAAAATGTGTTTCCATCCTAATTTATTGGCGTAGAATTGCTATTAAAAGCAGCTATTTCCGGGCTACAGTAAAATAATGCTATTATTCAGTATGACATGCAGATTACAGGTGTCACTATTAGAACCACTGCCGCAGAGCGTCTGGATGTGGCAGCAGGTTCGGGAGACCATATGGCATAACAATTGAAGAGATTAAAGATAATTTTTAATTTAGAAATAAGTGTACTCTTTCACACTCTGAACTGTCCCTGCCTGTCAACCTGCCTGCAGTGATGCAGGCTTGAGGTAAATGGATTTGCTGCTGTGAAGAATAAGATCTGTTTTGTGATTGTCAGTAACACACAGTCTGCTCTCTGAGCTAAAAGTCCCAGAAATGCCTGTCTTCAGCACTGGCTGCCGAATATATTGGGCTGTGGCATCACAAGGCTGGCTGGCTGCTGATAGCCTGCATGCCACCCTCCTACCCACCTTCCCAGAATTCCTTGTCCTCACACGTGTAGACGCCATTTTAGGTCCCCTTACCCACACTAAATGGAGTTAATGAAGCGATTTGTCTTATCGATTTGTCCAATTCGATTCGCTTATGTCTAGTCAGAATAATTACAATTACCAATTTATAGCTTATGCTTTATTTTACTTTTTTTTAATGAAAAACAAACATCTACTTTCTTACCTGTCACAAAATGATTAAGAAAGATTCTCCCATGTCGTTTCATGCTGTTAAGCATCAGTTTTTGCCACCAAAGGCCCTCCATTATCTTGTTCAGTCTGTTTAGCATTTACTATGGGAATGGGGCGTTCCTAATGGTAAGCACTACGCTTGCTCTTCCATATAATGGGTAAACTTCCACCCTCAGTCTTTAGCCAGTGAGGCTCAGAGTCTCAATGTGCACACTCCCAGCGCTCACTTTCTGCAGTCTCTTAGACAAGCTAGGAGTGTGCACACAAGCACACTGTGGACCCCTAGTCCTGCACTACCTTCCTGGACTTCTGGAGTCATCTTCGTCCCAGGCCGCTGAGAGCACTGGGACAAAGATGACATGACTGCTCGACAAAACAGCATTTAAGCCAGAACGAGGACACCTAGTGGCATTATTTAAAATTCCCAATTTCTTTCATAAAGATGTACATATATACCATCTAAGATTTTTTTGTTGCTGACAGTGCCCATTTAAATATGTTGTTATTGCCCTATTCTGACCCCTAAAACTTGTTTATTTTCCCTTCTATCAGAGTAAATGAGAGCAATTTTTTGCATAGTGATCTGTTATTTTTTTTATCAGTATCATATTTTGTTTAGATAGGACCTTTTTATCGATTTTTGTTAAATGTTTTCTGATGTATAATGTGACCAAAAATCAGTATTGTTAGCATTTCTTTTTTCCCCATTTATTCTGTTCATCGTATGAGATTAATAACGTTATATTTGAATAGTTTGGATGATTTTTTTTTACATCATTGTATTTAAAAAATAGTAAAACGGGGATTAAATTTTTTTATATTTCCAACTTTTATTTATTTTTTTTTAAGTCCCTCTGTGGCACTTTTATAAGCAATTATTAGATTGCTTATACTGATCCTTGCAATGCTATGGCAGTGGATGAATATATTAAATCTGTGCTCTGCTAATAGAGCATGCTTGAAGATCTATTATGACAGGTGTATGGAGGCATAGTAAAGGCCTTTGGTTACATAGTTACATAGTTAGTATGGTTGAAAAAAGACATACGTCCATCAAGTCCAACCAGGGAATTGAAGTGAAGGGTGTAAGGGGATAAGGGAAAGGGATGTAGTTTTATAATTCTGCATAAGCATTAATGTTATTTTGTTCCAGGAATGTATCTAACCCTGTTTTAAAGCTGTTAATTGTTCCTGCTGTGACCAGTTCCTGAGGTAGACCGTTCCATAAATTCACAGTCCTCACGGTAAAGAAGGCGTGTCGCCCCTTTAGACTAAACCTTTTCTTCTCCAGACGGAGGGAGTGCCCCCTCGTCCTTTGGGGGGGGTTTAATCTGGAACAGTTTTTTTCCATATGTTTTGTATGGGCCATTTATATACTTATATACGTTTATCATATCCCCCCTTAAACGTCTCTTCTCAAAACTAAACAATTGTAACTCCTTTAATCGCTCCTCATAGCTAAGATGTTCCATGCCTCATATTAGTTTAGTCGCGCGTCTCTGCACCCTTTCCAACTCCGCAGTGTCCCTTTTATGAACAGGCGACCAAAACTGGTTGCAACAGTAACCAATCAGCATTTAAAGGGTTAAATCACCAACATCAGCGGCATGTGCTGCAAATTTCAGACAGCACCTGCCATGTATGAACTCTGCATGACATGACATTTGGGTTTCATCTCTAATTTTCATTTGTTCCTGAGCTGGTGGGTGAAGACTAACCTCTATGATGTCTCCCATGTCATTTACACAAAGAAGAGGAGTTTTTTTTATAGCAAACACTAAAAAGCAGCATGGAGGCCATTATAGGGCAGTACTGAGCAGCTGTGAATCAATAACTGGTGTGAGAGCTCATACAGTGTGTATTTGTATGAAAAGGATGTAAGCTGATCCATCACATAGATTCTAGTCCATCATGCAGACAAGGTGGAAAAGTGAGATAGAAAGCAGCCTCATTTTTCTCAAATAGGATATATTATAAAGTTTCTTATATTTGGGTGTACTATTGATTTTATGCAAAGTTTTTTTGTATTTAATTCATAAAAAGTATGTTGTGGTTTGTAGTGTTTTTCCACGCTGGTTAAAAAAAAGTTTTCCTGAGAGTTGAACCTCTTCCATTATATCCAGAGTGAAGTGCCATGCTTTTCAATATAAAATCAATAAAGTCAATTTCATTATTGTTATTACAGTTTTTTCCTTGGCTATACCAGAATAGTACAGTACATTACCAGAGAATTGCAGTATTATTCTGACAGTGTATTTGCTCACAACTCTTCCTTCCCATAATGGTTTCAGGAGGTCATATTTCTGGGCTCAATCCATCAATTGTGAAAGGATATGCCATTAAAGTATGATTGGTGGTGGTCAACCCCTTAAATCCCCTTGGTTTGAGCCCCACCAATCAGAAAGTGACAACATATCCTTGTGCCTTGTGATAAGTAATAATTATTTTTTGTGTTGGAAATATGCTTTAGACTTAACATTTTCCCTACATTTTTCTTTCCAGAAAAACATATCCTTATGATCAACATCCCTTGATCTAGAACATTCTGCCCCTATATAGGGCAGCAAGAAACGGCTGACATGTCTGTTTTGAAATCTAAACTGTTACAATGCAAGGAATCTTTGATATTTTTCGATATGGCGGTTAATAACACGAGAAACAATGTTCTCAGACACTAAGCAACATCTAAGTGTTTCAGCACTTTGATTTAAGGATGAAAGCCTTGTGTTATTTTTCATAGTCAAGAACAATGACTTCCAGATACTAATCTGTGAGCTGAAAATGCTGGATCTATAGCTCCCATTCCAACACCACATGTGCGCCTCTGTTTTATAACTTTACATTATTACTTAAAAACACAAAAGAGAAAATATGCCGGTAAATTCAGTAAAGTCTGATGTCACCGCATTCATAACTTCATATACCATGAGCCAAACTCTGTATAAAGGACGTGCCTAAAGGGATTCTCAGGTCCAAATTACTTGGCCAATAAACTATGTGTACTTGTGAGTTAATTGCTAAGGAAATTCTGATGCATATTCTATTATAACTATTCATTACGCAAGGTTTGTGGTCAGTCGTAATATACAGAGCTCTGCAAGAGTACATGCCTTAAGTCTCCAGTATGGAATGAGAAGTTCTTTGAACTAAACTACAGAAGAGAAGGAACCAACAGAAAACATAATGGAAGAAGATTAACTGTTGCAATAACTATTGCAAATGTGCTAGAACATTGCTGCACTTTGTGCCCAAAAAAAACTGGTATACATGCCTTGTACCGCATCTTTTATGTGGTTTATGTAGATACAGTGGTCCCTCAACATACGATGGTAATCCATTCCAAATGGACCATCATTTGTTGAAACCATCGTATGTTGAGGGATCCGTGCAATGTAAAGTATAGGACAGTGGTCTACAACCCGGAGGTCCAAAGGTTGAAGACCACTGGTATAGGAAGTTATACTCACCTGTCCCCGCTGCTCCGGACTGTCACCGTTCGTCACCGCTGCCCTGGATGTCGCCCTCCATCGACACTGTCCCCGACGCTCCGGCAAGGCCTCTGCTTCCCCGGCATCCTCGCTCTCGGTCGCCGCTCTCGGTCGCCGCCATCCCGTCACTCCGCACGACGCTCCGCACGCCGCTCCGCACGCCGCTCCTATTGGATGAGGGGACGGCATGTGCGCGACGTGATGACGACGATGGAAAGCGCTGGCGATGGAGGGGATCCCGAAGAGGAAGCGCCGAAGCCCCAAGGACAGGTAAGTGATCATCAGCGGACCACACGGGGCACCGTAAACAGCTATCCGGGGGCAGCTGAAGCAGTCTGCGCTGCCGGATAGCCGTTTATGCGATGGCCCCGACATACAAAAGCATCGTATGTTGATGCTGCCTTCAACATGCGATGGCCTCTGAGAGGCCATCGTATGTTGAAATGATCGTATGTCGGGGCCATCGTAGGTCGAGGGGTCATTGTACTTTTGTATGCTCTAGATACTTTTGTACCTTGTTAGATAAAGGGGTGCGCTTTAACGAAAGGGCTCATGATTTTTTATTTTATTTTTTTTAAATCAAAAGTGTCTTATAGCATGGTGGCTGCAGTGCTGGGATCCTAGGTTCAATTCTCACCAAGGTCAACATCTGCAACGAGTTTATATGTTCTCCCTGTGTTTGTGTGAGTTTCTTTCCACGCTCCAGAAATATGCTGAAAGGTATATTTTAATTGTGAGTCCCAATGGGGACAGGGACCAATTTGACTGTAAAGTGCTGCGATATAAAGTAAAGAATTATTACGAATGGAAAAACCTAAGCAACCTATCAGAGCTTAGCTTTCATTTCTAAGGGTACGTTCAGACGAGCGGATTTTCACAGCGTATTTCACTGCGGATCCGCCGGTGAAGGACGCTCTGTATTCTGCCTTTACATGTGCCTGCTCGGAGCGGCAATACGAGCAGACACACTGCGATGAGCGAGTCACCGCGCGTATGCACAGTATACTCGCACATCGCGGCAGCTCATTCAGCAGGGGGAGCAGCCGCGATGTGTGCAAGTACACCGCGCATGCGCGGCGACTCGCACATCATTTCAGTGTGTCTGCACGTAGCGGTGCCGCTCCGAGCAGGCACATGTAAAGCCAGCATATAGAGGTCCTTCAGTGGCGTATCTGCAGCATAAAATATGCTGCAAATCCGCTCGTGAGAATGTACCCTTAAACTGCTTTGGTAAAATAAAAGCTGAGCTGTGGTTGGTTTCTATAAACAAATAATCATCTCTTTCAGACATTTTTATTAAATCTACCCCAATTTTTTAAGGCAAAAATTGTGTAAAACATTTTGTGTAAAATAACAAAAGCTTAAAGGGGATATCCAAGATTAGAAAAACAAAACTGATTAAAAAAAAATAAAAAATAGCACCACTCCTGTGCTTAAGTTGTATATCGTATTGCAGCTCAGTTCCAAAGGCTGTCCTTGCATGCTGGGGGTTGTAGTTTTGCAACAGCTAGAGACGTGCTGTTTGGAAACACTGACCTACGGATAGGTCCAGTGCTATTTTTCGAAGAAATTTGTGCATTTTTAGACTCTCTAGTTTAATTGTACATTGTCAAGGCAACAGGGGAATAAATAAATAAAAACTGTCTAAAAGAAACTCTTTGTTGTCCAAAGCAACTCATCAAAGCTCAGCTTACAGTTTTCAAAACAGTTTTAAAAATAAAAGATGAACTGTGATTGGTTGCTATGGAGAGCTAGACAGTTTAAAAAAAATGGGCCTTACCGTATTTTTCGCCATATAAGACGCTCCGGCATATAAGACGCACCCAATTTTAAAGGGTGAAAATCTAGAAAAAGAAGATTGTGAACCTTCAACCTGCGGACCTGCAGATGTTGCAAAACTACAACTCCCAGAAAGCCTGGACAGCCGTTGGCTGTCGGGGCATGCCAGGAGTTGTAGCTTTGCAACATCTGGAGGTCCGCAGGTTGAAGACCACTGGTATAGGAGGTAATACTCACGTGTCCCCTCCGCTCTGGACCCGTCACCGCTGCCCTGGATGTCGCCCTCCATCGCTGTCGCCGCATCCCCGGGGTGTCCCTGTCGCTCTGGAACGTCTCTGCTGCCAGGTATCCTCGCTCTCAGTCGCCACCATCACGTCACTACGCACGCCGCTCCTATTGGATGACGGGACGGCGTGCGCGACAACGTGATGACGACGAAGGAGAGCGCCGGCCATGCAGGGGGTCTCGGAACGGAGCAGACACCGAGGAGGCAGGTAAGGTCCCTCCCTGTGTCCTGTAAGCTGTTCGGGACGCCGCGATTTCACCGCGGCGGTCCCGAACAGCCTGACTGAGCAGCCGGGTTAGTGTCACTTTCCCTTCAGACGCGGCGGTCAGCTTTGATCGCCGCATCTGAAAGGTTAATACAGGGCATCACCGTGATCGGTGATGTCCTGTATTAGCTGCAGGTCCTGGCCGTTGATGGCCGCAGGTACCGCCGCTATAGGACTGGTTTTAATGTGTATTTGCCGTATAACACGCACCAACTTCCCCCCCCCCCCCCCCCCCCAGTTTTGGGGAAGAAAAAGTGCGTCTTATACGGCGAAAAATACGGTATGTATCAAAATTGTCTAAAAGAAAAACTATTTTAAAACTGCTCTTGTAAAACTAAAGCTGAGCTCCAACTGGTTGCTATGAGCAAATAAGATTTTTAAACAGCATTGATAACTCTGCCCTAATGTCTTGTAAAAATGTATATTTTATAATAGAACATATACTCATTTTATATAGTCAGCTGGAAAAGACTTTGCAATGTGTCAAGAAAAGAAACAAATTCCTCCTAATCCAAGAGCATGGTTGTTAGGTTGGGTAGCAATGTTATCCAAGCTCTGGTGTCTACATAAGAACACACTAGTATCATAAATGGTGCACGGTAGGGGGTGGATATGGATTTTGCATTTGGGTCCAGGAACCCCCAACTACTGACTAATACTGTGCTCAGAATAATTTTTTGCATTAAATGCTCTTATTACGAATATAATGTAAGTAGCTGACATATGTGTAATAATTCTAAACAAAGCCTTTGCAACATACAGGAAAGTTATCTCTGGGATGGATTTATCTTTTAGTTATTAACTTCTATTGGCTTATTTAACCCCTTAAGACCAGGGTTTTTTCCCTTTTTGCACTTTTGTTTAAAAAAAAAATCATAACCCTTTCAAGTTTGCACCTAAAAATCCATATGATGGCTTATTTTTTGTGCCACCAATTCTACTTTGTAATGACATCAGTAATTTTACCCAAAAATCTACGGCGAAACGGGAAAAAAATCATTGTGAGACAAAATTGAAAAAAAAAAAAACACCATTTTGTAACTTCTGTTTCTACGCAGTGTAAAAATGACACCTTATCATTATTCTGTAGGTCCATATGGTTAAAATGATACCCTACTTATATATGTTTGATTTTGTCGTACTTCTGAAAAAAATCATAACTACATGCAGGAAAATTTATATGTTTAAAATTGTCATGTTCTGACCCCCATAACTTTTTTATTTTACCGTGTATGGGGCGGTATGAGGGCTCATTTTTTGCGCCGTGATCTGAAGCTTTTAGCGGTACCCTTTTTATATTGATCGGACGAGTTGATCACTTTTTATTCATTTATTCATGATATAAAAAGTGACCAAAAATACACTATTTTGGACTTTGAATTTTTTTTGCGCGTACGCCATTGACCGTGCTGTTTAATTAATTATATATTTGTATAATTTGGACATTTCCGCACGAGGTGATACCACATATTTTTATTTTTATTTACACTGTATTTTTTTTTTTAAATGGGAAAAGGGGGTGGTTCAAACTTTTATTAGGGGAGGGGTTAAATGATCTTTATTCACTTTTTTTTCACTTTTTTTTGCAATGTTATAGCTCCCATAGGTGGCTATAACACTGCACACACTGATCTTTTACATTGATCACTGGTTTCTCATAGGAAACCAGTGATCAATGATTCTGCCGCTTGACTGCTCATGACTGGATCTCAGGCACTGAGCAGTCATTCGGTGATCGGACACCAGGAGGCAAGGTAGGAGACCCTCCTCGTGTCCTACAGCTGTTCGGGACGCTGCAATTTCGCCGTGGCGATCCCGAACAGCTCACTGAGCTAACCGGCATTGTTTCACTTTCACTTTAGACGCGGCGTTCAACTTTGAACGCCACGTCTAAAGGGTTAATAGCGCGCGGCACCACGATCACTGCAACGCGCTATTAGCCACGGGACCCGGCCGTAGTTACAGGCAGGGCCCGACCCGCTACGACGCAGGGCCACGCCGTGGCCCTGCGTTGTAGAAAGGGAAAGGACTCAGGATGTACCGGTACGTCCTTGGTCCTTAACAGGTTAATTCAAACATATTCAGCAGTAGTGATGAGCGGCATAGGCCATATTCGAATTTGTGATATTTCGTGAATATATGGACAAATATTCGTCATATATTCGTGAAATTCGCATATTCATTATATTCTTTTTTTTTTTTTTTGCGCATATGCAAAACTACAACTCCCAGCATGCCCGGACAGCCGTTGGCTGTCCGTGCATGCTGGAGTTGTAGCTTTGCAACATCTGGAGGTCCGCAGGTTGGAGACCACTGCACCAGCCCATTAGTTGCCTATACCATTAAAGAAGGGAGGGCTCAATTTTCGCGAATATGCGCATATGCGAAGAGCAGATAGGGATGCAGTGATCACTGTGATGTGTAAAACATGAAAAGCAGAAGACTTGAAAAAAGCTGCAAAGTATTTCCCAAACGATGCATTATTCCACGTATCCGTACAGCAGACGGCAAGTCTGGAGGTGCGGGGAGCGAGAGCCAAAGCTCTCAGGTGCGGAGGGCGTACCACTAGACATCACTGTGATGTGTACTGTGAACAAAAAAAAAAAAAAAAGAATATTCGTAATTGCGAATATATAGTGCTATATTCGCAATATTCGCGAATATGCGATATTCGCGATTAAAATTTGAATTTCGAATATTCGTGAGCAACACTATTCAGCAGTGATCTTCAGATCTTACAGCGTTCCCCTGTTGTCTGCAGAAATAACTGGGCGCCGGACCATGCCACAGCTGATGCGCTTTACCATCAGTTTTGGCATCAGCTGTGGCTCAGTACTCTGAGTTGGATCCCTGGATATATGTGACGGCACCCTAAGGACACCAGTCATCTGAGGCTCAAAGGCAAAACCCAGAATTTCAGTAAAATCTGGTAAAAAATGATGTATGCTACAATAAAATTATCATTTTTTACTTAATCCTCCTGAAGTACTAGATTGTTCATAATTAGAGATGAGCGAACTTACAGTAAATTCGATTCGTCACGAACTTCTCAGCTTGGCGGTCGCTGACTTTTCCTGCATATATTAGTTCAGCTTTCCGGTGCTCCGGTGGGCTGGAAAAGGTGGATACAGTCCTAGGAAAGAGTCTCCTAGGACTGTATCCACCTTTTCCAGCCCACGGGAGCACCTGAAAGCTGAACTACTTTATGCAGGAAAAGTCATCAACTGCCGAGCTGAGAAGTTTGTGACGAATCGAATTTACTGTAAGTTCGCTCATCTCTATTCATAATGAATCTGTCTTCACTTGGACTTGTAATTTAATCTCCCTATCTGCTAGGACAAATTTTCAGAGAAACATATAGACAATACCAACCATGCATATGTTTTAATGGGTCAAATTTAAAGGGGTATTTCAGGCAAAACCTTTTTTTACATATATATATATCAACTGGCTCCGGAAAGTTAAACAGATTTGTAAATTACTTCTATAAAAAAATCTTAATCCTTCCAATAGTTATTAGCTTCTGAAGTTTTCTGTCTAACTGCTCAATGATGATGTCACGTCCCGGGAGCTGTGCATGATGGGAGAATATCCCCATAGGAACTGCACAGCTCCCGGGACGTGAGTCATCAGAGAGCAGTTAGACAGAAAACAACAACTCAACTTCAGAAGCTAATAACTATTGGAAGGATTAAGATTTTTTAATAGAAGTAATTTACAAATCTGTTTAACTTTCTGGAGCCAGTTTATATATATAAAAAAAAGTTTTGTTCTGGAATACCCCTTTAAAGCCAGTGCAGTACAGCAACAATGCTAAGCAATGCACTAGTAATGGCAGGTTTATGTAAAAAATTGGACAAATTTTGGCGCTGAAACTCTGGATTTTAAGAAGATCAGGAACACATCTTCATCCCTTTAGAAGGCTTTATTTGTGAATACACAAGCTACGCGTTTCTGGTCCGAACCGGACCCTTCGTCAGGCACCAGAAACGCATAGCTTATGTATTCACAAATAAAGCCTTCTAAAGGGATGCAGATGTGTTCCTGATCTTCTTAAAATCCAGAGTTCCAGCGCCAAAATTCGTCCAATTTTTTACATAAACCTGCCATTACGTTACACACGCGACAGCGTGCCTGCTACCAGAGGACTGAGGTTGCAGACCTGGGAACTGCTACCATACCACGCTTTTTAGGTGTTGTGCCCTGAGCGCAATGCCTTCTGGTGAGTTTAACCTTGAATACGTGTAAACTCAAGTTTTAAACGTTCTTCACTAGAGGCGCAATCTCCCTCTTTTTTCCTCTCTCTTTATGTTTCAAGCAATGCACTAGAGCCCTGCGCGAGACTGTTTTCTTAATCCCGCTCCTGCTGGATTTGTGACCACTACTGCCCTCTCCTACAAGGTAAGTGATCCACTCCTGCAACGCGTACGTCCAATCCCAATGACATCAGCCTCCTGTGCCATTTCAGAGGTTTTTAGGACTATGCAGGACCTGCTGTATGTGGCTGTGGCCATCCGCTCCTGCCCACTCAAGACTAAAAACCGCCGGCTCCTGCAAGTTTTATATCCGGTCCTGCAGGACCCATTAGGATCCAAAAAAACATTGTAGTCCTCTACATTGCACCATCATGTGTCCCACTATTGGCCCCAGTCTCTCTTTTACCATGGAAATAGATTAATTCTGATTAATTCTTCCATGCACAATGTCACAATGATGTCCTAAGAAACCACATGCGCATCACAATAATAGAACTGAAAGTACTGTATCATGTCTAGAAGACAGATTTAGAATCTTTAGCAAAGACGACAGCATCATACAATGCGCAATGACTTTTATACGTTCTACACAACTAACATAACATAAATATACAGTGGTCCCTCAAGTTACAATAGTAATTGGTTCTGGGACGACCATTGTATGTTGAAACCATTGTATGTTGAGACCAGAACTCTATGGAAACCTGGTAATTGGTTCTAAAGGCACCAAAATGTCATCAAAAATAGGAAAAAGTGAGAATTAAAGAAAAATAAGTAGATAACTAATATAGATAAAGCAAATCCTTACATATAAAAGTAAGACTGATCTGTTGGGAGCTGTAAATCACTGTCTATGTCAGTGTTTCCCAAGTAGGGAGCCTCCAGCTGTTGCAACACTACAACTCCCAGCATGCCCGGACAGCCAAAGGCTGTCCGGGCATGCTGGGAGTTGTAGTGTTGCAACAGCTGGGGCCACCCTGCTTGGGAAACACTGGTCTATGTAGAGGACAGGAGCTTCTTCAGGGTCCTGTAAGTAAAAAAGTAATGGAGTCGCCCTAACCTGGTGTCCAAAGGAGCATCTAACCCTGGTACAGGTAAAGAGTACAGAACATGTAATACCTCCCTCTACTGTAGGGGGCGCTACCAGACACCAGTCAGTGCATACGCTTCAGTAATACAGGGGTTTTACCAGTAAAATGCCCATTTTGATTGGTCGGTTCTTCCGGCCATTGACACGTTTCACAGATCTGGACTGTCCAGATTGTAGCATTTTATGTTGAGTCTGGTTTCAACTTACGATGGTCCAGAAAACTATTGTATGTTGAGGCCATTGTAAGTTGAGGGATCACTGTATCTATTTACGCAGCCTCTTCACAAATTTCCATGGAATGGCAATATGAATAAAATGAGCTAATAGCAACGTTTAAGATCATCAAGTAGAGGAAATATTTAGTGAGTAAGTATCATGACATGAAATCTCTGTTGCTTCTCATTTGTTTTGAGGTAATCTCCTGCCTCTATTTTTTGCTCGTTGTGAATTGCCATGCGTATCCTCTGGGGGATAGTTAAGGAAACAGATGCTAGGAATTGCTGTCCCTAGTTCCTGGGAGGAGATGTGACTCACGCATTAAGCTCAGGTTGTCCTTTGTACTTCCACATGCAAAGGGTGGTGGAATAAACCGGGACTGCTGCCTGCTTTCCAATCTCTCACATGCCTGTTTCCTCTCAGCTTGTTTTGAAGTACCCAACCATGGAGCGTTCCATTGCCCTCACATTTCCTACACTATCCAGTTTGCTGGATGTTTTCTTTACAAAGTAAATTCTACACTAGAATGCAAGAAGAAGTGCACATGTCTACGTAGACTTTAGGTTACCCTTGTGGCCAAATTCATTTCTCACTCAATTTCTTATATATATATATATATATATATATATATATATATCACAAATATTATCAATAAAGATCAGGGATCATTACATATCAGTTAGGACAAGCCCTGAAACTGTCTATACATATGAAATCGCTGTCAGCCGAACATTGTGCACGTGTTTTCAATGGAGAGGGAAGGGGTTAAAAGCTCACGGGATCCTCTGAAAAAAAGAGGAATCAAGTATGGTGATCCCTCAACTTACAATGGCCTCAACATACAATAGTTTCAACATACGATGGTCTTTTCTGGAACATCGTAAGTTGAAACCGGGCTCAACATACAATGTACGGACAGTCCAGATCTGTGAAACGTGTCAATGGCCCGGAAGAACCGACCAATCAAAATGGGCATTCACTGGTAAAACCCCTGTATTACTGAAGCGTATGCACTGACTGGTGTCTGGTAGCGCCCCCTACAGTAGAGGGAGGTATTACATGATCTGTACACTTTACCTGTACCAGGGTTAGCTACTCCTTTGCACACCAGGTGAGGGCGGCTCCATTACTTTTTTACTTACAGGACCCTGAAGAAGCTCCTGTCCTCTACATAGACCAGTGTTTCCCAAGCAGGGTGGCCCCAGCTGTTGCAAAACTACAACTCCCAGCATGCCCGGACAGCCTTTGGCTGTCCGGGCATGCTGGGAGTTGTAGTGTTGCAACAGCTGGAGGCTCCCTACTTGGGAAACACTGACATAGACAGTGATTACTGCTCCCAGCAGGGTGTGTGCGGGTGTGTCTCCTGAGACTTCCAGCAGAGCAGAGCCAAGCAGAGTTTTCCAACAAGCCTTCCCCAGGTTTGTGGCAGATTCCTGGGGAAGAAGCTCCTGCAATGGAGCCTCGTGGCTCCACTCCCCGTTCCAGGCTGGCGGGAAGTGGAGTGAAAACTTCGACAGCCATTGTTCCGGCCGGGAGAAGATCGGGCAGAGTCTGCAGCAATGCAGGCTCTGCTACCCAGGCTACGGGTGCCAGCCAGAGATCCACTGGTGTAAGAAAGGCACGGAAAGGCAGTGTGGAGATGTGGTCGGAGAGTGGGCCCGGCGAGTCCAGTTCCACATACTGCTCCCGCATGGCCGCAAGGTTTGCGGAGTACGAGCAGCGCGGCAGGGAGCTGAGGATGGCCAGAGAGGATCTGCGTGCGACCCAGAGTCTGATGAGTACCGGATCCAGAAAGAGCAAGCCAGAACTGAAGAAGAGGATAACATCGCTGAAGGGCGAGATTGTGAGGCTGGAGGCGAGGAGAGCGGAGATACTGGAGGGGAGCGGTCTCTTCAAGGAGAAGCTGATCAACAGCAATCGGTTTGCCGCCACGAAATCCCCAGGTAAGGTGGAGGTGGATGATGGGGAGAGTAGTGGCGGCGAAGATAGTGAGGATGGTGGTGAAGAGGAGAAGATGGAGGAAAGTGTGGGAGTTGTAGCTACTCCAGGTGACACCCAGACCCAGGACAGCTACATTGAGGCTGGACAGGTGGCACTTCCGCCAAGCGAGAGTGAGGAGGATGACGTGGAGGGTGAGGCTGGGGGTCTGCTGAAGGCAATTGTGATGCAGGAGTCCCCAGCCCACCTCCAGAATTTCACCTTTGGGGACGAGGAGTGTGAAGATGTGGTGGTCAAGCAGAGGTCCAAGAAAAGGAAGACAAAGGAGACGGTACAATATGTATTTGTCCCCTTCCAGCAGTCTGGGCCAGCTGCAAAGCTGGTTCAGGCTGCGGGCTCCCCCAAACTGCCAGACCCCGTTCCTGTGGTGGAGCGGGGCCAGCACGGGGAGTACAGTAAGGCGTCAGGAAAGGTTAAGGGCGCAATAGTTGTGAAGCCCACCCATCCTGTCGGTAGGGAAGGGCAGGATGGGCTCATGCCGGGCAGCTCTGGCACTGCAGGACCGCCCCAGGGTGGCAGGGGGCGTGTCCAAGTGCCAGAGGCAAGTTATGCTGCCGTGTGCTCGGGGGGCGGTTCCCCGAGTACTGTGGGCACTACTGGCGCCGCGGGGCACTCCCCTGTGAGGGGGGGGAGTGTCCGGGCGCCAGAGAGCGTTGTGTCTGTGTGCTCGGGGGGCGGTCCCCCGAGTACAGTGTGTTCTGCGGGCACTGCAGGGCACTCCCCTGTGAGGGGGGGGAGTGTCCCGGTGTCGGGATCAGTGTCCGGCAATGGCGCCGTGGGAGGAGCTGGGGTGCGCTCGGTGGGGCAGCCCCAGACTCAGGAGGCACCATTGATCATTCAGAAGGAGGAGCCATCATCATCATCATCAGCAGCAGCAGCCAAGCCGGAAATTAAGCCAGCGGTACTACAAATCCCAGCCAGCCCAGAATCAGTTAGGCAGGGTATGAGTGAGAATGCTGAGTGTAGTAGTGTTGTGGATGAGAGGAGTGTCAGTGGAGTGAATGTTGGTGGGAGTAGTGGTATGAATGGGAAAAAGGATGATGTGAGTGGTGGTGTGAGTGGTGGTGTGAATGGTGGTTCTGGGTCTGGGTCTGGGTCTGGCCCGGCTGCCCCCCCGGCAGTGACTGCTCCTAGGAGCTATGCTAATGTCGCTGCCGGGGGTCCAGGGGGGTCCCCGTCTCCGTCCGTCCCCGGGGGTTACTTGCAACAGCGCCTCCTGGAGGCTCTGCGTAGGGGAGACAGGTCGATCCAGGTAGAGGGAAGGGGTGAGGTCGACCTGTCTTTCTGGATAGAGAGGCACGGTTTGGGGGCTTTCCGAGAGCAGAATGGGGAGGTGGTCTGGTCCCTCCCGACAACCGGGCAGGACAATAACCGCAGGAATGTGGTCCGTCTGATTTGGAGGGGTGAGGATGCGTGCCCACCTCGCGCTAAAGTGGTTGAGCTCCTCCTCCAGATGGAATTCAGGGCGAGTGACATCTTTGCCCTGATCCACCCCTACGGTACGTCCGAGTTTGACGTCAGTTTCGTTCGGCCAGAGGGTCTCGAACTCTTCTGGTCAAACTACGAGGTGGCGAAGAACGAGCCCGGCTGGCGGGATTTTGCCGTAAAGGCAATTTCCCGTCAGAACTCGGTCAAGAAGGTGACCGTTTTGACCCGTAACGAGTCACTTTCTTGTTACGACATCATGACCTGGCTCGGTCGGTATGGGGATGTGACGGACATGCCCAAGAAAAACATTGATGAGCACGGGATCTGGTCCGGGGCCTGGACGTTTTCCGTCAAACTCAGGCGTTCAGGGAGTACGGTTGCCCACATTCCGTCAGCCGCCTTCCTTGGACGTGACAGGATCCAGGTCTTCTACCAGGGGCAGCCTAAGGTCTGTCACAGGTGCGGTAGCCCCACCCATTTTAGCGCAGCTTGTACTGTACAGGTCTGTGCTTTGTGTGGTGGGGTGGGTCATCTGGCCGCATCCTGTAGGCAGATCCGCTGCCATCTGTGTGGTGTCCTCGGGCACCCTTTCAGCCGTTGTCCTAGCGCCTTCGCCCGTGCGGCGGCCGCTCCGGCTGGGGAGAGCTGTGAAGTTGCCTCGGCTGGAGAGGGTACGAGCAGGGATGGGGGCGCACCAGGGCTAGTGAGGAAGAAGGGCCCCGCCAAACTAAGGCGGGAGGAAAATCTGAGGAGGAGTAGGGAGCAGGAGAGTGCCCAAGTGACGGGGGTAGCTCCGGCCCCTGCTCCTGAAGCTGGCCCTGAAATGACTGAAGCCCTGGAGGAGGACGTGCTGGATGAGGAGGTCAGGAGACTGGGCGAAGAGGAAGGCAATATGGCCGACTCTTCCGATTCCTCCCACTATGAAAGTGTGGATGAGGAGAGTGTAGAGAAGGCCAAAAAGAAAGACAAGGGCAAAAGGAAAGGGAGAAAGAAGAGGTCCAAGCCCTCTCTCCCTCGTACTGCGGGCCGGGTCCAAAGCGGAAGCCTGACTGCCCCCCCTCTGGTTGACCTGTCAAACCGGTACCTCGTCCTTGATAACATCTCCTCCCCCTCCTTGGAGGGGGAGGGTGAGGGCGAGGTGCCTAGGGAGGGGGAGCCTCTGGGGGGAACTGGGCCCTGTCCTGTTGAGGCACCTTCCTCAGAGGGCAGGGCTAGACCGGGGTCGGACGGAGACGGGGACCATATGGACCAGAGCGAGTCCAAAAAAAGGGGTAAAAGCGGTCCTGCCCTTTCTTCTTCTTCTGGGGATGAGGGCACGAAGAAGAAGGGGAAGAGGAAATAAAGGTGAGGCCATCTAACTTAATCACCCATGATGGCGGCACTCACCCCATTGACGCTGGCATCCATTAACTGTGCCAGCATAAAGTCTGATACGGCTAGATTCGCAGCCTTTGATTTTCTCGGCCGTGTTGAAGCCGACATTTTGTATCTGCAAGAGACCAGGTTGTCAGATCTAGCCTCCCTGGTAAAAGCCAGAAGAGAGTGGAGGTGCGGGCCCTCCCACTGGTCTCTTGCGGCTGAGCCGTATAGTGGGGTGGCGGTCCTTTTTACCGCTCCGGTTGAATGCCGACGGGTTATTGAGTTAGAAATGGGGAGGTGCCTGATCTTAGATGTCCTCATGAAGGGGCAAGAGCTCCGGCTCGTTAACATCTACGCCCCACAAACCAAGTGGGGCCGCAAAGATCTCTTTATGAGGATTAAGCCCTTCCTTTTTACTAGCCGGCAAGTGATTTTTGGAGGGGACTTCAATAATGTCACGAGGTCCCAAGATAGGAGAGGTTCCAATGGTCCGCTGGCTTACGATAGCGTGGCCCTCAATAATATAGTTAGGGAAGCTCGCCTAGAGGACGCCCACATCCGGAGCCCCTCAGGCCACGTGGGTTTCACCTATCATCGAGGTAGCTGCAGGTCTAGGATAGACAGGTTTTATTTAAAGGAGGAAGCCGTCTCTTCCGCAGTGTCCGTGGTTGAGGTGGAGTTCTCCGATCACTGTATGATTTTGTTTTCCTTGAATGTTTCAGAAACCCCTCGGATGGGTAAAGGTTATTGGAAGCTGAATTCGTCCCTCCTGGAGGAAGCGGAGATAAGACAGTCCTTTGAGGATTTTCTTCAGAGTCAGGTACCTTTACTGGGCCTTTGTAGTAGTAAGTCAGAGTGGTGGGAGATATTCAAGAAGCGGGTTGCGGGGTTCTTCCGCCAGCTCTCGAGCCTCAGGTCCCTGAATAGGTACCGCCTGTATCAGGGTCTGAGGAGGAGACTCGAGCTCCTTGTCTCGACTGGAGGTAGCCGGGAGGATATCTCCAGAGTGAAATCCTTGCTGATGGGGTGTCAGTACGATAGGCACGCATCTTTGGTTTTTGAGAGGGATTACGGGAGGTACCGCTCGCCCGACCCTTACAAGAACTGTAAGATGTCAGTGAGTAGTAAAGTGGTCTCAGGACTGATTGATAGTACGGGATCTCTGAATCGGTCCAGATCAGGGATCCTGGAGGTCGTCAGATCCTTCTACTCGCACATCTTGGGAAGGAAGGATCTAGATCGAGACGGGATGTCGGCTTTCCTGGCTGAAACTATTCCTGAGCCAGGGGTAGACCCCTCTCTTGATGTTTTGGCAGAAGAAATCAGGGAAGAGGAAGTGAGACTGGCGATCGAGGGGCTCGCCCCCAAGAAGTCGCCAGGTCCGGATGGCTTAACATCCGAGTGGTACAGGACCTTTAAGGAGTTTTTAGCTCCCCTCTTGACTGAGGTATTCAATGAGTGTCTCTCCTCGGGCACTCTGCCGAAGTCAATGAGGAGGTCAGCCCTGATTCTTCTGTCAAAGGGTAAAGATCCTAGCCGGATTGAGAATTGGAGGCCCATAGCTCTTCTCAATACGGACAGGAAGCTTCTGGCCAAGATACTGTTTAATCGGTTGGTGAAGTTTGCACCCCGGCTCCTTTCGGGGGCCCAGCACTGCTCTGTTCCGGGCCGAAGCACCTTAAGTGCTGTCCTCAGTGTCAGGGAGGCAGTGGAGCGGAGTAGTGCAGGTCTCTGGAAGGGGTACATGCTGTCCTTGGATCAGGCCAAAGCATTTGATCGGGTGAACCACGAGTACCTCTGGTCCGTCCTCCTGAGATATGGCTTACCGAGTACTTTTGTGAATTGGCTTGTCACCTTATATGCAGGGGCAGAGAGTTTCCCGCTGGTGAACGGTTGGTCTGGCCGCTCTTTTGAGGTGGGGTCCGGAGTCCGTCAGGGTTGTCCTTTGAGCCCGCTGTTATACGTGTTCGCAATCGATCCCTTCGTCCGGAGGGTAGATTGTGGGCCGTTGGCGGGAGTCGGGATGACTCTGGCGGAGCCGGATGTCGCCCAGAGAGTAGTGGCGTACGCTGATGATGTCACTATTTTCGTCTCCTCACGGGAGGAGGTCGATGTGGTGATGTCAGAGGTGGACCGCTACTCGGAGGCATCCGGGTCCAAGATCAACCGGGATAAGTGTGAAAGTCTCTGGCTGGGAGGGGGAGATCCCACGTTTGATCTCCCGGACACCCTTCCAGAGCTCCAAGAGTCAGCAAAAATTCTGGGCATCACATTCGGCCAGGATGATTATCCCACCAAAAACTGGGACGGTAAGCTCCAGGATGCCACTCAGAGGGTGAACCAGTGGAAGGGTTGGTCTATGACCCTCAGGGAAAGGGTACACCTGACCAAATCGTACCTGCTCCCCTTGTTTATCTATCTGGGCAGTGTATGTATCTTACCAGAGGCTTACTACACTAGGGTCTACAGCCTGTTTTTCCAACTGTTATGGGGGAACAGGTTGAACCTAGTCAAGAGGGAGGTTACGTACCGCACGAGGAGACTAGGGGGTTTATCTATGGTAAACCCTGTGGTGTTCTTAACGAACACCTTCTTGAAAGCTAACATCTCGAACCTCTGGTCAGAGAGGGCTCCTCCGTGGGTACTCTCCTGCAGGGAGTGGTTTCGGCCTTTCTTCCAGGAATGGGAGACAGGAGGGCAAGTGAAGGACCTCCGTACGCCCCATGGATATCTTCCGGCTTACGCTACCCCGACTCTGAAGGCGATACGTCGGTGGGGTCTGGGAGTGTGGGAGATCAGGACCCAGTCAAGGCAGTTCCTTGACAAACGGGTTCTGTTGACCCACTTCCAGAAGCCTCTGGCGCTCAGGGACTGCCCAGGTCGGGATCTGAGGGTGGGGTTGTATCTTTTAAACATGAAAAGGATCCCCCAGAAGTTTTGGGACTTGGCCTGGCGCTGCTTTCAGGGGAAGCTATGTGTAAAGGACAACCTGAAGTACAGGAACTCTGATGACCGGGGATGTCCCCGAGAAGAGTGCGGGGACACGCTGGAAAGCATGGACCACTTTCTGCTTCATTGTCCCTTTAACATAGGGGTCTATAACAGGGTGGGCGCTTCCATCGGCTGGAGTCAACTTGCCGGCCTTGCCTATCCGGAGTGGGCTTATGGGGCATTCAGGAACCTGGGTGGCCGAGATCGGGGCACTTTATTTTTAGTCAGTTTAGTGGTTAGGTACTACACGTGGAACGCACGGTGCTTAGTGTCGACCCAACAGAAAATCCTCTCCGAGGTGGAGGTCTGTAGGAACATCACCGGTGACCTCGGGAAGATCAGGTCTTTGGAGTATGGCAGTCTTGGTACCAGTAGGGCATCTCTCCTGTGGAGAGGTTTCTCATTTCATGTGCCCTAGGTACTAAACCTTTTGGGTAGAGTACCTTTTATTTTTGGTTAGGGGCAGTGTTATAGGGGTAGAGATAAGGTGAGGGCAGGGTCAGATTTATTGTAGGGATAGAATTAGGGAGAATTGTAGGGGGAGTTAGGGAAAGAGTATAAAATGATTTATGTATCAGGTCTGCCATCCTTCTCCCTGGTGGTGGGCTGATGCATGTACACATTAGCTTTTTGTTTTGTGTTTAGTAGACATGGTATGAAGGGCTTACAGGCAACCAAACTTGGGCCTAAAGGGGGTGGTGGTTCAGAATGTATAAGTTTGTATATAAGTTGGTTGGGAGGAGTGTTAGGTGGGGAGGGTGTATTTGTGGGTGGTGGTTTTGTGGTGTTTTGGGGTCCTGACATGGGTCAGTTAAGGACTGGACTTTGTGAACTGTATGGACGGTATGGACTCTGACCCATGTACAGGAGGGGTGGTGTGGGTGAGGGGACAGTTTTAGTGTAGGTGTTTTCCGTTGTTTTCTGTAGTATATTTTTGTGTATTTTCAGTAAGTTTTGTATTGTGTTTTGTATATATTGTGTTTTGTATTTATATTGTTTTATATTATATAGTGTATAGTGCAGTCGGGCCAGTAGTTTAGTAGTGTCATATGTGTTTATGTGTATGTATATGTGTGCGTTTATGTGTATATACATGTGTATGTATATATATGTATGTATGTGTATGCTTGCGTATATGCATGTATACATGTTTGTGTATAAAATTTTATATTTTATTTTTTCCTCCTTGGGGGGGCTGCTCCACTCCGGTGTCTCTGTTCTCCTCGCCTCCGGCTTCGCGGTCTCGCTTTTCGGCGGTGTTGTCCTTTTCTTCGGTTGTGGCTTGCTCTTTTTGGGTCCGGCTCTCGCCGGTTTCTGGGCCGCGCGCAGATCCTCTCTGGCCGTCCTCGGCTCCTTGCCGTGCTGGGCGTGCTTCGCGGGCCTTGCGGCCGTGCGGGGGCGGTGCGTGGGGCTGGGCTCTTTGGGCCCTCTCTCCGGCCGCGTCTCCGCGCTGCTTTTCCCTGCCCTTCTTTCACCGGTGGATCTCTGGCTGTGAGGCAGAGTGTTATTTATTAGCAAGTTGTGCTGAAATATTTTTTTTTTTTTTTTTTTTACTTTTTTTTTTTTTTTTTTTTTTTTTTTTTCCCCCTGGGTAAGGGTCATTTTTGAGTTACAGCCAAGTTGTGCTACCTTTATGTTCCTTTTCTTTTGTTTTATAGCCAAGTCGTGCTTATTTTATGTTTTATATATTTTTATAAGCCAAGTTGGGCTATTTTTATGTTCTTTTTGGAATGCGTGTTTGAGTGTGATATTTAGTTTTTTGGTATGTGAAAAAAGTAAAAGTGTATTTTAGTAAATTTGGGCTGGCCGGTTAGGCAGAATTTGTTTTTGCAATTTTATTTATGTTATGTTTGTTATAGCTGGTTAAGCTTGTTTTTGTTTAATGTTTTGTATCTGATTTGTTTTGCATTTTTATAATAAAAAGAGTTACTGCTCCCAGCAGGGTGTGTGCGGGTGTGTCTCCTGAGACTTCCAGCAGAGCAGAGCCAAGCAGAGTTTTCCAACAAGCTTTCCCCAGGTTTGTGGCAGATTCCTGGGGAAGAAGCTCCTGCAATGGAGCCTCGTGGCTCCACTCCCCGTTCCAGGCTGGCGGGAAGTGGAGTGAAAACTTCGACAGCCATTGTTCCGGCCGGGAGAAGATTGGGCAGAGTCTGCAGCAATGCAGGCTCTGCTACCCAGGCTACGGGTGCCAGCCAGAGATCCACTGGTGGAAGAAAGGCACGGAAAAGCAGTGTGGAGATGTGGTCGGAGAGTGGGCCCGGCGAGTCCAGTTCCACGTACTGCTCTCGCATGGCCGCAAGGTTTGCGGAGTACGAGCAGCGCGGCAAGGAGCTGAGGATGGCCAGAGAGGATCTGCGTGCGACCCAGAGTCTGATGAGTACAGGATCCAGAAAGAGCAAGCCAGAACTGAAGAAGAGGATAACATCGCTGAAGGGCGAGATTGTGAAGCTGGAGGCGAGGAGAGCGGAGATACTGGAGGGGAGCGGTCTCTTCAAGGAGAAGCTGATCAACAGCGATCGGTTTGCCGCCACGAAATCCCCAGGTAAGGTAGAGGTGGATGATGGGGAGAGTAGTGGCGGTGAAGATAGTGAGGATGGTGGTGAAGAGGAGAAGATGGAGGAAAGTGTGGGAGTTGTAGCTACTCCAGGTGACACCCAGACCCAGGACAGCTACATTGAGGCTGGACAGGTGGCACTTCCGCCAAGCGAGAGTGAGGAGGATGACGTGGAGGGTGAGGCTGGGGGTCTGCTGAGGGCAATTGTGATGCAGGAGTCCCCAGCCCACCTCCAGAATTTCACCTTTGGGGACGAGGAGTGTGAAGATGTGGTGGTAAAGCAGAGGTCCAAGAAAAGGAAGACAAAGGAGACGGTACAATATGTATTTGTCCCCTTCCAGCAGTCTGGGCCAGCTGCAAAGCTGGTTCAGGCTGCGGGCTCCCCCAAACTGCCAGACCCCGTTCCTGAGGTGGAGCGGGGCCAGCACGGGGAGTACAGTAAGGCGTCAGCAACGGCTAAGGGCGCAATAGTTGTGAAGCCCACCCATCCTGTCGGTAGGGAAGGGCAGGATGGGCTCATGCCGGGCAGCTCTGGCACTGCAGGACCGCCCCAGGGTGGCAGGGGGCGTGTCCAAGTGCCAGAGGAGAGTTACGCTGCCGTGTGCTCGGGGGGCGGTTCCCCGAGTACTGTGGGCACTACTGGCGCCGCGGGGCACTCCCCTGTGAGGGGGGGGAGTGTCCGGGCGCCAGAGAGCGTTGAGTCCGTGTGCTCGGGGGGCGGTCCCCCGAGTACAGTTTGTTCTGTGGGCACTGCGGGGCACTCCCCTGTGAGGGGGGGGAGTGTCCCGGTGCCGGGATCGGTGTCCATTCAGAAGGAGGAGCCATCGTCAGCAGCAGTCAAGCCAGAAAAAAAGACTGTAGTTAAGCCAGCGGTACTACAATTCCCAGCCAGCCCAGAATCAGTCAGGCAGGGTATGAGTGAGAATGCTGAGTGTAGTAGTGTTGTGGATGAGAGGAGTGTCAGTGGAGTGAATGTTGGTGGGAGTAGTGGTATGGATGGAAAAAAGGATGATGTGAGTGGTGGTGTGAATGGTGGTTCTGGGTCTGGGTCTGGCCCGGCTGCCCCCCCGGCAGTGACTGCTCCTAGGAGCTATGCTAATGTCGCTGCCGGGGGTCCAGGGGGGTCCCCGTCTCCGTCCATCCCCGGGGGTTACTTGCAACAGCGCCTCCTGGAGGCTCTGCGTAGGGGAGACAGGTCGATCCAGGTAGAGGGAAGGGGTGAGGTCGACCTGTCTTTCTGGATAGAGAGGCACGGTTTGGGGGCTTTCCGAGAGCAGAATGGGGAGGTGGTCTGGTCCCTCCCGACAACCGGGCAGGACAATAACCGCAGGAATGTGGTCCGTCTGATTTGGAGGGGTGAGGATGCATGCCCACCTCGCGCTAAAGTGGTTGAGCTCCTCCTCCAGATGGAATTCAGGGCGAGTGACATCTGTGCCCTGATCCACCCCTACGGTACGTCCGAGTTTGACGTCAGCTTCGTTCGGCCAGAGGGTCTCGAACTCTTCTGGTCAAACTACGAGGTGGCGAAGAACGAGCCCGGCTGGCGGGATTTTGCCGTAAAGGCAATTTCCCGTCAGAACTCGGTCAAGAAGGTGACCGTTTTGACCCGTAACGAGTCACTTTCTTGTTACGACATCATGACCTGGCTCGGTCGGTATGGGGATGTGACGGACATGCCCAAGAAAAACATTGATGAGCACGGGATCTGGTCCGGGGCCTGGACGTTTTCCGTCAAACTCAGGCGTTCAGGGAGTACGGTTGCCCACATTCCGTCAGCCGCCTTCCTTAGACGTGACAGGATCCAGGTCTTCTACCAGGGGCAGCCTAAGGTCTGTCACAGGTGCGGTAGCCCCACCCATTTTAGCGCAGCCTGTACTGTACAGGTCTGTGCTTTGTGTGGTGGGGTGGGTCATCTGGCCGCATCCTGTAGGCAGATCCGCTGCCATCTGTGTGGTGTCCTCGGGCACCCTTTCAGCCGTTGTCCTAGCGCCTTCGCCCGTGCGGCGGCCGCTCCGGCTGGGGAGAGCTGTGAGGTTGCCTCGGCTGGAGAGGGTACGAGCAGGGATGGGGGCGCACCAGGGCTAGTGAGGAAGAAGGGCCCCGCCAAACTAAGGCGGGAGGAAAATCGGAGGAGGAGTAGGGAGCAGGAGAGTGCCCAAGTGACGGGGGTAGCTCCGGCCCCTGCTCCTGAAGCTGGCCCTGAAATGACTGAAGCCCTGGAGGAGGACGTGCTGGATGAGGAGGTCAGGAGACTGGGCGAAGAGGAAGGCAATATGGCCGACTCTTCCGATTCCTCCCACTATGAAAGTGTGGATGAGGAGAGTGTAGAGAAGGCCAAAAAGAAAGACAAGGGCAAAAGGAAAGGGAGAAAGAAGAGGTCCAAGCCCTCTCTCCCTCGTACTGCGGGCCGGGTCCAAAGCGGAAGCCTGACTGCCCCCCCTCTGGTTGACCTGTCAAACCGGTACCTCGTCCTTGATACCATCTCCTCCCCCTCCTTGGAGGGGGAAGGTGAGGGCGAGGTGCCTAGGGAGAGAGAGCCTCTGGGGGGAACTGGGCCCTGTCCTGTTGAGGCACCTTCCTCAGAGGGCAGGGCTAGACCGGGGTCGGACGGAGACGGGGACCATATGGACCAGAGTGAGTCCAAAAAAAGGGGTAAAAGCGGTCCTGCCCTTTCTTCTTCTTCTGGGGATGAGGGCACGAAGAAGAAGGGGAAGAAGAAATAAAGGTGAGGCCATCTAACTTAATCACCCATGATGGCGGCACTCACCCCATTGACGCTGGCATCCATTAACTGTGCCAGCATAAAGTCTGATACGGCTAGATTCGCAGCCTTTGATTTTCTCGGCCGTGTTGAAGCCGACATTTTGTATCTGCAAGAGACCAGGTTGTCAGATCTAGCCTCCCTGGTAAAAGCCAGAAGAGAGTGGAGGCGCGGTCCCTCCCACTGGTCTCTTGCGGCTGAGCCGTATAGTGGGGTGGCGGTCCTTTTTACCGCTCCGGTTGAATGCCGACGGGTTATTGAGTTAGAAATGGGGAGGTGCCTGATCTTAGATGTCCTCATGAAGGGGCAAGAGCTCCGGCTCATTAACATCTACGCCCCACAAACCAAGTGGGGCCGCAAAGATCTCTTTATGAGGATTAAGCCCTTCCTTTTTACTAGCCGGCAAGTGATTTTTGGAGGGGACTTCAATAATGTCACGAGGTCCCAAGATAGGAGAGGTTCCAATGGTCCGCTGGCTTACGATAGCGTGGCCCTCAATAATATAGTTAGGGAAGCTCGCCTAGAGGACGCCCACATCCGGAGCCCCTCAGGCCACGTGGGTTTCACCTATCATCGAGGTAGCTGCAGGTCTAGGATAGACAGGTTTTATTTAAAGGAGGAAGCCGTCTCTTCCGCAGTGTCCGTGGTTGAGGTGGAATTCTCCGATCACTGTATGATTTTGTTTTCCTTGAATGTTTCAGAGACCCCCCGGATGGGTAAAGGTTATTGGAAGCTGAATTCGTCCCTCCTGGAGGAAGCGGAGATAAGACAGTCCTTTGAGGATTTTCTTCAGAGTCAGGTACCTTTACTGGACTTTTGTAGTAGTAAGTCAGAGTGGTGGGAGATATTCAAGAAGCGGGTTGCGGGGTTCTTCCGCCAGCTCTCGAGCCTCAGGTCCCTGAATAGGTACCGCCTGTATCAGGGTCTGAGGAGGAAACTCGAGCTCCTTGTCTCGACTGGAGGTAGCCAGGAGGATATCTCCAGAGTGAAATCCTTGCTGATGGGGTGTCAGTACGATAGGCACGCATCTTTGGTTTTTGAGAGGGATTACGGGAGGTACCGCTCGCCCGACCCTTACAAGAACTGTAAGATGTCAGTGAGTAGTAAAGTGGTCTCAGGACTGATTGATAGTACGGGATCTCTGAATCGGTCCAGATCAGGGATCCTGGAGGTCGTCAGATCCTTCTACTCGCTCCTCTTGGGAAGGAAGGATCTAGATCGAGACGGGATGTCGGCTTTCCTGGCTGAAACTATTCCTGAGCCAGGGGTAGACCCCTCTCTTGATGTTTTGGCAGAAGAAATCAGGGAAGAGGAAGTGAGACTGGCGATCGAGGGGCTCGCCCCCAAGAAGTCGCCAGGTCCGGATGGCTTAACATCCGAGTGGTACAGGACCTTTAAGGAGTTTTTAGCTCCCCTCTTGACTGAGGTATTCAATGAGTGTCTCTCCTCGGGCACTCTACCAAAATCAATGAGGAGGTCAGCCCTGATTCTTCTGTCAAAGGGTAAAGATCCTAGCCGGATTGAGAATTGGAGGCCCATAGCTCTTCTCAATACGGACAGGAAGCTTCTGGCCAAGATACTGTTTAATCGGTTGGTGAAATTTGCACCCCGGCTCCTTTCGGGGGCCCAGCACTGCTCTGTTCCGGGCCGAAGCACCTTAAGTGCTGTCCTCAGTGTCAGGGAGGCAGTGGAGCGGAGTAGTGCGGGTCTCTGGAAGGGGTACATGCTGTCCTTGGATCAGGCCAAAGCATTTGATCGGGTGAACCACGAGTACCTCTGGTCCGTCCTCCTGAGATATGGCTTACCGAGTACTTTTGTGAATTGGCTTGTCACCTTATATGCAGGGGCAGAGAGTTTCCCGCTGGTGAACGGTTGGTCTGGCCGCTCTTTTGAGGTGGGGTCCGGAGTCCGTCGGGGTTGTCCTTTGAGCCCGCTGTTATACGTGTTCGCAGTCGATCCCTTCGTCCGGAGGGTAGATTGTGGGCCGTTGGCGGGAGTCGAGATGACTCTGGCGGAACCGGATGTCGCCCAGAGAGTGGTGGCGTACGCTGATGATGTCACTATTTTCGTCTCCTCACGGGAGGAGGTCGATGTGGTGATGCCAGAGGTGGACCGCTACTCGGAGGCATCCGGGTCCAAGATCAACCGGGATAAGTGTGAAAGTCTCTGGCTGGGAGGGGGAGATCCCACGTTTGATCTCCCGGACACACTTCCAGAGCTCCAAGAGTCAGCAAAAATTCTGGGCATCACATTCGGCCAGGATGATTATCCCACCAAAAACTGGGACGGTAAGCTCCAGGATGCCACTCAGAGGGTGAACCAGTGGAAGGGTTGGTCTATGACCCTCAGGGAAAGGGTACACCTGACCAAATCGTACCTGCTCCCCTTGTTTATCTATCTGGGCAGTGTATGTATCTTACCAGAGGCTTACTACACTAGGGTCTACAGCCTGTTTTTCCAACTGTTATGGGGGAACAGGTTGAACCTAGTCAAGAGGGAGGTTACGTACCGCACGAGGAGACTAGGGGGTTTATCTATGGTAAACCCTGTGGTGTTCTTAACGAACACCTTCTTGAAAGCTAACATCTCGAACCTCTGGTCAGAGAGGGCTCCTCCGTGGGTACTCTCCTGCAGGGAGTGGTTTCGGCCTTTCTTCCAGGAATGGAAGACAGGAGGGCAAGTGAAGGACCTCCGTACGCCCCATGGATATCTTCCGGCTTACGCTACCCCGACTCTGAAGGCGATACGTCGGTGGGGTCTGGGAGTGTGGGAGATCAGGACCCAGTCAAGGCAGTTCCTTGACAAACGGGTTCTGTTGACCCACTTCCAGAAGCCTCTGGCGCTCAGGGACTGCCCAGGTCGGGATCTGAGGGTGGGGTTGTATCTTTTAAACATGAAAAGGATCCCCCAGAAGTTTTGGGACTTGGCCTGGCGCTGCTTTCAGGGGAAGCTATGTGTAAAGGACAACCTGAAGTACAGGAACTCTGATGACCGGGGATGTCCCCGAGAAGAGTGCGGGGACACGCTGGAAAGCATGGACCACTTTCTGCTTCATTGTCCCTTTAACATAGGGGTCTATAACAGGGTGGGCGCTTCCATCGGCTGGAGTCAACTTGCCGGCCTTGCCTATCCGGAGTGGGCTTATGGGGCATTCAGGAACCTGGGTGGCCGAGATCGGGGCACTTTATTTTTAGTCAGTTTAGTGGTTAGGTACTACACGTGGAACGCACGGTGCTTAGTGTCGACCCAACAGAAAATCCTCTCCGAGGTGGAGGTCTGTAGGAACATCACCGGTGACCTCGGGAAGATCAGGTCTTTGGAGTATGGCAGTCTTGGTACCAGTAGGGCATC
The DNA here is from genome assembly GCF_029499605.1 of Hyla sarda. Taxonomy (NCBI): domain Eukaryota; kingdom Metazoa; phylum Chordata; class Amphibia; order Anura; family Hylidae; genus Hyla; species Hyla sarda. The sequence goes on from NC_079196.1 coordinate 60,290,789, forward strand.
TCTCCTGTGGAGAGGTTTCTCATTTCATGTGCCCTAGGTACTAAACCTTTTGGGTAGAGTACCTTTTATTTTTGGTTAGGGGCAGTGTTATAGGGGTAGAGATAGGGTGAGGGCAGGGTCAGATTTATTGTAGGGATAGAATTAGGGAGAATTGTAGGGGGAGTTAGGGAAAGAGTATAAAATGATTTATGTATCAGGTCTGCCATCCTTCTCCCTGGTGGTGGGCTGATGCATGTGCACATTAGCTTTTTGTTTTGTTTTTAGTAGACATGGTATGAAGGGCTTACAGGCAACCAAACTTGGGCCTAAAAGGGGTTGTGGTTAAGAGTGTATAAGTTTGTATATAAGTTGGTTGGGAGGAGTGTTAGGTGGGGAGGGTGTATTTGTGGGTGGTGGTTTTGTGGTGTTTTGGGGACCTGACATGGGTCAGTTAAGGACTGGACTTTGAGAACTGTATGGACGGTATGGACTCTGACCCATGTACAGGAGGGGTGGTGTGGGTGAGGGGACAGTTTTAGTGTAGGTGTTTTTCAGTTTTTTTTTTTTTTTTTTTTTTTGTAGTGTATTTACTATATTTTTGTACATTTTCTGTGATTTTGTATATATTGTGTTTTGTATATATTGTGTTTTGTATTTATATTGTTTTATATTATATAGTGGCAGTCGGGCCAGTAAAAAGGGAAAAAAAAGCGGTGTCATGTGTATGTATATGTATGTGTATATATATATATATATATATATATATATATATATATATGTGTGTGTGTGTTTGATTGTGTATATGCATGTACACATGTTTTTAATTTTCCCTCCTTCGGGGAGCTGCTCCCCTCCGGTGTCTCTGCTCTCCTCGCCTCTGGCGTCGCGGTTTCGCTTTTCGGCGGTGTTGTCCTTTTCTTCAGTTCTGGCTTGCTCTTTTTGGGTCTGGCGCTCGCCGGTTTCTGGGTTGCGCGCGGATCCTCTCTGGCCGTCCTCGGCTCCGTGCCGTGCTGGGCGTGCTTTGCGGGCCTTGCGGCTGTGCGGGGGCAGTGCGTGGGACTGGGCTCTTTGGGCCCTCTCTCCGGCCGCGTCTCCGTGCTGCTTTTCCTTGCCCTTCTTTCACCGGTGGATCTCTGGCTGGGAGGCAGAGCGTAGTTTTTATTTTTATTTTTTTTTTTTTTTTTGCGCAAGTTGTGCTGAGCAATTTATTTATATATTAATTTTTTTTTTTTTTTCCCCCGTGGTAAGGGTAATTTTTATGTTATAGCCAAGTTGTGCTACTTTTATGTTCCTTTTCATTTGGTTTGTTTTTATAGCAAAGTTGTGCTGAATTTTATGTTTATATATATATTTTTTTATTTTTTTTTTTATTTTAATTTTTATAAGCCAAGTTGGGCTCTTTTTTTTTTTTTTTTTGAATGTTTTTTTTGAATGCGTGTTTGTGTGTGTTATTTTGGTATGGGGGAAAAGTAAAAGTGTATTTTAGTAAATTTGGGCTGGCCGGTTAGGCAGAATTTGTTTTTGCAATTTTATTTATGTTATGTTTGTTATAGCTGGTTAAGCTTGTTTTTGTTTAATGTTTTGTATCAGATTTGTTTTGCATTTTTATAATAAAAAGAGTTACAGCTCCCAGCAGATCTTTCTTACTTTTATATGTATAGATTTGCTTTATCTATATTAGTTATCTGCTTATTTTTCTTTAATTCTCACTTTTTCCTATTTTTGGATGACATTTTGGTGCCTTTAGAACCAATTACCAGGTTTCCATAGAGTTCTGGTCTCAACATACAATGGTTTCAACATACAATGGTCATCCCAGAACCAATTAATATTGTAACTTGAGGGACCACTGTATATTGGAATCCAACTGAAATCCATCCAATCCTGAATAAGGGGGAGACTCTGGAGCATTAGATGGATGACCATTCCCACTGAATTGAAGTTCATACAACATTAATCTAATGTGTATGGCCACCTTAAAATAAACCTATTTGCAAAAAAAATATTTTTGCAAATGTGAACAGTTCAGCTGAGGGGGCAGGTACAGGGAAATTATATTGTCTATATTCTGTAAATGTACAGAGCCGAGAGGCTGACATAGTATGTATTATGCTGAATGCACTATAGAGAACAGCGGCAAGGATCACACTGTAAAACAACACTAACACTGTAAAAGAATGAATTCATGTAATAGGTTTATATATATATACAGTGGTCCCTCAAGTTACAATATTAATTGGTTCTGGGACGACCATTGTATGTTGAAACCATTGTATGTTGAGACCAGAACTCTATGGAAACCTGGTAATTGGTTCTAAAGGCACCAAAATGTCATCCAAAAATAGGAAAAAAGTGAGAATTAAAGAAAAATAAGTAGATAACTAATATAGATAAAGCAAATCCTTACATATAAAAGTAATAAAGATCAGCTGGGAGATGTAAATCACTGTCTTTGTCAGTGTTTCCCAAGTAGGGAGCCTCCAGCTGTGGCAACATTACAACTCCCAGCATGCCCGGACAGCCAAAGGCTGTCCGGGCATGCTGGGAGTTGTAGTTTTGCAACAGCTGGGGCCACCCTGCTTGGGAAACACTGGTCTATGTAGAGGACAGGAGCTTCTTCAGGGTCCTGTAAGTAAAAAAGTAATGGAGTCACCCTCACCTGGTGTCCAAAGGAGCAGCTAACCCTGGTACAGGTAAAGTGTACAGAACATGTAATACCTCCCTCTACTGTAGGGGGCGCTACCAGACACCAGTCAGTGCATACACTTCAGTAATACAGGGGTATTACCAGTGAATGCCCATTTTGATTGGTCAGTTCTTCCGGCCATTGACATGTTTCACAGATCTGGACTGTCGGTACATTGTATGTTGAGTCTGGTTTCAACTTACGATGGTCCAGAAAAGACCATTGTATGTTGAAACTATTGTATGTTGAGGCCATTGTAAGTTGAGGGATCACTGTACATATATATATAGTGGGACATTTAACATCGCTGCTTTGGTTTGCAAGTTCTGTAGACATTTTTTTCTTTAGTTTTGCTTATGTATGACACATTTATTATACTATCACAGGGGGGTTGATACATTTGGCTTACATAAGCAACAAACAATAAATCCCTTTTGAATACCATTTTTTAGCACACATAAGCAATAACCAATAAATGACTTCAGAACACCAATTTGCAGCTTTTTCCCCTAAATGTACTAACTCCTTTTTTGTTTGTTTGTTTTTTTACTTCTCATTTCAGATCCGTGTATCCTGTGGGCTACTTTAGATTTGGAGGAGTATGGTGACCAGTGCTTTTTTTTTTCGTTTAATGTTAATAAAATGGTTAACGAGGGCTTTTGGGGGAATGTTTTTTTGGAATAAATTTTTTTTTTTAAACGTGTTGTGTTTTTTGTTTTTTTTTATTTACTTTACAGGCTTAGTTAAAGGGGTATTCCAGGCCAAAAATTTTTTTTATATATCAACTGGCTCCGGAAAGTTAAACAGATTTGTAAATTACTTCTATTAAAAAATCTTAATCCTTCCAATAGTTATTAGCTTCTGAAGTTGAGTTGTTGTTTTCTGTCTAACTGCTTTCTGATGACTCACATCCCGGGAGCTGTGCAGTTCCTATGGGGATATTCTCCCATCATGCACAGCTCCCGGGACGTGACATCATCATTGAGCAGTTAGACAGAAAACTTCAGAAGCTAATAACTATTGGAAGGATTAAGATTTTTTAATAGAAGTCATTTACAAATCTGTTTAACTTTCCAGAGCCAGTTGATATATATATATAAAAAAAGGTTTTGCCTGGAATACCCCTTTAATAAATGTCATTTAACCCTTTTCCTAATAAAAGTCCAAATCACCCCCCTTTTCCCATAAAACAAACATGTAAATAAAAATAAATATAAACATATGTGGTATCGCCACGTGCGTAAATGTCCGAGCTATAAAAATATATCATTAATTAAACCGCATGGTCAATGGCGTACACGTAAAAAAATTCCGAAGTCCAAAATAAGGTATTTTTGGTCACTTTTTATATCATGAAAAAATGAATAAAAAGCTATCAAAAAGTCTGATCAATACAAAAATGATACCGCTAAAAACTTCAGATCACGGTGCAAAAAATGAGCCTCCATACCGCCCCATACGCATTAAAATAAAAAAGTTATAGGGGTCAGAAGATGACAATTTTAAACCTATAAATTTTTCCTGCATGAAGTTACGATTTTTTCCAGAAGTACGACAAAACCAAAACCTATATAAGTAGGGTATCATTTTAATCGTATGGACCTACAGAAAAAAGATAAGGTGTCATTTTTACCAAAAAATTTACTGCGTAGAAACGGAAGCCCCCAAAATTTACAACATGGCGTTTTTTCTTCAATTTCATCGCACAATGATTTTTTTCCCGTTTCGCCGTGGATTTTTGGGTAAAATGACTGATTTTTAGGTGCAGAATTGAAAGGGTTATGATTTTTAAAAGGTGAGGAGGAAAAAACGAAATGTGGTCCTTAAGGGATTAAAAAAAATTATTCCCAAAAATCACTCCCCCACAAGCCCGCATTAACCATTTTATTGACATTAAACAGAAAGAAAAAAATACGCTGATCATCGACATAGTCCACCAAATCCGAAGTAGTCCACAGGATACACGAATATGAAAAGAGAAAAAAAGAAAAACAAGAAAAATAGGTTAATACATTTATTGTCACCCATTCGCGCATATCCCGTGCCGCACGACTAAAACTCCCAGCATGCCCTTACAGTAAGGACATGCTGGTAGTTGTAGTCATGTGGTGCGGGAGATGTGCGGGCAAGTGACAAGCTTGTCACCTCCCCCCACTGCATGACTACAATTCCCAGCATGCCCTGGAGTTGTTGGGAGTTGTAATAGTGCGGCAGGGGGCAGGTGGCAAGCTTGTCACCCGCCCCACAACTACAACTCCAAGCATCATGCTGTGATTTGTAGTTGTGTAGCAGAGGGCAGGTGATAAGCTTGTCACCCGCCCCCACTGAACAACTACAACTCCCAGCATGCCCTTACTGTAAGGACACGCGGGGAGTTGTAGTCGTGCAAGCCACGGAAGCAGGCGGTAATGTGCTCTGTTCCCTGGCCGGCAGTGACCAGAAAATCACTGTAAATTTATATTTCCCGCCCCGTGACACGGGACCCAGCGAGAAATTTTAATAGACAGTAAACTCTGCGGCACCATAGCAAAGGGAGCTCGGACTGACATAACTCTGCAGCCACCCGGACTCCTGCAGCCGGGCCAGGAGATGTGCAGGAGCCGTCCCTGCCATCCCTCAGTGTGTACCGCAGTGCCGAGGGATGGCAGGGATGGCTCCTACACATCTCCCAGCCCATCTGCAGGAGTCCTGGGCGGCTGCAGAGTGCTGCCACCCAGGGCTCCTTTTAACATATAACGGAGCCGCAGAGTTTGTAAGATCAAATGTCTCTCCAGGTCCCGTGATTGGCTGCTCGGTCCCGGTCAATCACTGGACCCAGCGGGGAACGTGAAATTACATTAGGGACTCTAACATACCTCGGTGCTGCAGAGTTTTTTGAAGGAGCACGGGCTGGTATCACTCTGCAGCCGCCCTGGCTCCATCTGATTCTATCCTCGCTACCCTCACTTAATGATGGGGGTACTGATTTACATCCCCCCCCCCCCCCTTGTCTCTTTCCAGCCTGCGCCGCACATCTCCCGCCCTTTACCTGCTACAAGACTACAACTCCCAGCATGCCCTCACTGTACGGGCATGCTCGGAGTTGTAGTCTTGCAACAGGTAGCAGACAGATGGGAGATCTCAAAATGAGTGGTGGGATGTAAACAAAAAAAAAGTTGCGCCAAAGTTGCGCCAAATATACTGGAAAATAAGCTCTACAAACTTTGATAAATCTGGGCCATAATGAATAGAATTTCACTTTTAGAAAAAATAGGAAATACGCCAAATAAACACTACATCTGTGTTTGTCTGTTGCATAACCTTTGTTGCATGGAGGTATTACTGTGTGTACATTTTAGGTAGGTTAACCAATATTATGGAAGCACGCAATAACTCAATGGTCAGCACTGCTGCCTTACTCAACTAAAGTACTGGTTTAGAATATAACCAACATCTATAAAAAGTTTGGATGTCCTTCCCATTTTTTGTATGGGTTCCCTCTATCATCCCACACTGCAATAAACTTATTCATTAGGTAATCACCTTTCTACAAAATTTGTAAAATTATATTTCTTTCACAACATTATGAATAAAGGAGTTGTTCACCTTAGTTGTTCCCAGTCCCTACACTAAAAGTGATAATAAAGTTTTTATTCCATCAATAAACAGTCCCTACGCTGAGACCTTGTGGCCCTAAACTGTAGGAAGTATGAAGCCTTCAGTAGCAGAGACTAAAGGGGGGGCTGCACGTACAGGTAAACTCGAAAAAATTGGATATCATGCAAAAGTTCATTTATTTCAGTAATGCAACTTGTTTGCGGAAGGAAGCATGAAGTCCTCCAAAATCTCCTGGTAGACGGATGCGTTGACCCTGTACAGTGATCCCTCAACTTACAATGGCCTCAACATACAATAGTTTCAACATACAATGTTTTTTTCTGGACCATCGTAAGTTGAAACCAGACTCAACATACAATGTACGGACAGTCCAGATCTGTGAAACGTGTCAATGGCTGGAAGAACCGACCAATCAAAATGGGCATTCACTGGTAAAACCCCTGTATTACTGAAGCGTATGCGCTGACTGGTGTCTGGTAGCGCCCCCTACAGTAGAGGGAGGTATTACATGTTCTGTACACTTTACCTGTACCAGGGTTAGCTGCTCCTTTGGACACCAGGTGAGGGCGACTCCATTACTTTTTTACTTACAGGACCCTGAAGAAGCTCCTGTCCTCTACATAGACCAGTGTTTCCCAAGCAGGGTGGCCCCAGCTGTTGCAAAACTACAACTCCCAGCATGCCCGGACAGCCAAAGGCTGTCCGGGCATGCTGGGAGTTGTAGTTGTGCAACAGCTGGAGGCTTCCTACTTGGGAAACACTAACATAGACAGTGATTTACAGCTCCCAGCTGATCTTTATTACTTTTATATGTAAGGACTTGCTTTATCTATATTACTTATCTACTTATTTTTCTTTAATTCTCACTTTTTTCCTATTTTTGGATGACATTTTGGTGCCTTTAGAACCAATTACCAGGTTTCCACAGAGTTCTGGTCTCAACATACAATGGTTTCAACATACAATGGTCGTCCTGGAACCAATTAATATTGTAACTTGAGGGACCACTGTACTTAATGAAGGCCCAGTGGACCAACACAGCAGATGACATGGCTCCCCAAATCATATAATATATTGGGGATTTGGGGTTTTCATGAGCTGTAAGCCATAATCATCACAATTATGACAAATCACGGCTTGAACTATTTTGCTTTGCATGTAATGAGTCTCATATGTTAGTTTCATCTTTTAAGTTGCATTTCTGAAAGGAATGAACTTTTTCCCCATATACATTATAACGTTTCGAGTTTCACCTGTATATGCCGGTCCCACTTTAACCTGCTCTAGCTCATGCTAGTTGATGATTAGAGCCATGTTCGTGGTCTTGCTTCAAAGCCAAGATTATGGCCTATATACAAAAACAAAACCGTGATCGCAGTTTTATTCATGATTAAGTTGGATATATTTGCAAAGTGTTCCTGAACCAGGAAAGTGTCATGGCTTCTCTGCTGCAACCCCTCCCCTCTGCACTTATATTGTGCAGTCAAGGATCCAGTAAGGACACACTGTAAGGACCACTGTATGGCCAAAAGACAACCAAGTAGTAATAAATATCCGGTAGGTCAGTGTTTTCCAACCAGTGTGCCTGCAGCTGTTGAAAAAAACAACCAAGTAGTAATAAATATCCCATAGATCAGTGTTTTCCAACCAGTGTGCCTCCAGCTGTTGCAAAAAACAACCAAGTAGTAATAAATATCCCATAGATCAGTGTTTTCCAACCAGTGTGCCTCCAGCTGTTGCAAAAAACAACCAAGTAGTAATAAATATCCCGTAGATCAGTGTTTTCCAACAAGTGTGCCTGCAGCTGTTGCAAAACTATGACTTCCAGCATGGAAAGGCTATCCGGGCACGCTGGGAGACGTAGTTTTTCAACAGCTGGAGGCACACTTGTTGGAAAACACTGATCTACGGGATATTTATTACTACTTGGTTGTTTTTTGCAACAGCTGGAGGCACACTGGATGGAAAACACTGATCTATGGGATATTTATTACTACTTGGTTGTTTTTTGCAACAGCTGGAGGCACACTGGTTGGAAAACACTGATCTATGGGATATTTATTACTACTTGGTTGTTTTTTTCAACAGCTGGAGGCACACTGGTTGGGAAACACTGCCCTAGACAGTCTATGCGCTTATTAGCATGTTACATGGTATGGTTGAAAAAAGACATATGTCCATCCAGTTCAACCAAGGAATTGAAGGGAAGGGGTATGGTTGGATGAAGGGGAAGAGATGAGATTTTATATTTCTGCATAAGCATTAACGTTATTTTGTTCTAGGAATGTATCTAACCCTGTTTTAAAGCTTTCTACTGTTCCTGCTGTGACCAGTTCCTGAGGTAGACCGTTCCATAAATTCACAGTCCTCACGGTAAAGAAGGCGTGTCGCCCCTTGAGACTAAACCTTTTCTTCTCCAGACGGAGGGAGTGCCCCCTCGTCCTTTGGGGGGGTTTAACCTGGAACAGTTTTTCCCCATATTTTTGGTATGGGCCATTTATATACTTATATATGTTGATCATATCCCCCCTTAAACGTCTCTTCTCAAGACTAAACAAATGTAATTCATTTAGTCTTTCCCCATAGTTGCGATGTTCCATGCCCCTTATTAGTTTAGTTGCGCGTCTCTGCCCCCTTTCCAGCTCCACAACGTTCCTTTTATGAACTGGTGCCCAAAACTGAACAGCATATTCCAGGTGATGCATGTCAGGCATCAATTGGTACCAATTTGACATCAGGCATCGAAAGTAATTGCACCTATTTTGGGAAAATTGGGGTATCTAGAAAGGAAAAGAATCAGCGGATCAATAGCTGTATCCTGAGAGATGGGGTTTTCGGAGGACATCACACCTCTTTGAACTAGATTTTTTAGTATTATAACTTTGGTGCATTCAAAGCTGCTGCCAGATTCCCTTCACAATGTTTATTATGATACAGTGTTTTAATCTCTGCCTTGCAACATCAGAATGCTTATTATCCTTGTATAATTATTATTATTATTACTATTATGCTGTGTTTAGATTTCCATCAATGCGAGCAATATCCTTTTCCGATGACTTTACATTGTTTATTATTCATGTACTGTGACATCCCTGTGACTATTATTCCTGTGTTACTTTATTTGACCATTACCCCTTTGCTGTGGCATCAATGTGTTTTCCATCTTTCTGCAGAGATATATCTGTATATCGGGGGTAATCCACTCGTTTATGTAAAGGTCTACTTACCTAGGCAGTCAGGTGAAGGTCTGAGCTGAATATCAACAGTACAGATGTTTAGTTAAAGCTTTCTAAATAGAGATGAGCGAACTTACAGTAAATTCGATTCGTCACAAACTTCTCGGCTCGGCAGTTGATGACTTATCCTGCGTAAATTAGTTCAGCCTTCAGGTGCTCCGGTGGGCTGGAAAAGGTGGATACATTCCTAGGAAAGAGTCTCCTAGGACTGTATCCACCTTTTCCAGCCCACCGGAGCACCAGAAAGCTGAACTAATTTATGCAGGAAAAGTCATCAACTGCCGAGCCGAGAAGTTCGTGACGAATCGAATTTACTGTAAGTTCGCTCATCTCTACTTCTAAACTTTTAAAACTACATTAAAATGTATCATTTGTTAATGAGGAAACCAAATCATACCCCTAAAATAATTCATAGCTGGTCCCCAAATTTATTAAGACTCCACTCTTTATTCATGTAGACCCGGGGTCAGAACCCTAAACCTATTTAGACCCCAGTTCAGACCTCTAAAATTGATTCAGACCCCCAGAAAAAAAAAAACAGTATAAACTTACTTCCTACTCTTCACTTGCCACAATGCCAACACAATGTTGTGATCACCATCGGACCTTAAAGGGGTACTCCGCTGCTCAGCGTTTGCAACTAACTGTTCCGAACGCTGTAGCCGGCACCGGGAGCTCGTGATGTAATAGCCCCACCCCATCACGATGTCGCACCCCGCCCCCTCAATGCAAGTCTATGGGAGGGGGCGTGACAGCCGTCACGCCCCCTCTCATAGACTTGCATTAAGGGGATGGGGTGTGACGTCATGAGGGGGCAGGGCTATGATGTCACGAGCTCCCAGCTCCAGCTCCACCATTTGGAACAGTTTGCTTCAAACCCTGAGCAGCGGAGTACCCCTTTAAAGGCGCAGTCCAGGAAACTGATCTCATCAGGCACTTATTCCCTGTCCACAGAATAACAGAATAGAAGATAAGTGTCTGGTCCTCTGGGGGGTTGTGTGTTCTGACTGCTGGGACAACCCGCAATCTCCTATACGGGGCCCACGACTACTTATGCGCTTTGGCTCCTACCTTCCTAGACGAGAGTGACGGCCTGCTCAGCCAATCATCGACTGAGGCGGTACATCGCTACAGCCGGTAAGTGGCTGAATGGGCCGTCACTTGCTCTCATCCAGGAAGGTGGGGGCCAGCACACATCAAGAATGGGTAAGTATTGGGGTCCTGTACAGGAGATTGTAGCAGTTGAACCCCCGTGCTCAGACACGTATCCCCTATGCTGTGGATAGTGGATAAATGTCTGATAAGTTCAGTTTCCTGAAGTACCTCTTCAAACACCCCAGCTTTTGGTTTCCCTCCTAGAGGCAGACGAGCCCTAATAGATGCATTGCAGAAGATACTGACCTTCTCCGATGCATCTATCATGTTGGGTCTGCAGCATCCCAGGCCCGGATTTGCACTGTGGTCTGCCAGTTGAGGATCGCTGCAATATATTATCTATAGGCCATGATTTTGTAGTGGTGGGATATCATTGTGAACATTATCATTATTTGTGCAATAACATCACTGTGGGCATTTTAAGGACTAAGGCCCACATTTATCATTGTAGGTGTAAGTGAAGCATTTATCATTGTAGGTGTAAGTGAAGCATTTTTTACACTTTTTTTTTTTGTGTGCTGGTTATATGTAGGAGAACCAAATTTATTAAATGTTCACAGAGCATTTGATACATTTTGTGCAGGTAAACATTTTCTCAAATTTCTCTCTTCACATTCACTAAGGGGGAGATTTATCAAAACCTGTGCAGAGGAAGAGTGGTGCAGTTGTCCATAGCAACCAATCAGATTGCTTCTTTCATTTTCCACAGGCCTCTTTAGAGGCCTGTGGAAAATGAAAGAAGCGATCTGATTGGTTGCTATGGGCAACTGCACCACTCTTCCTCTGCACAGGTTTTGATAAATCTCCCCCTAAAAAGCTACGCCAGGCAGGGCTGGTGTAGTTTTAGAGACTTTTCAGTGGCTTTGAGCCTTTTTTGCAGTTCATAAATCCCTTCTATATCATGTGTATTGCCAAAATCAGTGGATTGCAACTCAAAATCAGTGGATTGCAACTCAAAATCAGTGGATTGCAACTCAAAATCAGTGGATTGCAACTCAAAATCAGCAGAAATGTGTAAACAAAAAGGCGCAAAAAAGGCACAAATAAACCCTGCTTGCGCCTTTTTGTGCCTTTTGTAGACACAAAAAAAACAGTCTAAAGACAATGATAAATGTCGGCCTAAAAGTTTATGAGGTCTAGACGTCAGTCACACCCTGACACTGATGCCTATTGCCTAACAGAGGTGGCCAAACAGATTCTTTGCCTCACATAAAGACACCAGCACTATAACTTCTACCTACATGTCTATGTGTTTCACTTCTGAATAATTTAAATTAGATTGTGAGACACAAATGAAATTGCCTTTATAACATCTACTTACAGCATTGTAAAACATGTTGGTGCCCAATAAGCAATAGGAAGTAATACTAAAGTAATAGATAATAAAAAATAAAAAAGTCTCCGCAGAACAAACTGGCATATGAACTGCATTAAAATAGACACAATCTTTACTGTATTTACTTCTGATGCGTTAAAAGGCCACGTGTACATAGGTCCATTATTTTCCACATCGCTGTGCATTGGCGTCCGATGTCCCAATGCGTCTGACTTAAAGTGTAATATTTTAAGGTAATAGTAAATTTCTGCTCATCAGGGATTAAAGTTATAATCAAAGTACAGACATAAACATCCTCCTCTGCAGCAGCAGTGACCTCTACAATAAAAAGGCATCCCAACAATAACATTATTATTTCCCAACAGCTGCTTTCAGGATGTGTTCTGATGAAAGGTCTGGATCCTTGAATAAAATGGTTAAAAATCAGACAGTCACACAGCATATGCAGGAAGCTGTGGAGGATGTGGAATTAAAAACAGTTCAACAGCGTCACCTAGGGGCCAAAGAAAAGCGCACAATGTGGCTTTTGTTGTGTGATATGTAAAGCAGGAGGTGGGGATAGAGAACGGAGTCATGTTCTAGCATCCTGGGTGCAAGAAGCAGGGCATGTGCTTTGTAATGTACGGTATATATTTATGCTCAACATGACTGCAAGAAATAGGATATCTGATAGCATGCTGGTGAGATAAGCCTATAGCAGTGTTTATTACCACCTGAATAAGATTGTCAAATCATAACAATAATAGTTATATGTTACTAACCAAAATTATCAGATTTTATATGGTCACTATATGACTCTAGATTTTATTATTTGATATATATATATATATATATATATATATATATATATATGTATATATATATTGTATTTGCATATTACATCACTATTCTCATTATATTTGTAGTTGTTACGTTATGCACTCTGGTGGCACACGCTGGCCGTGAGCGCATGGTCCTGTTAGCAGCTGCTGCCAACGGGGCTGGGACTCGCATCGTGGGACGCATCCACAAGCGAACCCCAGTATGTCACTCACCAGGTGTTTCTCCTGCCCCTGCCTCTGCTTCTCTGCTCCGGCGCGCGTTTTCCCGTCCCCTAGGGTGCACGCCAGAGCTTTAAAATTTAAAGGGCCATAGTGCTCATTAGTCTAAGTCACCTGTGGCTCATTGATAAATTCCTCCACCCTCCTCACTTCCCTGCCGGATCTTTGTTGCCTTGAGCCTGAGAGAAAGCATTCCTGTTATTGCCTTGCTGTGTATATGATCCTTTGCTCTGTGACCTGACCTTGCTCCTTTCCGCCTGCCAACTGACCATTTGCTACATTCCTGACTATGCTACTGTGCCGCCTGCCCTGACCTTCTGCTATCCTGACTACGAGCTGCCTTATCCCTCCTGTGCCTCGCATCTCCTCAGCCGCACCAGGGGTAGCGACCTGGATGCCGCCTACCGGAGCAAATTCATCCCAGTTTGCAGCGGGCTCTGGTGAAAACCAGCGGCACCTTAGACTCTGCTCCTTGGTAGGTCCGAGTCATCTGCCACACAGGTCCAGCGGATCCACGTCCACTGGGGTTCCTGTCTTTTCAAACATGAGTGTTACAGTAGTAAATAAACAGTTTACTTTTTGGTTCTCATTTTCACAATGCATTTCCATATGGCCAAGTCAGATCAACAAATATTATACTAAACCTGTAGTCTGATTGTATACAAAAAGAATTTAATAAATAATCATTTTTTTTTTTTAAGTAGCAAAATGTTCTAACATTAAAGGGGTATTCCGGCTTTATACATCTTATCCCCTATCTAAAGGATAGGGGTTAAGATGTATGATCGCAGAGGTCCCACCGCTGGGTCCCAAGCGGCGGGACCCCTGCGATCATACATCTTATCCCCTATCCTTTGGATAGGGGATAAGATGTATAAAGCCGGAATACCCCTTTAACAATAAATGAATGTATACATTCTCTGTGAATCCAGTGCAGATTCTTTGGTGGCCCACCTGCTGGTTTTTGTTTATAGGCGGCCAGCAATGACATGCCATACTGGTCTGACATAATTGGCATCACAACTCAATAACATATCAGTGTGTATCGGATCACAGAAGACTTAGGCATGGCTCACACCTGCGTCAGAGGTTCTATTAGGAGCCTTTGTAGATTTCACCAAAATTACCTATTTCATCTAGTAAAAGTCCAAACACTATACCAGAAACCCAACAGACCCATGAAAGTCAGTAAGTTTACTTAAAGGGGTTTTTCAAAATAAAATAGAACATGGCTGCTCTCATGCAAAATCAGCATGCAAGCAGGTTGTGTGTGGTATTGCAATTAACTTTACTAGAGCTGATACTGTACCGGAGACAACTTGTGGACAGGTCTAGAGCTATTTTTGGAAAAAAGTAGCCATGTTTTTCTAATTTTGGTAAATTTTGGGCAAAATTAGGTCAGGAAATGAAAGAAAAAGATAACTGTATCATGTCAAAGACTTTGACAGATATATTTTCTAATATGAATTTTACTGTGCACAACTTGTAAATAATGTGAACTATTTGATAACATTAATCCCTTCCTGTAAATGGGCGTAACTGTAAGTCCATTATAGCGGGTCATTCCTGTAAATGGGCATGCGTCACACCCGTGGGATGATCCAGGTTTAAAGGGGTATTCCAGTGAAAAACTATTTTTTTTTTCATATCAACTGGCTTCAGAAAGCTAAACAGATTTGTAAATTACTTCTATTAAAAAATATTAATCCTTTCAGTACTTATCAGCTGCTGAAGTTGAGTTGTTATTTTCTGTCTCACAAAGTGCTCTCTGCTGACACCTCTGTCTGTTTCAGGAACTGTCCAGAGTAGGAGCAATGTGTAGGAGTGTAGGAGGTGTTAGCAGAGAGCACTGTAGTCAGACAGAAAAGAACAATTCAACTTCAGCAGCTAATAAGTACTGAAAGGATTAAGATTTTTAATAGAAGTAATTTACAAATCTGTTTAACTTTCTGGAGCCAGTTGATATGAAAAAAAAAAATTATTTACTGGAATACCCCTGACCGATGCCTATGCCATCATGGTGGGACCTGGCTGACACCCATTACCAGGCTCCACCCTAAATTATTAGGAGCAGAGTGGAGCTTAACCCTTTAATCAAGGCTCCTTAACTGGGGGACCATGGACGCCAGTTGTTTGGACCCAGGGCTGCCTCGAGCAGGGGACGCAGCCATGTGGCATTGTGCCGCGTCCTCTAGTCTGCCAACAGCAAGCATCATTTCACCAGCAGGAACACACTAACCAATGAGCACTTCCCTAACGAGATAGATGGGAGCGCTCATTGGTTGTTTCAATAAATTCTTCTACCAAAGACAGAAGAGCTTGTTGGTAAGTGAAACAACCAATGAGCAAGTGAAACAGCCAATGACCACTCCATTCACCCTGAAGAGGAAAGTTCTCATTGGTTAGTGTGCTTCTGTGTAGAGGCAAAGGGCCCTTTATGCTGCTGGATTGATTTGATCTCTGCCACAAACTGTTCCCCACTGCCACCATGTACCCTACTGCCACCATGTCCCTCATTATCACCATGTACCCGCTGTCATCAAGTCCCCCTCTTTAACCATGTACCCCCCCATTGCCACCATGCCCCACACTGTCACATTGTACCCCATTGCCACCATGTACACCACTGCGATTATGTCTCCCCAATGCCATCATGTCTCATACTACCATCATGTCTCCCACTGCCACACACTGACCATGTAAACCACTGCCATTATGTCTCCCACTGGCACAGATGATGAAGAACTGTCAGTACAACTGCGACGAGATTGGTGCACAGGTAGCATCAAAGCCAAAAGCACAATAATAAGTGAGTCCAAGAACTCATGACATAGGATGTAATAAGTTGTAGTGTTCATTCACATTAGGTCAGGATAAAGGGACAGACAGGACGTGTTTTAGCACAACAGGCTGAGAAAGGCCTATTGTGCCGAAATGTGTCCTGTCTGTACCTCTATCCTGTGCCACTGCCACAAACTGAATTAAAAGCAGAAACCAGATGTTGAATAACTGGCAAACCTGGAGGGTTGTTTTTTGGTCAGTTTATGGACTGATTCATGGTGTGTACCTTTTCAAAAAGGTGCACAGTTTGGCAACTACCACTCCAGCCGGGACCAGACGCAGGCATCCACGCTGGACTCGCTGACAAGTACACTCCATATTAGATGTACAAAAAGAATGAAGATGGCACTCACCACAGTTGAGGTAACGGCTGTGCTTTTGTCACCGGCAGACTCCATATTATCTCAAAGTTGCTCTTGAACATTAGTTGCCATTTATCGAAGGCTCTGGCATCTTAATAAATGCTGATAAACTGTGCCAGGTAGACACTAGTGCAAAGCACAGGTAAAAAAAAACAAGTCACACATCTTAATAAATGACCCCCAAAGTGTTTGTAAATATCCATGCAGCTCTGCATAATACGGTTATTACAAAAGACATTAGGATCAAATCCAGTAGTAACAAAGATCAAATGAATCACAGGCAGAAGACCAATTTAGAGATGATTTAATCATTACGACCTTTATCAATTTGCTATCTAAAAAATAACTCCTCCAGACAAGTCGCTCAGAATGGAGGTCAAAAACTTCACACTTGGTTTTATCAGACCAGACAATTTTGTTTCTAACTTCAGGTGCTTTTTTAAACTCCAGGTGGGCTTCTGAAGAGACACTTCTTCCTGGCCACTTTGCAGTAAGGCCCAGATTATGGAGAGTTGGATAGTTGACCTTCTGTACAGTTCTTACAAATGCACACAGGATCTTTGGAGCTCAATCAGAGTGACCATTGGATTCTTGGTCATCTCTCTTACCAAGACCATTCTCCACCAATTACTTGGTTTGTGGGGGTGGCCAGTTCTAGGAAGAGTCCTGGTTGTTCCAATCTTCTTCCATTTAAGAATTATGGAGGCCATTGTATAGACATTTTTTGTACACTTCTTCATATCTGTGCCTTCATACAATCCTGTTCCTGAACTCTAGAGGCAGTTCTTGCTGTGAGACCTTATATAGAGAGGCTGAATTTACCACAGGTGACTATATAGACAGGGCTGAATTTACCACAGGTGACTCCGATCAATGTGTAGGGACATCTCAGAGATGATCAAGAGAAATAAGAGCCTGAGCTAAATTTCAAGTGTCATAGAAAAGGGTCTAAAAACTTATGTCCATGCAAATGCACGTTTTTCCATTTTAAATAAATTTGCAAAAAAATCTAAAGTTCTATTTTGATATTCTTATCAGTGGGTATTGAGTGCAGAATAATGGAGGAAAAATATATTTTGTTTTTACTTTAGCACAAGGTCACAACATAACAAAATGTAAAGAGAATGAAAGGGTCTGAAAACCTTCTAAATACATTGGGGGGAGATTTATCAAAGCTGTCTATGTTTTGAATCAATATAGACCAACCTACAGAGGGTAAGGCCGGTGTTACGCCGAGCGCTCCGGGTCCCCGCTCCTCCCCGGAGCGCTCGCTACACTCTCCTCACTGCAGCGCTCCGGTCAGATCCACTGACCCGGGGCGCTGCGATACCGCCTCCAGCCGGGATGCGATTCGCGATGCGGGTAGCGCCCGCTCGCGATGCGCACCCCGGCTCCCGTACCTGACTCGCTCTCCGTCAGTCCTGTCCCGGCGCGCGCGGCCCCGCTCCCTAGGGCGCGCGCGCGCCGGGTCTTTGCGATTTAAAGGGCCACTGCGCCGCTGATTGGCGCAGTGGTTCCAATTAGTGTTATCACCTGTGCACTTCCCTATATCACCTCACTTCCCCTGCACTCCCTCGCCGGATCTTGTTGCCATCGTGCCAGTGAAAGCGTTTCCTTGTGTGTTCCTAGCCTGTGTTCCAGACCTCCTGCCGTTGCCCCTGACTACGATCCTTGCTGCCTGCCCCGACCTTCTGCTACGTCCGACCTTGCTTCTGTCTACTCCCTTGTACCGCGCCTATCTTCAGCAGCCAGAGAGGTTGAGCCGTTGCTAGTGGATACGACCTGGTCACTACCGCCGCAGCAAGACCATCCCGCTTTGCGGCGGGCTCTGGTGAAAACCAGTAGTGACTTAGAACCGATCCACTAGCACGGTCCACGCCAATCCCTCTCTGGCACAGAGGATCCACTACCTGCCAGCCGGCATCGTGACAGTAGATCCGGCCATGGATCCCGCTGAAGTTCCTCTGCCAGTTGTCGCTGACCTCACCACGGTGGTCGCCCAGCAGTCACAACAGATAGCGCAACAAGGCCAACAGCTGTCTCAACTGACCGTTATGCTACAGCAGTTACTACCACAGCTTCAGCAATCATCTCCTCCGCCAGCTCCTGCACCTCCTCCGCAGCGAGTGGCCGCTTCTGGACTACGACTATCCTTGCCGGATAAATTTGATGGGGACTCTAAGTTTTGCCGTGGCTTTCTTTCCCAATGTTCATTGCACTTGGAGATGATGTCGGACCAGTTCCCCACTGAAAGGTCTAAGGTGGCTTTCGTAGTCAGCCTTCTGTCTGGAAAAGCCCTGTCTTGGGCCACACCGCTCTGGGACCGCAATGACCCCGTCACTGCCTCTGTACACTCCTTCTTCTCGGAAATTCGAAGTGTCTTTGAGGAACCTGCCCGAGCCTCTTCTGCTGAGACTGCCCTGTTGAACCTGGTCCAGGGTAATTCTTCCGTTGGCGAGTATGCCGTACAATTCCGTACTCTTGCTTCAGAATTATCCTGGAATAATGAGGCACTCTGCGCGACCTTTAAAAAAGGCCTATCCAGCAACATTAAAGATGTTCTGGCCGCACGAGAAATCCCTGCTAATCTACATGAACTCATTCACCTAGCCACTCGCATTGACATGCGTTTTTCCGAAAGGCGTCAGGAGCTCCGCCAGGATATGGACTCTGTTCGCACGAGGCGTTTCTTCTCCCCGGCTCCTCTCTCCTCTGGTCCCCTGCAATCTGTTCCTGTGCCTCCCGCCGTGGAGGCTATGCAGGTCGACCGGTCTCGCCTGACACCTCAAGAGAGGACACGACGCCGCATGGAGAATCTCTGCCTGTACTGTGCTAGTACCGAACACTTCCTGAAGGATTGTCCTATCCGTCCTCCCCGCCTGGAAAGACGTACGCTGACTCCGCACAAAGGTGAGACAGTCCTTGATGTCTACTCTGCTTCTCCACGTCTTACTGTGCCTGTGCGGATGTCTGCCTCTGCCTTCTCCTTCTCTGCTGTGGCCTTCTTGGACTCCGGATCTGCAGGAAATTTTATTTTGGCCTCTCTCGTCAACAGGTTCAACATCCCGGTGACCAGTCTCGCCAGACCCCTCTACATCAATTGTGTAAACAATGAAAGATTGGACTGTACCATACGTTTCCGCACGGAGCCCCTTCTAATGTGCATCGGATCTCATCACGAGAGGATTGAACTTTTGGTCCTCCCCAATTGCACTTCTGAAATTCTCCTTGGACTTCCCTGGCTTCAACTTCATTCCCCAACCCTGGATTGGTCCACTGGGGAGATCAAGAGTTGGGGGCCCTCTTGTTCCAAGGACTGCCTAAAACCGGTTCCCAGTAACCCTTGCCGTGACTCTGTGGTTCCTCCTGTAACCGGTCTCCCTAAGGCCTATATGGACTTTGCGGACGTTTTTTGCAAAAAACAAGCTGAGACTCTACCTCCTCACAGGCCTTATGATTGTCCTATCGACCTCCTCCCGGGCACTACTCCACCCCGGGGCAGAATCTATCCTCTGTCCGTCCCAGAGACTCTTGCCATGTCTGAATACGTCCAGGAAAATTTAAAAAAGGGCTTTATCCGTAAATCCTCCTCTCCTGCCGGAGCCGGATTTTTCTTTGTGTCCAAAAAAGATGGCTCTCTACGTCCTTGCATTGACTACCGCGGTCTTAATAAAATCACGGTTAAGAACCGCTACCCCCTACCCCTCATCTCTGAACTCTTTGATCGCCTCCAAGGTGCCCACATTTTTACCAAACTGGACTTAAGAGGTGCTTATAATCTCATCCGCATCAGAGAGGGGGATGAATGGAAAACGGCTTTTAACACCAGAGATGGACACTTTGAGTATCTGGTCATGCCCTTTGGCCTGTGCAACGCCCCTGCCGTCTTCCAAGACTTTGTTAATGAAATTTTTCGTGATCTCCTATACTCCTGTGTTGTTGTATATCTGGACGATATCCTGATTTTTTCTGCCAATCTAGAAGAACACCGCCAGCATGTCCGTATGGTTCTTCAGAGACTTCGTGACAATCAACTCTATGCCAAAATAGAGAAATGTTTGTTTGAATGCCAATCTCTTCCTTTCCTAGGATACTTGGTCTCTGGCCAGGGACTACAAATGGATCCAGACAAACTCTCTGCCGTCTTAGATTGGCCACGCCCCTCCGGACTCCGTGCCATCCAACGTTTTTTGGGGTTCGCCAATTATTACAGGCAATTTATTCCACATTTTTCTACCGTTGTGGCTCCTATTGTGGCTTTAACCAAAAAAAATGCCGATCCCAAGTCTTGGCCTCCTCAAGCGGAAGACGCCTTTAAACGGCTCAAGTCTGCCTTTTCTTCGGCTCCCGTGCTCTCCAGACCTGACCCATCTAAACCCTTCCTATTGGAGGTTGATGCCTCCTCAGTGGGAGCTGGAGCTGTCCTTCTACAAAAAAACTCTTCCGGGCATGCTGTTACTTGTGGTTTTTTTTCTAGGACCTTCTCTCCGGCGGAGAGGAACTACTCCATCGGGGATCGAGAGCTTCTAGCCATTAAATTAGCACTTGAGGAATGGAGGCATCTGCTGGAGGGATCAAGATTTCCAGTTATTATTTACACCGATCACAAGAACCTCTCCTACCTCCAGTCTGCCCAACGGCTGAATCCTCGCCAGGCCAGGTGGTCTCTGTTCTTTGCCCGATTTAATTTTGAAATTCACTTTCGGCCTGCCGATAAGAACATTAGGGCCGATGCTCTCTCTCGTTCCTCAGATGCTTCTGAAGTTGAACTCTCTCCTCAACACATCATTCCTCCTGACTGCCTGATTTCCACTTCTCCAGCCTCCATCAGGCAAACTCCTCCAGGAAAGACCTTTGTTTCTCCACGCCAACGCCTCGGAATCCTCAAATGGGGTCACTCCTCCCATCTCGCAGGTCATGCGGGCATCAAGAAATCTGTGCAACTCATCTCTCGCTTCTATTGGTGGCCGACTCTAGAGACTGATGTGGTGGACTTTGTGCGAGCCTGCACTATCTGTGCCCGGGATAAGACTCCTCGCCAGAAGCCCGCTGGTTTTCTTCATCCTCTGCCTGTCCCCGAACAGCCTTGGTCTCTGATTGGTATGGATTTTATTACTGACTTACCCCCATCCCATGGCAAGACTGTTATTTGGGTGGTCGTTGATCGATTCTCCAAAATGGCACATTTCATCCCTCTTCCTGGTCTTCCTTCAGCGCCTCAGTTGGCTAAACAATTTTTTATACACATTTTTCGTCTTCACGGGTTGCCTACGCAGATCGTCTCGGATAGAGGCGTCCAATTCGTGTCTAAATTCTGGAGGGCTCTCTGTAAACAACTCAAGATTAAATTAAATTTTTCTTCTGCATATCATCCTCAATCCAATGGACAAGTAGAAAGAATTAACCAGGTCTTGGGTGATTATTTACGACATTTTGTTTCCTCCCGCCAGGATGACTGGGCAGATCTTCTACCTTGGGCCGAATTCTCGTATAATTTCAGAGTCTCTGAATCTTCCTCCAAATCCCCATTTTTCGTGGTGTACGGCCGTCACCCTCTTCCCCCCCTCCCTACCCCCTTGCCCTCTGGTCTGCCCGCTGTGGATGAAATTTCTCGTGATCTTTCCATCATATGGAGAGAGACCCAAAATTCTCTCTTACAGGCTTCTTCACGCATGAAGAAATTCGCGGATAAGAAAAGAAGAGCTCCTCCCATTTTTTCCCCTGGAGACAAGGTATGGCTCTCCGCTAAATATGTCCGCTTCCGTGTCCCTAGCTATAAGTTGGGACCACGCTATCTTGGTCCTTTCAAAATTTTGTGCCAGATTAATCCTGTCTCTTACAAACTTCTTCTTCCTCCTTCTCTTCGTATTCCTAATGCCTTTCACGTTTCTCTTCTTAAACCACTTATCATTAACCGTTTCTCTCCCAAGTCTGTTCCTCCCACTCCTGTCTCCGGCTCCTCGGACATCTTCTCCGTCAAAGAGATTTTAGCATCAAAAAAGGTCAGAGGGAAAACCTTCTTTTTAGTGGATTGGGAGGGTTGTGGTCCAGAAGAGAGGTCCTGGGAACCTGAGGACAATATCCTGGACAAAAGTTTGGTCCTCAGGTTCTCAGGCTCCAAGAAGAGGGGGAGACCCAAGGGGGGGGGTACTGTTACGCCGAGCGCTCCGGGTCCCCGCTCCTCCCCGGAGCGCTCGCTACACTCTCCTCACTGCAGCGCTCCGGTCAGATCCACTGACCCGGGGCGCTGCGATACCGCCTCCAGCCGGGATGCGATTCGCGATGCGGGTAGTGCCCGCTCGCGATGCGCACCCCGGCTCCCGTACCTGACTCGCTCTCCGTCAGTCCTGTCCCGGCGTGCGCGGCCCCGCTCCCTAGGGCGCGCGCGCGCCGGGTCTTTGCGATTTAAAGGGCCACTGCGCCGCTGATTGGCGCAGTGGTTCCAATTAGTGTTATCACCTGTGCACTTCCCTATATCACCTCACTTCCCCTTCACTCCCTCGCCGGATCTTGTTGCCATCGTGCCAGTGAAAGCGTTTCCTTGTGTGTTCCTAGCCTGTGTTCCAGACCTCCTGCCGTTGCCCCTGACTACGATCCTTGCTGCCTGCCCCGACCTTCTGCTACGTCCGACCTTGCTTCTGTCTACTCCCTTGTACCGCGCCTATCTTCAGCAGCCAGAGAGGTTGAGCCGTTGCTAGTGGATACGACCTGGTCACTACCGCCGCAGCAAGACCATCCCGCTTTGCGGCGGGCCCTGGTGAAAACCAGTAGTGACTTAGAACCGATCCACTAGCACGGTCCACGCCAATCCCTCTCTGGCACAGAGGATCCACTACCTGCCAGCCGGCATCGTGACAGCCGGTCTATTGTGTGCTTAATTTATCAAAACTTGCACGGCTCTTGATAAATTATGTGCATGGACTTCGGGATCTACAGTTTAGACTGTATTTAAACCTGCTTCAGCAAGGTCTGACATTTCAGCGTACTTTTGGCCGATGCGACTTTTTGCCAAAAAGTCTCTATTGATAAATTCAGCACCAATGTATTTTTCCGTCTAATATAGACTAGAATGCATCATGTTCTAAGAACCCTCTAAAGCAAAAGTCACAAAAAAGTCGCACATATTTAGACTGCGACTTTCTGTGCGACAATTTTAGACAGGGAAAAACCAGTCTAAATCCTTTGATAAATCTCCCCCATTGTGTATAGGTATAGATGTACTGTATATAAAGACTTTAAAGCACTTGGTATACTTACTAATCAAACACATATATAAATGCAAGAGACAACAGCTTAGTTCCAATGTCCTATATTAGCAAAATATTGTGGAACAGTTGTTAGTTTGTTTTTGTTTTTTAATATAAGATATAAGAAGATGATCAATAAATCAATTCTACACCCAAATTGTGCCATTAAAAAATACTAATTATTCAGCAAAAACAAGCCCTTATACAGCTACATTGAGAGTAAAATAAAAATTAGGAACCAGAGGAAGAAAAAATGAAAGAAGCCGCCATATCCGTTAAACCCTTCCTGGTATATAACATATATGTACTGCATTTGTCGGGTAGGGAAGCACGGTGTTACTGAGCCCAATCCATACTCGGAGGTCGCCAGGTGCAGCTAACTCCGATTGTAGCGACAAGCATTGCAGATACTCTGATACTGGTCCCTTCATTTTCTTGATGCTGTAGTCCAATAATATTTAAATTAAAATTCTAATCACTCACCATGTCCTATTTTTATAAATACAAAATAAATTAATGAATCTGAACTACATAAGTCATCATATCTGGTATCACCGCACTTTATTACTCTCGCACAATGACTGTTGTAAAGGTAAAAAAATCTAATGAAAGTTACTGGCCGCAGCAGTGTCCTGTCTCAACCAGTGACTAAATGAGCTGGAAGGTCCTGTACATAGCACTTGTCATGGTAGCAGAAGAAGGAAGAAGATCTGGGGACTAAACAGAGCAGAACAGGAGCTGTGGGAGACCGGGGTGAGATGAGTATGCATTATTTTTTTTGTTTTGTTTGCACAGCTGCAGCAGCATATTATTATTATTATTTATTTATTTTTAAGTGCTGGAGTCTAATGAGACTATATGCAATGCTTGGTAGTTCATCTTTAACCCCTTAAGGACTCAGCCCATTTTGGCCTTAAGGACTCAGAAAATTTAATTTTTACGTTTTCATTTTTTCCTCCTCGCCTTCTAAAAATCATAACTCTTTTATATTTTCATCCACAGACTAGTATGAGGGCTTGTTTTTTGCGCGGCCAGTTGTCCTTTGTAATGACATCACTCATTATAATCATAAAATGTATGGCGCAACCAAAAAACACTATTTTTGTGGGGAAATTAAAACGAAAAACGCAATTTTGCTAATTTTGGAAGGTTTTGTTTTCACGCCGTACAATTTATGGTAAAAAAGACATGTGTTCTTTATTCTGAGGGCCAATACGATTAAAATGATACCCATTATTATATACTTTTATATTACGTGTTGCGCTTAAAAAAAATCACAAACTTTTTAACCAAATTAGTACGTGTCACGATTCGGCTTACAGGTAGTGGATCCTCTGTGTCAGCGAGGGATTGGCGTGGACCGTGCTGGTGGACCGGTTCTAAGAGGCTACTGGTGTTCACCAGAGCCCGCCGCAAAGCGGGATGGTCTTGCTGTGGCAGTAGCAACCAGGTCGTATCCACTAGCAACGGCTCAACCTCGCTGACTGCTGAGAAGGTGTGGGACAGAAGGACTAGGCAGAGGCAAGGTCAGACGTAGCAGAAGGTCGGGGCAGGCGGCAAGGTTCGTAGTCAAGATGGATAGCAGGAGTTCAGGTAACACAGGCTTTGGACAACACTAAACGCTTTCACTGGCACAAGGCAACAAGATCCGGCAAGGGAGTGCAGGGGCAGTGAGCAGATATAGCCAGGGAGCAGGTGGAAGCCAATTAAGCTAATTGGGCCAGGCACCAATCATTGGTGCACTGGCCCTTTAAGTCTCAGAGAGCTGGCGCGCGCGCGCCCTAGAGAGCGGAGCCGCGCGCGCCAGCACATGACAGCCAGGGACCGGGACGGGTAAGTGACTTGGGATGCGATTCGCGAGCGGGTGCGTCCCGCTGTGCGAATCGCATCCCCGCCGGCAATGTCAGTGCAGCGCTCCCGGTCAGCGGGTCTGACCGGGGCGCTGCAGGGAGAGAGACGCCGTGAGCGCTCCGGGGAGGAGCAGGGACCCGGAGCGCTCGGCGTAACAGTACCCCCCCCCCTTAGGTCTCCCCCTTTCTTTGTCCGGCAACTGCTTCCCATGGGATGAGGACACCGGGAGTGATTGAAGGGTTTCCTCAAAGGCAGGCCGCACAGCAGGAGTGGGAATGGGGAGGGAGGGCAGGGGGTGAAACATGGCACGGGACAGGGTGTCACCAGGACGGGGGCCATGAGGAGGCAAGGCACAGTCCAGATAAGCCTTGGGGGGACCAGGTGTACGAGGAGGCACTGAGGCTTGCCTGACGGGACTGGGAGGGGGGGAGAGGCATTTCTTATGGCAAGCAGAGTCCCAGTTCTTGATCTCCCCGGTGGTCCAGTCAAGGGTGGGAGAATGAAGCTGGAGCCATGGCAGACCGAGGAGGACCTCAGAGGTGCAGTTGGGAAGGACGAAAAATTCAATCCTTTCGTGGTGGGGTCCAATGCACATTAAGAGGGGTTTTGTGCGGTAACGCACGGTGCAATCCAATCTAACTCCGTTGACCGCGGAAATGTAGAGCGGCTTGACGAGACGGGTCACCGGGATGCAGAACTTATTCACCAAAGACTCCAAAATGAAATTCCCAGAGGCACCAGAGTCCAAGCAGGCCACGGCAGAGAGGGAGGAGTTGGCTGAAGGAGAAATCCGCACGGGCACCGTGAGACGTGGAGAAGCAGACTTTGAACCAAGAGACGCCACACCCACGTGAGCTGGGTGCGTGCGTGCGTTTCCCAGACGTGGAGGACGAATAGGGCAATCCACCAAGAAATGCTCGGTACTGGCACAGTACAGACAAAGATTTTCTTCCCTACGGCGATTCCTCTCTTCCTGGGTCAGGCGAGACCGATCCACTTGCATGGCCTCCTTGGCGGGAGGCCCAGGCGTAGACTGCAAAGGATGCTGTGGGAGAGGTGCCCAGAGATCTAAGTCTTTTTCCTGGTGGAGCTCCTGATGTCTCTCAGAAAAACGCATGTCAATGCGGGTGGCCAAATGGATAAGTTCTTGCAGGTTGGCAGGAATCTCTCGTGCGGCCAGCACATCCTTGATGCTACTGGATAGGCCTTTTTTAAAGGTCGCGCAGAGAGCCTCGTTATTCCATGATAATTCGGAAGCAAGAGTACGAAATTGGATGGCGTACTCGCCCACTGAAGAATTACCCTGGACCAGGTTCAGCAGGGCAGTCTCGGCAGAAGAAGCTCGGGCTGGTTCCTCGAAGACACTACGGACTTCAGCGAAGAAGGACTGGACTGTGGCTGTGGCAGGATCATTGCGGTCCCAGAGTGGTGTGGCCCAAGACAAGGCCTTTCCTGAAAGAAGGCTCACTACGAACGCCACCTTAGACCGTTCTGTAGGAAACAAGTCCGACAAAATCTCCATATGCAGGGAACACTGAGACAAAAATCCACGGCAGAGTTTAGAGTCCCCATCAAATTTGTCCGGCAGGGACAAGCGGAGGCTAGGACCGGCCACTCGCTGCGGAGGAGGTGCAGGAGCTGGCGGAGGAGATGGTTGCTGCTGTAGCAGAGGCAGAAGTTGCTGTAACGTGGCGGTCAACTGCGACAGCTGCTGTCCTTGTTGGGCAATCTGCTGCGATTGCTGAGCGACCACCGTGGTAAGGTCAGCGAGACTTGGCAGCGGCACCTCAGCGGGATCCATGGCCGGATCTACTGTCAAGATTCGGCTTACAGGTAGTGGATCCTCTGTGTCAGCGAGGGATTGGCGTGGACCGTGCTGGTGGACCGGTTCTAAGAGGCTACTGGTATTCACCAGAGCCCGCCGCAAAGCGGGATGGTCTTGCTGCGGCAGTAGCAACCAGGTCGTATCCACTAGCAACGGCTCAACCTCGCTGACTGCTGAGAAGGCGTGGGACAGAAGGACTAGGCAGAGGCAAGGTCAGACGTAGCAGAAGGTCGGGGCAGGCGGCAAGGTTCGTAGTCAAGATGGATAGCAGGAGTTCAGGTAACACAGGCTTTGGACAACACTAAACGCTTTCACTGGCACAAGGCAACAAGATCCGGCAAGGGAGTGCAGGGGCAGTGAGCAGATATAGCCAGGGAGCAGGTGGAAGCCAATTAAGCTAATTGGGCCAGGCACCAATCATTGGTGCACTGGCCCTTTAAGTCTCAGAGAGCTGGCGCGCGCGCGCCCTAGAGAGCAGAGCCGCGCGCGCCAGCACATGACAGCCGGGGACCGGGACGGGTAAGTGACTTGGGATGCAATTCGCGAGCGGGCGCGTCCCGCTGTGCGAATCGCATCCCCGCCGGCAATGTCAGTGCAGCGCTCCCGGTCAGCGGGTCTGACCGGGGCGCTGCAGGGAGAGAGACGCCGTGAGCGCTCCGGGGAGGAGCAGGGACCCGGAGCGCTCGGCGTAACAGTACGTTTATAATCCCTTTATTTTGATGACCTCTAACTTTTTTATTTTTCCGTATAAGTGGCGGTATGGGGGCTCATTTTTTGTGCCATGATCTGTACTTTTTTTGATACCACATTTGCATATAAAAAACTTTTAATAAATTTTTTATAATTTTTTTTTTTAATAAAATGTATTAAAAAAGTAGGAATTTTGGACCTTTTTTTTTTTTTTTCGTTCACGCCGTTCACCGTACGGGATCAATAACATTTTATTTTAATAGTTTGGACATTTACGCACGCGGAGATACCAAATATGTCTATAAAAAATGTTTTTTACGCTTTTTGGGGGTAAAATAGGAAAAAACGGACGTTTAACTTTTTTATTGGGGGAGGGGATTTTTCACTTTTTTTTTACTTTTACTTTTACATTTTTTTTACATTTTTTTTACACTTGAATAGTCCCCATAGGGGACTATTCATAGCAATACCATGATTGCTAATACTGATCTGTTCTATGTATAGGATATAGAACAGATCAGTATTATCGGTCATCTCCTGCTCTGGTCTGCTCGATCACAGACCAGAACAGGAGACGCCGGGAGCCGCACGGAGGAAGGAGAGGGGACCTCCGTGCGGCGTTATTAATGATCGAATCCCCGCAGCAGCGCTGCGGGCGATCTGATCGTTCATTTAAATCGCGAACTGCCGCAGATGCCGGGATCTGTATTGATCCCGGCACCTGAGGGGTTAATGGCGGACGCCCGCGAGATCGCGGGCGTCGGCCATTGCCGGCGGGTCCCTGGCTGCGATCAGCAGCCGGGATCAGCCGCGCATGATACGGGCATCGCTCCGATGCCCGTGGTTATGCTTAGGACGTAAATGTACGTCCTGGTGCGTTAAGTACCACCTCACCAGGACGTACATTTACGTCCTGCGTCCTTAAGGGGTTAAAGGGGTATTATATATTTTTTATTTGACTATGCTACATGGGCTGTAAAGTTAGTGTAGTTCATAATATAGTGTCTGTACCTGTGTGTGACGGTTTTCTCACAATTCTTCTGTGATCTTCACCCCAATATTTATTTTTAACAGCATACAAAATGACTGTGGTCTCAGATTTTTCCCAGGTTGCAATGAGGCCGAGACCTGACTCACTAATCAGCTGATGACAGGGAGCCTGTCTGCTTCAATGGGTGGAGCGATCGCTTGGTGGGAGTGAGATCAATCTGTAACTAATGCAACAGCTGTAGGCACCCTGATTGAAAATCACAGGTCTTTTGAATGGATGCAGCTAATTTATTTGTCAATGGGTGGGATGGCTGATGTGTGGGAGGTAGGAAAATGGAATTATGGGATTTGTAGGCAAAGAAGAAAACTCAAACAGGAAATACCAGTTTACAAAAAGATATCCACAGTGCGATGGTAATCTCACAACATAGCCATTTAGCCCCAAGACGAGCGCAGATCCTTCCTAAGAATGTTCATCGCTGTCTGCCAGGTACATACCAAAATCCCCTTATGATGGATGACCCCTTTAAATATACTTATTTTTCCCATGTGATGTTTTTTGCCAGATGTTTCCTTTGCAAAAAGTTACCGTATCTTAAAATGGTAATAATGAGGACATGTGTCTTGGATGCCGAGCACTGGATAGTGTTAATATATTATGACAAACTCAAACTATACGGCTATTCTGGCTTTTAGATTCAGAGTTATTGGAGCACTAAGCAAGTAAGGCAAAGCCACAGATACCACATGACAATAAATCTCACAACACATATAGCTGATGTTGTTTTATTGTGCTTCTTGGCCATGTAAAGCTTATCCTTACATAAGGGTAAAGTACAAGAACAAACAGTTGAGGTTTTTGTTGAACGTTATGGATCTTATAATGGTTTTCATGTTAAACTAGAACAGGGAAATGTTACAGTTTATACTGATATATATTCTGTGCAAACCACCAATCCAGAAATATTAGAAGGAAAAGGTAACACTAGAGAAAAATAAAAAGACAAAAAAAAATGAAAAATATTAGTTGATAAACGACTAAAATGCTAAATAAAGCCCCGTTCACATACAGCAGATATAGCGGCCATATGTAAATGTTCCCTCTTCACACTGCTGCTGTTGATTTTCTATCCTCTATTATAACTTAACCCCTTAAGAACACAGCTAATTTTTATTTTTGTGTTTTTGTTTTTCTCTCTACAGATCCATATGAGGGTTAGTTTTTATTGTGTGACCAATTGTACTTTGTAATGGCAGTAAGATTAAAACAATACCCAATTCATATAGTTTTTTTTATTACTGTGCTACTTTAAAAATAAGTAAAACTTTTATAAAACCACAGTGGTGGAGATTTATCAAAATCTGTCCAGAGGAAAAGTTGCTGAGTTGCCCATAGCAACCAATCAGATCGCTTCTCTCATTTTTGAAAAGGCCTCTGAAAAATCAAAGAAGTGATCTGATTGGTTGCTATGGGCAACTCAGCAACGTTTCCTCTAGACAGGCTTTAAATCTCTCCCCTGATGCTTAAAATTGCCATACTCTTACCCTGATAACTTTATTTCTCTGTATATGGTGCTTTATGAGGTCATTTTTTGCACCCTGAATCTGTAGTTTTATCAGGACCATTTTTGTTTAGATGTGACTTTTTGATCACTTTTTATATTTTTCCGGTATATGAAGTGATCAAAAATCTGAATTTCCAGCATGTAGAACTGTCTTATTTACGCTGTTCACTGTGCGGGATCTAACATTATATTTTTGATAGTTTGGACAAATGGCATGCAGCGATACCAAATATATTTATTATTACAATTTTATAAATATATACCCAGATTTATAACCTGAGTATATGTGTGAATAGAAAATGTGTATAGATATTGTGTGGGTAATACAAAGAGTGATTGGGTGATGTATGTGGATAGTGTATGGGTGGTAAAATAAGTGATTTAGGAGAATTCAGTATATTTCAATATTTATTTATATATAATGACCATCTACCCCTGCAGGGCCCTTGCATAGGGTAGAATAGTACAAATAATAGTAAACTAGTTTAAAATGTATATCCTTTTGACAAATAGTTAAAAGTAATAATAAAACTTATAAAACTTATACAGATATATACATATATATATATATATATATATATATATATATGTGTGTGTGTGTGTATATATATGGAAACCAGCTACTTTCCGCTTTCCATATATATGTATAAGTTTTATAAGTTTTATTATTACTTTTAACTATTTGTCAAAAGGATATACATTTTAAACTATTTTACTATTATTTGTACTATTCTACCCTATGCAAGGGCCCTGCAGGGGTAGATGGTCATTATATATAAATAAATATTGAAATATACTGAATTCTCCTAAATCACTTATTTTACCACCCATACACTATCCACATACATCACCCAATCACTCTTTGTATTACCCACACAATATCTATACACATTTTCTATTCACACATATACTCAGGTTATAAATCTGGGTATATATTTATATAACATCCATATAATCACATTTTCGGTTGCAGCTACCTCCCTACATTTTTTCATTATTATAATTTTGTTTGTAACCATTGAACAGTGGGATCGGCACTCTACTTATATTGCTTGGATACTGCCTCTATCATAGGAGCGAAGATCCGGCGCTCGCTTCATAGTCACTTAATGCTTAATAGCAGCGAGGAAAACCTGGAGACGGGGCCAGCGTGCGAGGCAAATGCGCACTTCTTCTGTTCTCAGTGCTTGCTCCCGCCTATCTGATTGACAGGCAGGGAGCGAGCGCAGCCTAAATTAATTCGGACCAATTGCCCGGCCGGCATCCGTCCGAATTCAGGCGTGACGTCACGCCAGGCTGCAGCCGGCCACTAGGAGGGAGACCCCTAGTGGCCAGTTTTCAAACGTAAATTTCACCTTTATAATAAAAAAATATATAATGAAAATACTGTATATTAGAGATATGTTGTAGTACATAAGTACTACAACATATCAAAAATAAAAGTTGATGACATTTAACCCCTTAAGGACCAGGCCCATTTTGGCCTTAAGGACCAGACCAATTTTATTTTTGCATTTTCGTTTTTTCCTCCTCACTTTCTAAAAATCATAACTCTCTTATATTTCCATCCACAGACCCATATGAGGGCTTGTTTTTTGCATCACCAATTGTACTTTGTAATAACATCACTTATTTTACCATAAAATGTACGGCGCAACCAAACAAATATTATTTATGTGGGAAAATTGAAAAGAAAACCACAATTTAGCAAATTTTGGAAGGTTTTGCTTTCACGCTGTTCACTTTCGGGTAAAAATGACATGTTTTCTTTATTCTGTGGGTCAATACGATTAAAATTATACCCATGTTATGCGCTTTTCTATAATTGTACCGCTTAAAAAAAATCTCAAACCATTTTAACACAATTAGTATGTGTTACGTCGAGCGCTCCGGGTCCCCGCTCCTCCCCGGAGCGCTCACGGCGTCTCTCTCCCTGCAGCGTCCCGGTCAGTCCCGCTGACCGGGAGCGCTGCTCTGACATGGCCGTCGGGGATGCGATTCGCACAGCGGGACGCGCCCGCTCGCGAATCGCATCCCAAGTCACTTACCCGTCCCGGTCCCCTGCTGTCATGTGCTGGCGCGCGCGGCTCCGCTCTCTAGGGCGCGCGCGCGCCAGCTCTCTGAGACTTAAAGGGCCAGTGCACCAATGATTGGTGCCTGGCCCAATTAGCTTAATTGGCTTCCACCTGCTCCCTGGCTATATCTGATCACTGCCCCTGCACTCCCCTGCCGGATCTTGTTGCCTTAGTGCCTAGAGAAAGCGTTTACTGTGTTTGTCCATACTGTGTACTTGACCTCCTGCTATTGCCATATTGACTACGATTCTTGCTGCCTGCCCCGACCTTCTGCTACGTCCAACCTTGCTCTTGTCTACTCCCTTGTACCGCGCCTATCTTCAGCAGTCAGAGAGGTTGAGCCGTTGCTAGTGGATACGACCTGGTTGCTACCGCCGCTGCAAGACCATCCCGCTTTGCGGCGGGCTCTGGTGAAAACCAGTAGCAGCTTAGAACCGGTCCACTAGCACGGTCCACGCCTATCCCTCTCTGGCACAGAGGATCCACCTCCAGCCTGCCGAATCGTGACAGTATGTTTGAAATTGCCCTATTTTGACCACCTATAACTTTCTAATTTTTCCATATTAGATGCGATATGAGGGCTCATTTTTTGCGCCATGATTTGTACTTTTAATCAGTACCAGTACTTTTGCTTAGGTTTTACTTTTTATAAATTTTTTATTAATTTTTTTGGGAATAAAATGTGACAAAAAGGCAGCAATTTTGGACTTTTTTGTTTTACGTATACGCCGTTCACCGTATGTGATGATTAACAATATATTTTAATAGTTCAGACTTTTACACACGCGGTGATACTAAATATGTGTATTAATTATTTTTTACGCTTTTTTGGGGGTAAAAAGGGGAAAACGGACGTTTTACTTTTTTATTGGCGGAGGGGATTTTTCAAAGTTTTTAACTTTTTAATTTTAATTTTTTTTACTTTTTTTTTAACACTTTTTATGTCCCCATAGTGGACTATTCATTGCAATCAGTTGATTGATAGTACTGTGCAGTGCTATGTATAGGACATAGCACTGCTCAGTATTATCGGTCATCTTCTGCTCTGGTCTGCTCGATCTCAGACCAGAGCAGAAGACCCCGGGAGATGGCCGGAGCCAGATGAGGGGACCTCCGGCCGCCATGCTGGATGATCGGATCGCCGCGGCAGCGCTGCGGCCGATCCGATCGTCCATTCAAAGTACCCCACTGCCGCAGATGCCGTGATCTGCATTGATCACGGCATCTGAGGGGTTAATGGCGGACATCCGCACGATCGCCAGGCATGACGCGAGCACCGCTCCGGTGCTTGCGATCATGGCGGCGCGTAAATGTACGTCATGGTGCGCGAAGTACCACGTCACCATGACGTCCATTTACGTCCATTGTCGTTAAGGGGTTAAACCTAAAATATATATTGACATAAGTATTTAGACCCTTAACTGAGTACTTAACTGAGCAATTACAGCCTCCAGTCTTCTTTGGGATGAGGCCATAAGGTTTGCGCACTTGGATTTGAGAATTTTCTGTAATTCTTCTCTGCAGAACCTCTCACGCTCTATCAGGTTGGTTAAAACCATCAGTGGAAGCCATTTTCAGGTCAATACAGAGTTTTTTGATTGGATTAAAATCAGGGTTCTGGTTGGGCGACTCAACGATATTTACAGAGCTGTCCCTAAGCCTCCTCCATGTTATCTTGGCTGTGTGCTTAGGGTCATTATCTTTTTGGAAGGTAAAACCTTTGCCCAAGTTTGCTCCATTCAGCTTTCCCTCAACTCTGACCGTTCTCTCTGCCCCAGCCACTGAAAAACCTTGACAACATGATGCTGTCACCACCATGCTTCCCTTTAGGGATAATAAAATGGATGCAGTGGATGGGCATTGCAAAGTGAGGCCATAAAGATCAAAGGGTGTTTCTCAAAGGCTGAAAGTCCTTAAAAGGGTACTCAGGTTTTGAAAAACATATCCCTTACCACATGATAGGTGATGATTGTCTAATTATATGGAGGTCTGACCACTGAAACCCCCTGCAATCACCTGAATGGGGCCCTGCTCTCACCGCTCAACTCACAAGTCTTCTGCTTCTCTTCTGAACACTCCAGCCCCCACCTTCATAGCGGTGCTTATGCTGAACAGCACTGACGGCCCGCTTAGCTAATCAACGGCTGCGAATGTGAAAAAAGTGAAAGGGTGAAAGTGAAAAAGTAAAGACCTTTAAGTGCATTGCAAACAGTTATTTTAACCCCTTCCATACATTTGATGCCTAGGTACTTCATAATGTCTGGAAGTAGGTATTGAGCAGACTTAGGAGCTGAGCCTGCTCTATGCTCAGCAGGGTCCAGCTGAAATCTACATAAGACACCCGCCATCAGTCACTGTCTGATCACACTGGATCTGGTCATTTAACCCGCCAAATGCCACCATCAATAGCGACTCCAACATCAGGGAGATTATTTGACAGGTGCCTGTCCTTTCAGACACTCCAACAAAGCAAACATAGGATGCTGATCGGCAGTTATGGCTGCTATGTTACATCTACTAGCACAGCCTGCCCTAGGAAGACTATACTAGCAGAACACAGAAAATACAGTACACTGCAACACAACAGTATTGCAGTCTACTCTATAAGTAGTCAAATGATTGCTTGTACAAGTCCTCTAGAGGAACTAATACAGACTAAAGAACAAAAAAAAGGTTTTTAAAAGTACAAAAAAAGAAACCTCTAATAAAAAGTCTAATCATCCCCCTTTTCAAATATTAAAATAAATAAATCTATATTATAAAAATAAAATTGGTATCATTGCACATTCGAACAATTATATATATATATATATATATATATATATATATATATATATATATATGTATATATATATATATATATATATATATATATATTATTTATCCAGCACAGTGAATGCCATAAACAAACTAAAAATAGCCAATAACAGAAGTGCCTTTTCTTGTTTTGGTTTTTTAATTAAAAAAACTTTAGGGATCAAAACATGGCAATGTAAACCAATTTATTTTATTATTTTAAAAAAATTGTTTTTCTCTTTTTAATTTTTTTTTTAAGTGGAGAAAAAAGAATAACTGGTCTAAATTTGGCATCAGTTTATGGTACTGACCTTCACAATACGGTCATTTCTACTGCATTGTGAACTAAAAATTGAACAATTGCGCTATTTTTCGATTCAGCACAGAATTATTTTCTGAATTGCAATACAATAATAAGGAAGGGTGCCATTAGAAAAGCCAGTTTGCCCCCACAATAAACAGGTCACCATATGAGTATATAGCAAAAAAAAAAAAAATTGCTGTGGTAGAAAGGGGTTAAAAGAAATGAAGTCCAGAATAAGGCTTAAAAACTAGCAGCATAATGTATCTCCAAATAAATTGAGTTGTAAATGTGATCATTTTATGGCATAGCAGCTAATAAATGAAATAGGGGATTTTTGTCTACAGTATGCAACAAATAATTTGCACATGAGAATTATACTGTAGTATTACCAGTAAAGTGTTTTTTTAGATTTTATGTACAGTAAATAAAGCGTAACCTTTTGACTTTAAAGAAGAAACATTTTAATTTCATTTTTTGTTTCCATATTCCAAAATAGAGATCTTTATTTTTATTTTTCGTCAGTGAAGTCATATCGTATTTTTCAAAAACACCATATTAATTGATTTTATATGTTCTGCTTTTTACGATTTTACACTATTCACCAGTAGAAATAGGATTATTATTCTGTGGGTCAGATCAATCATGGCGATACCAAATAATAATTTTTTTATGTTTTACTACTTTTGCAAAAGACACTTTATTTTGAACAGTTCGGACAGTCTGAGATTCCATTATTTGGGAAGTAGCAAAGACAATTGGAAGGTTAGCTTTATTCTGCGAGTCTATGGATACATTACATCAGTGTTTACAGTGTTTACAAACAGTTTGTCTCCAGCTGTTGCAAAACTACAACTCCCAGCATGCCTGGACAGTGCTGGGCAGGGGCAGACATATCGCCTGTGCAGCCTGTTCAGCTGCACAGGGGCAGAGCATGTAAGAGGGCCCGCCACCCTTTCCATGGCCGGCCTTACCATGGGACCCGGTGGGACCATTGGTCCCAGGCAGCACTTTTCAGGGGCGGAACTTTGCTGCCCCTTTTTTTTCCAAGTAGGTTCATGGTAGGGCTGGCCCTGCTGCTGCACTGCTGCTGCTTACTGTTCTAAAGCGGCCGCGGCGCATAATAGCACAGTGGGCACTTTAGACTTTAGAGGTTTGACGAGGGACGTTGCGCAAGTGACGTACCTCTGCAGACCCGCGCTGGAGTGACGTCACTCGTCAGGCCGCCACCGGAGGAGAAGCGCTGCACAGGCCAAGTAAGTGTGTCTATGTGTGTGTCTGTGTGTTGGGAGGGGGGGGGTTGCTATGCTGCCTAATGTGTGGAAACTGCTACCTAATGTGGGGAATCTATGCTACCTAATGTGGGGAAACTGCTACCTAATGTGGGGAAACTATGCTACCTAATGGGGGTAAACTATGCTGCCTAATGTGGGGATGCGGGGAAACTATGCTACTTAATGTGGGGAAACTATGTTTCCTAATGTGGGGAAACTGCTACCTAATGTGGGAAAACTATGCTACCTAATGTGTGGATGTGGGGAAACTATGCTACCTGATGTGGGGAAACTATGCTACCTAATGTGGGGAAACTGCTACCTAATGTGGGGAACTATGCTACCTAATGTGGGATAACTGCTACCAAATGTGGGGAAACTATGCTACCTAATGTGGGGGAACTGCTGCCTACCTAATGCTGCAGATGAATGTGAGCTGCAGTGCAATTTTATGGCATAGTACCTTTTTAAAAAAAAAATTTGAGGGGGGGAGGGAAATTCTTTGCACAGGGGCCCTCTGCTGTCTGTGTCTGCTCCCCTGGTGCTGGGAGTTATAGCTTTGCAGCAGCTAGAGGCACACTGTTTTGAAAACACTGCATGAAATGATAATTTTTTGAATGGGTCATTATGAATATGCAGTTATTTTTTTGTTTTTGCTTTTTTTGTGTAATAAAGCATTATTTATCATGAAAATTATAATTTTTGTGTTTTTTTTTAATTGTTTTATTTTGCACTCTAGGGCATGTTCACACTTACGGTAGTCACTGCAGATTTAAAATGCAGAATCATTGGGGATTTCATGCTGTAACCAATGACTATAAGAAGAAGTGAATATTAAAACTTGCTGAATACATACTTCAGATTTTACCTGCAGATTTTGTTGTGGAAAAAGCTATGTGTGGACATATGTGTAAACATTTTTTTACAGTATTTATTAGTCCCACAAGAGCACTTGAAAATGCAATTCTTTAATATCTTGCTGAAGAAGTTGCTTTATATATATCTGCCTGTCAGTATTCTTCTAATCAAATTCCTTAGAGGCCATAGTTGCTATTGCCTCTGGCATCTAAAGGGTTATATGATTAAGATCAGAACTAGCTCTGATTCCAGCCATACCAACAGGAGTCGGGCTGTATATGACACCTGGCTCATGCTGCTGATAGTTAGGGCTCAGCTGCTGCACTTGCATAAATGGATACATTTCTATATAAATAAAGACTTTCCAATATACTATGTGTCTCAATTTCTCGACATTTCAAGAAATATGTTTGTACTCGGAGAATAAGAACACTCTTGTATGCATCCAGAGGCTGCCAACCTGTGCAAAGGTAGTCCATCTCTCCAGTTAAGAAGTGGATACAAATGTATCCAGTCTGGACAATTTTCAGAAAATGGTCATTGAAAGTTGGCAAAAAAAAAGTTTATGTTGTTTTGGCCAAATAAAGGATAAGAGAAATCTGTGTACATTTAACCAATTAAGTGATTTGTGAAGGTACGGTTCTCTGCTATCTGTCAAATATACTGACCTATGAAGTGCTATGCTCCCTTTTAATATTTAGTAAGTTAAATATCTTTTCATTTAGACAGTGATTAGGCTTTGTTTCCTTATTAGGAATGATCAATAATGTAGCATGTGATTGGACTTCATTTACAAAAATACAATATAACACTTCCAAAATAGCTCTGTTACATCTCTACATACATATTGCCACTACATTCATAAATATCCAATACTACACAGCCGTCTTACACTGTTGTTTGGTATAGCACATACATCTGATTACAACCTCATTACAGGCAGAGAGAGAGAGAGAGAGAGAGAGAGAGATGAATATGAGATAGATAGATAGATAGATAGATAATATATAGATAGATAAGAGATAGATAGATAGATATGAGATAGATATATATGAGATAGATAGATAGATAGATAGATAGATATGAGATAGTTAGATAGATAGATAGATAGATAGATAGATATGAGATAGATAGATATGAGATAGATAGATAGATAGATAGATATGAGATAGATATGAGATAGAGAGATATTAGATAGACAGATAGATAGATGATAGATAGATAGATAGATAAGAGATAGATAGATAGATAGATAAGAGATAGATAGATAAATAGAAAGATAGATAGATATTAGATAGATAGATAATAGATAGATATTAGATAGATAGATAGATAGATAGATAGACTTTAGATAGATATTAAATAGATAGATATGAGATAGATAGATATGAGAGAGATAGATGGATATTAGATAGATAGATAGATAATATATGAGAGATCATACATGTGTGTGTGTATGTATGTATATATATATATATTAAAGAGAAATAGATATTAAATGAAATAGATAAATAAGATACATGATAAATATTACACGATGGATAGATAGATATTAAATTAAGATAGATATTAAATAAGTGAGAGATAGATAAATAAATAAATATATATAAGATGATGAGATATAGCTAAATAGATATTAGATAAGAGAGATAGATAATATAGATAGATAGACAGACAGACAGATAGATAGCTTTTAGCATTCTGTGTTGAATACAACCTACACATTGAATCACATCTAGGAGTGTGGCTGTGCATGATTTCATGTGTAGATAGATAGATAGATATTGGATGAGAAATAGTTATATTTTACATGAGAGATGACAGATAGATAATTAGATGATAGACAGATAGATAGATAGATAGATAGATAATAGATAGATAGATATGAGATAAATAAATAAAAAAGTATGATGAGAGAAAGGTAGATAGACGTGAGATGAGAGAAATATATAAGATGGATAGTTAGCTTTTGGTATTCTGTATTGAATCACACCTGTGAGTGCTGCTGTGCAGGATTTTGTGTGTAGAATAGAAAGATAGATGTTAGATGAGAAATATATATATATATATATATATATATATATATATATATATATATATATATATTACATGAGAGATAGATAGATATTAGATGGTAGATAAATAGATAGATAAGATTCTTTAAAAGTATTAGTTAAATAGTAGGGAAAATTAAGCTTTCCTATATAACTTTAGGTGTCTTGTATTATAGTCTTGGTTCACATTTAAAGTAGCTATTCTAGGAAACTACTCTAATACCCTTTCTATGGAACCCCCATGCACTGTACCACCTAAAATCTGTTTACATAATTTTTTTAACTGTAGTTATTTCCTATTGATGGCAAAAATGAAAAATTGCCAGTAAAACATCACACCTATAGCAAAATACAATGATGATGAAAAAAACAAAAACATATTCTAAAGTCATAGTAAAATCATATAAATCCCCATTTACATGTGGCTGTGGTGGAAAAGCAAAATGGAAATCTAATATGACAGCCCCCCCCCCCCTCCCCCCTCCCCAAACCAAATATCCAGACTTTTGTGAGTGTGTATGTATATATATTCTATTTTTTTCTGAAAACTCCCAATAGTTTGAGTGATCCCAATGTCATGGATACTCTAGGAGACTATGGTCTCATTTCATTCTCCTATCCCTGATGTCTCTGTATATAGGCTGGAAAAACATGTGGAAGATTGGATTTGATCATGTACATACTGTGTATTATGTTGTGTGTCAATCGGTTCCATTCAGCTCAGTAACAGATCATCAATTTCCTTTAAACAAGACCTTGATGGCATTAAGCTATTTAATCGTTATATGTAACGCCAGCCAAAGATTTTATAATGGATGAATGACATAGAACTATACAGAAATAGTCAAAAATGGAACACAAAGCATATGGATATGCCATAAAATCTGTGAGATATTGTGAAATGCAAACAGATGTGTGCTGAATTACAGTATTTGGTTAAAAACCGAGCGTTAAATTCCATCTGGTGGTGTATGGGTTAAGAAGACCTCCTTTTCACCTTCGCCCATCCCCCAGTCCTTCCTGCACTTTCCTCCATCAAATGAATAGCCGCATGATGTTCATAATAACCTCAGATTTACTAGGTTATGTGTTAGATACTATCCTGAACGCATACATCAATCACATGCTTCATTTATTTTAGGTCTTCGTTGTACGGCAGGCTGGCATTTGTCTTTATCTTTTATTTTGCTTCCTCTAATATCCGTCAGGTTTCATAAGGGTGAAACCGTATATACCGTATGTGTGGATTGGAGCGCCACCTAGTGGCTGTCGCACTGTCTAGTCCTGCATTATGGCAAGTGCATTTTGGGGTCATCTGCTGGTGAAGCTTATCAATTTAACATGTGAAAGTCCAGAAGAAACAGAATTCTGCACTTGAACATGAAGCACGGAATGAATCATATTTGTATGGTTCCATTTCATTTATTGATCGAATAAAGATTGATAAGAATATCGACAGATAAATATGACGATACATAGAAAGGTAGGTAGATCAATTTTAATACTGTGTAGAAGAATATTCTTAAACTTGTAGAGGGGAATTGATCAATATTTTCACCAGAAAACTAGCTGCACCTTTTATTCTGCAAAGCTCTCAATTTCTGACCAAAATACAGGAAAACTTATTAAATAAGTGATTGCTCAAAAATATGTGACTATATTTTACCAAAGCCTACACAAAAAAATATAAATCCCCCCCCCCCTGTAATTTCTAAAATAGAATTTAAATTAAATCCACATTCCACTTATAGATGGACATTTATCAACGGGCTTAGTCAGGTTTTCTTTACTATAATTGTCGCAAAATTGTCGCAAATGCTACTTCGTGTGTTTTCGTGCCACAATTTGCATGAAGAACAAGAAAAGCAAAAAAATTCAAACTTGCTTACGTAGTAAATTTTTCAAAATGGATTTGCTTTAGTCGGGTATTTATCAACTGCGACAGTCGCAACTGCGCAAAAAAAAAGTCACAAGAGGGTTAAAAATTGACTAAATTTACTCCAGCTCAAACATGGAGCAGAAAAAGCTACTACCAAAGAAAAAAAGGAGAAATTGCTTACGTGAAAGAAAATTATCAACAGGCTGAAAGCAGATGATAAATAAGTCACACATAAGCAAAACAAAAGTAAGGAAAAAATTACTAAAAAAAAGAATACATAAGCAAACATTGATAAACATTGTCCCTCATATGCTCTAGATGAGAGAATAATATAACAATCCCTAAAAAAATGATATATATATATATATATATATATATATATATATATATGTTCAGTTTATACATTCCATAACACCAACTGATCTTTATTTGCACAGATGTCACAGTTTGTGTAGCAGATAAACTTTCTTCTTTGTACAATGAAAAGTTATACATTTTTTACTATTTAGTTTTTAAATCAATTCGATCAACATCTAATAGGAACCTTTATTGTGCGGTAACAAGCCTTGTACCACTAGGTCCTATCACATGACCAGAACAGATGAAGGTTTCGGTTAACAACTTAACGACCAAGGATGTATATTTAAGTCCTTGGCCGGCTCCCGCGATATGACGCGGGGTCACACGGTGACACTGTGTCATATCGGGTTGGTCCCGGCATGTATCTGAAACCGGGACCCGTGGCTAATAGCGCGCAGCAACGATCGTGGTGCCTCGCGCTATTAACCCTTTAGAAGAGGCGTTCAAAGTTGAACGCCGCGTCTAAAAGGAAAGTAAAAGCTTACCGGCTGCTTGGTGGGGCTGATCGTGACCACCGCAGTGAAAATGCGGTGTCCCGATCAGCTAGGAAGCGAGCGGAGGTCCTCTTACCTTCCTCCGGCGCGTCCCTTTGGCT
Organism: Hyla sarda; assembly: GCF_029499605.1. NCBI lineage: Eukaryota > Metazoa > Chordata > Amphibia > Anura > Hylidae > Hyla > Hyla sarda. The sequence goes on from NC_079196.1 coordinate 60,333,381, forward strand.
ATTGCTCCAAGCCTGAGATGCAGGCTTGAGCAATCGACCACCGATAACACTGATCAATGCAAAGCTACGGCTTTGCAGTGAACAGTGTGAAAGATCAGTGTGTGCAATGTTATAGCCCCCTATGGGAGCTATAACAATGCAAAAAAAAAGTTTATGTCATTTAACCCTTTCCCTAATAAAAGTCCAAATCATCCCCCTTTTCCCATAAAGAAAACATGTAAATAAAAATAAACATTTTTAAAATAAACATATGTGGTATCGCTGCATGCGTAATTGTCCAGACTATAAAAATATATCATTGATTAAACTGCACGGTCAATGGCGTATGCGCGAAAAAATTCCAAAGTCCAAAATAATATATTTTTGGTCACTTTTTATATAATGAAAAAATGATTAAAAAGCGTTCAAAAAGTCAGATCAATACAAAAATGGTACCGCTAAAAACTTCAGATCACGGCGCAAAAAATGAGCCCTCATACAATTTTAAAACACAAAATGGCTTTTTTTTCTTCAATTTCGGCACACAATTAATTTTTTTTTCCATTTCGCCGTAGATTTTTGGGTAAAATGACTGTCACTGCAAAGTAGAATTGGTGGCGCAAAAAATAAGCCATCATATGGAATTTTAGGTGCAAAATTGAAAGGGTTATCATTTTTAAAAGGTAAGGAGGAAAAAACGAAAGTGCAAAAATGGAAAAACTCGTGGTCCTTAAGGGGTTCAATGATTATTTAATACAATTTATTTAATGCAAGAAAAATGAAAAATAACTAAAGAGGTGTTTGAAAACATTTTTTTCTTTTCAAAAATGCTATTTTTTCATCACCATACCAGCAGATCCTGTGTCCTCTCATGTCATCAACCTAGTATATGGGACATCCCTGGAGCAAAAAGAGTCGGTGACATCACAGGTCACATGAGGCGCCACAGAAGTAGGAAACAGCTGTATTGTATTTGAGTTATTTGCTGTGGACATTGATAGATGAATAATTATTTAAACAAAACCATTTTATATTACATTTCTTTAAATGTTTAACTTTTTTTATCCCCCCCAAAAAAATTTTGCTGATGATTTTTATTTTTTACCTCTATGTATTACCATGTATTTTTTATGTCAGTGTACAGGTAGGCTGGTGGTAGAGAATACTAAGAATGCCATCTCTTCTGGACAATTTGTTTCAAGGAATAATAATATTTTCCAAAATATGACAATTCTGGAGGCTTTTTGTTTTAACTCTGCGTCGTGCTGCTCCTTTGTTGTTCTTCTTCCTAGAAATGTATGAATCAATTGACAACTGGGTGTTATTAACCCCTTAAGGACCCAGCCCATTTATACCTTAAGGACCCGGCCATTTTTTGAACATCTGACCACTGTCACTTTAAACATTAATTACTCTGATATGCTTTTACTTTTCATTCTGATTCCTAGATTGTTTTTTCATGACATATTCTACTTTATGTTAGTGGTGAAATTTTGTCGATACTTGCATAATTTTTTGATGAAAAATTCCAAAATGTGATGAAAAAATTTAAAATTTTGCATTTTTTTTTTACTTTGAAGCTCTCTGCTTATAAGGAAAATGGATATTACAAATAAATTATATATTGATTCACATATACAATATGTCTACTTTATGTTTGCATCATAAAGTTGACATGTTTTTACTTTTGGAAGACATCAGAGGTGTTATGATTCGGCAAGCTGGAGGTGGATCCTCTGCGTCAGAGAGGGATTGGCGTGGACCGTGCCGGCGGACCGGTTCTAAGTTGCTACTGGTTTTCACCAGAGCCCGCCGCAAAGCAGGATGGTCTTGCAGCGGCGGTAGCAACCAGGTCGTATCCACCGGCAACGGCTCAACCTCTCTGACTGCTGAGATAGGCGCGGTACAAAAGGTCAAGGCAAGAGCAAGGTCGGACGTAGCAGAAGGTCAGGGCAGGCAGCAAGGGTCGTAGTCAGGGGCAACAGCAGAAAATCTGGAACACAGGCTTTGGACAACACTAAACGCTTTCTCTGGCACAAGGCAACAAGATCCGGCAAGGAAGGGAAGGGGAAGTGAGGTTATATAGACAGGGAGCAGGTGGAAGCTAGTTAGACTGATTGGGCCAGGCACCAATCATTGGTGCTCTGGCCCTTTAAATCCTAGAGAGCTGGCGCACGCGCGCCCTAGAGAGCGGAGCCGAGCGCGCCAGAACGTGACAGCCGGGGACCGGGACGGGTAAGTGGCTTGGGATGCAATTCGCGAGCGGGCGCGTCCCGCTATGCGAATCGCATCCCCATCGTGAATGTCAGTGCAGCGCTCCCGGTCAGCGGGTCTGACCGGGGCGCTGCAGAGAGGAGAACGCCGCGAGCGCTCCGGGGAGGAGCAGGGACCTGGAGCGCTCGGCATAACAAGAGGGCTCCAAAGTTCAGCAGCAATTTTCCAATTTTTCACAAAATTTTCAAAATCGGAATTTCTCAGGGACCAGTTCAGTTTTGAAGTGGATTTGAAGGGCCTTCATATTAGAAATACCCCACAAAAGACCCCATTATAAAAACTGCACCCCTCAAAGTATCCAAAATGACATTCAGTTAATGTGTTAACCCTTTAGGAATAGCAGCAAAGTGAAGGAGAAAATTCAAAATCTTCATTTTTTACACTCGCATGTTCTTGTAGACCCAGTTTTTGAATTTTTACAAGTGGTAATAGGAGAAAAAGCCCCCCAAATACCCCATATGTGGCCCTAAACTGTTTCCTTGAAATACGACAGGGCTCCAAAGTGAGAGAGCGCCATGCGCATTTGAGGACTACATTAGGGATTGCATAGGGGTGGACATAGGGGTATTCTATGCCAGTGATTCCCAAACAGGGTGCCTCCAGCTGTTGCTAAACTCCCAGCATGCCAGGACAGTCAGTGGCTGTCCAGAAATGCTGGGAGTTGTTATTTTGCAACAGCTGGAGGCTCCGTTTTGAAAACACTGCCGTACAATACGTTTTTCATTTTTATTCGGGGGGGGGGGACAGTGTAAGGGGGTGTATATGTAGTGTTTTGCCCTTTATTTTGTGTTAGTGTAGTGTAGTGTTTTTAGGGTACATTCGCACTGGCGTGTTACAGTGAGTTTCCCGCTAGGAATTTGCACTGCGGCGAAAAATTTGCCGCAGCCCAAACTTGTAGCAGGAAACTTACTGTAAACCTGCCCGTGTGAATGTACCCTGTACGTTCACATGGGGGGGGCAAACCTACAGCTGTTTCAAAACTACAACTCGCAGCATTACTGACAGACCGTTCATGCTGGGAGTTGTACTTTTGCAAAAGCTGGAGGCACACTGGTTGGAAAACCTTCAGTTAGGTTCTGTTACCTAATTCAGTATTTTCCAACCAGTGTGCCACCAGCTGTTGCAAAACTACAACTCCTAGCATGTACTGATCGCCGAAGGGCATGCTGGGAGATGTAGTTATGCAACAGCTGGAGGTACGCAACCACAACTCCCAGCATGCCGAGACAGCTGTTTGCTGTTTGGGCATGCTGGGATTTGCAGTTTTGCAACATCTGGAGGGCTACAGTTTAGAGAACACTGCACAGTGATCTCCAAACTGTGGCCCTCCAGTTGTTGTAAAACTACAAATCCCAGCATGCCCACACAGCAAACAGCTGTTTGAGCATGCTAGGAGTTGTAGTTTTGCAAGATCTAGTGGGCAACAGTTTAGAGATCACTGCACAGTGATCTCCAAACTGTGACCCTCTAGCTGTTGCAAAACTACAAATCCCAGCATGCCCACACAGCAAACAGCTTTCTGGGCATGCTGGGAGTTGTAGTTTTGCAACATCGGGAGGGCTACAGTATAGAGACCACTGTATAGCCCTCCAGAGGTTGCTAGGCAACTCACCGGCTTCCATACGATCCAGCGAGCCAGCCGCACGTCATCGTCGCCCGCCGATCACCGTCGCCAGCTGCCGTCGGTCCTCTTCGGTTTCCCCATCCTGCCCCGCCTATTGTAAGTGGGCAGAACAGGGAAACCGAAAGTTAGCCCCCCGCCCCCAATCTGCGCTTCTGTCGTCGCTTCCATACGCCCTAGGTCCTTAAGGGGTTAATGTGCGGTATGTTCTCACACACTCTAACACAGTCCAATTAGTGCTGATAGTATTAGGCTGTGCAGGGACACACCCCTTTGATAAGAAGTATAGTAACTCCCAGTGTTTAAGTTATTCATACATTTTCAAGAACCCTTAACCCCTTAAGGACCACGGGCGGGGACCGGATAGGGATGCCTGCTGAAATCGTTGGGGGGTCCTGATCAATGGTCAATTCAGATCGGCGATTTGCGATGATTCCGGTTTAATCGAGCCCCAGGTGACCCGGTGACCGGGAAAAAAGGGTGAAAGGTGCCGTCCGACACAGCACCTATCACCCTATAGCAGCAGGAGTGAGGTGGTGCCACCTCAAGATCGTCCTGATTCATCGACCGTTACCAGCCAACAAATCAGGAAGCCTGCTGTGGGGGTGTCCCTAACAGCACTTGCTCCACCCTATTCCGGAGGGCGAGAGCGGGTGCCGGGAGTGTGTACCTGGACTGGGGCCCCCGATCCCCAGCATCAGCAGCGGGATCGGGGCCACTGGAGTGGAGACAGTGGCTGCGGTGGCAGGAGGATCCGGAGTGTGCGCAGCAGCAGGAGGTAAGCCTGGCCTCCTGCTGTTGCTAAGCAACAACTCCCAGCATGCACAAAAGGGCATGCTGGGAGTTGTTGTTATGCAACAGCAGAAAGCACTACTACAACTCCCAGCATTCCCTTTGGTAGTTTGTGCATGCTGGGGGTTGTAGTTATGCAACAGCTGGAGGCACATTTTTTTCTATGAAAAAGTGTGCCTCCAGCAATTGCATAACTACAACCCCCAGCATGCACAAACTACCAAAGGGCATGCTGGGAGTTGCCGTAGTGTGCCCCCAGCTGTTGCAAACTGCAACTCCCAGCATGCACTGATAGACTGTACATGCTGGGAGTTGTAGTTTTGCAACAGCTGGAGGCACACTGGCTGCGAAACACTGAGTTAAGTAACAAACTCTCAGTGTTTTGCAACCAATGTGCCTCCAGCTGTTGCATAACTACAACTCCCAGCATGTATGGCCTGTCAGGGCATGCTGGGAGTTGTAGTTTTGCAACAGCTGAAGGTTTGGGGTACAAACTCTCATTGTACATTCACACGGGCGGGTTTACAGCAAGTTTTCTGCTGCAAGCTTAAGATGCAGCAAATATTCCGCCGCAGCTCAAACTCGCTGTAAACCCCTGCCCATGTGAATGTACCCTAAAAACACTACACTACACTACACCTACACAAAATAAAAAATAAAACACTACATATTCACATGGCGGAAGCAAATCCCCAATTTAGGTCTCAAATGAGCATGGCACTCTCTCGCTTTGGAGCCCTGTCGTATTTCAAGGCACAGTTTAGTGCCACATATGGAGTATTTCCAAACTCGGGAGAAATTGTGTTACAAATTTGGGGGGCTTTTTCCTCCTTTTACCCCTTATGAAAAGGTAAAGTTGGGGTCTACACCAGCATGTTAGTGTAAAAACATTTCATTTTTTACACTATGATGCTGGTGTTGCCTCATACTTTTAATTTTCAAAGCGGTAAAAGGAAAAAAAGACCCCCAAAATTTGTAATGCAATTTCTCCTGAGTACGGAAATACCTCATATGTGGGCATAAAATGCTCTGCGGACGCACAACAAGGCTCAAGAGTGAGAGCGCACCATGTACATTTCAGGTCTAAATTGGTGATTTGCACAGGGGTGGCTAATTTTACAGCCGTTCTGACATAAACGCAAAACAATAAATACCCACATGTGACCCCATTTTGGAAACTACACCCCTCACGGAACATAACAATAGGTATAGTGAGCCTTAACACCCCACAGGTGTTTGAAAAAAAATGTAATGTTTTCACTAAAATGATGGTGTTACCCTAAATTTTTCATTTTCACAAGGGGAAATAGAAAAAAAGCCCACCAAATATTGTAACCCCATTTCTCTGCGGGCGAACTACAATGCTCAGAAGAGAAGCTCCAAGCTTCTCGCCTACCTCCACTATGGCCCCGTCTCCTGCTACTGCCGGCGGGGCTGGGATTCGTGCCCGCATGCAAATCCCAGCCCGTCAATCACCTCCTTGCTCTCCTGCTGCCTCCGCTCTGTCTCAGTCCAGCACACGCGTGACTGCCCCTTAGGGCGCATGCGCCTGAGCTTTAAAATTTAAAGGGCCAGTACGCCCATAATTGTGTCTCACATCTGTCCCCACTCTATAAGTTCCTGCACCTCCCCCTCTTCCCTGCCGTATCTTCGGTGCCCCATAGCCTGAGATTAAGGGTTCCCAAGTCTGTTGTTTGTCCTTGTATTAGACCCTTCCGCTACATTTCTTGACTACGTCACCTTGCCCCCTGCCTTGACCTTCTGCTAAGTCCGACTACGCCTCTGCCTCATCCCACTGTATCTCGATTCGCCTAGCTACCTGTGTGATTTATGAAAGAAAAGAAAAGAAAACACGGAGCGCCTCATAGGGTATTAACCTTCATTAAATTAGAGATAAAATGTAAATATTCACAGGGTGCTCACCTGCATGGGTTGTGGGTTAGCCACAACACTAGTGTATGCCAATCAATCCCTCTCCGGGGAGAATACCAGGGATATGCAGCAAGGAGAAGATGATCGGGTAAGGAACCACATGTGACCACCCGTCGTATATAGGCAAGAATTCAACCTGATGAAGGAGTCACTTTGATTCTGAAAGCGCTTGTTATGGACAAATAAATTCAGCTCTTTAGTACATTTGGCTGACTGGTGCATTTTTAGCACTTAAGGGATTTTTTGCGCAATTGGAGTATGTTTTTTTTATTGAATTCTTACCTGTGTGGTTGAGTCATATCCTCGTCTGGCACCAGTCTTTCAGCAACCACCACAACCTTCTACGTTGCTTCCCACAGTGGAAGCTATGCATGTGGATCGGTCTCGCTTGACTTTGCCGGAAAGAATTCCCCAACGAGCTGAGAATCTTTGCCTCTACTGCGCCAGTACGGATCATTTCCTCAGAGACTGTCCTGTGCGTCCTCAGTCACAGGGAAACGCTTGCACCTAAGCTTTGTGGGAGAGGCTTTCCTAGGTGTGAATACTTCCTCTCCACACTTGAATTTGACGGTCCAGCTTTCTCTTCCCTCCAAGGAGAGTATTTCTGTTCTTGTCTTCCTGGACTCAGGTTCCACAGGGAATTTTATTAATGCTTCCTTGGTACAAAGGTATCGTCTGCCGGTGTCTCTCCTCCTGAAGTCTTTGTATATCTCTACGGTCAAATCTGGACTGTACAGTGCAATATCGCACTGAACCATTGTCTATGCAGGTCAGAGTCTTGCATCAGGAGAACTTGTCCTTCTATGTACTTCCTCATTGCACCTCCGCTCTTTTGCTTGGTCTTCCCTGGCTGCAACTTCATGCTCCGCAGCTAGATTAGAAAACCGGAGAAGTACTTACTGCAACAACAACTGTATTCAAACACTTCCATCTAAATTGGTGTCTCCTTCTACTTCTCTGCCCGGTTTACCATCGTTTCTTCTGGACTTTGCTGACATCTTCAGTAAGAAGAAAGCTGAAGTCCTACCACCTCATCGGAGAAAAACTGCGGAGAAAAACAACACTATTGTAGATCGTGAACTCTTGGCAATAAAACTGGCTCTGGAAGAATGACGTCATCTCTTGGAGGGCTCTGAACATCAGATCACTATATATTCTGATCATTAGAATCTGCTCTACCTACAGACAGCTCAACAACTCAACCCAAGGCAGGCCCAATGATCTCTGTTCTTCTCCAGATTTGACTTCTACATTCACTTCCGTCCAGCAGCAAAGAATCTATGAGCAGACGCACTCTCCAGGTCTTCCGACCAGGAAACTCTTCCTCAGCATATTATTCCTCCTGAGAGTCTCATCTCTGTAGCGCCAGCAAGACTCCGTCACCTGCCTCCTGGAAATCTCCCCATTTAAGACTCCAAGTCTTTAAGTGGGGTCATTCCTCTCTCCTGGCCAGTCATTCCGGAATTCGTAAGTCCTTGCAGCTCACCTCCAGACACTATTGGTGGCCGAGTTTAAAACAGGATGTCGTTGATTTTGTCCGTTCTTGTTCTGTCTGTGCCCAAGACAAGATTCCTCATTCTAAACCAGCAGGTCTTCTACAGCCTTTTGCCGGTCCCAGAGCTTCCCTGGAGCGATATTGGTATGTACTTCATTACTGACCTTCCATCTTCCAGCGGCAATACAGTCATCTGGGTGGTAGTAGACCAATTTTCTAAAATGGCCCATTTCGTGCCACTGCCTGGACATCCTTCAGCTCAACAGCTTGCTAAGCTTTTTCTTTGCCACATCTTCTGCCTACATGGACTGCCTTCTCATACTGTATCTGACCATGGAGTCCAGTTCGTCTCAAAGTTCTGGCGAGCCCTCTGTTCACGTTTCCAAGTTAAGCTGGATTTTTCCTCTGCCTATCACCCTCAATCCAATGGACAGGTCGAGAGAATGAATCAGGTCTTAGGACACTGCCTTCGTCATTTCGTCTCTAATTGTCAAAGCTACTGGGTCGAGTTGCTTCCTTGGGCGGAGTTCTCATACAATCATAAGGATTCTGAATCCACTGGGACTTCACTTTTCTTTGTGGTTTATGGACTTCATCCTCGTTCGGGCTGGAGGAGAGGTCTTGGGAGCCACAGGACAACATCTTGGACCGTGACCTTATCCAGAAATTCTTGTCCTCCCTAAAGATGGGGAGACCTAAGGGGGTAACTGTCATGGTGAGCGCTCCAGTCCAGCGCTCCGACCGTGAGCGTTCACCTCCCCGCTTCTTGCCTGCCTCCGCAATGGCCCCATTTCCTGCTACTGCCGGCAGCAGTATCCCAGCCTGTCACTCACCTCCTCGCTCCCCTGCTTCCTCTGCTCTGTCTCAGCTCGGGCGCATGCATCCCCGTCCCTTAGGGCGCGCGTGCCGGAGCTCTAAAATTTTAAGGGCCAGTACGCCCATAATTATGTCTTACACCTGTCCCTACTCTATAAGTTCCTGCACCTCCCCCTCTTCCCTGCCAGATCTTCAGTGCCCCATAGCCTTAGATTAAGTGGTCCCAAGTCTGTTGTTTTCCTGTGTATTAGACCCTTCCACTACGTTTCTTGACTATGCCACCTTGCCGCCTGCCTTGACCTTCTGCCAAGTCCGACTACGCCTCGGCCTCTTCCTACTGTACCTCGCTTCACCCAGCTACCTGTGTGGATGAGTCATATCGGGGGTAGCGACCTGGGTGCCACCTGCTGCAGCAAGCCCATCCTTGTGACAGGCTCTGGTGAAGACCAGCGGCACCTTAGACTCCGCTCCCCGATACAGCCCAAGTCATTAACCTCACAGATCAGTGGACCCACATCCTGCATCATTACATTTATGCAATAAGTATAATTAACATACTGCAACTTTTTTAGAAACATCACAAATCTTTGTGTAAATCTCAGAGCACCCTTACAGTCAACAGAGATTCAAGCTGGTATTGCACTGATGGGCTTTGCAAGCCTAGTTAAAGTGGTTTTCTGTCAGGAAGGGGGGTTCAGAACCATGCTTATTGTGTCGGATATTAGAGGAAAACGGTCATCCTGTTCACCCACAATAAACCCAATACACTGGGTTGTAGTGTGGATGAACAGGTGTCCGATGAGGGGTTACTGACTAAAATACGTACATTCGGTCAGGAGATATGTCCCATCGAGGATCCCCTTCTATGTTCTCTTAATTGCGTGCTGGAGGCAAGCCCCAGAGGGTCTTAGGGCTCAACATACTACACCACACCTATACAGATTAATCCCTCAGCAATAACCCTTAACTAAAGACCCCCCTAACAATATTAAAACTTAGCTTTTTATTATGATCACTAAAATAACTGAATTGAAAAATAAGTACTCATTGCTCAATTACTACCAGGTGGCACGTTCCCTGTTTCATAATATTATCACTTTGATTGTCCTGATACTGTGTCCACTATGGAATTGCATGTATCTCACTGTGATACTTTTTGTAGTTAATAGCTGTAAAACTAAAACTTTAACAGCATCCTCTCTGACATTTTGCCAGTATACACTGGCTTTATCAAAGGCCTCAAGCCATCAGGACAATCAAAGTGATAATATTATGACACAGTGAACGTAGTTTTAATATTTATGGGTAGGAGAAACAGAGATCGGCACTGCCGCATATGGTGAAAGTCCTCTTTACTGTGAGAGTTTGCAACAGCAGCAGAACGCAGTTTCGAGACCACTATGTGGTTCCATTATGTGCTCTAACCTTATGAAGGACAGTCCATGGCAAACCAGCAAAGAAGAAAACAAATGAGCACTCATGGTTCAGGAAGTCACTACAAGTGGTAACTTTATTCTTTGTTCGAGGTGCAGTATAAAAACTCCATATCACAGGACATCAGGGTCCGCGGATGTGACAGGTAAACAGCTGCTTTCGCGCCGGACAAGCAGCACTTCTTTACACCAACCTCTTCCATTACCTGGGGATAGGTAAATACACCTACATTCATCACATCACGGAAAAGGGGCGTTATAATGTGTGCACATACAAGTGATTTAAAAACAAAGCAGAGAAAATTTTTCTGTAAACCTGCAACAGTACATCATATACAGGCACTCATATCTAGTCTATCATTTAGACCGAGGTTTCCGAATGCATTTGACATGCGGAGACATACAGAATCGTTTACCTTTTCTTTGTAGTAAACGATTCCGTATGTCTCCGCCTGCCGCTGCAGCCACTCATTCAATCACAAGAAATTGCAATGCTTTCAGGTCATTATTATGGGCTTCTTTAACATGCTGCATCAGTCTGGGGGAGCCTTTACCTGTTTTAAGGAAATTTATGTGCTTCCTAAACTTAATGTTTACAGGGCAGGTAGTGCACCTGATATAGAACCTGTGGCACACACAGCGCATTGTGTACACAACGTTTTTCATGCAGCAATATACAAAGTCCCTGCAGTGTACCTCTACTCCTCCTAGGGTAACGTATTTGTTGGTGCCGCAAAAATTGCACCAGTTACAATGCCCACATCTGTGGGTTCCTTTCAGGGTGCTTTTATTCAACCAGTTTTTATCAGGGGAGGCGGTGTTGAAACTACTGCTTACTCAAGTGTCTTCATACATTTTTTAAATCATTTGTATGTGCACACATTGTAACACCCCTTTTCCATGACGTGAGGCACGAGAGCGGCTGTTTACCTGTCACGTCCGTGGACCCTGGTGTCCTGCAATATGGTGCTTTTATACTGCACCTAGAACAAAGAATAAAGTTACCACTTGAAGCGACTTCCTTCATAAGGTTAGAACACAGGAGGGAACCGCATAGTGGTCTCGAAGCTGTGTTGTGCTGCTGTTGCAAACACAGTAAAGAGGACTTTCACCATACGCGGCAGTGACGATCTGTTTCTCCTACCCATATTTTTGGACTTTGTCTTCTCCTATGCAGGCCAGAGCAAGCTTTGTAGGAAAAAGATCCTCTATATCCCAAAGGTCAGTGTGAGTTACAGTATGGACATGGAATTAAATGATTTGCTAAGCAGCATGATGGATGCAGTGGATGGTGCTTTTTCCGCAGGGTGCCAGGGCGCAGATAGTTTCTTTACTGCCTGCAACAGTAAGGATGCACTAAAAGTAATAGTGTGAAAAGTTTGAAAAACAAAATCTCTAATTTATCTAAAAAAAAAAAAACAAGAATATTCTGAACAATAAAGTCCCTGTAGTCCTACAAAAAAATTTACCGTGTCCCTAGAGGGCTCAGAAACTACAAGGAACCATCGCAGTTCATGGAGGATGAGTCTTTCATGCAGGAATGGCACCAATTGCATCTGGACTATAGTATAAATATGAAGAAAGCTGTCATCAAAAGAAATGAAACTGAATATGCCCAAATAACCTCTAACCTTATGAAAGCAAAAATTGAGCTAAGAGTACGGGTGACAGAGTCCCTGTTCTCAATGTACACCGAAAAGATCTTCTCCTTCTCTAAATACACCAATAAAAGACGTCCCCAACGGAGAAACAAAAGAAAGGGACAAAAATCAGACTTCTGGACAACAGATTCGGAGTCCAGTGAGTCAGAAGAGAAGGGGAAAAAATCTACACAAAAAGAAAAGCCTTAAAACACCTCGAGCCAAGGAGGGAACCTCTGCTGACCCTTTAGGAGACGGAAGAGGAAGGGCAGAACCAGGTCAAGGAGGAAAAGGTTGGAGCCAAAAACGGAAAACAGTATCTTGGAATAGATCCCGGAATAGATCCTGAACATTTCCAAGATTTGAAAGTGATAAACTTATCGGACTATGTGGTGGACAAAGCGACGGAGTCAGTTCTGTTAAAAGGACTTAATTTTTGTTTAGTATAGGACTTTGACCAAGTAGCCTTAGAGGTTGATCTCTTTCGTGCTATAAGAAAAATTGATCTGAAAAAATTATTTTGTAATAAAGAGGAGAAATCAAAACTTAGATCAGAAGGAGAGGTTTCAGTGAGTATTGGACCTCTTAGTTTTAGTGTGCTAAATGAAGTGTGCTAAATGAAGCTGAATTAGGTTGTCTCGATGCACTGATAAACCTACTGCCAGATGGTTTAGGGAGTGGGACAGAGAGTGATGACTCTAATGTGAGGGAATTGACAGAATTTAAAGGAGGGGTACCTTCTACTTTTTTCCCACCAATTTTAGTTGGTAGCAATCTTGATTTGTTCCAAAAAAGAGTACAAGAGGAGGTTAAAGCCCTACATCAGCCTAAAGATCCTGATAACCTCCCGAGGGAGGAAAAGTCCGCCCTAGAGAGATTAAAAAAGAGAGAGGATATCATCGTGATGAAATCTGACAGGGGGGGGGTATAGTATTAATGAATAGGGACTATTATATAAAAGAAGCCAACAGACAGTTGGAAAACCCCTTACATTATAAGAAATTAGCTAATAACCCCCTTGTCGGAACTACACAAAAAACTTTCATCAAAATTAAGGACTTACTTAGAAAAAGCTGTGATGTCCAAAAGACTCGTGGAGAGATTGCTACCTAAGAACCTGAGAGAGGCAGTCTGGTACTTCCTCCCAAAGGTTCACAAAACGTTGGAGTCCACACCCGGGAGACCAATTGTCTCCAGGGTGGGGACTCTAACGGAACCTTTGTCCCAATATATTGATTGGCTCCTTCGCCCTCTACTTACAGAAATTCTGGCATTAGTAAAGGACACAAATGAGTTCCTTCAGACACTCGAGGGACTCGCTCTACCTGAACATTGTATTCTAGTGTGAATTGACATCGAGAGTCTCTACATTAGTATCCTGCAAGAAAAAAGTGTAGAGACTATCAGAGAGCTCCTCGGGTGTTCTGGAAGAAATACAAATTACATTAAACCCACATGTCGTTTTTCTTGCCATTTTTTTTTACTCCCATAGACTTCTATGGGAGAAAAACACCATAGGCACAACATGCTGTGAAAACGCCAAGAAACGCCAAAAAAGAGTGAAAAAACTGCAAGAGGATTAAAAAAAAATTCCAAACTGAAAAACACAAAGTGGAAAAATAATTGATTTACAGCTAACATCTGGCTGCAGCGTTTTTTTGGCTGAAAAAATGCCATGCGGCAGAATTGGCGTTTTTCTTGGTGTTTTTCCCCCCAAAAAACTAGTGGAAACTTAGCCTAAAGGACAGCATTTAACACACCTAAAGTGTGAATGTGGACCAAAGCAATCTGATGCAAGAATCTTAGATGAAATGTTATAGAACAGAGGAGCAGTGCAAATTGGTGGTGGCCTGAAGTGATATACAATGTTTTGTGAGCTGGAAAACTTTTTAATAATTTGAAAATAAAAAGAAGTTTTATAGTTTTACAGGTCCTTATTTGGTACTTGTGTTTATACTTAAGCCAGTCACATGGCATTCACACTGGGAGGCTGAAGCATCAAAGTCTACAATAGATTGAATATGGGACTACTATGTCACTGAAATTGGTAAATCTATATGTGTTTTATATTTTCTTGAGAAATAAAATGACAAAGTACATAGAAAGTACTGGTAACCATTGATATAAATTAAAGGGGTATTCCGGCCTTAGACATCTTATCCCCTATCCATTCTGTGCCGGTCGCTGCACGCCAGATGAAGACGTCATATTGTGACGGCTATTCCGGGTGCTGCACTGAGATCGCAGGGGGTCCCAGCGGCGGGAACCCCATGATCAGACATCTTATCCCTTATTCTTTGGATTTCTAAGGCTGGAATACCCCTTTAATATATAATATATAGTTGCAATGTTAAACAGTACATAATTAAATAATCAATCAATCATATATGTCAAATGTACGATAAAAATAACAAAGCAAGACTATGTCCATCCTGATAATGACCCTACAATTGTGGTATTCATTGGAATACTGGCAAAACAATATGCTAAGGTGTATCATAGGTATATTGAGTTTAATGGACCCAAAAAAAAAATCAACTGCTGACTATGTCTGGTTCATACTGTTATTTTGTGAGACTCAAAAGTACAGACATAATTCCTTTCCTTTTACAATTCACTCCTTATGTTGTCCTCAGAAAACTGCATTAAAGGGGTTCTCCGCTGGAAAACATCTTTCTTTAAATCAACTGGTGCCAGAAAGTTTAACATATTTGTAAATTACTTCTATTTAAAAATCTTAATCCTATCAGTACTTATCAGTTGCTGTATGCTCCACAGGAAGTTCTTTTCTTTTTCAATTTCCTTTCTGTCCGATCACAGGGATCTCTGCTGACACCTCTGTCCATGTCAGGAACTGTACAGAGCAGGATAGGCTTGCTATGGGGACTTGCTCCTACTCTGGATAGTTCCTAAAATGGACAGAGGTGTCAGCAGAGAGCAATGTGGTCAGACAGAAAGGAAATCCAAAGAGAAAAGAACTTCCTGTGGAACAAATAGCAGCTGATAAGTACTGGAAGGATAAATATTTTTTTTAAATAGAACTAATTTACAAATCTGTTTAACTTTCTGTCACCAGTTGATTTAAAAAAAAAAAAATGTTTTCCAGCGGAGTACCACTTTAAAGCAGCTTGTGTGAAAGCACCCATATAGCTCCAACAGATTGTGCACCATTGTGAGCTTATAAAGGAATATAAATCACACAATCATAATAAAGAAAACATTTTTAAAGAAAATTCCAAACTTGTATGAAGGTGTCAAGATGACAAGAGAATGTCTACAGTGCCAGTGTCTAAATTCAATACTTGTTCTAAATTCCATACTCCTTCCGTTCTCTATTTAATTAGACAACTTTTATATTAGATTAGGAATAATTGATAGCACAAGTAATTAAGAAAGTTATAAACAACTCACACAGCTTAATTAAATGCCATCGCCTAAGGTTATTTTTGCTATTCAGCAACCACTCTTCAACTTATATGTTAATACTTAAACTAGCAAAGATTGTCTATCAAAGATACTTGCATTTTGTAAATGCTTTAGGCACAAAACTTGCACGTCCTGCAGAGAATCGCTTTAGCTTTACCTGACAATATCCTGGTGTGAAACCCAGGAGGCTTTGAGATTACTGCATTTATCGCTCTAGCACCCTTGGTTATAAAACAGAATAAAACAGAAACTTTGACTACAAAGTCAAATAGAGTCCTGAACTGCTACAAGGATTGCATTATGTTGTGTTAAAGGGGTATTCCAGGAAAAAAAGTTATTTTTATTTTCATATCAACTGGCTCCAGAAAGTTAAACAGATTTGTAATTTACTTAATCTTAATCCTTTCAATAATTATCAGCTGCTGAAGTTGAGTTGTTGTTTTCTGTCTGGCAACAGTGCTCTCTGCTGACATCTCTGCTTGTCTCGGGAACTGCACAGCGTAGAAGAGGTTTGCTATGGGGATTTGCTTCTAAACTGTGCTTGTAATTGCAAATGCGATAACCTTAGGATAGGCTATCAATGTTTAAAAGGTGGATAATTCCTTTAAAATATTACCCAAAAACTTTAGTGTTAGTTAAAATTGTTAACTATATAATATAGTAAACAATACAAATTTATATGGGTACCCTAAAATAAAAGTATCCAATGTTACTTTTTAAAGTGAACTGAAATGATAAAACTAAGTCTTTGTCAGTCCTTAGGATTGTCTGCATACCCCTAAAATGTTGTATAGTTACATTGCAGACAACACAAGCAAAGTTGCTAGTGGTCTGTAAATTCACAAACAGATTGTCACGTCGGGCAGGGGTACATGCAACCCTGAGCTTGTCCGCAGCCACTTTTCCTGCCTACTTGAATATCTGGCCTAAGCGAAGGATCCTCAACTAAATGACCGTCCCTAGTCTCAGAAAGTGCTGGGCTTTAGAATGGTCAGACAAACCAGATAGATCAGTAACCCCCAGACACATCAGGGACAAAGTCAGCCGAAACAGGGTTAACCAGAGAAAAGCCAAAGTCCAAATAACCAGGAGAGAAAACCGAGAACAGACAACAAATAGACAAACACACAAGCAAGCTAGTCAGACAGGCCAAGATCAGAACCAAGAAGAGCAATGAGTACAAAATTACAAGACAAAGAACAGTCAGGCACAAGCAATGATCAGGAGAACAGAATAAACAGGCTAGTGAAGGGTATGAGCCGCAATCACAAGCAAAGTGAAATAACAGTGACTAGACACTTCCAATTATTTTTTAATCTTTATGTAAGGCCTCGGAAGTTCATATCTTGGTGTACATGTAACCATGATTTATACACTCCATATAAAGGAGGCAGGCACATAGAACTCCACAGTCCACTGACTGCCCCAGCGCTCATGCAGCTGATAGGATAGCAGGGGCTGTCAATTCACTGTTTAGAGCAGATGTTGCTCTGGGCCTGGAGAGAGTAGGCTGCACAAAAAATCCAGGCCTGATCTTGTCATGGATCCAAAAATGTGACTGTTGTACAATAAAAAAAAAAATTGCATTGATATTTGTTTTTAAGCTTGAGAAAGTGGTGCAGGCTATTGTGTTTTATAATTCATTCATATTTTACATTCCACAATAAATCCTGCTAATGTGTTCATATTGGTATCTAAAATAAAGGAATACACCATGAGGATCAAATTATTGGGAAACCTCCACATTATCCTATGCGAGTAATCAGGATAGATTATACCAACTTGGTACTGGATTTGAACATTCTCCGGCAGAGCCAGGGCAAAGATGACTTTCTTCCCAACAGGCTTTGGTGAAAGGGAACACACTGACTTAGGCCTAGACCTCCTCTCCGCAAGTGTCCAAGCAGAAGACAGACAGGACTTGTGTGCTCGCGTGCCTGATCTGGACTAGATTGAACAGGGTTTGGTTCCAGCCCTCTAAGGAGAAAGGGTTGGACTCCAGAGACTTCTACCTCTAGCAGCTTCTAGCAGAAGATTGTCTGAGAGAAGGTCATGTGATTGGACCCTGACCAATCGCTAGAAAGAACCTGGAAAAGTACATGAGAAGTGTGTTCTCCTCCAGCTCTGTGCCATGTGACTGAGACAGACTCCCAATGTAAGTCTATTAGACTGTGTTGGTTGTATGCACAGAGAGCAGTGAAAGAAGTGCTAAGCAGCATGCTTCTCTCCCTGCTTGTTCTAGCAATTGGTTGAGGTCTGAACACTCAGTTCCCGACCTATTAAAACTTTTGATATGTCTCTGTGACAGGTACACTTTAAGGATACATCCTTACATGATCAGCTAGCCCAGTGTATGTTAATAGTGCAGTTGGTAGGTGCTATTTTCCTTCTGATCAATTACATGTTCCTCTGACAGACTGCTGAACTTCTAGAAAGGCTTAAGGTATGTGTACACATTGGAATTTCCATAGGAAATTCAGCATTAGAATTTCGCACAGAGATTCCGAAGCAGAAGAGCTGTGAACATGTTACGCCGAGCGCTCCGGGTCCCCGCTCCTCCCCGGAGCGCTCGCTTCACTCTCCCCGCGGCAGCGCTCCGGTCACGTCCTCTGACCCGGGGCGCTGCGATTCCGCTGCCAGCCGGGATGCGATTCGCGATGCGGGTAGCGCCCGCTCGCGATGCGCACCCCGGCTCCCCTACCTGACTCGCTCTCCGTCTGTTCTGTCCCGGCGCGCGCGGCCCCGCTCCCTAGGGCGCGCGCGCGCCGGGTCTCTGCGATTTAAAGGGCCACTGCGCCGCTGATTGGCGCAGTGGTTCCAATTAGTGTGTTCACCTGTGCACTTCCCTATATCACCTCACTTCCCCTGCACTCCCTTGCCGGATCTTGTTGCCTTAGTGCCAGTGAAAGCGTTCCTTGTGTGTTCTTTGCCTGTGTTTCCAGACCTCCTGCCGTTGCCCCTGACTACGATCCTTGCTGCCTGCCCCGACCTTCTGCTACGTCCGACCTTGCTTCTGTCTACTCCCTTGTACCGCGCCTTTCTTCAGCAGCCAGAGAGGTTGAGCCGTTGCTAGGGGATACGACCTGGTCACTACCGCCGCAGCAAGACCATCCCGCTTTGCGGCGGGCTCTGGTGAAAACCAGTAGTGACTTAGAACCGATCCTCTAGCACGGTCCACGCCAATCCCTCTCTGGCACAGAGGATCCACTACCTGCCAGCCGGCATCGTGACAGTAGATCCGGCCATGGATCCCGCTGAAGTTCCTCTGCCAGTTGTCGCTGACCTCACCACGGTGGTCGCCCAGCAGTCACAACAGATAGCGCAACAAGGCCAACAGCTGTCTCAACTGACCATTATGCTACAACAGTTACTACCACAGCTTCAGCAGTCATCTCCTCCGCCAGCTCCTGCACCTCCTCCGCAGCGAGTGGCCGCTCCTGGGATACGCTTATCCTTGCCGGATAAATTTGATGGGGACTCTAAGTTTTGCCGTGGCTTTCTTTCCCAATGTTCCCTGCATCTGGAGATGATGTCGGACCTGTTTCCCACTGAAAGGTCTAAGGTGGCTTTCGTAGTCAGCCTTCTGTCCGGAAAAGCCCTGTCATGGGCCACACCGCTCTGGGACCGCAATGACCCCGTCACTGCCTCTGTACACTCCTTCTTCTCGGAAATCCGAAGTGTCTTTGAGGAACCTGCCCGAGCCTCTTCTGCTGAGACTGCCCTGTTGAACCTGGTCCAGGGTAATTCTTCCGTTGGCGAGTATGCCGTACAATTCCGTACTCTTGCTTCAGAATTGTCCTGGAATAATGAGGCCCTCTGCGCGACCTTCAAAAAAGGCCTATCCAGCAACATTAAAGATGTTCTGGCCGCACGAGAAATTCCTGCTAATCTACATGAACTTATTCACCTAGCCACTCGCATTGACATGCGTTTTTCCGAAAGGCGTCAGGAACTCTGCCAAGATATGGACTCTGTTCGCACGAGGCGTTTCTTCTCCTCGGCTCCTCTCTCCTCTGGTCCCCTGCAATCTGTTCCTGTGCCTCCCGCCGTGGAGGCTATGCAGGTCGACCGGTCTCGCCTGACACCTCAAGAGAGGACACGACGCCGTATGGAGAACCTCTGCCTGTACTGTGCTAGTACCGAACACTTCCTGAGAGATTGTCCTATCCGTCCTCCCCGCCTGGAAAGACGTACGCTGACTCCGCACAAAGGTGAGACAGTCCTTGATGTCTACTCTGCTTCTCCACGTCTTACTGTGCCTGTGCGGATGTCTGCCTCTGCCTTCTCCTTCTCTACAGTGGCCTTCTTGGACTCTGGATCTGCAGGAAATTTTATTTTGGCCTCTCTCGTCAACAGGTTCAACATCCCGGTGACCAGTCTCGCCAGACCCCTCTACATCAATTGTGTAAATAATGAAAGATTGGACTGTACCATACGTTTCCGCACGGAGCCCCTTCTTATGAGCATCGGATCTCATCATGAGAGGATTGAACTTTTGGTCCTCCCCAATTGCACCTCGGAAATTCTCCTTGGACTTCCCTGGCTTCAACTTCATTCCCCTACCCTGGATTGGTCCACTGGGGAGATCAAGAGTTGGGGGTCCTCTTGTTCCAAGAACTGTCTAAAACCGGTTCCCAGTAACCCTTGCCGTAACTCTGTGGTTCCTCCAGTAACCGGTCTCCCTAAGGCCTATATGGACTTCGCGGATGTTTTCTGCAAAAAACAAGCTGAGACTCTACCTCCTCACAGGCCTTATGATTGCCCTATCGACCTCCTCCCGGGCACTACTCCACCCCGGGGCAGAATTTATCCTCTCTCTGCCCCAGAGACTCTTGCCATGTCCGAATACGTCCAGGAGAATCTAAAAAAGGGCTTTATCCGTAAATCCTCCTCTCCTGCCGGAGCCGGATTTTTCTTTGTGTCCAAAAAAGATGGCTCCCTACGTCCTTGCATTGACTACCGCGGTCTTAATAAAATCACGGTTAAGAACCGCTACCCCTTACCCCTCATCTCTGAACTCTTTGATCGCCTCCAAGGTGCCCACATCTTCACTAAATTGGACTTAAGAGGCGCCTATAACCTCATCCGCATCAGAGAGGGGGACGAGTGGAAAACGGCATTTAACACCAGAGATGGACACTTTGAGTATCTGGTCATGCCCTTTGGACTGTGCAACGCCCCTGCCGTCTTCCAAGACTTTGTCAATGAAATTTTTCGTGATCTGTTATACTCCTGTGTTGTTGTATATCTGGACGATATCCTAATTTTTTCTGCCAATCTAGAAGAACACCGCCAGCATGTCCGTATGGTTCTTCAGAGACTTCGTGACAACCAACTCTATGCCAAAATTGAGAAATGTCTGTTTGAATGCCAATCTCTTCCTTTTCTAGGATATTTGGTCTCTGGCCAGGGACTACAGATGGATCCAGACAAACTCTCTGCCGTCTTAGATTGGCCACGCCCCTCCGGACTCCGTGCTATCCAACGCTTTTTGGGGTTCGCCAATTATTACAGGCAATTTATTCCACATTTTTCTACCATTGTGGCTCCTATCGTGGCTTTAACCAAAAAAAATGCTGATCCCAAGTCCTGGCCTCCTCAAGCAGAAGACGCCTTTA
The DNA here is from genome assembly GCF_029499605.1 of Hyla sarda. Lineage (NCBI taxonomy): Eukaryota > Metazoa > Chordata > Amphibia > Anura > Hylidae > Hyla > Hyla sarda. Next base: position 60,354,407 of record NC_079196.1, read on the forward strand.
AACGACTCAAGTCTGCCTTTTCTTCGGCTCCCGTCCTCTCCAGACCTGACCCTTCCAAACCCTTCCTATTGGAGGTTGATGCCTCCTCAGTGGGAGCTGGAGCTGTTCTTCTACAAAAAAATTCTTCCGGGCATGCTGTCACTTGTGGTTTTTTCTCTAGGACCTTCTCTCCAGCGGAGAGGAACTACTCCATCGGGGATCGAGAGCTTCTAGCCATTAAATTAGCACTTGAGGAATGGAGGCATCTGCTGGAGGGATCAAGTTCTCCTGTTATTATCTACACCGACCACAAGAACCTCTCCTACCTCCAGTCTGCCCAACGGCTGAATCCTCGCCAGGCCCGGTGGTCTCTGTTCTTTGCCCGATTTAATTTTGAGATTCACTTTCGTCCTGCCGATAAGAACATTAGGGCCGATGCTCTCTCTCGTTCCTCGGATGCCTCAGAAGTTGAACTCTCTCCGCAACACATCATTCCACCTGACTGCCTGATCTCCACTTCTCCTGCCTCCATCAGGCAGACTCCTCCAGGAAAGACCTTTGTTTCTCCTCGCCAACGCCTCGGAATCCTCAAATGGGGTCACTCCTCCCATCTCGCAGGTCATGCGGGTATCAAGAAATCTGTGCAACTCATCTCCCGCTTCTATTGGTGGCCGACTCTGGAGACGGATGTTGTGGACTTTGTGCGAGCCTGCACTATCTGTGCCCGGGATAAGACTCCTCGCCAGAAGCCCGCTGGTTTTCTTCATCCTCTGCCTGTCCCCGAACAGCCTTGGTCTCTGATTGGTATGGATTTTATTACTGATTTACCCCCTTCCCGTGGCAACACTGTTATTTGGGTGGTCGTTGATCGATTCTCCAAAATGGCACATTTCATCCCTCTTCCTGGTCTTCCTTCTGCGCCTCAGTTGGCTAAACAATTTTTTGTACACATTTTTCGTCTTCACGGGTTGCCTACGCAGATTGTCTCGGATAGAGGCGTCCAATTCGTGTCTAAATTCTGGAGGGCTCTCTGTAAACAACTCAAGATTAAATTAAATTTTTCTTCTGCATATCATCCCCAGTCCAATGGACAAGTAGAAAGGATTAACCAGATCTTGGGTGATTATTTGCGACATTTTGTTTCCTCCCGCCAGGATGACTGGGCAGATCTCCTCCCATGGGCCGAATTCTCGTATAACTTCAGGGTCTCTGAGTCTTCCTCCAAATCCCCATTTTTCGTGGTGTACGGCCGTCACCCTCTTCCCCCCCTCCCTACTCCCTTGCCCTCTGGTCTGCCCGCTGTGGATGAAATTTCTCGTGACCTTTCCATCATATGGAGAGAGACCCAAAAATCTCTCTTACAAGCTTCATCACGCATGAAGAAGTTCGCGGATAAGAAAAGAAGAGCTCCCCCCGTTTTTTCCCCTGGAGACAAGGTATGGCTCTCCGCTAAATATGTCCGCTTCCGTGTCCCTAGCTACAAGTTGGGACCACGCTATCTTGGTCCTTTCAAAATTTTGTGTCAAATTAATCCTGTCTCTTATAAACTTCTTCTTCCTCCCTCTCTTCGTATCCCTAATGCCTTTCACGTCTCTCTTCTCAAACCACTCATCCTCAACCGTTTTTCTCCCAAATCTGTTCCTCCCACTCCTGTTTCCGGCTCCTCGGACATCTTCTCGGTCAAAGAAATTTTAGCTGCCAAAAAGGTCAGAGGGAAAAATTTTTTTTTAGTGGACTGGGAGGGTTGTGGTCCTGAAGAGAGATCCTGGGAACCTGAGGACAACATCCTAGACAAAAGTCTGCTCCTCAGGTTCTCAGGCTCTAAGAAGAGGGGGAGACCCAAGGGGGGGGGTACTGTTACGCCGAGCGCTCCGGGTCCCCGCTCCTCCCCGGAGCGCTCGCTTCACTCTCCCCGCGGCAGCGCTCCGGTCACGTCCTCTGACCCGGGGCGCTGCGATTCCGCTGCCAGCCGGGATGCGATTCGCGATGCGGGTAGCGCCCGCTCGCGATGCGCACCCCGGCTCCCCTACCTGACTCGCTCTCCGTCTGTTCTGTCCCGGCGCGCGCGGCCCCGCTCCCTAGGGCGCGCGCGCGCCGGGTCTCTGCGATTTAAAGGGCCACTGCGCCGCTGATTGGCGCAGTGGTTCCAATTAGTGTGTTCACCTGTGCACTTCCCTATATCACCTCACTTCCCCTGCACTCCCTTGCCGGATCTTGTTGCCTTAGTGCCAGTGAAAGCGTTCCTTGTGTGTTCTTTGCCTGTGTTTCCAGACCTCCTGCCGTTGCCCCTGACTACGATCCTTGCTGCCTGCCCCGACCTTCTGCTACGTCCGACCTTGCTTCTGTCTACTCCCTTGTACCGCGCCTTTCTTCAGCAGCCAGAGAGGTTGAGCCGTTGCTAGGGGATACGACCTGGTCACTACCGCCGCAGCAAGACCATCCCGCTTTGCGGCGGGCTCTGGTGAAAACCAGTAGTGACTTAGAACCGATCCTCTAGCACGGTCCACGCCAATCCCTCTCTGGCACAGAGGATCCACTACCTGCCAGCCGGCATCGTGACAGAACATAGCCTTATTCTGTCTCATGAGTTATACCACACACTAACTAGTAGGTTCTGCCTGAAAAGGAGACTCTTTTTTATTTGTTGTGGGCATGTTCTATCACCCGCTTTATTAAATTTATTTGAAAAAGAGGAATCGGATAGCTCTTTTGATGCGTTACATTTATGTAGATAGGTGTTCAAGGCAATTCATATATGGAAAATAATCAGTTCAGACAATTCTCTATACTTTGAAAACATTTTACAGGTTTAGAATTTCCCCTCAGACGACATATCAACTTGTCTTGAAAAAATTAGGAAGGAAGTTGTCACAGCGAGCGCTCCAGTCTCCACCTCCGGACCGGAGCGCCCGCTGCCTGTGTCCTCCGTGCTGGGGTCCCGGCGTCTCCCGGTCAAACACACTGACCGGGATCGCGGGTCTCACTGTGGCAGGGACGCGGCTAGTGCGGCGGCTGGTCCCCGCTCACGTGCCGCGTCCCCGTTAATCTCACCTGCTCCCCGCGCGGCGCTCCTTGCCCCTGGGTCCCGGCGTGTGTGGCCCCGCTCTCTAGGGCGCGCGCGCTCTGGCTTCAGTAAATTTAACCCCTTAAGGACTCAGGGTTTTTCCGTTTTTGCACTTTCGTTTTTTCGTCCTTACCTTTTAAAAATCATAACCCTTTCAATTTTCCACCTAAATATCCATATTATGGCTTATTTCTTGTGTCGCCAATTCTACTTTGCAGTGACATTAGTCATTTTACCCAAAAATGCACGGCGAAACGGAAAAAAAATCATTGTGCGACAAAATCGAAAAAAAATACGCCATTTTGTAACTTTTGGGGGCTTCCGTTTCTACGCAGTGCATATTTCGGTAAAAATTTCACCTTATCTTTATTCTGTAGGTCCATACGGTTAAAATAATGCCCTACTTTTATAGGTTTGATTTTGTCGCACTTCTGGAAAAAATCATAACTACATGCAGGAAAATTTATACGTTTAAAAATGTCATCTTCTGACCCCTATAACTTTTTTATTTTTCCACGTACGGGGCGGTATGAGGACTCATTTTTTGCGCCGTGATCTGAAGTTTTTATCGGTATGATTTTTGTTTTGATCGGACTTTTTGATCACTTTTTATTCATTTTTTAATGTTATAAAAAGTGACCAAAATACGCTTTTTTGGACTTTGGAATTTTTTTGCGCGTACGCCATTGACCGTACGGCTTAATTAATGATATATTTTTATAGTTCGGACATTTACGCACGCGGCGATACCACATATGTTTATTTTTTTTTTTTTTTACACTGTTTTATTTTTTTTATGGGAAAAGGGGGGTGATTCAAACTTTTATTAGGGAAGGGGTTAAATGACCTTTATTAACACTTTTTTTTTACTTTTTTTTTGCAGTGTTATAGGTCCCATAGGGACCTATAACACTGCACACACTGATCTCCTATGTTGATCACTGGCGTGTATTAACATGCCCGTGATCAGCATTATCGGCGCTTGACTGCTCCTGCCTGGATCTCAGGCATGGAGCAGTCATTCGTCGATCGGACACCGGGAGGCAGGTAAGGGCCCTCCCGGTGTCCGATCAGCTGTTTGGGACGCCGCAACTTCACCGCGGCGGTCCCGAACAGCCCGACTGAGCAGCCGTGTCACTTTCAGTTTCACTTTAGAAGCGGCGGTCAGCTTTGACCACCGCTTCTAAAGGGTTAATACGGCACATCGCCGCGATGTGTGGTATTAGCCGCGGGTCCCGGCCGTTGATTAGCGCCGGGACTGACGCGATATGATGCGGGATCGCGGCGCAATCCCGCTTCATATCGCGGGAGCCGGCGCAGGACGTAAATATACGTCCTGCGTCGTTAAGGGGTTAAAGGGCCAGCGCAATTGGTGTAATTGGTGCACTGGTTCCACACCTCCCATTGTGATTTCCCAATAAAAGGCACCTGCCCCTTCCTGCCCTTGCCGGATCTTTGTGCCTCTGAGAAAGCGTTCCCTACAGTGATTATTGCCTTGCCAGTTGCCGTACCCATTTCTACCGTATACTCGCCTGTGAACCCTTGCTGCCTGCCCTGACCTCTGCTACGTCCGACTACGCTCTTGCCTGCTCCCTGTGTACCATGCCATTTCAGCCACCAGAGAGGTCGAGTTGCTAATGGAGGATACGACCTGGTGGTTACCGCCGCAGCAAGTCCATCCCGCCTTGCTGCGGGCTCTGGTGAAAACCAGTAACCACTTAGAACCGGTCCTCTGGTACAACCCGCGCCATCGCCTCTCTGGTTCACAGGATCCACTACCAGTCCTGCCAGTACGTGACAGAAGTTCATATCTTAGTCTACTAAGTTAATTCCTTTTCTGTAAAAATGCCTAAAAAAGCTTATAGTGCAGCATGTGCTATTATTAGAGAATAATGTAGATGTTCTCATTTATGCCTTGTGCTTACCTGTTTTAGCTAATGTGGCAGGCATGAGTTTGGCTCCATACTGGAAGCAATTCAATCACTGATATGGATTCCTCAAGCAGCCTTCCTTTTCCCATAGATCCTCTGGTAGTGGAGCTCACCCAGGTGGGATGATTAGACACATAAGTGGGTTGAGGTAAGTTCACATTATGTGCAGTTTTTATATGGTTTTTAGAGAATTATTGCCATCACAAATTTAGGCTGTGTTAGCATGTTGAATAGTTACTGTATGTTTTTAAACAGTTTACAGCATTTCATCTTTTTTTGTGAGACTTTCCAAAATTGTGGCAAAAATTTAACATTTAGAAAAAATTTTGTCATGATTTTGGGAAACTAACAGCAAAAACTAGAAAAAATTATCGTCAAGAAACGCAATGTGTGAACACTTCCTCATGGGAGGTGTAAAACTATTATACATTCTGATCCCATAGAAACAGCAACATCAGTATACAGATATGGCTGGGAGGGAAGGGGTCTGGGAGCTAGCAGGAGCAATGTCATAGGTGATGACTGTAGTTCACAATAAGTCAGCTAACCCAGGACGACTGACAACTTCCTCTGACACATTAAAGGAGTACTCCAGCGTAAAATAACTTATCCCCCATCGAAAGGATAGGGGATAAGTTATAGATCGCGGGGGTCTGAGCGCTGGGGCGGGATCTCCTGGACGGGCCGCAGCAGTCTGCCGGAAGTGAAGTTTCATCCCCAGCAGAAAGCCACGGCAGACACTCCCCCTCCATGTATCTCTATGGGGTACATGGAGGGGGCATGTCGGCCGATGTGTCATGCGGGGACGGAACGCCCCCTTTCATGTATATTGCCGCGGCCCCGTACCGAAGATCGCAGGGGGACCCCAGCGCTCGGACCCCCCGCGATCTATAACTTATCCCCTATCCTTCGGATAGGGGATAAGTTATTTTGCACTATAGATGTCCTTTAAGCACTCTTATTTTTTGTGGGTCAGACTGGTGATTAAATGACCAATTTACAATAATAAAATATGTGGATGCAACTTTGCTAGAATAAAACACATGGCGCTGTAGGACTAGTGATGGTGAGTGTGCAGGATATGGGGAAAAAAACTAAAAAAAACTAGAGGGTTTCTTTAATGAAGGTCCCATAAACTGAGGATCATAATAAACACAAAATTTAGATGTACATCACTTTTCTATGTTAGATTTCACAATTTAGAAATAACACTAGAGTATAAACTATATAGAAGGGCAAGCAATATAATTGCAAATAAACCTTTTTATCGCATAGACAGTAAACACTTTCTCACCAGCTATAAACCTGTCAGATGTATTGTCAGCCACTTGTCCCCAACATGACTGTTAAAAGCTTGATGAAAATGTTATAGTTATCACATAAAACAATATCACTTCTAATTACCAGTATTCCTGTCCAGGCAAACCAGGAAAGAATATACGGTGGTAAATAAATGTCTCAAATTAGATATTCAAAAGTATCAGTTTATCTAATAGGGAGGGTAGTCGTGTTACTGCATTTTATTCCTAGAGTTTATAAAATGAATATGGCTTGAATTATTAAAATAAGTGAGAGAACATAAAATCGAAATTTGCTTTATTAAACAGATCAAAGCTATTCAAATAAAATCATGTAGGTCAGCAATCAGAATATAGAGTATATATATATATATATATATATATATGTGTCAGCCTTTAGAATATAGAGTATATATATATGTAGGTCAGCCATCAGAATATAGAGTATATATGTTCTTGGCTGCCTGTGACATGGAGATGTAGTCAGGTACAACTGTCAGGTTCACATTCATCTTCAGACAAGTTTGTTTTAGCAAATATCCACATTCCCCATAAAAAAAATATTCTGGAACATCTCAGAACTCTGTGATGTAAAAGCCCTTAGTTATTCCTAGGAGTGTAAGAACAAACGGTATATTGGGTGTTACCATTCCCCTTCACTTCAGATTTCACTGTTGTTTCAAATAACTTCCCTCCTTCCCTGTGATATAGCCTATGCGCTGGAGTTTTTTTTTAATCCCAAAAACACGTGTGTACATCCCCGCCCGCTCCAAATAACGTGTGTCCAATCCCGCCTGTCTCTAGCAGCAGAGAATAACAAGGCAGAACAGGAAAACTAGGGGGTAGGGTTTAGCTACTGCAATGGAAGGCGAACAGCCTAGACTGTATGCATGCAAGCTAATACTTTCTGCGTCCTCCTAAAAGACTATGCTGAGTGTAAATTAAGGCTTCCCTTTTATTTTTCACCACTCAGAAAGTTCTAGGCAACTGTCCCTTGAGTTAATACTTGTACACAGAGCTGCCTCTTGAATGTAATTCCCTCCTACCTTTAGTCACCTTTTTTTTAGCAGTTCACTGCTTAGAGCAGAGCTGCTTATATGATGTTACTCCTTTGTTTTATAGGGCACTACACAATACTAGGTTTTTCCCTGCAGTGCGACTAGAAAAAAATTCTGCATTCGTAGGGAACAAAATTGCAATATATGTGTCAGGAACCGGCAGGACTGGTAGTGGATCCTCTAGGCCAGTGAGGCGATGACGCGGGTTGTACCAAGGGACCGGTTCTAAGTGGTTACCGGTTTTCACCAGAGCCCGCCGCAAGGCGGGATGGACTTTCTGTTGCGGTAACCACCAGGTCGTATCCCCCAGTAGCAACTCGACCTCACTGGTGGCTGATATGGTACACAGGGAGCAGGCAGGAGCGTAGTCGGACGTAGCAGAGGTCAGGGCAGGCGGCAAGGATTCAAAGGCGAGTAGACGGTAGCAAGGGTACGGCAACAGGCTAGGCAGATTACACAGTGTGGAACGCTTCCTCAAAGGCACTAGGGCACAAAGATCCGGCAAGGGCAGGAAGGGGCAGGTGCATTTTATAGGGAAGGACCAGTGGAAGGTGTGGAACCAGCGCACCAATTATCGGTGCGCTGGCCCTTTAAATTTACTGAAGCCGACGCGCGCGCCCTAGAAAGCGGGGCCGCGCGCCGGGACACGGGAGGACAGAGCATCACGCGAGGAGCGGGTAAGGAAGACAGGGACGCGGCGCGTGAGCGGGGACCAGCCGCCACGCTAGCCTCTTCTCTGCTACTGTGGGACCCGCGCTCCCAGTCAGTGCATCTGACCAGGAGACGCCGGGACCCAGTAACAGCGGGCAGAAGCAGCGGGCGCTCCGGTCCGGAGGTAATGACCGGAGCGCTTGCTGTGACAATATGTATATCACTGGGTTTGGCCACTTAAGCTGCTACTGTATTTTACAACAGTGAACCTGAAATTGAAATCTCTACCTAACATAACATGTTTATATACAGTACCGTTAATTCAACATGACTAGAAAAGCCTCCGAAAATAAATTCACTTTTATAGCTTGCCAAGCATGCCATCTGTGCATGTATTAAAGGGTGTTAATTCTGTATGACCTTACCTAACCCTAAAACATATCCCAGCACAATGCCAAAGCAGTATTGTCAGTCATGTAGCATAATGTTAGTATCAGTAATTTGTGTTACTGATTACTCAATATTACATAACTTTTAACCAAGAAATTATACAAAGATCAGCGTTTTACCTATGCCAGTGTGGGGTCGCACTAGATTTATCAAGAGGTGCACCTCTAGTCAAAGGTTGTTTCCCTGCACAGTCTGACAACATCCAATCATCACTGACAGTATCAGACTATACGTTATTGGCAAGGGGAATGGTAACACTCAGTTGTAATTATGCTTGGGCTACAGTGAGACTATCTGTAGCTCTACTGATTGATTTTTACTATGGAGCAAATGCTGCAGTCCACAAGATTGCATGCAATTTAATGTATTACTTTGCACTGCAGCTGTAGCATCCTTGCTAAAATTAAACGGGTACTCCTCTGGAAAAAAAAAAATTTTAAATCAACTGGTGCCAGAAAGTTAAACAGATTTGTAAATTACTTCTATTAAAAAATCTTAATCGCTCCAGTACTTATCAGCTGCTCCAGAGGAAGTTCCTTTCTTTTTGAATTTCCTTTCTGTCTGACCACAGTGCTCTCTGCTGACACCTCTGTCCATATCAGGAACTGTCTGGAGCAAGATAGGTTTGCTATGGGGATTTGCTTCTGCTCTGGACAGTTCCTAAAATAGACAGAGGTGTCAGCAGAGAGCACTATGGTCAGGTAGAAAGGAAATTAAAAAAGAAAAGAACTTCCTCTGGAACATACAGCAGCTGAAAAGTACTGGAAGGATTAAGATTTTTAAATAGAAGTGATTTACAAATCTGTTTAACTTTCTGTCACCAGTTGATTTAAAAAAATGTTTTCCAGGGGAGTACCCCTTTAATTAGTTGCATAGCAAAGCTTTCCCAACTATTGTGGCAATTCATTCGATCACGCTCCTTATTTGATTTTTTGGAGAATAAATAACTCATGTAGTAAAACCACTTTTTATGCTCCCCCTCACCACACCTATATTATGATAGACTGTTAGGAAACATAATCTCCTTCCCTTCCCTGGACTGGTCATTTGGCCCTGGATCTTATAGTCAGAACATGCTCTGCTTATAGTTCACCTATTTTTCTCTCCCTCTCACTCAAATATTTGCCACTGGTGTTTAAATGACTAATGGCAAAAAAAGTTTTAGTAAGCTAAATGTACTTGGATATCTAATCTAAGATACAAGGAAGGAGCGCTCCATAGTGTGAAACAATCTAATGTACAGGGCAATTGGTAAACGCTTACCCCAGCGAGTTGTGCACACCATACACAACAATGGATACAGGTGTGGACGTTGTAAGGTCCCTTCGCAGCCCTCCTGCCCAAATCGACAAATGCAAGGAACGGACAGCTTCAAAGAAGATAGGCGCCAAAGGGATCAGCCCAGGATACGATGAACAAGGAAACCTTTATTGGACCAGCATGCAATGCGTTTCCCAGCTCATAGGCCGCTTCGTCAGGCATTCATCAGGCATTTCGTCATGCCTGATGAAGCAGCCATAGGAACCGGGAAATGCTTTGCATGCTGGTTTGCATGCTTAAAAGCTGTCCTGTTCCTTGCATCCAGGAAAGACCGGTCATAAAGGGTGCAGGGCTTCTCATATATCTATAAAGGAGCACAGCTTTATATAAGTGTCATAATGTTACTATTAATATTAGTAAATTTAGTCTAAAGAAGCCAGCCCCTTTAACTCCCTACAGAAACTTGCCAAATTCTCTGTGTGTACACTATATAAAATAAATTAGTAGAAGGCGCCATAAGGTGCTGTATGTTGCGCCATACCCTTGAAATTTAACATAAACCAAACTTGTCACTTTTAGCTGTTGGTGGTGCTGTGTACGCAACAGGGGTCTGTGTCTCATATTTTTTGGTCCCATGTACTAATCAAACCATATTGTCTCATTGTGCAATCTTTAAGGCTGGGCATTCACAGCAATTTCTGTTTGCACGACCACAAATCACCATTCAACCAGTACATTTTTTGAGCTGGTAAAAGGGGTACTATGGTTTGCTATGGGGATTTGCTCCTACTCTGGACAGTTCCTAAAATGGACAGAGGTGTCAGCAGAGAGCACTGTGGTCAGACAGAAAGGAACATACAGCAGTTGATAAATACTGGAAGGGTTAAGATTTTTAAATAGAAGTAATTTACAAATCTGTTTAGCTTTCTGGCACCAGTCGATTTAAAAAAAGAATGCCAGTGGAGTACCCTTTTAAGACCTCCCAGCACCTGTTTCTTCAGAGATTCCTCCTGATTTCTTTTTGTGGCTTACAATCCCTTCTCCCTGAGAGGATGGAAGGCCAATCCTGCCAGCTTTTTTGTCACCTTCTTTATTTTCTACGGTGCCAATTTTGATGTTAAAGTAGTGGACTCCCTCATCTGCTGTCAATCAACCTCATCCGGAGACTCTACCTGGCTCTGTTGTTATTCACAGTAATTACCACATGATCTGCAAAAAAAGGAAATACATAGAATACAGAACATAAAGTTGTAAAAAAGAGAACATAAAAGAGAACATTTGCCTCCTACAATGGAGGACCCAATCCTCTCAGCATTCCTTTACTCGTTCACAAAGTGTTTCCACACTGACTTTCAAATTATCTTCGATGTCTTTGACAAAAAGGAAAAGTAATAAAGAGGTTAGTTTTAATGGAGCAAATATGCAATTTGGTGCTCCGTCCCCCCTCCAAAAAATCTAATATTGATGGCCTATCCTGAGGCTATGCAATCAATTCTTAAAGGCTGGATAATCGTGTTTGACTTTTATACTTTAGTAACTGGCTCTTTCAATAAATGGTCGCATTAAAAACCAAGTATCACACACTACTTCACCGCATATTATATTCTCTTAAAAAGCAGACAACAAAGCATATTGATGTAATGTGCTACATATGTAAGAAAAGTCTAGCTCACCTGCCATGTCTTGTGCACGGATCCACACTCAGACTCTTCGTGTCTATCCAATGAATAAATGACGAGATGATCCAGCACTTGATGAAACTGCAGTTCTATTTGTAAATCCTCTTTAAAAACAGCATGGAACAACTTCACAACTTCTAACACATCTTGACGCGTTTCGAGCGCTGTTTGTGAAAAGATATACAAGTCAGTTCCTATCACATATAAATAGGTGGTTCCACAGGTGAGTAAAATTAATTAAAAATAGCACACCGCTAGGCATATAACAAGTGGCCTGATTCTGTTATAGTTACATAACTATAAGATAATATTACATTACATAAGATATAATTATCAAAAAAATGAATCCTATGTATATGCGCTGTCCATTGCTAAATTATTTATAATGGGCTATGGCTAAGAGTAAGTCACCTAAAGTGTGTGCCTTCTTAGGAACTACACGGCATCCTGATTTTAGTATTGTGGACATGCATTTATCATCCATCAAGAGATGTAAGTTATAATGAATGATGTGTTTGATCTCTTTAAATTGAGGTGTATATGTGATACTTAAAACCGGGGCTGACATTTGACGTGTCTCGATTGTTTTGTTAGTAGAATGTCTGGTGAGTAGGTTCAGTCTCTCTTTTTTGATGACTTGTTGATATGCTTGTTGTAATTGTTTCTTTCTATAACCCTGTAGCTGTAATCTGGATGTTAGCAGTGTGGCTTCATTTTTACAATCCATTGTATCTGAGCAATTATGTTTTAACCTAGTTAGTTCACCTAATGGAATGGCTTTCTCTGTGTTTGGTAGATGGTTGGAATCTGCTCTTAGGATTGTGTTACCTGAAAGGGGTTTGCGGTAGGTGGACGTACAATGGGTTTTTCCGGCAATCCCTCTCAAACGCAAGTCCAAGAATGCAGCATAGTCAGAATGGAGCTCAAAGGTGAATCTGAGGTTGAATTAATTGGAGTTGAGAGAGTCTACAAAAAGTGGTACGGGAGAGATGTCCCCTCTCCAAATAATGAGGAGCTCTTCTATGTATCTCCCGTACTACTTTATGTGACTAGGGAATGGATTGGAAACCTTATAGATAAACAACTCCTCCCAGTGCGACATTGGAATTAAAACTCTGCTAGATTGAAGAAAAAAATGATGTGTAATGAGAAACCAGGTTACTTTTAAAATGAAACCAACCAATTCATGGGTGTAATCACTGTATTTGCACAGATGGAATTTCAAAGCGTTCAGGGCAACCTCCCATGGTATGCTAGTATACAAAGATGTGACATCACACGTAAGCCAGTGCCAGTCAGGTTGCCACACTACTTCATGGAGGTTGCTAAGAACATCTTTGGAATCTTTAAGCTATCCAGGGACCCTTTTTACCAGAGGTTGTAGTAGATGATCCAGCCACATAGACAATCTCTCTAGCATCGATCCCATGCTGGACACAATGGGGGATATTTATCAAAGTTGTCTATGTCCCGCATCAATATAGATCAAACTACAGAGGGTTAGTCTGGTCTATTGTGCACCTAATTTATCAAATGGCGCACAGCTCTTGATAAATTCTGTGCACAGACTGCATGATCTATGGTTTAGTCTATATTTAAACCTGCTCCAGCATGGTCTGACATTTCGGCGTACTTTCAGCCTATGCGACTTGTCGCTGAAAAGTCGCTTTTGATAAATTCAGCACCAATGCATTTTTCAATGCATTTCAGTCTAAAATAGACTAGCATGCATCATGTTCTAAAAATCCTCTAGAGCAAAAGTCGCAGAAAAGTCGCACATATTTAGACTGCGACTTTCTGTGCGACAAATTTAGACAAGAAAAACCAGTCTAAATCCTTTGATAAATCTCCCCCAATGGGTCTCATGCTTAAAGGTTCCAAACCTTTAGGAGTTTTGGGTAGCATATGCATGATAGGTATTTTGGGATGTTCCACAAATCAATACTTAGCTTCTTTTTCTTTTAACACTGTACATGCTACACCTTCTGACAATAGAAGTTTCAGCTCTAGTAAAAAAAGGCATGATGGGGTCACCCTTCAGCCGACAATATACATTTGTGTCTGCTAGTAATTGCTCAACAGATTGTATATAGTCATTTTTGTTAATTACTGTCACAAGGCCCCCTTTATCCGACATTTTTTAAACTACCGTATGTCCTCAAAGGACTGAAGTTCTTTTAGAACGCTCCTTAAAATTTAAATTGTCTAGATTTAGATTGAGAGTCTAGTTTTTGTCCTAATTCCATCAAGTCCGTTTCCACTTTATTCTGAAATCTGTCCATACCCTCTGTTCTGGATTGTAGGGGATAGAAATATGGATTTTTGTTGACATGGCTTGGATTGCGGGATACAGTAGGAGAAATTTCTCCTGGTTCAGTTAGATCACGCAATGCAGCTAAGGCTTGTTGTTCCACAAAATCCATACCTCTATATTCATTGGATCCCTCATTAGTACATACATCCACACTAGGTTCTGATGCAAAAAAGTGTCCTTTTATTGTTAAAGGGGTTATCCAGGAAAAAACTTTTTTTTATATATATATCAGCTGGTTCCAGAAAGTTAAACAGATTTGTAAATTACTTCTATTAAAAAATCTTAATCCTTTCAGTACATATGAGCTTCTGAAGTTAAGGTTGTTCTTTTCTGTCTAAGTGCTCTCTGATGACACGTGTCTCGGGAACCACCCAGTATAGAAGAGGTTTGCTATGGGGATTTGCTTCTAAACTGGGTGGTTCCCGAGACACGTGTCATCAGAGAGCACTTAGACAGAAAAGAACAACCTTAACTTCAGAAGCTCATAAGTACTGAAAGGATTAAGATTTTTTAATAGAAGTAATTTATAAAACTGGTTAACTTTCTGGAGCCAGTTGATATATAAAAAATTTTTTTTTCCTGGATAACCCCTTTAAAGTGCGCACAAATCTGTTTACATCAAACAATGTATTATAAACATCAAAAGAATTGGTTGGAGAGAAATTCAAACCTCGCTCCAAGACAGATTTGATGTTCAGTTACATTTTTGGAAGATAAGTCAACCCTAGACTTGATAGTGGGGATAGTATTTTTTTTTTCTTCCCCATTTATTTTCCTTTATTTCAACAACAATTACCGTATTTTTCGTCCTATAGGACGCACCGGCGCATAAGACGCACCCTATTTTTAGATGCAAAATCTATAAAATTAAAGATTTTGAACCCAATAGTGGTCTTCAACCTGCGGACCTCCAGATGTTGCAAAACTACAACTCCCAGCATGCCCGGACAGCCAACGGCTGGGAGTTGTAGTTTTGCAACATCTAGAGGTCTGCAGATTGAAGACCACTGCATAGGAGGTAATACTCACGTGTCCCCGCCGATCCGTACCCGTCACCGCTGCCCTGGATGTCGCTCCATCGCTGTCGCCGTGTCCCCTGTCGCTCCGGGAACGTCTTTGCTGCCGGCCGGGTATCCTCACTCTCTGTCGCCGTTATAACGTTACGCACGCCGACGCATGTACGCGACGACGTGATGACGAGGAAGGAGAGCGCCGGCCATACAGGGGATCCCTGAACGGAGAAGACACCGAGGAGGCAGGTAAGGTCCCTCCCGGTGTCCTGTAAGCACTAACCCGGCAATTCAGTTGGGCTGTTCGGGACCGCTACGATTCGGGAACAGCCGGGTTAGTGTCACTTTCCCTTCAGACGCGGCGGTCAGCTTTGAACGCCGCGTCTGAAGGGTTAATACAGGGCATCACCGCAATCGGTGATGTCCTGTATTAGCCGCGGGTCCCGGCCGTTGATGGCCGCAGGGACCGCCGCGATAGGGGTGTATTCGCCGTATAAGACGCACCGACTTTTTTCCCCCAGTTTTGGGGAAGAAAAAGTGCGTCTTATACGGCAAAAAATACGGTATACATTCTATTTAAAATCACATTTCCATTTTTCTTTGTCTATTATCACACTTTTTAATAGTAATATTATCGGCAGTCCTAATGTGTTTAGAATGCTTGCGACCTTCGCTCCTTCTTGTTGCGGTGAAGGATTTTCAGATTCTGAGCTAGCTCTTGTATCAGACTCCTGTTCCAAGGAGCTAAAGGTAACCCGCGTTTTTTCTGTGGATTGTGTTTTTTGTTGTTGATTTTTCTTTTTTAAGATAGACCTGGGGGTTTCCTCTTGTTTTTCCGAGCATCCCCATTCATAGACTTGTTTAAGTGCATAGTCATTTAAATCCCATGCACTTAAACAAGTCTATGAATGGGGACGCTACAGAAAAAAAAAAATCACATGTAAATTTGTTAAATTGTGCAAGAATTTTGGTAATGCTGACAACACCAAAACATATGAAATTTAAAATCCTCTTAATTGTAACATCACCCATTGCATCACTGAATGTCAAGAATGTTGTGAAAAATATGTAGGTTGTACTACACGAAAATTAAAAACACGTTTTCTGGAACACATCAATGATATTATCGCTACAAGCAGAAGAAACCGCTCCAGCGCATCAATGCACTTTATACAGGAATATAATAGAGATATATGCTCCATTTAGGTATATGCTATTGAGAAGGTACACATGAATATTAGAGGAGGTGACATTCAACACAAACTTTTGGACAGAGAGGCCTTTTGGCGATTTACTTTAGACTCCAGAATGCCCAATGGTCTTAATTTACGAAGAGAACTTTTATTCCACTATTGAACATATATGTCACCAGGATTCTCTCTGTTTTCTTTTCTTTTTCTTTTTTCCTCCTCATTTTCATTCATATTCATGTATTCCCACATTTTTTACTTTAACTAATTTTCTGATTATCATTGCACATATTACAGTTTTTTGACTGTTATAGTACTTATTCTCATGTATCTGCCTACATCATCATGAACAACCCTGCCATACATGTATATATACAATTGTTGTATTTACAAGGCATAGTTTATGGGTTTAGTTCACACTATCTTGCATTATTTTATTTTTTTTAGGCATACCCCATTATAAATAATTTTGCAATGGACAGCACATATACATAGGATTCTTCTATTTTCCTGTTTATTTAATTTTTTGATAATTATATCTTACATGTTATGTAACTATAACGGAATCAGGTTACTTGTTATACACTTTGGTTTTAAATCAGTTTCAAGGTTGCTCGTCACCTAGCGATGTGCTATTTTTAATTCATTTGACTCAGCTGTGGAACCACCTATTAATATGTGATAGGAACCGACTTGGATAGTTTTTGACAAAGAGCGCATGCGCTCGAAACGCATCGAGATGTGTCAGACGTTGTGAAGTTATGAAGTTGTTCCATGCTGTTTTTAAAGAGGATTTACAAATAAAGCTGCAGTTTCTGCTGGATCATCTCGTCATTTATTCATTGTGCTACAAATGTCTGATCACTGAGGCCCCCACACAGGTCATAGAAAAAAGAGATCAGACAGGTAGTATGGAGTGGACATTCACTCTCTATGGATAAGTATTTGAGATTTGGAAAAAGCTGAATACATTTTTTCATTAGGCAGCCGATCTGTCAGCAGGGTTTCCAGACTGATAAGAAGGGGGTATCCATCTTTGTTCAACACTGCAGTCATTACTAATAGTGTTGCTCGCGAATATTCGCAAATCGAATTTTATTCGCGAATATAGCACTATATATTCGTAATTACGAATATTCAGTTTTTTTTTTTTTCACAGTACACATCACAGTGATCACCCCTCTGTGCTTCCAGCTTGTGTGGTGTAAAGAAGGCTCTAATACTACTGTGTGAGACTGGTGTGCGATTTTTCGCATATGCGAAAATTAGCATATGCTAATTTTCGCATTTGCGAACTTTCGCTTATGCTAATTTTTGTATATGCTAATTTCCGCATATGTACATTTTCACATACGCGAACTTTTGCATATGCGAAAATAAAACGAGAATATGCGAATATTCGCGAATATATGACGAATATTCGTCCATATATTTGCGAATATTCGCGAATTCGAATATGGCCTATGCCGCTCAACACTAATTACTAATCATTGTGATCTATGAAGAAAACAGCGTAACAACAATACCACTATACAGAGGGCACTGGACTTACTGGGGCACCCAGCGGACTCCCACTCCTCCATCCACATCCTTCTTTGTTCTTCGAAATCTGTTAGAGCAAATAACAAGAATGTACAATATTTCATTATAAACTCAGACATAGAAATCTAAGTATTCTAGCCGGAGTTCAGTAGGCTGGGATTTATTTACACAATATGGTAATTTCAATCATTTAGATTATTATTAAAGTGTTACTATCATTAAGAGAAGTCTTTCCTCTCATTCCATCAATTCACATTTGAGGAATAGATCATTATGGATGAATAGATTCCCACTGCCAACAATGACAATTTATATTAATGTTTACATTTTTTCAAAGGGGAACTCTGGTACTTTTCTTCTTATCCCATATTCACAGGACAGGGGATAAGTGTCTAACCACTGAGACCACCTGCCTGTCGCCCCAGTGTTCTGAAGATTTGGCTATCCTCATGCACTCTAACCCCCCCACCTTTATTCTCCATAGTCTAAAGATATTGCAGATCGCAGTGGTTTAAAATGTTAAATAGTGTGTCAAAATATCATTATTTACTCAGATAACCTGTTTTGCTTTGTGAGGAGGCGCATATTAGTGAGATTTACATGTCATTTTCCAAATTTGCATGTATTTCTAAGTTTCAGTTTCATCATAAATAAATACAAGTACAGAACACATCCGCTTGTGTATTTATTTACACACAGCACCTGTTGTATTCTTCTATAATAAAGACTCCTGAAATATATCGGTACAACATGTAAGATTCACAGTGACTTGCACTAGTTTGGTTATTTATTCATTTCTCAATTCTTTCTCAACCCCTTATGCTACAGGGGCTGTAAAGTTAGTGTAG
Organism: Hyla sarda; assembly: GCF_029499605.1. Classification (NCBI taxonomy): domain Eukaryota; kingdom Metazoa; phylum Chordata; class Amphibia; order Anura; family Hylidae; genus Hyla; species Hyla sarda. Next base: position 60,372,681 of record NC_079196.1, read on the forward strand.
CTCATAATATAGTGTCTATACCTGTGTTTCACGGTGGTGATCTTTGCCCTAATGTTTATTTTTAACATCATACAAAATGACTGACAGTTTTCCCAGGTTGTAGTGCGGCCCGAGACATTACATCACTAGTCAGGTGTTCAAAGGGAGCCTGTCTACTTCAATGGGTGGAGCGACCGCTGGGTGGGAGGGAGATCATTGTTCACAGTGCTGCAATGAGTTGTCCCAGGTGTGCTTCAATGGGTGGGGTGGCTGATATGTGGGAGGAAGAAAAGTGACTTCACACTTACAAACAAGGGATCCCGGGACTTGGAGGGAGGAAAACTGGTAGTTGTAGGGAGGGAATTCCAACAAGAAATAGCCTGGCTGCTGAGTCCTGGCTGCTGTCAGCCCACAACATGAATGTCTGAACTATTAAAATATAACGTTGATTAAACAGCACAGTCAATGGCATAAACATAAAAAAATACCAAAGTCCAAAAGTGTGAATTTTTGATCACTTGATCCACCAGGAAAAAAATTATTATGCAAACAAAAATGGTCCCGATTAAAAACTACAGTGCATAAAATGTTATAGGAGAGGACAATTTTAAGCATACTTTCGTACAAAAAGTTATACTTTTTCAAAAGTAGCAAAATAAAACAAAACCTATATAAATTGGGTATCATATAATTGTATGGACCTACAGATTAAAGATAATGGGGTTTATTTACTAACGTGATTCCGACTCTCTTTTGTCGGGTTTTGCGCCCAAATTGTGTCGCCCTCCCTTGCAACACAATTTGCGACCAATATAAACAAAACCCTCAATTTTACCAGACAAACCTGAAAAGGGGGCGTGGCCACATGATAGAGTGTGCGTGGTCCCGACAAAAATCCTAACATATTTACTATGGTTTCCACAGAAAATGTGGTGGATTTGAGCTGAGGAAAACCCTACAGATCAGAACAGTTGCAAAATGTAGGGAAACCTTAGTAAATACCTTGGGAAAATACCAGTCCGAAATCAAAACCTACAAATAAACCTACACTCCACTCTTAGTAAATAAACCCCAATGTGAAAATGTAACCATAAAGTGCACTGCATGGAGAGAAAAAAAAGTAGCAAAATCCCTTTTCTTTTCTTTTTATTTTTTTTTTTCAATTTCACTGCACATTTTTCTTTTTTTACCGTAGATTTATTAGTAAAATGAGTATCATTATAAAGTAAAATTGGTAGTGCATAAACAAGCCCTTATATGGGTTTGTAGGTGGAAAATTGAAAGTGTTATAGGTATTGGAAGGCAAGGAGGAAAAAACGAAAGTGCAAAAATTAAAGATTCCTGCCTCCTTAAGGTGTTAAAGGGGTACTCCGAGATGCAACTTTTTCCCTGCATTGCTGACATGAAAAAAAAAACTGCACTTACCTTCCAACGCCTCCCAGATGCCTTCTGCTCCTTGTTTTCGCAGCTCAGCTTATCGCCAGCTGCAGCAATGTCCCACCTCAGGGGGTGATAGGCTGAGAAGCAGTGTAATTTATTGAGCCCTGGCACCTGAAAGAAGATCAATGCGGCTGGCAATAAGCTGAACAGCAGGATGATGAGTCGACCCCAAGAAGAAGAAAGGGGATCACAACGGAGGCCTACAGCTTGATATTCTGACCTGCAGCTTTCTACTGATTTTATTAGTTTGTATAATATAAAGTAGAATCTCCCAATAGCGGACACTCACGAGGAATAAAAAAGTGTCCGCAATTGAAAGATGTCTCTTATGGGGAAAAAAAGCCGCAAAAATCTTTCTGAATGATCAAATACTGTCCTGTACTCACTCCAGGGTGTAATTACCTATAATACATGATAAAAAGCAATATTACAGCACAATCTTCCAATGCCGTTTAATCACCCCTTATCCCGTCCCAATATCATTTCATCCCCTTTTATAACCTGTGCCACCTTATTCCCCCGTGCATTGTGCCAAATTATCCTCCCATTACCCCCTGAGCCACATCTTTTACCCTTGATCCCCCTATGCCATATCATTCCCCCTTTATTTTTTTTTTATTTTTTTTCTTTCAGAAATAATTTTTATTAAAGTTTTACATATTAAACATACAAAGCTGTAATATTGGGTCATTCGTTGATTATTTTACCAAAACCTATGCCATCGGTCGAGCCGAGTGAAGTGTTCACCCTTCGCCCGACAGCAGCGCCCAAATTTTGTTGTCATACATATTTTACTATCGACATCGAGATAACACAACAAGAAAAATAAAAAAGAAAAACCAAGAAAACCGGCAGCGGCCACTCCTCTTTTCTCTATAATCATATAAATCGAGCACAACCATTAATTTTCTGTGTTCTCATGCTTATGAATAAAAGGAAGAGTTTCTGTTATGTTAACGTTAATGGTGAATGGGTAATGGTATATGAGTAATTTTATACTCAGTTCTCTTCAGTTACGCTAAATTGGAAGCCTATCTTGGTTCGGAGGTCTACAATAGGTAGAAGATGCCCACGGGAGCCACCTTGTGAGAAAGGCCTCAAACCTGTTTGCCCCCTGAGCTATAATTTTCTCAAATGCGTGTGTCATATTTACTTTTTGTATAAGTATCTCTATGGTGGGTATCGTTGTGGACTTCCAATTGCTGACTATTGCTATTTTTGCTAGTATACATATGATACAGAACAAATCTCTCCTATCCTTCGGCATGTGTTGAACCCCCAAGAAGAGCAGTGCCAGTTGGGGCGTCCACACAATCAGTCTCCCAAATAGAATTCTGATCATTTGCTGACATGATGTCCAAAAGGATGTAAGTAGGGGGCAGGACCACAGCAAATGGAGTAAGGTACCACGCCCTCCGCAACCCCTCCAGCATCTGTCCGAAGTATCTGGGTATATTTTACAAAGCTTAACAGGGGTATAATACCAACGTAGTATAGTTTTTAGAGCGGATTCTAAATGGGACGAGCATTGGAATGCCCTATGAATAGCCTTGAATGTTCCCTGCCATTCTTCACATGTGACCTCAAGAGTAAGTTCCCTCTCCCATTCTCTCAAAGGATAAGTTTTTGTAAAGGTGTCATACGAAATTAAATTATTATAAAATTGTTTTATGCCTTTTACTTGTGTAGATAATTGATTTAGAGCCGCGCAGTCCAGAGGAGCGTCCACATGTTTTAGTCCTGCTAGAAAATGTCTGATTTGGAGGTATTTATAAAATTCACAATTTTCTAATCTATACCGTTCTTTTAACATGGAAAAGGACATGGTGACAGAACCTTCTTTAAGGTGTTTAACTGAGGTAATTCCCTTGTTTATCCAAGATGTTAGATCCATGTCTGGAATAGAGGCTTGTATAAGTGTAAGCGGAATGTCCTTGCAATTTGGTGAGTTCACCATACCAGGTCTATGTAAATATGTCGTCCAAGTTATGTAGGTGGCTTTAACTAGTGGGTTTGGGAAATCTGGCTTAGGCATAAACCAGTAGGGCATATGTAGCAAATCGCTCACTCTATACGGGTGAGTAGTGTGATTTTCGATATCCACCCATGGAAGATCCGTCCTATTCTGTCTCCAGTGTCGTGCCATCGAGACCAACGTGGCTGTATAATAGTGTCTTAGATTCGGAGAACCCAGCCCTCCCATTGATTTCAATTTAGCGAGAATATGCGCAGATAGCCTTGGTTTTCCTCCAGCCCAAATAAATGAAGTCAATAGTTTCTCAGCCTTGCGGAAGAAAGAAAGTGGTAGAGAAATAGGGAGAGTACGGAATAGGTATAGAAATTTGGGAAGGAGGAACATTTTAAACGTAGCAACTCTACCCACCCAAGATATTTCAGATTTGGTCAGTCTTTCCACTTCAGTTGCTATGTTCGTCAATAGAGGGATATAATTTTCTTGATATAGTGAGTTGTGGGGATAAGACAGTTTAATGCCCAGATATTGTATTGCAGTGGTCTTCCATTCAAATTTAAAGTTGGATTGGAGAGTGTTAAGTGTAGGGGTGGGTACATTAATTGCTAGAGCTTGCGTTTTAGTGGCGTTAAGAAGGTAATAAGATAGTTCACCAAACCTATACACAACGTCCATGACTGCCGGGATTGATCGGGCTGGTGTCGTGAGAGAGAGGATCACATCATCAGCATAAAGTGAGATAGTATGTTCTCTATCGCCAATAGTAACTCCTCTTATTTCAGGATGTTGGCGGATAGCTTGGGCTAGGGGCTCCATGGACAATATGTATATGAGTGGCGAAAGTGGGCATCCCTGACGGGATCCGTTAGTTATAGAAAAAAAATCGGAAAAGGATCCGTTGGCCAGCACTCTGGCTGTCGGCTTGGAATACAGCGATGACAAACCTGATAATATTGGTCCGCTGAAGCCCATGTGTGAGAGGGCCGAGAAGGCGTACGACCACCGGAGGCGATCAAAGGCCTTCTCGGCGTCCAGGGCCAAAACCACCGCAGGGGTACCCTTTCTCTCTAGATGTGAGAAAATGTTAAGTAGGCGCCTCGTATTATCATGTGCCTGCCGTCCGGCAACAAAGCCTGATTGGTCAGTAGATATCAAGGAGGGTAATACAGCAGAGATGCGGGACGCCAACAGTTTTGCAAAAATTTTTATATCTTGGTTCAGGAGGGATATTGGTCTAAAGTTCTGGGGCCGGTCTGGGGTCTTTCCCGGTTTAGGGAGAGTTATGATTGTGGCCTGTAAATTTTCCAGTGGAAACTCTCCTCTTTTTATAGCTGAATTACAAAAGTTTGCAAGGTGGGGGGATAGGATCATTTGAAACTTCTTGTAATAAGAATTAATGAATCCGTCAGGACCAGGTGCTTTATCCGACGGTAGTGATCTAATTGTCTTAGCCACCTCCTCCACTGTCACCTCACCGTTCAGAGAAATCAGCTGGTCTGAGGTAAGTTTGGGTAAAGTGAGGTTAGATAAAAAGGCCGAGATTACGAGGGATAGGTCAGGTTTAGGAGAGACAGAGTCTTTTAGGTTGTAGAGCCCTGAATAGAATGCTAGGAATCCATTTGCTATATCTGTTGGTGTGTATAATTTATTGTTAGTGAGCGGATGTAATAAAAAAGGAATGCGGGCCTTTTGCTGACGTTTTTTCAGCCTATGAGCCAGCAGCTTTCCTGATTTATTATTTTGAGAGTAATACGCTGCTTGTAATTTGCGGTGCGATTTTTCATATGTGTTAAGCATTAAACAGCGAAGGTCACGTCGCAGAGCAGCCACCTCCTCCGCTGTAGTAGCTGTGGGAGTTATCTGATTGGCCTGTTCCGCGAGGCGAAGACGCTGTAAAGTATCTTCTAGACATTTTTCTCTCTGTTTTTTCATGAGAGACCCATATTGTATGCAATGTCCCCTGACCACAGCCTTGTGGCAATTCCACAAGACAATAGGATCTTCCGTGGACGGGCTGTTCAGGGAAAAGTACTCTGTAATGTTGTTTGCTAAGCTTTTTGAATATTCATTATGTGACCACAGAAAGGGGTTGCTACGCCAGGCATAACTAGGGGGGGAGGAAACCGTATCTTTAAGTTGTAGCGTGATGGCAGCGTGGTCTGACCATTTAATTTGCTCAATGGACGTGTTCACAGTGGTATGGATAAGAGATCTGTCAGTTAGGAATAGATCAATTCGTGAATATGTGTTGTGAGCCATAGAGTGGAACGTGTAATCTCTTTCCTTGGGATGGTGGATTCTCCAGCAGTCATAAATGTCATGTTCATAAAGGAAAGAGGAAAGGGGTTGAGAAGGAAAGCGAGTGGTAGAAGTAGTATCTATAGTAGGTTCAGGTACAGAATTAAAGTCCCCGCACAATAATAAGGATCCCCCTGGCGATCTGCGCACTAGCCTCATTAGTTTTTTCAGAAAACCGAGTTGACCAGAATTGGGTGCGTATACTGCCACTATAGTCAAGGGGGCGGCATTTATGACACAACGGAGAAGTACATACCTGCCCTGCGGATCTGTGTCTACCGACTTCAGAGTAAACGTTACAGTATTCTTGATAGCAATGGCCACTCCTCTGGACTTTGAGCTATAGTGTGACTGAAAAATATGTGAAAAGAGAGGATGTGAGAGACGGAATGCATCTTTAGAAACTAAATGTGTTTCCTGTAGGCAAACGACATCACATTTAAGTTTGTGTACTTCTTTCCATAAATATGCTCTCTTATGCGGCGCATTAAGCCCATTCACATTCAGACTTACTATCTTTATGACTATCTTGTGATAATGACTATGCTAGTGAGAATGCGTTGCGAATAATAGAATTTAAGAGGACAGAACACACCTCCCAGCCAGCGTGTGTCTGTCAACCTATAGTCGTGCACATTACATGGATTTAAGGTAGTGACGCTGCCAATAACAACAATACAAACCCAAACAAAAACGTAACAAGAGGTTTGCCCCATCAGGGCAACACACAAGGACAAGGACGGTTTTAACGAAACACCATCCACAATGGAGTGGGGGTCAGAGTCCACTCTGAACTGAGGAACACAGTCTGCCTGCCGGAGCCCGCTTCACGTGAAAAACAGAACCACCGAAGAGCTTTCAAGCATTGTCCCATTCCTTTTGGATCCGGGCTCTCTGCTCCCTGCCACGCTGTCCTCCTGATGCCTGAATAGGAATGTTCCAAGTTGTCAGCAGGGTTTCACCTTCCTCCATGGTTTTGATCACGTGTGTGACATTATCTCTTTTTATCAAAAGGCGAGTCGGAAAGCCCCAACGGTATAATACTTTCGCTGAACGTAGAGCCGATGTAATATGTGATAGTGCTCGCCTAGCTTGAAGCGTTGTTGCGGACAGATCAGCGTATACAGAGATGCGGTGGTATGGAGCAGGTAAACCATTATTGCGTCTGGAGATCTCCATAAGTCTCTCTTTAATATGGTAGAAATGTACTCGGGCTAAAATATCCCTTGGAATTGTGTCATCCAGGTGCTTGGGTCGCGGAATGCGGTGTGCTCTATCCACTATCAACTCTTGTGGCGAGCAGGCTGGCAGGACCAATTTTATAAGAGAGCACACATATTCTGGGATGTCCGCTGGAGCAACAGACTCTGGTACGCCTCTCAGTTTGATGTTGTTGCGGCGGCTGCGGTCCTCTAAATCTGCTACTTTTGCACGCAACGCCGCCACTTCATCTTCCACCTCATAGTGCATGTCCATTAGGGTATTGTGGGACTCTCCGATCTCTCCCATCTTATCTTCCAGGTGGTCCACCCTGCTTCCCATCTCGTGTATTGTGGCTTGTAAAGGGTTAACTAGCTTATGAATGTCCTGCAGGAAAGATGTACGTAGTAGCATCAGCATGTCTTTCATAGCTGTGTCTGTTAGGGATGTGTTCATAACGGGCATCTCTGCCAGGGGGTCCCCGAGTACCGCAGCTACTGGTGCTGGGAGATTTTTCTCTCCACTGCGTTGTGGTAGCGGGGAGAGGTCCGCCACAGGCTTGCTCAGGCCTGGTGAGCGCTGCAAAGTGCCGGAGCAGGCTGGGATTCCCGGGGATGAACAGGTGCTGCGGGGTTCGCATTGTTCCTCCGATCCCCTTCTTGCCGGTAAGTCCACAACCCCCGTACCTGCAATTGTCGCCTCTTGTTCGGCCGCATCGTGCAGAGCTGTGTCGGAGGCCGATCTGCGGCGCAGTGAAGGTGGCGGAGCTGTCTCTTCACTGTAGCTGGGAGACGAAGGCCGCGACGGCAGGTCCGCAGCGCCATCTTGGATCGGGGCCGCCCGCGGTGAGAAGCGAAATCTAGCCAAGGAACGGTGGCGAACTTGCTTCTTCCTCCTCACAGGCATCTCAGGCGTCTCAGAGGGTCCGGTTCCGGTGAGTAAAGCGGTGATATGCTGTATATTAGTCGCTAAACGGGCTTTTTTCAGCGGAGCTCTACAGACCTGCGACCATGCGCCTCAGCAGCCAGGCCACGCCCCTCATTCCCCCTTTATTACCCTCAGTGTAAATTCATCACGCCCCCCCTCACCCCTCTTCTGAAGTTGCACAGGGAGATAAAGGGGGATGAAATGACACGGGGGGTGGTAAAGAGGGGGTGTTGAATTTGCACAGAGAGCAATAAAGGGGGAATTAAATAGCACAGGGGGGATCAAGAGGAAATGATGTGGCACAGGAGATAATAAAGGGGGGGATGATTTGGAACAGGGGAAATTAAGTGGCACGGGGGGGATCAGAAAAGCAGAGGGGTGAATGATGTGGCAGGGGGGACGTACAGAAGCAGGAGACCACTGTTTAAACATTGGTCTCCTGCATCTGTGCTGGAGCTTCTGCAGGGGGTGCAGCGGGGGCCTGGGCCCCTTACTGGGGTATTGGCTGTACCCCCTGATGGCGCCCTGTGTACTAGGTAGGGCCGACACATAAGCGTGCTTGTCCCCTATAAGGATTGTTTTGTCCTCTAATAGGAGTGTTCTGTCCCCTTTCGGGTGTGTCCGTGACTGCTATTGGGAGTGTCCCCTATTCGGAAGGTGCAAATATATTAAGTCTTATGGGACTCTGCCGGGGAATTAAAAACTGTCCACTATTTGGAAGTGTCCCCTACTGGGAGGTGTCCACGAAGGGATATTTTACTGTCCATCACGATAAGTTTCATCACTATTGCAGAGATGATTGTGTTTCCTGGAAATAGAGGGGAATTTATCATTGGCATAAAACTGTTTTTTTTGTGGGAGGTAAATTGTCAAAAAAAATTTGTTCAATAGGTGAAAATGTGTGCACAACCCATTTAGACTGATTCAAGTAAACAACATGGTCAACATGGTGTGGCACGGTCAACTTTTTAGAGTGGTTGATGATTTATCAACTCCCACTGTACAGTAGATAGGGGATAAGTTTTGTTTCCCAGACTACCCCTTTAAGTACTCTACAGAGGTAAGTAGGGGCACCTGTACAGGTTGTCATCTTACATAAGGTCAGCCCTAGTCATGCCAATTTGCACTTTGGAATGGCTTGGCTCTGACTGCATCCAAATAAGCAGTAGTTGAAGATTTACTACCCCCTAAACAAACATAGCTTGAAAATGATTGCTAGCATTGCCTGCCAGTATTTGGCCTGGTATTCACTACATTAAGCTTGTAAAAACAAAATATGGATTTTATAATTACAACAAAGTGCCTAAAGAGCAAGATGAATAATTTAATTTTATGATTACAAATCTTAGGTCCAACATGTTTTTACTTACATGAATCACCTTTTTCATGCAATAATTTGGACTAATACCTATTTTATAGATATCAAATAAAGCTGCTTAAACCCCCTAACCCCATCAGCGATTATTGTCATGTTTGTAACTCCTCATCTTCTTAGAGCCATAACTCTGAGTTTTCCACATACAGAACAACATGAGGGCTTGTGTTTTTTGCTGGATGTAATTGTACATTTTAAAGGAGTACTCTGGTGGAAAACATTTTTTGTAATCAACTGGTGGCAAAAAGTTAAACAAAATTGTAAATGAATTCTATATAAAAATATTAACCCTTCCAGTACTTATTGGCTGTATTCTGCAGAGGAATTTGTATAGTTCTTTTCTGTCTGACCTCAGTTCTCTCTGCTGAACCCTCTGTCCATGTCAGGAACTGTCCAGAGCAGCATAGGTTTGCTATGGGGATGTGTTCCTGCTCTGGACAGTTCCTGACATGGACAGAGGTGTCAGCAGAGAGTGCTGTGGTTCTACAGAAAATAACTATACAACTTCCTCTGTAGTATACAGCAGCTAATTAAGATTTTTAAATAGAAGTAATTTATAAAATCTGTTAAACTTTTTGCACCAGTTGATTTAAAAAAAGTTGTTTTTCAATGTAGTACCCCTTTAACCCCTTAACCCCTTAAGTACCAGGCCCATTTTGGCCTTAAGGACCAGACCAATTTTATTTTTGCATCTTCGTTTTTTCCTCCTTGCCTTCTAAAAATCATAACTCTCTTATATTTCCATCCACAGACCCATATGAGGGCTTGTTTTTTGCGTCACCAATTTCACTTATTTTACCATAAAATGTACGGCGCAACCAAACAAATATTATTTATGTGGGAAAATTTAAAAGAAAACCGCAATTTTGCAAATTTTGGAAGGTTTTGTTTTCACGCTGTACACTTTCCGGTAAAAATGACATGTTTTCTTTATTCTGTGGGTCAATACGATTAAAATGATACCCATGTTATATGCTTTTCTATAATTGTACCGCTTAAAAAAAATCTCAAACCATTTTAACAAAATTAGTATGTTTGAAATTGCCTATTTTGACTACCTATAACTTTCAAATTTTTCCGTATATGGGGCGATATGAGGGTTCATTTTTTGCGCCATGGTCGGTAGTTTTTATCAGTATCACTTTTCCTTAGGTTTTACTTTTTATAAATTTTTAATAAAATTTTTTTGGAATAAAATGTGACAAAAAAGCAGCAATTTTGGACTTTTTTCTTTTTTTACGTTTACGCCGTTCACCGTATGGGATGATTAACAATATATTTTAATAGTTCAGACTTTTACACACGTGGCAATACCAAATATGTGTATTAATTATTTTTTTTTACGCTTTTGGGGGTAAAATGGGAAAAACGGACGTTTTACTTTTTTATTGGGGGGAGGGGATTTTTCAAATTTTTTTACTTTTTTATTTTCCTTTTTTTTCCCTTTTTTTTTACACTTTTTATGTCCCCATAGGGGACTATTCATTGCAATCAGTTGATTGCTAATACTGTGCAGTGCTATGCATAGGACACAGCACTGCTCAGTATTATTGGTGATCTGCTCTGGTCTGCTCGATCTCAGACCAGAGCAGAAGACCCCGGGAGATGGCCGGAGCCAGGTGAGGGGACCTCCGGCCGCCATGCTGGATGATCGGATCCCCGCGGCAGCGCCACGGGTGATCCGATTATCCGTTAAAAGTACCGCAATGCCGCAGATGCCGTGATCTGTATTGATCATGGCATCGGAGGGGTTAATGGCGTACATCCGTGCGATCGCGGATGTCTGCCATTACCGGCGGGTCCCTGGCTGCTGATAGCAGCCGGGACCTGCCGGGCATGGCGCGAGCACCGGAGCAGATCATGTCGGCACGTAAATGTACGTCATGGTGCGTTAAGTACCATGTCACCATGACGTACATTTGCGTCCATTGTCGTTAAGGGGTTAAGGACTAAGCCCTTTTTCACCTTAAGGACTGAGCCCTTTTTTGCAATTCTCACCACTGTCACTTTATGCATTAATAACTCTGGGATGCTTTCACTGTTTATTCTGATTCCGAGAAAGTATTTTCGTGACATATTCTATTTAACATAGTGGTAAAATTTCATCGTTACTTGCATCATTTCTTGGTGAAAAATCCCACAATTTCATGAAAATGTTGCATTTTTCTAACTTTGAAACTCTCTGCTTGTAAGGAAAATGGATATTCCAAATAAACTATACACTGATTCACATATACAATATGTCTACTTTATGTTGGCCTCATACAGGAGATATCTTTATATTATTATATTATATACAATATATTATGTTGGCATCATAAAGTTGACAGGTTTTTACTTTTGGAAGACATCAGGGGGCTTCAAAGTTCAGCAGCAATTTTCCAATTTTTCATGAAAATTTCTAAATCAGAATTTTTCAGGGACCAATTCAGTTTGAAGTGGATTTGAGGGGCTTTCATGATAGAAATACCCCATAAATTACCCCATTATAAAAAAAATACACCCCTCAAAGCATTCAAAATGACATTCAGAAGGTTTGTTAACCATTTAGGTGTTTCACAGGAATAGCAGAAAAGTGAAGGAGAAAATCCTAAATCTTCATTTTTTACACTCGCATGCTCTTGTAGAGCCATTTTTTTTTTTACAAGAGGTAAAAGGAGAGAAATCCCCCCAAAATTTATAACCCCATTTCTCTCTAGTAAAGAAACACCTTATGTGTGGATATAAAGTGTTCTGTGGGTGCACTAGAGGGCTCAGAAGGGAGGGAGCGACAATGGGATTTTGGAGAGTGAATTCTGCTGAAATGGTTTTTGAGGGGCATGTTGCATTTAGGAAGCCCCTATGGCAGCAACAGCAAACAGCAAAGAAACCCTCACATGGCATACTATTTTGGAAACTACACCCCTCAAAAGACGCAAAAAGGGGTACAGTGAGCCTTAACACCCCACAGGTGTTTGACGGATGTGTAAATAGAAACAAAAAAATTTCATTAAAATGCTGTTTTTCCCCCCCCAAATTTCACATATTTATAAGGGGTAATTGGAGAAAATGTCCCCAAAATTTGTAACCCCATCTATTCTGATTATGGAAATACCCCATGTGTGGACGTCAAGTGCTCTGCTGGCACACTACAATGCTCAGAAGAGAAGGAGCCACATTTGGCTTTTGGAAAGCAAATTTTGCTGTAATGGTTTTTGGGGGGCATGTCGCATTTAGGAAGCCCCTATGGCACCAGAACAGAGAAAAAAAAACATGGCACACTATTTTGGAAACTACACCCCTCGAGGAATGTAACAAGGGGTACAGTGAGCCTTAACACCTCAAAGGTGTTTGACGACTTTTCGTTAAAGTTGGATGTGTAAATGAAAAAAAATCCTTTTCACAAAAATGCTGGTTTTTCCCCACATTTTACATTTTTACAAATGGTAATAGGAGAAAATGCCCCCCAAATTTGGAACCTCATTTCTTCTGTGTATGGAAATACCCCATGTGTGGACGTCAAGTGCTCTGCTGCCGCACTACAATGCTCAGAAGAGAAGGAGCCACATTTTGGAGAGAGAATTTGTTTGAAATGGAAGTCGGGAGCCATGAGCATTTACAAAGCCCCCCGTGGTGCCAGAACAGTGGACACCCCCCCCTCCCACCCACATGTTACCCCATTTTGTAAATTATACCCCTCACAGAATTAATAAGGGGTGCAGTGAGCATTTACACCCCACTGGCGTTTGACAGATCTTTGGAACAGTTGGCTGTGCAAATGATAAAAAAAAAAAATTATTTTCACAGACCACTGTTCCAAAAATTTGTCAGACACCTGTGGGGCATAAATGCTCACTGCACCCCTTATTACATTTCGTGAGGTGTGTAATTTCCAAAATGGGGTCAGATGTGGGGGGGGGGGTCATTGTTCTGGCACTATGGAGGGCTAATTAGACTGATTGGGCCAGGCACCAATCATTGGTGCACTGGCCCTTTAAATCTTAGAGAGCTGGCGCGCGCGCCCTAAGGAGCGGAGCCGCGCACGCCAGGACGTGACAGCCGGGGACCGGGACAGGTGAGTGACTTGGGATGCGATTCGCAAGTGGGCGCGTCCCGCTATGTGAATCGCATCCACGCCGGCAGTGTCAGTGCAGCGCTCCTGGTCAGCGGGTCTGACCGGGGCGCTGCAGAGAGAGGAACGCCGCGAGCGCTCCGGGGAGGAGCAGGGACCCGGAGCGCTCAGCGTAACATGTACATAGTGCGCTCTCACTCCTGAGCCTTGTTGTGCGTCCGCAGAGAATTTTACGCCCACATATGGGGTATTTCCGTACTCAGGAGAAATTGCGTTACAAATTTTGGGGGTCTTTTTTTCCTTTTACCTCTTGTGAAAATAAAAATTATGGTGCAACACCAGCATGTTAGCTTTTATTTTTTTACACTAACAGGCTGGTGTAGACCCCAACTTTTCCTTTTCATAAGGGGTAAAAGGAGAAAAAGCCCCCCAAAATTTGTAACTCAATTGCTCCCAAGTATGGAAATACCCATATGTGGCCCTAAACTGTTTCCTTGAAATAAGACAGGGCTCTGAAGTGAGAGAGCGCCATGCGCATTTGAGGACTAAATTAGGGATTTCTAGCGGCGGGGACCGAAATTTCCATGGGCGTACCTGTAGACCTTCAGTCCTTAAGGACTCAATAAC